>NC_041033.1:614642-1229284 GCF_900634625.1 Parambassis ranga
GATGTGACTTAAAGACTCCACGAGGAGAGAGAAATCTGTTTGTGTTCCTGAGGTGGCAGAAATAAGAACAGACAGGACTTGTCATACTTAACGTGAAACAAGTGTGTAGTGTGTAGAACTCCTCATACGGCACCCACTGCAGCACATGCAGCGCTCACACACACATTGGCAGAAGCAGCAGTTCAGGTGAACATGTATGAAGCGGAGATATTTGGTAAAACAGGCAAAGTCGTGAAATACCAAACAGTAGCAACATCGTCCTCCTCCTCCGTGTCAAACATGTTTGTTCACCTAAACTGCTGCCACCATGCTGAGTTCCGGACATTTTAGTTAAACCAGTGTTGCTGGTAGATGAAAAATTCATATCATCTCATCAGCCAAAACATCAGCCAATCCTACGAGGCGCCCCTGCGCAGAGTATTGGCTGGTTGTCACTCTCTTCCTGCTCTGCACGCACCAGAGAGGTACGTGCATGATGGCTGAGGTCACAGACTGGTTGGAGGCGTGGCTTCGGGGTGAGCTCCAAGAGAAAGGGGCGTGTGTTTACTTTCAAAATCTGGCTGACTCACTGAGTTTTCAAAATCTCCTACCCTACCTTTAATATATATATGATCACTGCCATATGTCTCTACCACAGTGCTATAGTCAAATCAATTCAATTCAATTTATTAATATAGCTTTTTACAATCAGAATTGTCTCAAGGTGCTTTACAGACCCAGAGCCTGAACCCTCTTTAAAACAACAGTGGCAAGAAAAAACTGTTGGGATTAGTTTTCTGATTAGAAGACAGATGCAGAACAGGACTCAATTCATGAGGGTAGAGGGTAGAAAAAGAGTTTGGTACACAATATGGCAGTCCAACCGTCTAGTTTGCAACACTGTGCCAGCTGGTACTTTTTAACAAACAATACAACTCCTGGTCTTCACCATTCATTTTTTGTTTTTCTTTCTTGCACTCAGCTTCTCATAACAGTCCCTAAATGTGGAACAGTCTATCTCTGTATAGCTTATCCAGAGATAGCCTATCAAATACACACACACACATACACATATAAGACTGTTAATGTGCTATTGTGATAAACCTGTGTCAGTAGCTTTAGACAGGGGACTATTGTGTTCCGCTTGTTCCCTCCTTACAATCTACAGCATACAATTTACCTTAACAACACTTTAACACCTGATTTTCCCAGCATTGTCCAACCTGTTGTTGACATTTCCACTCAATTAACCAGAGCCAGAATTCTTCTTAAAAGGAAACTTGATTCTCCTCTAACACATGTCAGATAAACAGGTGCTGTATAAACTGGAAAGTTCAGATTCTCACTGAGAGAAATCATTAAAATACTTTCATGACTGGTGGATTTTGAATTGAACATTCCTGCCATGTACAAGTCTCCAGTTCACCATAAGTAAATCCAGCATGACAAACTGTGTACTACTAGAATAAGACAATCCCAACATTTACCTGGCCTGTCTAATGATCCAGTGTTAGCCTGCTGCATTTTGTGATATTGTATTATTACCAAATAACATCAACATTTATATGTTTCTGCATTTTCAGTCAATCTAAATGTCACTAATCCAAAACAATTGATGTACTTGTCTGCAAGGTCACAAATGAACCTAGGGTAACCTGTAAACAGCTAAAGGCCCCTCTCACATTAATTTAATGTTGATGAATCCACCATCAAGAGAACACTGAATAACCACAGCATGCATGACAGAGCTGCAAGAAAAGTCTGCTCTCCAAAAAGAAAACTGCAGTCTGTCTGCAGTTTGATTAAGATCACATGGACAAACCAGAGGGCTGCTGGGTAAATATTTAGAGGACAGATCAGAGCAGAATAGAATTATTTGGCCCTAAATGGCCCAAATGGCTAAATAAAGCTCACCTTTTGTTTTGGATGTTGTTAACTGCATTTGAGTCCTAACTGAACTGTAACCTGACACTTATAAGCCCCACATCTGCAGGTCTAAGCCACAGTACAAGTCCATGCAGTGCTGGACTGAGGAAACCACACTATCCTTAGAGGACTGTTTATATGGGAGGTCTTCAAGGAACCAGACATTAAGCTCCACACCTCCTCTGTACTGTCATCAGTTTCTGCATAGACAATGTAACAACAAGGAAACATGTAAAAATATTCCCCAACAAAAACCCTGGTTTTGGTTTAACACCAATATCAAGAGCATTACTACAGTACATATTCAGCACTGAGGTCAGGAGACAGGGAGGCATGCTGGAAGCCTAGAATGGAGCTGAACAAAGTCACTAAGGCTGAAAAATACAGAGGTAAGGTGCAGGAAAAGTGTTTGAAAACTCCCACCATAATCCCTGTGTCCAAATCCTCTGCCATCACAGGGATGAATGCTTACTGGCTCTTTCACCAGTGATCATGAAATGTATGGAGAGACTGGTGTTACAGCATGTTAAGACCCATATCCCACCTGTCATTACCCGCATCAGCTCACCTAAAAACCCAACAGATCCACCTCTCTTGGTCTGTGGATCAAAGACTTCCTGACTAACAGACCCCAGCATGTCAGAATGGGCACCTCCACATCTTCCACCATCATCCTCCATACTGGTGTTCCTCAGGGCTATGTTCTGGGTCCAGACTTGTACATGCTTACAATCGTTGTTGAATTGATCAGTAATGATGAAGACAACAACATCAACCTCAACACCAAGAAGACAAACTCATCATTACCTTCTGGAAGACAAGGACCAGACTGCGCTCAGGCCAGAGCATCAATGGGGATGAAGTGGAGCAAAAACAAAAAGTTTCTCAGACTGCACATCTAAGAGGACCTGGGCTGGACTGTGAACACCACCCACATCATTAAAACGGCACAGCAGTGAAGTAAAAACTTCTATCACTGCATAATAGAGAATGTCCTGACCTATGGACGTACGGTGTGGTATGCCAGCTTATCTCACATTTTAAAACCGTTCAGCAGTAGCCTTAGCCAACATTAACACCATAATAAAAGCAATCACAAGACTGAATTTCAGTATCTCTTTTTACTGAAGTGAGGGGTCAGCAGTTGAACCAGAGAGGCTAGCACATACACACATCCACACACAAAAGTGTGTTTCAGAGCAGGTTCAGGTTCACTTGGGAAGTGCTGGCTGATCCATCTTCCCTCTCATCAGGCAGACTGGATGTGCTCAACAGGACCCTTGGGTGTTTCCTCTAAAAAAGTGGATTGAAATGGATAATAATTATGATAATTATAATTATTATACTTTTTCTTCTACAAAAAACACACAGATAAAACAATGGAATACAAATAATTCAAATGTGTTGCATTAAGTGTGTGCAATATAATAGAAACTATGATACTGTGTTGACCTAATGACAAAAGTGCACACTTCAGGCGGTAGCCTACTGCTTAATAAGGTAACCCAGCTAACTGATGTCGATAAATCACACCTTAAATAATTAAGTTAATAATCAAGTTAGATGTTCAATGTTGACAGCATCATTGCTTCTGGTAAACACTCCTTGCACTGCACAATAATAATGTGTCCCTTACCTGCAGTTTGGGTAAAATGTCTTCTGCCATTGTTCCTGTCTGACAAATCGTGCTAGCAGCAAGCAAGGCCACAGCTGATGACAGATGTGATGAGAACCAATCAGAAGGCTGCCGGTATGCAGTTTGGACGGAGGATGTGCCGTGAAAAAAATATTCAATAAATCAAATGTAATTAATATTGTAATGCTTGAAATTTCCAAAAGAAACTGTAATTTAATTATTTACTTTTTTACGTAACAGCGTCACATGTAATTGGTTACTCCCCAACACTGATTATGTGTACATATGTATGTTTGTATATATATATATATATATATATATATATATATACACTCCCAGCCACTATACTACCTCCTGTATAACTTGGATCTTGTCATACAGTGCAATAATGTTTTTCAGCTCTTATGTATATAATGTCAATATTTTCAATTTTTTCATTTTCACCATACCGGACCATAAAGTGCAGTAACATTCAGTACTGAAGTCACTTTATTCTATTCTGTTAATTATTTAAGCATTTATTCACATTGTATTTACTTGTATTTATCTATTGTTTATATTTTTTTATACTTTTTGCTATAACATAACATACCTGCTGTAACACTGTGAATTTCCCCTGTGGGGGACTAATAAAGGATTATCTTATCTTACCTCTTGCAATTTAGACTCCCCTTAGTATGTGGGAGGAAGCCGGGGTACCTGGTGAAAACCCACTATGGCACAGTGCAAACTCTACACAGAAAGGCCCCATGAAATTTGAAGGAGAGATGACAGTAAGCACTGATCACTATGCAGCCTTTAATGCTTTTTCATTTTATGAGTTTCATGTGGGTCTATTGACTCATTTAAAAAGTAATGATCTCAATCAAATTATACAAGGGGCAATTGACAAGTGTGCCTTCTTTGTAAAAGCTGGTTACTTCATTTGGGCTTAAGTCGTTGTCTGGGAATGCCAAATCAGGTGAAAAGAGCAGGTGTTGGATGACTTCAGATCCACATTCCTGCAACCACCTAATGCCATTGTGGCCTTTTAGCTAAAGAGTTGCCCTGATAGAAAGAGCACTACTCTTGTCCCTGATATTTCAGGACTGAGACAACAAAATGGTTTGACTTTCCACTGCAGCTCCTCACACTCTCAGCCATGGGCCCTAAGGATCAATAACAAACATATCACCTCTGCTCCAAGCTGTTCTACTGAACCACATTCTTTCACTTAGTTCTGAAATAACTGGAGAGGGTGTCCTCATGTGAAACTGACTGCAGGAAAGCCAGAAAGAAAACAAATGAGTACTGGCAGCTCTGAAGAAAGCACTGAATGTTATGCATTTAACATACATCTATATATAGAAAATTTAAAAACAACCTTGATTGCTGGGGTTGACCTGTGCAGGGTGTACCCTGCCTCTCGCCCATAGAAATAGGGGTAGGCTCCAGACCCCTGTGACCCTGTACTACAGAACAAAGGCAGTTCAGAAGATAGATGACTGTAAACATGACTATTTCTATTTCTCCTAGAAAGATTGACATTTTCCAAGAAGAACCGTGTTTGTGGCCTGTTGTCTGTCGCTGCCAACTTTTATTGTGTATTTATTATTTCTAACGCCAAACACTGCTGGATCTTCGGCCACTCGCCAACAATCTCTTTTGTTTTGTGGTTGATGGACATAGGACATTGCCTCCCGCAATCCCAGTTTCCACCTACCTGTGCCGCGCCCAGGAAAACGCCGCTGTTGCAGTGGGAAATGGGGCGAGAGGTTGGTAAAACTGGAGTCCTGGATCTACTGCTTCCCTGGGTGAGCCTGAAGCTGCCTCTGCCTCGTCACCCCACTTCTCCTTGCCTGTGGCAGCGTGGAGTGGATCTGGGGAATCCCAGATTCACACAGACTCCTCGGACTGCTGATAACCTGGCTCCTGTCAGGTTCACCTTGGTGAATGCTAAATCATTGTCGAACAAATACTATACCCAAATACAGTACGGATTTTGTAAGTGAGTTTGCTGCTTTTCTGGCTGAGACCATGCCAAAATATGACTCTCTCCTTATTGTTGGGGATTTTATTATTCACGTTTGCTGTCCAGACAAACCTATGGCTAAGGATTTCTTGAACCTCATTGACTCTTTCAATTTAGCTCAGTCTGTGTCCCACACTCCACTGCCATCCAGTTCTCTGCTTGTTTCAATCAGTGAACCATGCACTACACAGCGGAGCTCAGCTCCTGGTTTCATAACACCTGCTGGACTGTCCTGGACACCTGTGGCTCCACTTAAAGCCAAGTCTTGAGCCCTGGCTAAACGAAGAGACTCATGCTGTAAGATGTGAGTGCCACAGGACTGAGTGGAAATGGAAACAAGACAATTTACAGGTGTCCTTTCAAGTCCTAAGAGACTGTTGGGGTCTATATCAGTCCACTGTAAAGGAAGCGAAAGGAAATGTTTTGCAAACATTGTGTCTGTCACATACCTTGTAACAATCAGGTATGGAAAATAGCTGATGTTAACCGAGGGGGTCTTTTTATTGCTAAATACATAAATGCACATCACATAATGTATTTGTCTTCTACAATATAGGCGAATGCACCTGACACTCTGGTGTCCTTCGGGTTGACTCGTGCTAGGCTGCGTTGTTGGCAAATCGGAACTCCCTGATTCCTTGATCCTAGTTTTTATGTTGGCTTCCTATGTATGAGGCGATCATTGTTTTGATGTTTCTATTGGATCGCTCAGTGAGGTTGGCTTGTGAATGGTAGCTGGTGGTGAATTTGTGGGTCATTCCCCAGGTCCTGCAGAGGTTAGCCATTTTGTGGCCAGTGAACTGTGGCCCCCAATCCGAAACCAACTTACAAAGAACACCAAAGCAGATGAAGATGTCATCCTTCAAAATTGACACAATGTGATGTGCCTCGCTGTCCTTCAAAGAAAACCACTCCACCCACTTGTTAAAATAATCTACAATGACCAGAAAGATGTTTCCCTTCTTGCTACGTGGAAATGGCCCCATGAGATCAATGCCTAGCTTTAGCTAGTAGACTGCAACAACCCAGCAGGTTTTTTATTTTCAGCCTTGAAGGCCTGGCAGGTACAGCAATGTTTGACATGATCCCAGACATTCCTACTCACTGTGGGCCACCAGGCCACCTCAAGGACTCTCAGCAAAGTCTTCAGCCTCCCCAGGTGTCCACAGAGTGGATGATCATGGTACTTCAAAAAAGATTTAATGAGAGACTTTGGCACCACCAGCTAGTACTTTTCACCACCATCTTTCACAAGTGACCTCCGGTAGACAAGCCCCTGTCAAGCCGCGACAAAGCTGAAATTCGGCCTGGCTCAAATTTCGGGTCAAAATCGGACCAAAAAAAGCAGTGTATGCCCGGCTGAAGTAGCTGCTGGATATTCTGGGTCATCCATGGTCTTTGGTTTGGGTATATCTGGATGAGTGCCCCTGCAGACCTGAATGATTTGAAAACTTTCTGCAAACCAGATTGCAAACCTAGGTTGGATCCTGACTTAAAGCTTGAAAGCCAAATTTGATCAGTTGTTAGGTCAAGCTTGAGTTGGAAGTGTTAATCAACAACCTTTTGTAATGTGTACTCTGATTTTGACATAAAATGCTATACACAACAGAGTAGATTTCGAGACTCACTGACGTAACGGTTGTTGCTGGTTTCACTAGTTTGTGGTGGTGATGGTTCAGCAGCACAGAAAGTTGAGAGTGGTAGAGTTAACTGCTCGCCTCGACCGCGCATGTATGTTTAGTGGATTGCATATGTGACTGAAGTGACTGAAGTAGCTCCAATCCAGTTCCAGAGAAATGTTTTTACAAACCGAACAATAAGCCTGCCAGTTATTTCCCACTACAGGCCTGAGCCAGTCCTTAAATGCTGGGTCTTCCACTCACCCCAGTCGCCCATGACGGCTAGGCCTGTCACAATAACAAATTTTGCTGGGCAATTAATCGCCCAGCAAAATTATTATTATTATTATTATTATTATGAGTAGTGGTAGGCCTATTACCATAGCTTATTCGAGCATAGTCAATGGAGTTAGGTCAATCCAACTAAAGTGTCACTAGCAACAGAGAGCCAAACAACGCACTCTCTACCTGCTGGTGGGAGTGGGCTCACCTGTATGTGCGCACCTGTCTGAGTGTGTATCCACAGACAGCTGCAGTGAATTTTAAAAAACGCCACCATGTACACAGAAACCACATGAAACTGATAGCAGAGATGGCACAAGAGGACTGACCAAGAGAACTAATAGGTGGCGCTGCCGTGAGTGCCGCCAGAGCTGACAACGCGGACTCTCTATGACTAGTAGGTTGTATAAGTAAGCATGTTTAGTCTCATAGTGAATTGTGTTGAAGTGTTGTGCACCTTCAGAGCCCTCTGCGTTGCTGTACCCACCGACTGCTGTAACCCACCAACTGTGACGCACCGTGGCGACGCAGACAGTGAGCTGACCGTGGTCTGCTCAGAACATCACATAAACATTACACAATGAGTTAAAAAATAAGAACTACCTGTTGATTTGACAAAATCCGGGGCAAAATCTGATGGCCGGACTTTGCGCACCTTATACGCTATGATGCACCGGAGTGATGCCAGTCTCTTTGGCATGGAGACATAACATATTTTACATTTGTTTTAATATATTCTTTAATTTATTGTTTAAACTGTGTTATAAATAAAGTTACAGTTGCAGTTCTCCAGAGGCTACAAGCAGCAGTGCAGTTTTTGACACTTTGCTGTTATGGCTTTATTTCTTAGCCTTGGCGTTTACATTCATGTGATATCGGCTAGCTTAAGTAGTTTTGTCTAGAAAAGTGAAAAAGCAACATTTTTGCCCTCTGAAACCTTTAATTGTTGTTGTTGTTTTAAAATTGAAGGAATTGAAGAAAATTTTAAAAGATTTTAAACGACAAGGAAGTTGAAACATTGAGTTGTAACTGCTTTACCTGATCATTCAGCATTTTAAATTTGCTAGCATCTGTTTTATGTGCTTTATTTATATAATTTCATAATCTGTAAGCTTTATATTGATGTTTTGTCTGACTCTGTTGGCTTTTAAATTTTAATTGACGCTTGACATGTTTTATATTGAGCTGCTGCCTATCTTGGACAGGGCACTCTTGTAAAAGAAATTTTTAATCTCAATGAGTCTCTCTCCTGGTAAAATAAAGGTAAAATAAAAAAATACATAAAATAAATAAAATTGCTTATATTTGGATATTTTTGCTTTCGGGTTTGACTAAGCAGCTGGCAGTTTGAAGCTGTTTCGGAGATTTGGCTCTATGTTCTGTGTGGTCCTAGTGCATGTAGTTACTCTGCTGAATGTCTGCATTCCATGGAACTCATTTGTATTGAAGTGTGTCTTTCCACTTTAATTTGTGTGGGCAGCTTTAACAGCACTCACTCCAGTCATGCAAGCCTGCTTCCATCAGTGTCTGCCACATGGCGTGCGGCTCTCTAAGCACCCACACAGCAAATCAATAATGCTTTTTTAAGCCAGGCAATCTGCCCACTGCAGTTTTCCACCAATCAATGAAGCTAGAAGTTCTACAGGCTGACATGACACTGGTGCTCAAAACATACATAGAAAAGTATAACACAGTTCTGTCATGATCCACATTTTGTCTAGTGTTGTTTTTCATAGTTTCTTTAGTATTCTGGTGTTTTGTGGGACTTCCTGTTTTGTTTTGAAAGTCTTGTTGTTAAGATCCTGTGTTCAGTGGTTATTGTTTTCTTTGTTATCCTGTGTTACCTTTGGTACCTTTGTATTTTCATGGTTGGTTTTCATTGTTTCCTGTTTTATTTTGGAAGTCTTGTTCGCCCTGGCCTCATTGTTTGCGCCTGTGTCTTGTTGCCCATTGTGTATTTTAGTCTTGTCCCTTGGACTTTGTCAGTTTGTCTGCTTTACTTCCTGTGCTGTCTCTGTTTTGTTCTCTGCCTGGCTTTCTTTTGGATTTCTTTTGTTTCTCTAAAGGTTGCTGCAAACAGAACTTGACAATTAAAAATATAAAGTTTTCACCCTTCAGTTTGTAGTTTTTGTTTCTTGTTCTGCCTGCTTATGTCAATAAAGCTCACCTTTTGCTTTGACTTTGCGCGAATTTTATTAGTCTGCTTTTGGATCTCTTCGTGGTTCTTTTTTTGTTTTGTGATTTTGTTTTCTTTCAAATTTGCATCTTTATAATGTCAGAAAATATTTTTCTGGCAGAATTGCTGCTTTAATCTCAAAAATTCTGTGATGATTCTCGGAATGGCATCTATTTTTATTGAAGTAGAGGCCATTTCCTGCATTCTGGTGGATTTTAACAGGTTGTTAAACACATATTTTACCTACAGAAGTAAAAGCTTAGCTTAACAATTTCAGAGACAGATTTAACAATAACTCCTTATGTGTTTTCAGCAATGGTGACACATACAAACAATTCACATCAAACAAGAATAGTTTTGTCAACCTAATGTCAGTATTACACTAACAGATGATTATAACAAAATAGGTTTATATCTATTACTTCCTTCCTTCCATTACATTTATTTATTTTATTCTTGCTGATAAGAAACCCAGCTGGTGGTTATGTGCACTAGTTTACTAGGTGAGATTGGCCTCAATCTCACACCAAGCAATCTTGAAACCTCAACAGCCTTGAGTAAAACATCTTCTGAATGGTACATGTTTGACCCACACTCCCCTCACCCTGCTATAAAATCCTCCTTGAAATGATGATGAGGAAATCATTTGAAGGATGGTGCAATTCACTGAAATGCCAGAGTTTATTTTGAACAACACAATGAATTGCATCAGACCTGGTTGGTATACTGATAATCAGACAGCTGATGTACTGTCAGTGTGTCAAATCTTCACCTCAGACCAGTGAGCACCTGCCTGCGGGGAAGATTTGACATTAGATCCTGATTGATATACTATAACAATTCATTAATGAAGTTATTGCTCCTGTGCAACAAGCTTAAATGTGCACTGCTCTCTCTTTGGAGTTGCTCTCTCAGTGGCATATAAGCCACGGCTTCAAGTATGTAAACAACTGAAGCAAAAAGTAAACTTAGCTCACTTGTTTTGACAAAGCCTGGATTATATTCATGAATTAAGAGATAGTGTTGAAAGCAGCAGTGTGTTGATGTGTGTGTCGGTGTGGGAGAGAAAGTGTAAGAGAGAGAAAGTGTCAGGGTTGCGTGTCAGTGCAGACACAGATGCAGAGAGCAGAGCAGGTATAGCAAAGCGTCTTTTATTTTACACCCGCAGGGCAAAAAAACCAAAATCAACAACAAACTAAGGGTCACACTAAGCGTGGCAAAAACGAAGTTCTAGCACAGATTCATAACAGTCAAAAAAAACCAAAGCAAGGCTTAGTCAACGGGAGATCACTGGAGTCAAGGCTGGCAAGGCACAGGCACAATCCCAAAGCGACGAGACGAACTAGCACCGAGTGCAGGGAGGACAGAAACTAAATACAAAAGGATCAGGGTGGACAATTGGACACAGGTGGGACACATGAGGGAGGAGCAGGTAATCACCGGGAGGAGGAGGGAGAACACAAGGAGGGGGAAGTCAAGACGCCTGCAACGAGAGGAGAGTCAGTGAACAACAAAACAGGAAATGCCAAAATAAAACAGGAAATAACACAGGCAAAACCAAAACACAAAACAAAAGCCCTGGCTCAAACCTGAAACCCTGACAGTACCCCCCCCTCAACGTGTGCCTCCAGGTGCACTTCCAGGCTTGTCCAGGTGGAGTCGATGATAGTCACGGATAAGGGAGGGATCCAGGATGCGGGAGGTGGGGACCCACGACCTCTCCTCAGGGCCGTAGCCCTGCCAGTCCACCAGGTACTGGAGGCCCCTGCCCCGTCGTCTCACATCCAGCAGGCGGCGAACGGTGTAGGCTGGTTGACCGTCGACCAGTCTTGGAGGCGGTGGCGGAGTGGCTGGTGGCTGAAGAGGACTGGGAGTGTAAGGTTTGAGTTGGGACACATGAAACACGGAATGTATCTTCATGGTGCGAGGCAATCGAAGCTTAACAGACACAGGGTTAATTATCTTAATAATCCCAAAGGGACCGATGTACTTGGGGGACAGTTTCTTCGATTCGGTGCGGAGCTTGATATTGGCTGTGGAGAGGTAGACAGAGTGTCCCACGGCGTAGGCAGGTGCCTTAGAACGATGACGGTCAGTCAGAAGACGGTCTTATTCTGAGCAGACGACCAGAGCAGGGCGGCCCGGGCCTCCCTCCAGATGCGTCTGCAGCGCCGATAGTGGTGTTGGACGGAGGGGACGGAGATGTCTGTCTCATCCTCAGGGAACAGAGGTGGCTGATATCCCAGGGAGCTTTCAAAAGGGGAGAGACCGGAGGCAGAGGAGGTAAGTGAGTTGTGAGCGTACTCTACCCAAGGGAGGTCCGAGCCCAGGAGACTTGGTGGCGGGCACAGATGCAGTGAAGGGCGGCCTCCAGGTCTTGATTCGTCCTCTCCGTCTGGCCGTTGGACTTGGGATGAAACCCTGAGGAGAGGCTAGCAGAAGCACCAAATGCAGCACAGAAGGCCCGCCAGACCTGGGAGATAAACTGGGGCCCGCGGTCGGAAACGATGTCGGACGGTAGTCCATGCAGGCGGAACACATTCTTAATTAAAATCTTAGCAGTCTCTGAGGCCGTGGGTAACTTGGCTAAGGCAATGAAGTGAGCTGACTTGCAAAACCGATCCACCACAGTGAGAATTACAGTCTTACCCTTAGAGGGTGGTAGTCCGGTGACAAAGTCAATGGCTATGTGAGACCAGGGCCGGCCTGGCACCGGCAACGGGTGTAACTCGCCAGCAGGGGGTTGGTTGCTCGTCTTGGCTTGCGCGCAGGTCGAGCAGGCTGCCACAAACTCCCGGACGTCTTTGGCCAGGCCGGGCCACCAGAAGCGGCGGCGGAGGAACGACTCGGTCCGGCATGCGTGTGCCCCCTGGAGGACCTTAGAGCGGGTACTGCTGGGAACAAAGAGGCGGTTAGTCGGGCCCCCACCTGGATCCGGCTCCCTTGCCTGGGCCTCTCGGATCTCCCTGGTTATGCTCCATGAGAGGGCACCCAGGACACAGGAGGGGGGCAAGATGGTCGCCGGTTCCTGAGGGTTCTCAGTGGGCTCATACATGCGTGACAGGGCATCAGGCTTAGTATTCTTGGAGCCAGGGCGGTAGGAAATAACAAACTGAAACCGGTCAAAAAACAAGGCCCACCGCGCCTGCCTGGAGTTCAGCCGCTTCGCGGTCCGGATGTAAGACAGGTTCTTATGGTCTGTCCAGACCACGAAGGGCTGCTCCGCCCCCTCCAACCAGTGACGCCACTCCTCGAGTGCCAGCTTAATTGCTAGGAGCTCTTTGTTTCCCACATCATAATTTCTCTCTGCCGGAGTAAGCCGGCGAGAGAAGAAGGCGCAAGGATGCACCTTGTTATCCTGGCTTGACCTCGGTGACAAGACCGCCCCCACCCCATAATCTGACGTGTCAACTTCCACGATAAACTGGTTGGAGGGGTCCGGCTGGGTCAGGACAGGCGCGGAGGTAAACAAAACCTTCAGCTTTTGAAAAGCGGCGTCGGTGACAGCTGACCACACAAAGGGGACAGAGGGAGACGTGAGACCCGTGAGGGGGGCCGCCACCGAACTGTAACCCCTAATGAACCTCCGCAGGAAGTTCGCGAAGCCCAGGAACTTTTGGAGCTGTTTTCGGCTGGTCGGGGTCGGCCACTCCAGCACTGTTTTGACCTTCCCCGGGTCGGGTCTCACCTCTCCCTCTGCCACAACAAAACCTAGAAACGAAACAGAAGGTGAGTGAAACTCGCACTTGCCAGCCTTGACAAACAGCCTGTTCTCCAATAACCGCTGGAGCACCAACCGAACATGCCGCCTGTGTTCGGTGATGTTCTGCGAAAACACCAGAATGTCATCCAAATAAACAAAAGCAAAACGATACAAAAAATCACGAAGAACGTCATTGATCAGGTTCTGGAAGACAGCTGGTGCATTGGTCAAACCAAAAGGCATAACTAAATACTCAAAATGACCAACATGAGTATTAAAGGCCGTCTTCCATTCGTCCCCCTCCTTGATACGCACCAGGTGGTACGCACGGCGGAGATCCAGCTTGGTGAAGACGCGGGACTGCTGTAGGGACTCAAAGGCAGAGTTCATTAAAGGCAGAGGGTAAGAGTTCCGGACGGTAATGTGATTCAACTCTCTGAAGTCTATACAGGGTCTCAGTGTTCCGTCCTTCTTACCCACGAAGAAAAACCCCGCCCCCACAGGTGATGAAGATGGACGAATAATGCCAGCTGCTAGTGACTCAGAAATGTACTGCTCCATTGACTCCCTCTCTGGCCTGGCCAGGCTATACAGCCGGGCCTTGGGCAAAGTGGCCCCAGGCAGGAGCTCGATGGAGCAGTCATAAGGACGGTGGGGTGGTAGGGAGAGGGCCCTGTCCTCACAGAATACTGCAGCCAGGTCGTGATATTCAGGGGGCACGGGAGACAGGTCAGGGGAGGGCGGCGTCTCCACTGGGCCAGGGGGGTCGCGAGTCAGGTGGCGGGCTGAGCGGAGACAGGAGGCGTGACAATGATCACTCCAGCCAGTAAGCCGGCTGGTGGGCCAATCTATTACAGGGTTGTGCAAGACCAACCAAGGGTGCCCCAGAACAACAGGATTTTGTGGTGAAGAAAAAACATAAAACCGAATTAGTTCATGGTGATTTCCTGAAACAATAATGTGAACCGGGTCAGAAATGAATTTAACTGTAGAAACTAAACGACCATTGAGGGAGGTGACAGAAACTGGGCGATCTAGGGGTTCAAGGTGGACTCCCACCCGTCTGGCCAGCTCAATATCAATTAGATTCTGCTCGGAACCAGAATCTACTAATGAAAGGATGGGGATCGATCCCCCTTTAAACAACAATGAAGCTTTGAGGAGACAAGAGCGAGTGCTAGTGGGCCGATTCTCCCCGCTCATCAGGCTGCCCACAGTTACGGATGAGCGGGGGCGTTTGGGAGCTGTGGACATAATGCGACCATGTGACCCCCCTGACCGCAGTAGAAACACTCACCCGACCGTCTCCGGCGCTCCCGTTCTGCCGGGGTAAGCCGGCTACGACCCAGCTGCATGGGCTCCTCTCCCCGAGCAGCAGCCGGTGGTTGACCTGTGGAGGCAGGAGAGGAATGGGTTAAAGGAGTGGTTGAGGGTTTTCCCCCCCTCTTACAGCAGCGCTGACAAGTTGATTGATCCTGTCGGGGTTGGTCACGAAGTCGAATGTCTATCCGAGTAACAAGGTTAATTAGTTCATCGAGAGTGTCAGGTAGCTCTAAAGCTAAAATTCTGTCATTCAGAAAGAGCTTGTAAAAACCAGTCTCCAATAAAAACATGACTTTTGACTCCTTTGACTGTGTTAACATGTCTCTTAGTCAATATTGGCTGCTTCCATGGTACTGGCTGTCTTCATAAAACCATGCTGAACCCCTGGGCAGTATTCTTTAAAAATAAATTCATTATGATTTATCATTAGGATGATAATGTTGTAATGAATGCAAAGTTGTTCTGCTTGTACTCACTCTTATCTGTGTATTTAAAGAACTAATGTCTTGTTTGAAGTGGCATCTGGTGGTGAGACTTGAGACTGCAAGATCCCTCATATTTAAAGTGATCAGTCATTAAACAGTATATGGGCTACTGTTGTCTCCCCCAGTCAACACACTTCAGCACTGTTTTACTTGTTTTTACTCAGTTAATTGGGATCAGGTTTTAAATACAGTCTAATACACTGAGATGCAGATTGTGGCATGGCGTGTCTGTTCTTTGTTTACAATTACACACTCCAGATAAATTGAGGTTTAAAACACAACAGTGCAGAATAATACACTTGTGGTGTGTTACATTTTATTAACTCATCTTATCTAGGAAATAATCACTGGGACGGACAATGTGCATAAGAAAAATTAAGTTTGAATCATTCTGAAATATTGATAATAATTTCATTTGGCATGTGTTTGATTTCCCACACCTGCCAGATGTGGCACCATATGTCCCTGCTTTGCCAGTGAGACTATTTTGGATTCATCCCTCCTCAATAAAATGTGTGTGTGTGTGTGTGTGTGTGTGTAAATAAAGCTACCCCCATGTTATTCGTGCAACACCTAAAAGACTTTGTGGCACAATAAAAAATTAAGCAGGCTACAAATAACTTACAAAACAAATCACTGCACACACTGTAAAAAATGTTACTCATTTTCAACTCGAAAAAATTGAAGTAACATTTTCCACTTATGTTTTGTTAGTTTAGTGAACTTCTTGGAATTTTAAGTTGGTAAAAGTGTTATTATTTGAATTAGGGTAATTCATGTACTCTCATTAATTTAGACAAATCATTTTTTTGCAATCCAATTCAAAACATTAGTTAGCATGGCTATAACTATATTACTGTATAACAGTTTCCATATAGTACATACAACAGATCCATGATCAGTGACGATGCTCTCCACAGACAGACCTGCATTTTCCTCCTAGACACTGGTCTCCATTTTTCCCTGTGTGACAAACAGAAAAATAACCAGCAACAGAGAACAATGTTCACACACACACACACACACGTAGCCCTAACATGTTTAGCATTTTTATGACACCACGCTGCACAGCGAGAGACACGCTGAAATATATGATGTCCTCATCTTTTGCGAACATGCAGGGACGACGGTGACTACAAGCCCAGCAGTTAGCGTCACTTTTAACCGACATGTGAACCAGGACGAGCGGCTGCGCTGCTAGCGTCTGCTAGCTGGACAGAGGCTAACATTTCAAAGGAGTGACTTGAGACAGAACACTGACCGAGGCTAACGTTACCTTAGAGTCAACTTCCAGCAGCCCGAACATCTCTGCTTCCACGGTCAGTGTAAATGTTCTGTTAGCTCTACTTTGACATTACTCTGCCTTCAAAGTGCAGCTATAACCGACACAGCAACAACAGCTGATTAATTAACGTCGGACTCTTCAGACCAACAAGAGGACGACGTCTGTTGTTGTTTTTAGTCCTTACCGTTACTGGATGAATCCTGACTTGAAGCCAGGTAAACAGTTACTTACATTGCGTGTTGTATGTAGCCCTCAAACACTCCACACAGACCCGAACACATGGCGCTGCTCCGGTGTAGGTGACAGTGAGGAACGGTGTAGTTGTTCTGCTGCTGCGTGTGGGCGGGTCGTGACCTTTTACTTTGGATATAGACAATTAAATTGAGTTCTGTAGAAGCAATTCAGTCAAATCAATTTTATGATAGATAATATTAAGTTTCCAAAACATTCACACGTTTTACTTATGTGCAACTTAAATAAATTCAGAAAGAAAAGGGAATAATTTACTGGAAGAAATTGAAGGGCTTTTTACAGTGCATTTACTCTACTGCTGCACTCCTTCCATGTGCCTTAGTTCCGTTTTATTTATTTATTTATATATATAGCACCTTTAACAATCAAGACCTGCAGAAAGATTCATATATTGGATCATATATCGGCCTGATGATAGGAGAGGAGGAGAGAAGAAGAAGAGGAGAGGAGGTGGTGTTGAGGAACTGCTCAGTGGATCATGTTTGTGTCCCGACAGCGTAGGCCTATAGCAGCTTAGCTATGCTAACGTTTAGACATAGTTTAGAGACTACGAGTTAGTCAGCTTGTTCTACCTGTGGCTATATGTCAGGAAGTGACTGTATCTATACCTATCACACTATATTTAGGGCTAACTATATGCTTTACTAAAAAAGTCTAGTCTTAAAGGTGAAGGCGGTGTCTGCCTCTTGGACCCAGATTAGTAACTGGTTCCATAGTAGTAGAGCTGGCTGATCTCAGGCTGCACTCAGAGATCGGAGTGTTCTATTAGGAACATATGGTACTATCAGGTCCTGCAGATATCATGGAGCTAGTCCATGAAGAGCCTTGTAGGTTAGGAGAAGGATTTTGACCCCACTGGGAGCCAGTGAAGAGAAGCTAGACTAGGAGAGATATGATCCCTTTGGCTGATTCCTGTCCGACAGAGACAATATGAAGTTTTGGACAATTTTTTGGGAAACCTCGGGTCTTCCCATTTATGTGCATGGTACTCTGACACGTAGCACCAATTTAAGCATTGTTGCAAACCATGTACACCCTTTCATGAAAGCAACATTCCCTGATTACAGTAGCCTCTTTCAGCAGGATAATGCTCATGTGACAAAGCATGGTTCAACAATGGCTTGAGGAACACAGCAGCAAGTTAAGGGTGTTGACTTGGCCTTCAAAGTCCACAGGTCGCAATCTAGTCCAGCATCCAGGAAACAATGCCCCACCTCAAGGCTCCAGAGGGGATCTGCTAGCCTCCTTGGTGCAGACACTACATTGTGCTTTCAGAGTTCTAGTGAAGTTCACACCAGCACCTACGCAGCCTCAGACAGCGGATCTTTGATTCTAGTCTGTGTCCAATGCTATCTCTCTCAGCAATGCCTCAAGGGAAGTGTCAAGGGAGACAAGACACAGGAAGAAAACAGGAAAAACACACCCATGACATGTTTTGGACATTCTGGAATTCAAACATCCTATTCTTATACTGGGGTTTCCTGCTCTACACATGTTGTGCTCCATCACCTGATGAGCTGAGTAACTGAGTAATCTTCTTGCCAACATTTGCTGCTGTCATATCCATCCTGTATTGGCTGGAGACATTTGAGCAGTCATGTCAGAGAGGTTTCTGACATGACCAAACCTCCGAAGGCAACTGCTGCTGATGTACTTGGAAGTAGTCAGGGTACAGGAATGTTTCAGAGCAGGGGCTCCTTTCACATGAATATGAAATGGGATGACATGAGGTCAGGAACATGATGAAAACGAATGCAACCCAACTCCGTGCCTGCTTAGTGGACTAAAACTACATCATTCTACTACACTGATCATTACACACACACACACACACACACACACACTGTTTGACAGATGCAGATCACAAATTCCAGTAGTTATATAGACTTGTGTGTAGAAGATGTACAACAGCATATTGTCAGAGTTAAGGAAAGTAACCACAATGATCCCTTGACCTTTTTTAACCCCCCCCCCCCCCCCCCCCCCACACACACACACACACACACTCACACACAATCTTATACACGCAAACACACACAAAGTATGCTCTCTCCTGCCTTGGCTGTTCTTTTCCCCTGACAAGTAGGTTTCCACTCATTTTTTACCCGGATCAAAAACAGATGGCTCTTGTTTTCTTTTTTCTCTGATGATGACATGTTTTCGCTAAAATGTTTGCATGTGCTCCATGACATGCTGAGAAAGAGTTTATTTATCTGACCCTTTTAAAATGTGAGGCACATCTTGATATCATAGATAAATCTTTTGAATTTAAAGACAAAAATCAAACCAATGCTTAGAGCTTGTGCAGCTGAGAGACATCCACAGAAGTATAAAGTGGGAGGAGACAGATGTAGACGACAAGCAGGAAATGAAGTTATTTGAAACCACTGCAAGCATTGTATATGCAGCATTAAAGCATTGTACTAAAATGTGTGAATCTCATTTTGAGAACCTCAGAGCAGGTTGGTAACCAGGGTTTGTATAGGTAAAGAGTAAACTGGCTGCAGATATTCTCAGTAATACTTTAATGGTACAAAATCTGTTCAGTGGGTCAGCTTACAAAAAAAAACATGCAGTGGTTTTCAGTGTCTCTGGGGCATCACCCAATTTGTCTGCTTTATAATGAATGGAAAACCGTTTTGTGCACATTTTCAATCAAGCTTGAAGAGTGGCACAGCTGTGGAAAACATCCTGTGTGGTTACTGGTCTGAAAACACAGGATATACATCTACAGCATGTGAGAGTCTGACAGGATGTCTGCAGCATGTACTGTAAGTTTACACTGCAGAGCTACGGATGCTACAGCTAAAGATGGACTTTCATTTAAATACAACTCAGGGATTTAAATGCTGTCTAAGTATTTAGATATTTATTATATATTTCTATTTCATATTTCAATTATCTCTTTTTCTATTTGTCTGTAACAAACAAGAATTTCCCCTCAGGGATAAATAAAGTAATTTCTGATTCTGATTCTGAAAATAACCCTTATAATAGCAGTGGTAGTCATTTCAGTCGGCCATTAACATTCTTAATTATATGGTCAGTCTGTCCTCTTTGGAGTTGTCAGGTGATATAGATGGCTGCACTGAAACATTTACCATGCATCTGTGGATGCTCTCATTCATCCAGGTCATAGTCATTTCCAAGAGTATAAATCGAGGCAACTGGACTCAAGGATTGTGTTTGAAGACGTTTCGCACTCCCCCAAGTGGCTTCTTCAGTTCTGCTAATTTTCTGGTTGGGAATCTGAGTTTTATGTGTTCAGGACCTCTGTGGGTGGATCTTGCAGGAGCTCACATGACTAAGATCCCTATAGTTGGTTAATGGTTGATGTCCAGGACTAATTGACGGCCCATCGTTAGAGTTTGAATGGGAGTGAAGTCTGCTAGCAGACAGGGGCCTAAGGGGGCGTCTGCAGGAAACCAACCCACACTGACCAATATCTACTTTTTCACACCACCCACTGGAACATAGGCTGGGGGTCATCAGGACCCTACAACACCGGGCACAAACAATACCCACAGAGACAGGAGGTAGAACCAAGGAGCAAAAACAAGTAAACACAGCTCCCAGAACAGGGTTCTGCCTGGGACTGTAAGATTAATTGAAATATTTCAAATAATTGAAATATTATGAAAAGAATAGGTTACATCAATCTCACATCTAAGGCTGTGAGTCCTCAGCTTTAGTGACCTCAGTAGTCAGTAGACGTCAATTAGTGAATATATATTCATAAACAGAACAAAATTTTAGATTAAATGCAGAGTAAATAAGAAGAAGAAATAAATTATATATAAAATAAAAGACTGAATGACCTGAATAGTGTTGGAGTGATGGTGATCTTCTATTAAGTAAATAAACTAACCCTAAGCTGTCAATGGGTGTTTGAATGTAATAACTAGAATTTTGACATTAACCCTTATCAAGGTGCAGGTGTAGGTGAGGTTGTGGTCTACTTTGAGAAGGTTGTGGAGCTGGATGCTAACTAGAATTAGGCTCTACTGGCTCCCAGTGGGCTCTCTCGAAGGCTCGTGTGTTGCCTAGCAGCAGCTGTCACCAGGTTCAGTGCTATGTAGTGGCATGAAGTGGTGCAGATGTCTTTCATTTGTAAGTAGAGAGGCACTGAAATGAAAATTCTTGGCCGAAACTGAAAACTGAAAGTAAGGAAACCAAGGCCGAAAACCGAAAACCCAAACACCGAAAAAAATCATTATGCCAAACTCGTGCAATGTTTTCACACGTCTCTACCTCTTTGCTTAGAAGACACTTTAGTGCTGCGTTGAGCTTTCTTGGTCTGCTACAGATGCATTAGAGGAGCTGACCTCTTTAGTTAGCTGCTCGAATGGGGCAAAGAAAGACACCGCAGACATGTTGGCCCTTCCAGACAAGCCTGTGCTGGCTGCGTCATCACAACATTCTGTTTTGGCCGAGTTGTTTTGGTGATAAAGTGTTTCGGCCAAAAACTGAAAATGCACTTTTGGGCCATTTTCAGCCAAAAATTTCTGGTGGCTGGTTGGTGCGCTCAGGTCGTAGGCAGCTGGTCAACCTGCTGGATCCTCAGTTGTGGGTTGATGTGAAACACTAAGCTTCTCTGAACTCAAAAAAACTAACTTCTGATTCAGAGGCAAAGCTTAAGATGATGTTAGGCTTGTATCAGGACTCTAGTATGTATCAGTTTTGTTGTTGTTGTTGTTGTTTTGAAATGTTGTTTCTGTCATGATCCCGAGTTCTGTTGTTATATGTATTGTTTTCCTTGTTTTTGTTGTGATCTGTTTTGTTATTATTGTTTTTTAGTAAACCCTTAGTTTACTGGTTACTTTAGTGTAATTGTATTTTATAGCTTCTTTTTAAGTTCTGTTCCTGACCTCCGTTGTGTGTTTGTACACTCAACAAAAATATAAACGCAACACTTTTGTTTTTGCTCCCATGTTTCATGAGATGGACTTGAAGATCTAAACTTCATTCCAGATACACAATATTACCATTCCTCTCAAACATTGTTCACAAATCTGTCTAAATGTGTGATAGTGAGCACTTCTGCTTTGCTGAGATAATCCATCCCACCTCACAGGTGTGCCACATCAAGATGCTGATCTGACATCATGATTAGTGCACAGGTGTACCTTAAACTGCCCACAATAAAAGGCCACCCTGAAATGTGCAGTTTTGTCTCACAGCAAAATGCCACAGATGCCACAAGCATTGAGGGAGCGTGCAATTGGCATGCTGACAGCAGGAATGTCAACCAGATCTGTTGCTCGTGCATTGAATGTTCATTTCTCCACCATAAGCCGTCTCCAAAGGCGTTTCAGAGAATATGGCAGTACATCCAACCGGCCTCACAACCGCAGACCACGAGTAACCACACCAGCCCAGGACCTCCACATCCAGCAGGTTCACCTCCGAGATCGTCTGAGACCAGCCACTCAGACAGCTGCTGAAACAATTGGTTTGCATAACCAAACAATTTCTGCACAAACTGTCAGAAACGTCTCAGGGAAGCTCAACTGCATGCTCGTCGTCCTCATCGGGGTCTTAACCTGACTCCAGATCGTCGCCGTAACAGACTTGAGTGGGCAAATGCTCACATTCGATGGCGTCTAGCACGTTGGAGAGGTGTTCTCTTCACGGATGAATCTCGGTTTACATTGTTCAGGGCAGATGGCAGACAGCGTGTGTGGCGTCGTGTGGGTGAGCGCTTTGCTGATGTCAATGTTGTGGATCGAGTGGCCCATGGTGGTGGTGGGGTCATGGTATGGGCAGGCATCTGTTATGGACGAAGAACACAGGTGCATTTTATTGATGGCATTTTGAATGCACAGAGATACCGTGATGAGATCCTGAGGCCCATTGTTGTGCCATACATCCATGAACATCACCTCATGTTTCAGCAAGATAATGCACGGCCCCATGTTGCAAGGATCTGTACACAATTCTTGGAAGCTGAAAATGTCCCAGTTCTTGCATGGCCAGCATACTCACCGGACATGTCACCCATTGAACATGTTTGGGATGTGCTTGACCGGCGTATACGACAGCGTGCACCAGTTCCCACTAATATCCAGCAACTTCGCACAGCCATTGAAGAGGAGTGGACCAACATTCCACAGGCCACAATAAACAATCTGATAAACTCTATGCGAAGATGTGTTGCACTGCATGAGGCAAATGGTGGTCACACCAGATACTGACTGGTTCTGAGTCCCCAGACCGCCAATAAAGCAGAAACAAAATGCACATTTCAGGGTGGCCTTTTATTGTGGGCAGTTTAAGGTACACCTGTGCACTAATCATGATGTCAGATCAGCATCTTGATGTGGCACACCTGTGAGGTGGGATGGATTATCTCAGCAAAGCAGAAGTGCTCACTATCACACATTTAGACAGATTTGTGAACAATGTTTGAGAGGAATGGTAATATTGTGTATCTGCAATGAAGTTTAGATCTTCAAGTCCATCTCATGAAACATGGGAGCAAAAACAAAAGTGTTGCGTTTATATTTTTGTTGAGTGTAGTTGTGTCTTGTGGTTCCTGTTTTATTTTGAAAGTCTATGTTCCCATGTGTTTTACTTCCTTGTGTTTTCCCTTCTTTAGGAATGTGTGCCCCACTCTAATGTGTCTTGTTACCCTCATATATTAAGGTCCTGTGCTGCCATTTGTCTGTTCCTCTGTTTTGCCCCATCTTGTCTGTCACTGTGTCTGTGCTGCGTTCGCCAGCGGTTCCCCATGTGTCCAGCTCCTCAGCCCCCCCTTTGGATTACTCATGCGTTTTTTGGGTTTGTTTTCGGTTTCCCTTCCCTTTGTCTCTTGGTTTGTACTTTGTGATTTTGTTTTGGTCCTTTGTGTCCTTTGTCCTTTTAGCTTTAATTAAAAGTTCACTTTTGGTTAAAATTCACCTGTGGTTAGTTGTCTTCCCTTCCTTTGTGTATCGTGTGTGTGTCACCTGAGCACCTGAAATCATGTGTAGTGTGAGCAGTCATGTCGCAGCCTACCATTGCGCCGTACAGCGTGAGCAGATATATTGTGGGCTTTGACTTGACATCGCATGTGTTTTATTCATACTGTGTGAGTTGGTGTTAAACACAAACCTCCCCAAAATCGCACAGTGTATTTGAGGCTTTGGTCTCTTGAAATGTAGCCACAACCTTTCTTTACAATGACTTAATAATAAAAAGAAATACAGTACAAAGTTGGGCTCAATACAGTGTTTAAGCAGCTGAAGGGACTGGGATCATATCTCTCTGACATTTTTAGCTTGCCTGGTAAAATATAGTATATTTGGCCTGACCTAAATGTTTTTCAGAAAGAGGAAAGTCACAGGTGAATGTTTTATGAACACCTCTCATCTTTGCTGTGATATACCTTGGACCTCATTAAGATTTTATTTCAAATCCACTGTGTTTTACTTTACTCTCCATCAAATCATCACATTTCTTCATGACCAAATGTCAGACTGGGAGCTTTGTCAGCAACATAAAGAACCAGTGTCTAGACCAGAAGAGAGCGCTGGTGATCATATTACACAGCATTCTTCAGAATCAGCAATGAGGCTTTATTTAACTGAATCACAAAAAGTGCTGGGACTGTTTCACCTGGAAAAGACAACACAGCATACCAAGCATGTTGCCCTGTCTGAGGCTGGCCCGCTTCAATAGGTCTGAATATGTTAAAGCAGCATTATGTCTGCACATTGTGACCATATGAGATGCATTCCAACACCAGCAGGGAAGGAGGCCGGTGGGATTTGTCCAGGCATGGTATAGTCTGACATTATGGCAGTGAACTTAGTGACATGCTGTGTGCTTCACTTCCTTTGATTTGAGAGTCAGGTCACTGTTCTCCCTAAAAACAAGAGCTGATCCAATTATAAAAGGTATACAGCTTCTATGAACCACCTACTGTACATTCCATTGCTTACTATTTCCACACATGGATGTAGAAAGCAATGAATTACTAAAGTGTAGTATTGCAGAGCAGCTTTTTACATCTAATGTCTCAGACGGTGGTACTGGCTTCACTGTTCACAACGACTGCAGCGGATCACTGTCCCAGCCTTGTATAACACTGTTAGCACCTCACTTCAACAGTGGTTCTACCCAGCTTTAGTCACAACACACATGCAATGCCCAGAAGCCTGCTGTATAATTTGGATTGAATAATGTGTCATGATACCAGTCAAAGTGAACTGTTTAATCCTTAACACTCAAATACCACTTCAGAGCCAAAATGCAGAGGTTAATATGTTACAGCTTTCTGTCTCTAACCAAAGCAATGGTCAACTTATAACCACCAATACACTACAATGGATTATTATGGGCTGTAGATTATTGCTGCAACTTTCCAACAGAGGGAAGCCATGAAGAAAAATAACAAACATTTAGGCACACTTTCCATACACTTTTCCATACCAAGATTGGAATGAGTGAGTGTTTCAAACTGCTACAGTGCACAACCCTCACAAATTGCACAAGCAGACATGAATGAACTTTTTAAACATTCTCCAAAGTTACTGTTTACAATGGAAACAAAAGTCATCTCAGATCTTAGCTAAACTCCTGATATTTCATCACAACCTATTTATGTCTCCATTAAATGAAACATCAGCAGGATTCTATAAAAACATGCGACAAAAATTCAGTATTTGGCTTAGAAACTGAGACCCCTTTAGTGTCTCTTCCTTGAGACCACTCACTCGTAACTTTTGAACTAACTCTAAGAAGGCTTACTAAAGCAGACACTTGAGAATACTGTAGACAGATTTAGGGAGATAATCTTATCACAGCTTCCTTCAGCCCCGTGTTCCAGTTCAACAGAGCGTACTGATTTAAATATTACTTCCGCAGAAATTGACTGTTTGGTCAACAACACTGCGGACACGTTACACTTGGTTTTAGACAGCACTGCTCCACTGAAGAAGAAAACTGCAAATCAGAAGAGGCTAGCTCCGTGGTACAACTCAAATATCCAAACGTTTAAATACAGGCAGCACGAAGAATGGAGAGGAAGTGGAGGGCCTGGAGACACAGTTTACTGACATATAAGAAGGCCCTTCGTAAAGCTAGGACAGCCGACTACTCATCACTAATAGAAGAAAACAAGAACAACCCGCGCTTTCTCTTTAACGCCGTGGCCAGGCTGACAAAGAGCCACAGCTCTGTGGAGCCTCGCATTCCTGCAGCTCTTAGTAGTGAAGACTTCATGAGCTTCTTCACTGATAAAATCACTACTATTAGAGGACTAATCAACCACGACTTCAACAGCCAATATACCACCAAACCTCCTTTTGGTATTAATCCACCACTGGACAGCTTCCTGTGCTTAGACCTTCCTGGGCTGACCTCAAGCATTAATAAATCGAACCCAGCAACATGTCTCTTAGACCCCATCCCAACTAAGCTTATCAAGGATGTTATTCCTCTGATTAGATCAGATTAACTTGTCCACAGACACAGTTTAAAATGGTAGTGATCGTTCCTATAATTAAAAAACCTTCACTGGACCCGGACATCTTAGGAAAGTACAGACCGATCTCCAACCTCACCTTCATAATCAGCTAACTGATTGCTGATCCACTGCTGTTAACTCACGTGGACATGTGGTACACGTGGTTTCACTTTGTCTACAATAAAAATCATTTGTTTATGATTTCATTCTAAATGTGTTATAAGACACGAGGACATGTTTAAGTTTCGTCTGCTTGTGGCCACGATTTTGCTGTTTGCACAGAGATGCCGGTCATTGTACTGCAGGGTAAAGTGACCCATACTTCTTAGGGTCCAGATGTAGAGAAGACTGAAGCAAGGCTCTGGACTGCTTCAGTCTTCTCTACATATGATGACCTGGATGACAGAATCTTCATCAACATAGGGTCCAGAGGGTTTGGGTCACTTTAACGCAATGTTTAACCCAGTCAACCTGACACATGCAGGAGACACATGAAACAGAGTGAATAATTCATCTGACCCCAGCACAATACAGACTGCTCATCTGACTGTGGACCCAGGACTCATTAGCACAGCAGAGGATCATGTTCCTCTGCTTCTGTTGGTTGGGTTTAGTGTGCTCCTCTCCAAGTCATTTATACATTATTTTTCTGGCAGTCTTGTTATGTAGCATAAACAGAAATAGCACTTTTCTACATGAAAACTATGTTTTCCTACCTGACCTTACAGAAGGAGCTCAACAGACTCTATACTCTCTCTTTACTTACTCTTCCAGTTTTTTAGTGGAATCTGATTTAAGCATCTCTTTTAATCTGATTATACACTCTTTTTTCATTTTTAAGTCATTGTTAGCTAACTATGCATTCTGTTATGCATCAAAATGGAGTCACTGATACAAGGTCCTCTGATGGCAAACACATTGGTTTAAGCAGAACTGAGGAAGCCACTTGGGTGAGTGGTGAAAATCAGAAAAAATCTATGAGTATCCACAGATATAATGGAGTTTTAATACAAGCTAATCCTAACTGACCTTTAAGTCAGGCGTTCATGAATTATTTGGTGGAAAACAGCGTCATCTGCTGGCAGCTTGTCCTGATTATTAAACTACGTTCCTTATTACGCCCGATGATGTTTTGTTAGTGAAGTATGTCATTTAAGACGTATGCATGAGTTCATTTGGGAGAAGGCCTGACTGTAAAGTATGACAGCAGCAGGACTTCACACAGCACAGGTGGAGCAGTGTGTCTGACCGAGCTGCTCAGTGCTGTACCACCAAAGATCATTTTGTTCAGGTAGCTGTGAGAGAGAAATTCAAAATGATGCAGGTCTTACTGTGGAGCCACATATTGAACACATAAGACTGCCCTTTACCATTTTAGGAACATTTC
Source organism: Parambassis ranga (assembly GCF_900634625.1). Lineage (NCBI taxonomy): Eukaryota > Metazoa > Chordata > Actinopteri > Ambassidae > Parambassis > Parambassis ranga. Next base: position 642,155 of record NC_041033.1, read on the forward strand.
CTGACAGACACTTTGCCTTATTAATGATCTAACTTCATATTTTTGTGTTACAATGCTTGATTGTGTAAGTAAAAGTCTGGTTAAACGTGTCCAGTTATTACACAGGGTAGGGCTGGGACTCAGCAACAAACTGATATAACAGGCCCAGCTTAGAAGCAAAGGAGGAAACTGGTTCAAGCTGAACCATGGCAGCATGACAACATGGTCACAACACAATACAGTCACCTGGCTGTCATCTAGAAATGGAACCTCTGAGCATTATATTGTGATTTTGGAGGGCCCATGATGCTTTCCACAGCACACCTGATGAGTGGGAGACAGATTCGAGCTGGATCAACCTTGGCTAGGTCCCCTGAACGAGGTTATCTGTTGTGAGACCTAAAACAACTGCAGGATATAATGATGGATCCAAGTGTGTGGATCAGATGATGTGCGTACGCAAAACATATCATAGCTCAGCCTATCTCAGTGAAGGAGGAAATACTAATATGATTATGAAGGTTTGCAGTTTGTTCCCACAGTGACCAATGGTAAGCAGTGGGGTTTTTCTAGACAAAAGAAGGCCCACATGGGGAGGTGTTTGTGGTGATCTGTAGGTTTCCTCCCTGAAAAACTTACAGCGTACAGTTAGAAATCTTTGTACAAACTTTATCTGAACAAACATGACAATATGGTTCAATAAAATCCTTCAATGATCATTTGCAAATGTTTGGAATGAATAAAGTTATATATATTATTATTATTACTGAAATGAGCTGATCAACTGGGAAAGCAATTCCATGGAATGAACTGACTGACTAAATGCTGGTTTGGTCATACCTCAGTGATGCAGCGTTGTCCTCACCACAAGTTAAAAAAAATGAAAAAAGGTCACACTGCTATAACTATATTCACTGAGGTTTATGCTTATTTTGGTGTCCAACTGCCAAAAAATAGACATTTCATAGTGTAAAATGACCAGGGAGTCTCATGTTCTCACATGTGCAGAAAGCTCACTCAAGCCATTAATCTGCCCCCTTGGGGAAAAACTACACAAGCGAGAGAGGGTGTTAGGCAGAGGGTGGAACAGGCTAAAAGTGAAAGGTGACATATTTCCCAGCAGTAGGTGAAGGATCTATCGCTCACTCTTCAGACTAATGAGAGAGAATGAAGGCAAAAGTGGTCACAATGTTGCACATTCACACAGATGTCCCACACTGCAAAGATCTGGCAACGGTTTTAGGTCATCATTACTAATTATTTGTATGAGCATGACCCAAGATTAAAGCAGTAAAATTTGTTCTGTTATGTTTTAATAAGAAAACTGAAGTCACATTTTCAGGAATGGAACTTTATCCACGGTTAAAACTTCACATGCTGCTGCACACACAAACAAATGTTCTTTTCACACCCCTGTGTCGATCTCTGCTATAAATGCTTTGGTCATTAAGATAAGATAAAATATCTTATCCTATCTATCCTATAAAAATATGTCAATTAATAATTGAATTTCAAACACACTGTTCCCAAAATAAATGCTTATATTTTGTTTTAATCACAATGTCATGTTGTAATTAAATTCAGCATTAGCTCATGTGTTTTTTATTTATTTATTTTTTGCGTCATTCTTATTAAACTGTTTTTATTGTTAATGGTAATTAGTCATGACTGAATATGTGTTTTTCACATGTGGTATTGGGGTTATCATGGAGGGTGGGGGTCATGCTGCTATTTAGAATAGGTGTAACAGTCGGGTCTGATCTACTGAGAAGGAAATCAAGGGCTGTGAGGGTTTTTTATTGAAGTTAAATGAATATTAAAATCAAAATGTTCTTAGACACAGATGTTAAAGAGTCCAGGCCAGCATCCACCTCAGAACCAGTCTTCCTCACCAGCTTGTCCAGCTGGTCCCTTGTTTTTAATGTCACCTTCCCAGCAGAAAGTAACAATAAAGTCAAGCATTCATGAATAATGTGTTGTTGTTTTTGATCTTTAAAAGACATTGTGTTTATTATATAACTTACTTTACTATATTTATGTTTTCTTGCCAATAAAATGAACGCACCTTTCTCTAAGCGTTCCATATATGTACGCTAACATCCCCAATGCTGGTGTAAGTCTTTTGTCTTGCTAAACTAAAAACTCTTATATTTCTCCATTTACGTATATGATGTTGTAGGTAACATCGGAGACAAAATGGGGACAAATGTGTGGATGTAAGGACATTTATGTATGCTCCACCTTATCAGCAGATTGTCACAGCCACAGCTGCAGGACACCAACCAGCAACAAGCAGCTCTTTGAATGAACTGTGACAAGGTGTTGTTCTTTTCCCCCTCCCTCAGTCGTCTCTCTTCCGGGAACACTAATAGGCTCCATGCAGAGTAACGTGACCAATTGAATCATCCTCGCTCCGGAGCTGGAGGCTGCACATCGGAGAAGCTGAAAGTGCGCTCAGTCTGCTTACCAAACCAAGAAAACTTCTCCGTGGTGACTTTGTGTACGGGACTCCTCTGGGATTTTAAACCGTGTCCTTAATGAGCTAGTGGCACTCTGTCACAGTTATTTCTGAAACCAGCTTTAAAGTGTAAAGGTCAGAGGGCCCTGTTAACCCTGACTGCAGCTGTAGGTGAGTACAAACTCCAGCGTGTGATGCTGGGCAGAGCTGAGGCTGATATTAGAACAATGAGTTAGTGACCTGCTGTGATCTGATCAGGGATCCTTTATAATGTGACTTGTTGACACTGACAGGATTCATCAGATTGCATATGGTGAACTTCATGGGCTTGAAAACAGGGCCTGCAGGACCATCTTAAATCTGCTTCTTTTATCACAACAGTGTCAGATGATTAGATGGTTGTTTTTCGTATTCTTGTCATGTTTACTGTGTGATGGAAAGAAGTGCACAGCTGCAGACTGAATGTTACATAAACCCCTCAGCACCCCTCTGAGCTGGCAGTAGACATATTTCCACAGCAGTCATCTTTTACCTTAGCAGGGACAGCTGAGAGATGGAAAAATGGCCAATGAGGCAGTGTCATGTGAAACTGTCATTACTGAGAGACAATTACAACAAAGTCTAAATATTCCAGCAGCCTCAGGGACTTCATGCTCCTCAGAGATGTTAAACAGAGTGTTGCTTGTTTGCATCCACATACATTAGAACAACAGGGCGCTCTTTGATACTGCCACAGTATATGTGTCTGTAGCTCATGCTGCCTGTTGATGATGTTATATATGTGATATATATTAAAGCCCGAGGAAATGCTCACACATGTGAGAGGAACATTAACCTCAGGCAGCCCACAGGCAAATGTTACTATACAATACAGTGCTTTTCTGATCAAAGTCATTGGGAACTGAACAACAAGTCTTCTTTAAACTCACAGGGAAAGCAGCAGAAACACACACACTGCAGAGTGGTGGGTTTATTGCTTTAAAATCAGCATATGTGGTGTTACATCACATTTTCCAGGGTGTATGCACAATTCTAAATCATTTTGAAGTGTTAGTGAAACAGTGACTGACAACATTCATTCATTCATTCTTAACAGAGGGGTTAAACAGTAAAAACAAACATGTGAATTAATGTTTAACTATGAGTGTAAAAGGTCTCTTCATGCTGGACTACCTACTTACTAATGACATTATCACAGTTACATTACATGTAGACTGCAACTTACTGTGCTGTCTTATACAGTATCATCGTATCTATTCATCCTTCAAGAGCTTGTTCCTATGGTGAAGTACAGCATCATTTTTCTTTTCTTTTTATTTTTGACTCAAGAACCACAAAAGTGGCAGATGATGAAATACAAACACCTTTCAAAAAGAAAGAAAGAAAGAAGGAATGACATGCTAATTAGCATGTGAGAATATTATTACAGAACGAACAAATATTCTCCACACTGAGACACAGTCTATGAGATTAGATTTACCTGGGGACATTTGCTGATTTAAAAAAATACACCATGTCTATGTTTTGTGTGGCACATTTGCATAGGATAAGTGACAGCTGTCTACTCAATCCAGTTATAGAATAGACTGCTCAGTTAGGACTGCAGAGCCTGTTAAAAGACAGCAGATTCTCCTGACTGCATCCTGTCATACATACTAAGATCTCACTCTCCCGATTGATTGGTTAATGTTTTTCTTCTTCTCCTGCCTGTATTTACAAATATCCTGTGTAGTGACATGAGCCTCCTTAAGTTATTGAGAATCTAAAAAATCCTTGTAAAATAAGAAAATGGACCCAAATCACAAACATTCACGTAGAACTGATAATGTAATCTGTATTCAGACATTTCTTTTAGCAATGTATGACACACCAGAGGACAAAAGTGTTTCTACTTGCACTCCAAAAACAACAGTTGCGCTGTTGTTGTTTTGTTGCATAGTAGCAAAGTCAGATTGTGCTGGTGTTCAACACTATACTGCAGGATTTATGTCACAGCTTAGCCACGCCTGACTTTCTGCATCAACACACAACTTTCTCCAACAAGTCCAAAATTAAAACCAGGATGCAGAGAGGCAAAAACATGTTCATAAATCTGGAGAGAACAACTTTACTTTACTGGAACTAACACATGAAGCCATCTTATAGATGGCACAGTAAATGTTGACATAACTCTTTATGTCTTGTGTGTCATGTCTTTGTTTGGTTGTAGGGGCCACATGACAAGGGCCACACTGCAATCTGACATTGACCACATTAAAACCAGCAAAGCAAAGAAAACAGCAGCAATACAACATCCATCCCTTTAGTCATTCATGCATTCATCATCTATCTATCTTAAAATTTAACCAAGCTAAGTTATCCAGTCTGATGAAGCCTCAGGCCGCAGGTGGCTCTCACGTGACAGCCTCTGGCTGCTGTTCCCCACAGACAATATTCCACCCATATCAACCACACATTCACCCTACACACTTATTACCTATATAGTGCTCCAGCCTGTTTAAACATGTTGTGACGTTGAACACTCTAAAGACGTATCTTTTAGTCAACACACACTGTTTTCATCTTCATATATATTTCATTCAGTAGTTTTGTGTGTAGAAAGTTCACATGGAACATTTGTAACAAGTGGTAGATGTAATTGGAGAGAATTGAAGGAGATGAGTGGAGGACCGTGCAGTGCAGTAAGTTTAAAACTCCCCACAGATGAAAGACACATTCCTACTCTGCATGTCGCTGTGTTCCTCAGACAGATTCCCAGCTGGGACCTGCTCTAATCTCCTGGCAACAATATTGACATAGAAATAGAAACTCTGGAGAGAACAAGACTCTAGCTGTCTGCGTGTCAGGACTGCATGCACATACATCTGGTTCAGAGTTCCTCTGCACACATATGGGCTGCTTGAATTAGACATGACTTTGATTAAACACTTTTGTCAATTACTGTTAGACGTAGAGGAAGGATCTCTCTGCACCCAGGACTGCATTACATTTGTGCATAGCTCAAAGGAAGCACTAGCCTAAACCCATTCAACAGAAAGCTAGCTTTGTTTCAGCATGCTGCACTCACATGCTTTTGTTTACATTTTATATGTATTTTGTTTGTAGTTTGAGCTACACAATAGTTGAATTTCCTCTCATATTCATATAATACGAAATGTTAGAGGGACCTATTTTTATACTGTCTGCTTCTCTCCTTGTATTTGACTATTTTGTTGATGTATATTAATATACAGACAGTAGCGTGTACTCAGGCTCTGTCTGTGAGTTGTCCCCCAAAACAGAATTTTGATTCTCAGCACTTAATTGGACTTGGATTTTTATGGATGTTTTGATAAGTAATTTGTGCCCGTAATCCCAGAGTTTCTTTTATCCTCTCATTTCAGGATCATCCTCACCTTCACTCACACTGCTTGTGTCTGCCTGCAATGATGACAACTAAGTCTAACAGCAGTGTTCTGGGTGGTAAGGCTTCCTCTTCTCCCCTTCTGTCTTCTCCACCTCGCCAACGCCTGGTCACCAAAGATGGACACTGTGCACTTCGTCCCCCTCTGTGCCCCTCGGGCTCCTGGCGGGGGCTCTCAGGCAGAGCCTGGCTGCTGGCCCTGCAGGACATGTGGGGATTGCTTGTGGGTCTGCGCTGGAGATGGGTCCTTCTGGCCTTCTGTGCCTCCTTCCTTGCCCACTGGTTGTTGTTTGCCTGTCTGTGGTACTTGCTGGCCCATCTCAATGGAGACCTAGCTGTGCAGGATCATGATGACCCTCCACAGGGGCATGTGGTCTGTGTGAAGCACATTACTAGCTTCACTGCTGCCTTTTCCTTTTCTCTGGAGACACAGCTGACCATCGGCTATGGCACCATGTTCCCTAGTGGAGACTGCCCCAGTGCCATAGCGCTGCTGGCCGTACAGATGCTGCTGGGACTCATGCTGGAAGCATTCATCACAGGTACGTCTCTACTCAGGAGTTCTGAGGACAGCCTCAGTGTTTATAAGAATGAAATGTGGCTTTGTTTGTTTGTTTTGGACATTTAAAAAAGTAGGGACTGTTCTTTTCACTTACCTACCACAGAATCACTGGTTTGTCTCAGAGCAGCTGTGCAACTGACTGTGACATCAAAACTACTTGGTTAGGTTTAGACATTTCTACTTTAGCTGCTTGAATCACAGATGTGACTAGTGAATGACAAGTAAGGTTAGTTTCCAAAGAGAGCCCTAAAGATACAAAGAGCAGTGGCGTTATGAATAACAGTGTAGTACAGCTGTTCAGGTATTAATTCCATTTCTTGTTTTCCTGACAGAACAGGATCAAAACATCCCATCATTGTACTGATCCTGAAATCTCCTTGTCTCCAGGTGCTTTTGTAGCCAAGATTGCACGGCCCCAGAAGCGAGCAGGAGCCATCCAGTTCAGTCCCCAGGCAGTAGTCGGCCATCACCAGGGCCAGACGTGCCTCATGCTCCGAGCCACCAATCTGCTCCAGCGACCTCTAGTGGATGTAAAGTTGAATGCTGTGCTCTACGAGGAGCATGAAGGTCAGGTGTTGCACCAGACCTCTCTGGACTTCCACTTGGACCATTTGGGTCAGCAACCATGCCCCTTCTTCATTTTTCCTCTCACCTTTTACCATCTCTTGGACCGCCGGAGCCCCCTCTACCCTGCTCTGTGCGAGGGCACTTCCAACCACTTTGAGCTGGTTGTCTTTTTGTCAGCCTTACAGGAGGGGACTGGTGACGCCTGCCAGAAGAGGACCTCCTACCTGCGCCAAGAAATCCAGTTTGACCGCCGCTTTCTCCCTGCCTTGGGACTGGATGCTCGGGGAAGGTACATGGTGAGCACCCAGCACTTTGACACGGTCCATTCAAAAGAATCTTTGAACAAGGACTGTGTGGTGCAGATCAATGGTGATGGCACTGACAGGATGGAGTAAAGATGCTGAAGGGGAGGTTTCATAGGGACAGAGGGATGTCTGTGATGATACCAGTGCAGGTAGATATTTTTTGACAGGAAGTATTTGATTTCATTTTTAAAATAAATGTATATTAGACATAGATGCTGCTGTGGGCCCCCTCAGCTGCCCTCTAGTCCTCAGTGCAACACTAAGGGAACCAATCACTACTGCTATTTGTGTTGGTTGGAATGCCTGACCAGCAGGGAGCACTGCTTCTGGGAAGTGCATATGAGCAACTACAGTTTATTTCAAGTTTAGTTATATTTCTGTTGTTCTGGCTATTGGTTCTATCACAACAAAATGCTAACCCAACACCTTCGTCCCCACAACACTGGGCCTGCTGGAAATTCAGCAGGTCCAGTGTGTGTTTGATAAAAATGAGTGGAAATGAGTTGAAATTCTGAGTCAGAGGTAAATCATAATTCTGAGAATAAAACACAGGTCTGACTCCCAAATTTCAGAGAAATTTAAGATTGTTTAAATGAAAGTTTTTTATGTGAGCTGGTATAATCATTAGACATTATTAAAATTAAGTGGTGGCACAATGACTTTAAAGTTCAGCTCCAGTGTTCAGTCCTTCAGGACATTATCCTCAGTGAGAGTTTTACCTATCATGAGATGTCCACAGAAATGTGGTTAAGTGTCAGTGAGCAGGTTGCTGATTGCATGCTGTGTGCAGGTGTCTGTGAAGTTTCTGAACACAAAGCTGCTGCTTTGAAATGGATAACATGACATTTCCACTCAGGAGGCCCCTGTACAGGGACACATCACTTATTGTGCAACGTGCAGACATTTCTAGAAGGTTGCATTCCATGAAAAGGCCTACTACAACAATTATGGTTACCTAGCTTTAAGAAATGTAAGTATTGCGATAGTTATAGATGATTACGATGCTACGAATCACATAAACAATGCTCACCCAATAAACACAGATATGTTGCATCCTCACCCCTGTGTAGTGTTAATGTCACTTAATTAATTTGAAATGCATTCTGCCATCACAGGTTTAAACCTTAATACCTGAATTTTCCAGACTTCATAGATTACCATAGATTGTGTCTTGTGTACCTGCAGTCACAGATGTGTAGATCATCTCAGAAGCAGCATTACATCACAGCAGATTGTGGTCAGCATGGTGGTTCTGGGTTTAAACGTGGCTGTATGGGGCCTTTCTGTGTGGAGTATTTCTCTGAGTGCTCTGGCTTCCCGCTGAATGACGGCTGATTAATACCCTGTGAGTGACTGTCTACAGACCCAGACTCCACTTAAGACAATATAAAGCCTTTATACAATGGCTTGATTCAAATGTTCAGCATGTGGATTCATATTGAACTAGCCCTGACATCTGCTGTATAAACATTTGTACCTGGACTCAGCCAATACTCACATGTGACTGTTTACTGTGGTCACCATCCTTGTTTAGCATGGTAGCAATGACATGACTAAAGTTGTTTTGCGGATGTCTAACCATTCACAGAAGCCTGTGACAGCCCTACACATTTGTTAAGGCAGGTATACTAAGAGAGGAGGAAAGAGGAGCACATGTTATGGATCTGATGTTATCTCCACAAAATGGCATTCATGTTGCTGATTATTCATTTTAGCAACTAGACAAAAGGACTATAAACAGGCAATCATAAAACCATCAGATGTCTGTAATCAGTATTCAGCTGCTAAAGTTTTTCTTCAGCAGTGGTTTGGAATAAAGATGTCTTACAGTAAGCTATCTAACTTTGGACTGACTTACACGGCTCTGTAGTGGCTGATAGAATGATACTGACTGCTGATTGATTTGTAGATTAATGCCTTTGTTTTGAAAAATCAAACTATTATGAAAAGTGGAAATTGATGTATCATGTTCAAATCATCTAGTAATAAGCATCTAGATTTATCAAAGAAAGCAAAGAGATTAGCTGGATAGCAATTATGTATTTGTATTTGCCGTATTTTCCCGTTAAAGGCTGTTGACATGATGGAAATTACTGTGGTATCTATATGGTTTCAAACAAATCATGTAGCAACTTCAGACATATGTGAGAAAATGTTCTACAATATGTAATTCTGGAGGATGAGATGTCAACATATCTCACATGATTCAGTGCCTTTGTACAGTGTACATTACTTGAAATAAATATTTTCTAAACAAAGACAAATGAGTGTTTAATTCAGTTCAATTCAGTTTTATTTATACAGCGCATTTTACAATCAGAAATTGTCTCAAAGCGCTTCAGAAACTCAGAGTGTGAGACCCAGAACCCGAACCCCCTAAGAGCTCTGTGGCAAGGAAAAACTCCCTTTAAGAGTAAGAAACCTTGAGCAGGACCCGTCAACTTAAGGAAGAACCAGTCCTGCTGCCAGTCGGCCGGGTAGAGGAGGAGAAGAAGAGGGAGACAGGACAGAGAGGATGAAGGAGAGAGAGAGAGAGAGAGAGAGAGAGAGGAGCAAACATGCAGCAAACATGATACAGTACAGAGCAAACATGACAGCAAGATGAAACAGTGATTATATTATGGATATCTATATATATCATCAGTCCATAAGTAGTAATAGTAATTTGATAGTAATCAAAGCAAAGATGAGCAGCAGGGGCTGATGAAGTCAATGAGCTCAGGAGAGATCAGGGGCCGGACTGCAGGTCAGCATGCAGGTCTGAGACCTGCAAAGAGAGAGAGAGAGAGAGAGAGAGCGAGGCACAAAACTACGAGGAAGACAGTAAACACAGATTATGAGACGATATTACCTGTGTGAGCCAGACTAAGGAGAGTAAAGGAGAGGTCAGAGGGTGAGAGGGAAACTGCTCATGGATCATGTTTGTGCCCCCAGACAACGTAGGCCTAGAGCAGCATAGCTGTGCTAAAAGTTAAGATTTTATCGGCCCTATGATACCGTTATACCTGTGGCTGAGGCGACTGTAACTATACCTACCAGCCCTACACACTATGTGTACACACTACACACTAACTGTACGCCTTACTAAACAGAAAAGTTTTAAGTCTAGTCTTAAAGGTGGAGGCAGTGTCTGCCTCTCGGACCCAGATTGGTAACTGGTTCCATAGTAGCGGTGCCTGATAGCTGAAAGCTCGTCCTCCCATTCTACTTTTATGAATCCTAGGAACTACAAGTAAACCTGCACTCAGAGATCTGAGTGTCCTATTAGGAACATATGGTACAATCAGGTCCTGCAGATACAATGGAGCAAGTCCATGCAGAGACTTGTAGGTTAGAAGAAGGATCTTGAAGTGTATTCTTGAGTCCACTGGGAGCCAGTAAAGAGACGCTAGAACAGGAGAGATATGATCCCTTTGGCTGCTTCCTGTCAGAACTCTAGCATCATTACAGCATCATTGGTTGCTACAGATGCAGTAAAGCCTGGAGGATAGCTTAGTGTCTTTGACAAATGCTGTCCTCTGCTGGGGTAAGGCTGTACTACCAGTCCATCTGATCTGGTCCATTCCACTCTTTCAACTGCTGTGTCTTTAGGGTCAGAGACAGGAAGCAGAGACACCCAGATCTTCTGCAGCTTCCTCTAGTACTCCCTAGGGGATATGTAGACCTCTGACCAGTCCTGGTTGGTCCAACATCATCAAGACAATAATATTTTTTACCTTTGCTCTCTACAATGGGTGGTTCAACCCTCAGACGTCCTGTGGACTCCAGGCCAGGTGTTTGGACAGCAAAAGGACGATCTGAATGTTAGTAGGCAGGTTAGATATACAGTAATTATACACTAATAACAGGCCCATTTTGAACTCTGGCTAACATCCTGAGAATCACTTTCATTCCATTTTCTATTTGTTGTCAATACATACCAGTATATGTGTAACTACAGTTTTTACGTTACATTCCATACTTTGGTCACACTGTATCACCACTTTTTTTCCCGGTCTACCTGCTCGGTCTCAACCATGAGTGTCACAGAGAAAGTATAAGCCACTACTTTTTAATGTCAGCTTTTTATCCTTTATTGCAATCAGGTTTTTACATTTCCATTCTGACAGGGAGTAGAACACAATATCTTTACAATTGTCCAAAAATATATTTCACTGACTTTATTATATTTGGCAACATATACATCTCTAATAAAACAATAATATTATGGAGTAGGATGAATTACTATAAAAATATTTAGTTTGTGTAGATATTAGTTTTTCAAACTTTCTAATCTTTTCACACTTGCCTTTATTCGAAGTTATTTCCCTATACTTTTATCAGAGTTCTGAGAAACAAGTCAGAATGAAGAAATATATTTTTATGGTGTCCCATCCTCTGCCATATAACATAGACGATTATATTTATGAAAAAATACATTGTCCATTTACACATTGAACAGAGAGAAGTTATCTGATACATACAGTAGTTTGTTGACAACTAGCACATGCTACAACTTAAATACATTAATAAAGGGCCAGAAACATGAACTGCACTTCACAGCAAACACTGACAGGTCAGAGCTCCTCAGATTTAAAGACTTGTGAGTCCACAATTTAAAATATTTTACTCTTATCATCTTAAACATATAACAAAATATTTCTTTACCTCTTAACATCAGCACCTCCACTATCAAACCCAAATGGATTCAGACCTCTACAGCCAATCTCTGACAGGAAGTGATCTGGTTCAGGGCAGAGCAGCTTCTGGACATGAATATGCAGATGTGATGCATATTTGTGACACGGTCCTTTCTAAGGTTAGTAACACTGCACACTCACACAAACACAGTGACACGTGTAGAGAGGCTCCATTCTCATCCCGCCTAAAAAGAGCTGCCTGTCTGTGGTCCACTGCCAAGTTTAAGGAATTTAAAGATGGTTGGTTTCAAAGAAAAAAGATTGAGATAAGCAATATATGCAGAGTGGAAGCAGCAGATCACATCTGCCTACCAGCACCTCAAACACTAAATATTTTGTAGTTTTAGTGGAAGTTACATGTAATTATGCTACAGAATGTGTATGCGAGTGCTACTACACAAAAGCTCCTCCTCTGTCAGGCGTTTTTCACGTTTTTTACCATCAACATGGGTCTAACATGGCGTCTGAAAGCATCACGTACATGTCAAGATGAAGGTAGCACTTAGTAAACCCTACCCTGTGATAAAATCCCTAAATCCAAGCAACTAACGTGTAAATGCATTAGTAAAATAAAACACTGGCTACAGACCTGGATGAACACAACTCAGTCAGTCTGAGCATTCACTAACCCTCCAGCATCCTAAGGTGGAACTAGTTTCACACACATAACACCCACCACATAGTGAGAACAATGCCAGCAACTGTCTACACTTTCATTTCAAAGAACACACCTATATTTGTGACTGACTATATTTTGATGGGTGCAGAAGCTTCATTTTAAACAGGCTTTTGTAAACAAAGCACAGTTTGCTTCCTGATCAGGATCATGTGATCTGTCACATGAAAACGAAGGAAAGAAGAACACAAGAAGGGAAAGTCATCGGACCGTCAGTTCGACATGACTAATACATCGCAGACATTGCTAAGCTTGTTGACTATACCTGTTATCATGAGACCACATGTATGGCCAAAGATTTTAAACTGTTAGTATGACTACAACATTATTTAATCTGCACAAAAAGGAAGAGAGGAGTAAGTGAGACCGAGGTGCTAGTAGGTCTAGGTCTGTACAGTGTGTAAGGAGCCAGATAAGCAAACATTACCTCCTGTTTCCAAGCTCTGTGCTAAGCTAACCCTGTTATGACTCGAGATGGCTTTAATTCTATCCTTCATATTATCATGTTTCCTTCATGAGCTAATGCTAACCACTCAGCTTTAAAGCAAATGGAACATTTACACATTGTGAACTAGTGTTTAGTGGAATTACAGATCTTCTGTAGTAGAGCCAGCTCACTCTGTGCTTATAGAGATTACCTAATGAGGGAATGTCTTCTTAGTGTCTGATGGAGGAAAAGTGAATCAGGTCAACTTAGTTGTGAAAACAGAGAGCTGTGCCCTAAGAGTTTTTGTTGTCTTGGACTTAGTAACAGCCTGTTGGAATGGTTACATATCTTAGCAATCTATAGGATGAGTTCATTCTCAGGGGACTGTAATCATAGTGTTTCCAGGTGTAGTGGTGGCAAACATCTGGGACTAGGACAGCTGTCCTGCTAATGGGCTCATACATGCATTTCTGATTGGTCACAGACAGGGGCACATCATTTTTCACTAATTAACTAATAAATGTATTATTCAGTGTTTGAGAGGACATAAATTAAACACTTCACAGCACATGTGACTGCTAAGTCATTATCTGAATTTAGACAGTGAGGGATTACAGCAAGCCTTTACAAAAAAAACAAAAAAAACAAAACTGAAACCTTTGTCACTTAGAACATTTGTTGCAGCTAACTGAGATAAAGCATCTCTCTCAGACTCTCAGTGAAGATCACAGGTCAACTCTCAGGAGTTAGACCACCTGATGTTACAATATATTTGACTTCCACTGCCTGCTCTTAAAACATATAAAACATATAAAACATAACGGCGTAGTAAAAGGTCTATAAGAATCTGTTGTAAAATGGCCCAGGTGTAATAGGTGCGCATGCTTAGGAGTGGTGCAAACATCCGAGTGTTTCTGCTAAAAACTTGAAGTATATGGTAAAATTATAGCTAAATATGCTCTCTCCCAAAATTAATAATAGGACATTAAGCCACCACTGAATATTTAATAAACTGTATGTTTTAATACCCTTATGTAGGAAACCACATTTAACTACTCTTCTTCTTCATCTCTTCCTCAACTCTGGCTAAAACCTGTGGGGAGCACCCAAAAAACAAATATACAGGAAGAAAACCCTGCAGTGATAAAATCCATTCAGATATCTCTTTCTTAGTGACAGGTGGCTGTGCACCTACTGCTATGCAAGTACATTTATTCTGATATGAAGCTAGAATTTAATTAGTTATAAGCGGAGCAATAACTCAAATTATGTCTTTTGTAGTGCTGTAGCTGTACTTCCATGGCTGGAAATTCTGAAGAATCCTCTCACTAGTCTTCACAACCGTGTTATGATTTTTATACAGTCGCGGCTGTCATCTTTATATAGGATGACATTCTGAAAATTCCGGATGGCTCATTAACAGCATTGTCTGACACCAAATGATATGCTTTATAACAGAATCCACACATTGTTATGGTTCTTTGCACCACTCTAAATGGAAGCTGTCCATCTTTTCCACTAATGTGGCTGACGTTTCATTTTCCATTTGTCTCGGTTGTCTCTGCTTATTGAACAGAAACATTAAAGGATGTGATTTCTGCCTTCTTTCCAAGTCAAGTGACACAATGAATAACTGTGTTCATTACTAATAAAGTCCTAGTTTGTGCACAGTGTATTCACTCATATGTCAGGTACAGAATGTGAGTCGTTGAGACAAATGTTAGCCAGGCTAGCTAACCATGACTCCAGTTCTGAAATGAACAGACATAGAAATCTTCCCTCAGGAAGAAAACATTTCAATATTTTCCAAAATGTTGAGTGATCCCATTAATGATAAACCCCCTGATGCTGAAACCAGAGCCTGACTGATTAGATGATTTCGACTGATGCCAATATTATGGTAGAAAAAATGCTGATATCAATATATTGGTTGACAAACATCGGCCAAGCTCTAGTTAGAACTGGATAGACTGAGTTTATATGCATTAAAACAAAACCAAGGAGTGTATCTTTGGTGGAACCAAAAACCTTAAAAAAAAGCTGCTCCAGACCGTTTGTATCTACAGGCTGTATGATACTGGAAGCCAAACAGAGTCTGACCTGCTAACCAGCAGATAAGTAAGCAATGTGGTAATACTTGCTATTATGCAGTTCCTTTACATTGCTAAGCATAGAGAAGGTATGTACCTAATGTCACAGCATGAACGTGGTGATGATAAACATTATACGACTCAAAGCATGACAACACATTAACACCAAAATAAAAATGCTTCAAAAACACACAGTATAATGAAACAACCACATCTAAGTAAACATGTAGGAATGTAATGGGGTGAAAACTTCCAGTTCCTGTTCTGAACAAACCCATGAACACTCAATAAACCAAGGATTTGGAGAAATGGCAAATTATCTCCTTACTAAACTTGTAGTTTTCTATAGAAGAACTGCAAAAGCTTTGATATTGATTAACCCCACTTGTGATGTGTTATGAGGTATTTTCAAGTATTTTAGTGAATTAAATGTATGTGTTATAAAGTTAAAAGGAAGGTGAATCTACTCCTAAAATCTCAGTAACACTGACTTGTGCATGCCAGGATAGGTATCTGCTTCCTGTGGAGGATCATGAGCAGAAAGTGGACTGCAGCTGCTTAAAGGCAGCTTGCCGCTGTTTTTTCTCCACTTCCTGTCTCTTGCGTTCTTCTTTTTCCTCTCGAATCTCAGCCTCAAATTTGCTGCCCTGAGAGAGAGCCTGCACCTGGTGACACACAAGAAAGATATGAATAATAGTGTTCAGCTAATGTCACAAAGACAGAAACCCTAGATAAAAGCAGCAAGCTAAAGCTTGCTAGCCAAGCAAAGCATGCCGAGTTCAACATGCTTGGTAATGCTGTCATTAGGGAAACACTGTCTGAGTAGCAATGCAGCACTAATGAGAGAGGGAGGTCTGTGTCTCTGCTTAGACTGCTGCTCCCGCAACCCGGCCTCAGATAAGCGGTTTGAAGATGGATGGATGTTTGGAAATAACATTACCAGAGTTGTGTCAAAAAGTAAAGTGGCCACACTCAAAATTCTTGAATTGCAGCAAAAAGTGTTAAATGGTTCATTTCAAATTGCATGTGGTTGTGTAAAGTGGCCAAATGCCAAAAACACTTAACTATGTTCCAATATTTTTGAACCATTATGGTTCATCACTGTAACTCTGCATCAAGATGGAGGAAATTATTGGCATCACTAAAACTGTTGCTTGAACTGTATATGACACTTCAATCAAAAACATAAATACCTGAGACCAGAACTGTCCACTTTTCATATTTAAAACAAAAACGCACTGCTGTGAATATACACTGCTCAAAAATTAAGGGAACACTTAAACGACACAATGTAACTCCAAGTCAGTCACACTTCTGTGAAATCAGCCTGTGCAGTTAGGATCAACACTGATTGTGAATGAAATTCAGCTGCTGTTGTACAAACGGCATGTCTGACATGACCTGACGGCATGGCCACTGAGTGTCCAGGAGTTGACTGATGGTTTAATCCAGGTCTGGGAGGAGATCCCTCAGGACAACATCCACCGCCTCGTCAGGGGCATGGCCAGGTGTTGTAGTGGAGGCCACACACACACTACTACTCATTCTGACTGGTCTTGGGGAATTTCCACTCAAGTTGGATCAGCCTGTAATGTGATTTTCCACTTTTATTTTGAGTATAGTTCCAAATCCAGACCTCCATCGGTTAATATTTTTGATTTACATTGATCATTTTTATGTTATCGTGTTCTCAACGTATTCCACTATGTAATGAAGGAAGATTTTTCTGGAATACTTCATTCATTGAGATCTAGGAGGTGTTATTTTAGTGTTCCCTTTATTTTTTTAACAGTGTATTTTTATACGTTGAAGATGAAGAATAAGATTTAAAGTTTAGAGAAAATGTACTGTATATAACATACCTTGGCTTCAAAGAAGTCTTTGGCCCCCATCACTCCCTCAGTGGAGACATTGATCTCAGACAACTTGGCCAGAGCCATTAGACCACTTTCCTCCTGCAACTCCCCAGCTGCTGCCTTCCTGAAGATCAGCAGGAACTGCAGCATGGTGGACAGTTCACATACATTCAGTAAATAAGGTTTGAGAAGAAATGCAAATTGACAGCACATGCAACACATGTAAAGTGTAATAAATAGAAATGAGGTTACTTAACCCACTGAACATAATCTAAAAATGGCCAAAATTAGGCCGTAAAACAGGCCAAATCCTTCTGATGGTAACTGAATGCACGTCTTTTTGCAAAATGACAAAACTACTTCATTGTGCATCTGCGTAATAAACAATTGTCTAAAAACAAGGCTTTCGAACAACATTTTGTAAAATACTTACAATGCTGCACTTTAGAGCAACTAGAAAGCCAAGGTTCACTGAGAGTATTTGGCAGCAGGCTTTTTACAGCTGATGCTCCGAGTAGAGACTTGTAGCCATGATCACATTGTTTTGATTGGGGTGTAGGATGCAGTAAACAATGAGTCCCACTGAACATGTGACCGGAGTGAAAAATATTCCAAAACAGCACAAGGTTCAACTCACTGTAGAAACTTTCAGAAATGATTCCTCAAAGGGGAAACAAAGGTCTCCAAGCAAACACAAACTTGGGTGATTTCCAACTGGGGCCCCATGGGGTTTCCTATGTGGGTTTTTGCATTTTTCAGACCCTAACATATGGGAAATCACTGAAAGCTGCACAGTGTAGTGAGTGGACACACTACTGACAGGACCCCTCACCTCTCTGAAGCTCAGCTTGCCATCAAAGTCTTCATCCACCTCTTTGATCATGTTCTTCAGGCCCAGGTGAGTCTGAGGTGCTCCTAGCTTCTCCATCATCAGCTTCAGCTCCATCAGGTCGATGAAGCCATCTTTACCAGTGTCATATCTGTAAAGCACAAAGACCACACAGTGTGAGGTTTAACTGACAAAGTACCATGTTATTTGAACACCCTTTGATAGTTAGTGTACGTCCCTCCCTCACCTGTGCTCAAGAAATCTAGGTCATTGACACCAGACCAATTTACAACTCTGGTAAAGAGGGCCGCAGAGTCTCACAGTTTGACACCCCCGAGACACTTTTTCTCATCATTGTGTGAACCTCAATAAGCCATGTAGCATTAAAAAAGGACTGTGACCGGCTAAATAATAAAACAATAATAATGTTTCCTTGCCAAAAATATGAGGAAAGGTCAATATGATTTTCATCCACAGATGTTTGACAAACGGTATGAAAAGCCAGTGAAAACGAGCATAACGCTGGGCTGAACCAAACTGTAGCATACTGCTAGGAGTAGTGAAATAAAAGACAATATAATGACAGGAATTGGTCATAAAAACTCAAATGACAGATTTCATGTATTAGCCACCCTAACACACACAACCATAGGTCCACGGACTTGGACACTAGTAGTGTCTGAATATTTTGGCTATTTGAGGAAAAAGATTTTTTATGATGTCACCCTGTCCGACACAGAAGCAGCACAAAGAAGGAAGAAAGTTAAAGCACAATAGACTGGCTGTGGACCAAGTGGATTGATGTTGATTCACTGGTTAATTACGCCACCTTGGAAGCTCAGACGTTTCTACACCATAATGAAAAAGCAAACAGAACAGGCGAGTGGTCCCTCTAACCAACTTCATGTTTCTGCAGTCAAAAAACATGCACATTACAGGTATAGTGGGCACAGCAGCCTACAAATGTGTTCACAATAAGCAACAGGAAGTCTGACTGTTCCTTACCAACTTTCTACAGTCTGTAAACGACCATGTTCTAATCTAATCTTAGTTGGGGTCATGAGAAGAATGGGTTATGACTGCCGTCCTGATTAAATACAGAGTGAGTCAATGATGACCTACAGCACACAATGTGCTGTGTATGAGTCCCAGTCTCTGTTCTTAAAAATGATGTACCTTTTACACTCAACTAATTCTTGTTGTTATAACACGACACTGGCAGAAACACAACATCATGTTAGGATCAGGGCTGACACACACACACACACACACACCTAATTAGTCCATGACAGCTGCCCTTAAATTTCAGCAAAGTGATAAACAACTGATCGGTCTTACACACATACAGAAATGAAGTCAACAGATTAAAGGTGTACATACACAGTAAGACATTACATTTAGTAGCCAAAAAACATTACTATCACTGTAATCTCGTTTGAAATAATGCAGCTCTGATTACAGAGGGAGGGCTTCCTCTCTTGGCAAAGCATTTCAGTCATGGAGACACAAAGCCACCAGTGGACTGGCATGGCTCTTTGTGGGAGCACAGGAATGCAGGAGGCACGATAGAGGAGGGTGTTCCCCTGCTGCCATCTGACCATGAGCAGAGGGGCCATTATGGTCATGGGCACACAGGAATGTTCATTATCATCGTCCGCTCCTTATATGGTTACAGTTCTTTAGAGAGATAAGGAGACAGATGGGAACAACACCCACAGTGTCTCCATAACCACACAGTTATATTGTATGGTGACACCAATGTTTCAGTGAGACATCCATTATTTTATAACAGCATTAACACATCAAATTCATTGTTTATCTATTATTAAACCCCTGGCACTGGAATGCCCAATGTGTGGGTGGTACAATTTGAATAGTTTAGTTCACAACCTCTACAAGAACATGTATGTATTACGAGTGTATTGTGACTGTGTGACCTTTAAAATACAGAGTTCTGTAGTTTAACTGTGACAGGAAGGAGTGATTTCCAGTGTCTCTGTGGTGCAGCGTGGGAGTCTGAACGAGCTCCTGTAGCTGGTCAGCACATTGTGGAGAGGGTGAGAGGGAAAGTCCATTACAGTGTTTATTTTGGACAACATCCTCCTCAGAGACCAGTTCCTCTCCTACAACATTGTCCTTCTTGATGATTCTGTTGAGTCTGTTAATGTCCCTCACCACAGGATAAAACATGAAGGCCTGGCCACCACAGACTCATAGAACATCCTCAGCATCGTCCTGCAGATGTTGAAGGACCTCAGCTGCCTCAGAAATAGAGACGACTCTGTGGACCTTTCTGTAAACAGTGTCCACGTTCTTGCACCAGTGTTCCAAGTACACCCCTAAGTACTTGTACTCCTCCACCACCTCCACACTGACCCCTCTGATGTTGGTAGGGGTCACTGGAGCCTTAGTTCCTCCTCAGATCCACCACCAGTTTGTCTTTGTTGCATTTAATGATGAGCTAGGGAATTGTCCAGTTTGCTACATATGTGACAGTGTGTCATGTTGAGGAGTCGTAAGGAGTAAGGATTATTGTGTTGTAGCTACTACTAACTACTTTGAAATTGTAAAACTGTGTTTAAAAGTTGGAGACCCAGATTACTCACAAATACTGTTACGAGCACAGAATGTAATATTTACCAAAAATCAGCAAAAGTGAATCCACTCGGGACACCTTTAAACATGACCTAAACTATGTTGTTTGCATCCCCAGCTATATGAATATAAAAGATATAGATATATAATTTAGAGGGAAGTAAATCCATACTGCCTGCAACAATCTGACTGAGCCTCATTGTTCTGCAGCTTCCCTGTTAATTATAGATGCTCAAGCTTTTGGCATGAGGGAACTCACTTTTCCCTGCTAGCATTCTTCTCCTTTCCCTCATTATAGTCTATTCAGCTCAATGCACTCTCTGAGGCAAGCCAGAAAACATGTAATGACAAAGCAGCCCATTGCAAAGTAGGGTACAAGCTGCTTCTACCTCCTCATAGACCAATTTAATTCACCAAAAACTAAATCAGACTTGATATCAGTCCAGACAAGTCTGCTTATGCTTAAAACTTTAAACTTCAACTACAAATTATTTTATTGCAGTAAAACCCACAGAAACATTTACGATGGCTCTCTGAAAAGGGAAAGTGGGTCACCAGGCAGTGGATGCCCCATGGGAATGAGGACTGTGTGAATGGGGTCAGTGCAGCAAAAGAGGTGAGACTAAAGAGATTTGTGAGAGGGGTAACTGAATCTCCATATGACAAACTATTTTGGATTTTTCATTTGTCATAATACAAACACTGACTGACAGGAAGCTGCATCCCCATCATTTGATAAACCACCAGTCCAACCTTGTTTAGACAAGGACCAAGGCCCAAGATATCTCACGTACTGTAGAGACATTCAACAGAAACCATTATTGCAGCATTATCCTGGAGAGACCCACACAAACCAGTCTGCACTTAACTATGTTTGCAAAAATCTATACTGTGTGCTGAATCTATCATATTCAGTTGAGCATGACACTGTGTACATTTACTTTGAGTAAGCAGTCCACAAAAAAATGACAAAAACAGTTGTCAACAAATGTATAATCATAGTTGGTTATGCAATTTTGTATATTTTGCATGCTGTGGAGGTCTAGACCATATGCATTGAGCTGAACTATACACAGTTTCTTACCCACACAGGTGAGGGTGCATTTTGCATTTGATTGTAAATCCTGAATATAAACCTTTTTTTGACTCCTCTCCTCAGCTGTGTCAGACCGCTACTTTCTCCCATGTAAGATCTGCTGGCTCTGCCTCTGAAGCAGACTGCCTCAGAGAGAAGCAAGTCTGATGAGTAGTTTATTTAAGTGTATTTCTCGATTATAAAACTCAGGTGCAGCCTCTGAACGATTTTAATACAGCGCCAGATACTCATCAGAAAACACATGCTGATGTTCTGTACTGGGTTCCGTTGAATGACACTGTGTCAACACATAAACAGCACAGGCAGCAGTGCAGGGGTCAATACTATTTATGCAATAGAACTGTTGCAAGTAAAAAGTCAATAACACTCAGGGCACTCACAAAAAAACAATCTGAAGTGTGAGGTTTACACCTGCTTCTACCCACTGTTGCAATGCATTCCATTGCCTATTTTGTTAAAATATTCGACGTTTAATATACCTTATCATTTTCATGGCATTCAGTGCAAAGTAAAATTTCATTGTACAGGGAAACCTGTTTCCTTACTGTGCTGATGACACATGCTTTGAATCTTGAATCTCTAAGAACATTTACCTATCTAAACAATGATATTATTAACTTTTGTAATTATTATAGTGTAGTA
Organism: Parambassis ranga; assembly: GCF_900634625.1. NCBI lineage: Eukaryota > Metazoa > Chordata > Actinopteri > Ambassidae > Parambassis > Parambassis ranga. The sequence goes on from NC_041033.1 coordinate 664,319, forward strand.
AACAAAGTTTGAGTGTCTATGGTCTTTTGTTAGCACTTATCTAAAACAACTCCAGGCAAATACCCTGCTTAAAACATAAAGTGCAACCTTAACCAACACAATGTCAGCCTGTCCTAGGAAGAAACACTGATTGTGAACTCATTCTGACTTGTCTGGAGGAATTTCCACTCAAGTTGGATCAGCCTGTCATGTGATTTTCCATTTTTATTGAGTATGGTTCCAAATCCAGACCTCCATGGGTTAATAATTTTGATTTACAATAATTTTTATATTGTTTTGTTCTCAATGTGTTCCACTATGTAATGAATGAAGATTTTCAACTGGAATGTTTCATTCATTGAGCTCTAGGATGTGTTATTCTAGTGTTCCCTTTATTTCTGAGCAGTGTATATAAGCTAATAGCTAACCACTGAATAATTGTGCTGTTTATAATTAGATCATTTCAAGTGATAGATTATTAGTCACAGCTCTAGTGCCCTGCTTTTTCCTATGTTCTTTTTTGTACACAGCTAAATCACTTCTTCCTACTGACATGCTGACACATGATGTAGCACAACTGGTAAACAGAACCTGTTTCCATGGTTATGACTGGAATTCAACTGATCACTTTGGACTCGTAGTGAACTGTCAACATTCTAATCTAAACTCATTAGTTCTTTACCGAGAAACAACAGAGCCTTAATCTGAGGCTGCAGCAGCATTCACACAGAGATGAGGTCATATGGAGAGGGGTCAGCCCATGAGGAAATGTCAAAGACAATAGAAAGCCTTATTTTCTAGATAAAAACACACACATGCCTTTATGTCACATGGCCTGCTGACACCAGCAAACTGCACGTTCATGTTTATCAACTCAAATCATTTCATCATTATGTAATTTGGTAGCTGAAGCTAAAGTGAACCACTGTTCAGAACATTATAAGAATTTGATTATAAGTTTATAATATATATTATAAGACTTAACACAACATCTAAAATTTTACACAAAAAAAATGTTTTGAGGACTGAAAGTGATTCTTCCCGGTGATCAGAGCAGCATCCATAGTAAGTCCAACCAAAAGCACATTTAACATGTATAAAGACCTAATATCCTTCCCAACAACTGCTGTAAATGTAAAGATAGCAGCAGGTCAGGCAGGCTCTGTGGTCAGCATCTGTTGATGACAAATCTAAACTCCAGAACAGATGCATGCTGTAAATGTGCTCTGTAGATGTCAGTAGAATCCCCCTAAACATCCTTATGCCAGCACATTCTACATGACACAATCACCAAATATTATATTCAGAAAAAATACCTGGTATTGATGTGTATACAAGTGTACTGACTGTTAATGATGTGTGCCAAGGATGAGAGGTTGAATGACAGTTGGTGTACTAAATGGGAAGTGTGTTTTTATACTGCTTAGACAGCTAGGTAGATTATTATATCGACAGATCGCTCATTATTTCACACATCTTAAAAGAGATCTGCCATTTAATTGTTCTAGCATCACGGGTGTGTCTGTTTGCAGCGTTTCTGCCCGTATGAGCCCACACTGTGGATCAGCCGAGGCCGGACAGCGGCTATTCGCAGAGGGCCTCAGTGAGTCACCGTGAATCAGGCAGGCTGAGGGCCAGCCTTCACCTGGAGGCTTAATCTCATCCCCAGCCTGTGTGCTCATTCAATCCTCACGACTGCAACATGTCGGACCGCTCTGTCACAAACAAAAGAAGGGGAAACTCACCGTTTGAACATCGCCTCCATGTCCTTAATCTGCTTGCGGGAGAATTCTTTGAACTCTGTGTAGGGGTTGAAGACGCGGGTCGCTCGAGGAGCCGCGTTGCCCTCGTTTATGTCCAGCCTACGGTTCAGTTTGCTGGACAGTTCGGAGGACGAGTCTCCGCAGGCAGCTTCGGGCTCCTGCGGTTTGGGTCGGACCGGGCTCTGATCGGGTTCCGGCATTGGTTCCGGTCCATGCGTGGCGGCGAGCCGCGACTGCAGTTTTTTGGCCAGCTCTTCGGATGCCATGTTCAGGGAGCGACGCTGTTCAGTGAGGCTGTCAGAGAGAACGGAGCGTGACAGCTTCCAGCACCGCCGCGCAGTAAACGCTCTCACAGCCGCTCTTCTTCGCAGACGGACCTCAGCATCCAGCCTACTGCTGCGTCACCGCCACCTGGTGCTCGGAATGTAAACTACACAATGGTCAGAGGGCTGTAGAAGCCTTTTGGCTATATGTTTTCTAAAAATAAAAAATAACCTTTTCTTCTGTATATTATTTTAATAATCCAGCTGCTATTACTTTAGTCTCGTAATCCTACATCTCTACAGGTTGGCGAGTAAATGTAAAGAAGAGATTGGGCCAAAGACATATATTTCCTGAGTGTGACTTCAAACAGAAATATGACACTGGCCAACGTGTATGAGATAAGCAGTTTTCAGTGGTGATATATGACATCGATTCTTCTTCTTTAGTCAGCAAAAACTTCACTCAATTATCTTACATGTCAACATGAATTGTCAGCGGTGTTTGACAGGGTTGTAGCAATAGGAATTTAATTAATCTGGGTTTGAGAGGCAGCCACCACCTCCACCTTTAAGCCCAGCCTTCAAACTTTTCTGTTTAGTAAAGCATATAGTTAGCCTCAAACAAAGAGTGTAGGGCTGATAGGTATACGTCACTTCTTGACATCCAACCACAGGTAGAACAGGCTGACTAACTCGTAGTCTTTAAACTAAGCTGCTACAGGCCTCAACACCACCTCCATCTCTATTGCCCCACCTCCTCTTTTCAGCAACTAATGCAGATCTGCTGCTGGTGCAAAGGTGCTGGTATCAGTGGTTACTTCACATTCTATGTGTTTGAATTCAGGCTTAGTCCGTTCGCAGGGTCAGACCACTGCGCTGTCCAGTGGCGTTGTTTTTTCTTTTTTTTTAAGTTTACTTAGGCTACCTAAACATCTTTGCTGATATTACATAAGCAGCGATCCCTCTCATGTCAGCATGGGACTTCCAGTTGTTTCTCTGTCTAGAAATTAAACATTTGACATTTTACAGCCATGCATAACTATAGCAGACTGTGCAAAACGTGTGCTAAATGTAGTGTTTCATAATATCTATTATCTATATGTTTGTAAAATGAAAATAAGACTGGCAGACTTCAGGGTTTATAATAATAAAAAGACTTCAGGGTTTATACTCAACATTTCAGAACTGATCTGGAACCGGGTGACTTAATTTCCTGTTGCGCATGCGTAGAGCAGACACAGAAACGGGTCTGTTGACAAATATCGGAGGAGGGACGACTGCGGCGTAAGTAGACCTTTGTCCTGTCTGGTGTATGTTCACAGCAGAATGTCGCACCGTGTGCGTGCTGTAGGCCGCTGTGTACCAGTTTACATTGTGCTGTTCAGCGGTTTCACATAATGCTTCCATAAGGCAGCAGCAAGTAAAGTGCTTGGTTAAACATCTGTAAAAACCTCTGGGGCCGAGTGAGCAGAAAGAGACGATCCGTAGCGAGCAGTAACAATGACAGCCGTGACTTCCGGTCTGCTTACCAGATTAAAAGGTGTGCTTTTACACGCACACGCACAAAAAACCCACTCTAACTCTTGAAGTGATGTGAAGCCGTTTCCGGTGTGGTTAATGGTAACTTTCGCTGTTACTCGGCTCATAAAGCTAGCTACCGCCAAGCCTTTCTAGAAGCCTTGCTGTATTCATCTTATCAGAGGGGCATGCCCGTCAAACAGTGCTAAAACAGTGCTAATCCGTGTTCTGACGCCTCGAACAGAGTCCATTCTGCCTTGTTGTCAAACGTATGTTGTTTTACAGGCTGGCTGCGGGAGAGAGTGAAGGCGGTCTTCTTGTCTGAGACCTTCGCTAGAGATGAAGAGGTAAGTTGGGCTGTAACGTGCGCCATGGTTGACTAATGACAACAAAATTAAGCTAGCAGCCCGCTAACCCAAACACCCCAAATTGAATCATATGTTCACTTAAACACAACGCAACTTTTTAAATTGCATTTCCATGTGTATAGCCAACAGAAAAGCCCTGAACCAGACGGGAGTGTTACTGTTAACGAGGAAGGTAAACACTACTGGGTTTATCGTTGTCACAGGTCTGAAACCGTTGAGATTAAATGTGGGATTTTAGTGTAACATCGTGTATATTGCAGTGTATTTGTATGAACATGTCAGTTATGAGTCATACACCTTTCTTAAAGCTCTTCTAACCTGGGAGTTTACAGAGTGGTTAAGTGTTCCCACATGGTGTGCAGGGTCCGTGGCTACAGCAGAGGATCCAGCAGCTATCGCCACCATCCAGTCCGCTGCCACCTTCTCTGACCAACCCATCAAATATCTCTTCAAGACGGAAGGAGCTGGCGGGCAGGTAGGGTGGAGCAGTGAGGTGCATTTCATCTCTGACTGCATTCTTTGACTTCACTGGGAGCCGGTTATAACTGAGTCAATCACAGAGCACTCAGAGATGCCACACAGAACCCAAACTGATGAAAACAGTGTGATAGATGATGGGTTAATATTGCAGAACTGAAAAGAAAGAGCACACTAGAGACATTTGAATGGAGGTTAGTCTACTCATTTTCCATTTTCTCCTTCCAAAACAGGCCTAATGCCTCCACAGTAAACATGTTCATATCTAATGCAGGCGTTCCATACAAAGTGGTGTGTTTTTGTAATGCTGCTGTGCTGTCAGTTTTACACAGCTGGTAATATGGCAGTGTGTACATGGCCACAAAATACTACCTCTAATCCTTATACACAAATAAATAATATTGGATTTTTGGGACGAATACCATTATTTAGGTATTATGCTAACATCAGCATATTATTCTATGATCTTAATAGCAGCCAGCTGCATTGCTGGCAGTTGTCAGGAACAGGATTATGTCAGGGCTATATTGACTGTAAATGTTTTGTTATTATTTTTCACACACTGCAGTATTACAAGCCACATGCCAACTGCGCCACCATGCTGTTAGCATGTTGCACTGCTACATGTGCTGCACATTGCTGGGAGTATTCAAAACAGTTCACGTGAAGGCAGCCCTAAACTCTGTGATGCCATATATTCATGGAATCTTTTTCAGTAAGAAATACCAGCTGATGTGAATATACAACTGTATTGTTATATAGGTCACGGTCAGGCTCTATGGTTAAGTAGTTTCCTATAATGTTATCCCCCCACATACAAAATTAGTGGCCAAGAAGAGCTCTTTTTAATTAAGTAATCTATTTTTTCCCTCACTCTGTCCTGGATAATCAGCTTTATAACAATCATCAGTGTAAGCATGTGCAATGTGTCCATTGTGAGCAGAGCGGATTTGATACAATCGTTTGTCCGTCATAATTTAAGTTGCTATGAATAATTTAAATTTGCACTAGAAACGTATTAGCAAAAACGGTCTGTTAACTATATATGTTTTTCTGTGAGCATGTCGTGATATACGGTGCCAGCCTCCACGCTGCTCTAGTGTACTGGGGACCTACTTAAAGACATAGCCCTAGAAGTGAGATTTAGATGTGTATGCTCTGCATAGATGTATGTATTCTTCAGCAGTAACTAGATATGGCCCACTTAGTGTAATGTGTTTGATTGCAGGTGACCTACAGAGTAATACAGGTGTCAGATGGCCAGTTGGAGGGTCAGACAGATGGAACTGCAGCAGTCAGCCTAGTCGCTGGTTTCCCTGCTACCACTCAGAGCGTCACACAGGTGAAAACAACTTTGGATAAGACCATGCCCATCTGTTTCTAAGCACTTTTATATGTGTCTAAACATACATATTATGCTGCACACGAACTTCCAACTTAACTAAGTCTAATCACCAATGACCAAAACATTTAAAATGAATTCAACATGTTTGAGTTTCAGTGGGTGATTAATTGACCTGCCTTCTGTTTTCAAATTCATAATAGTGACTTAGTTGCTGGAACTTTATTATGCTATGTATAAACAGACATGATTGATTTTAAGACATTTACCTACATAATAAATGTTAAACGTATTAAATGTCTGATGTTCTATAAGTCTGCAATTTTGTAATGGAAAGTGTGAATGAACCCTGAATATGTACTACATGTTATTGTGAAAAAAGAAAGCAGTGATGAATGAGTTAATGAAGCAGCAATCCACTCGGTTTTGATTTTGTGCTTGTTGGACAGCTTAAACAAAATCTTAGGACCTAGAAAATCACAGTAATAAATGTTGCTTTGATGGATTGTAACCAGGTTGTGAGTTTTGAAATGCAAAATGAATGAATTTTTGTTTTTGCTGCTTTTAGGCTGTCTTCTCCCAGTCAGAGGGGTTGGAGGGAGATGGCAGCAATGAGACACAGTACACATACTACCCTGCCACCATTGCAGATGCCACCACTGGCACCATGGTGACTACAGTGCAGGCATCTGACACAATTCTTGGCCAGACCACATCCACAGGTAATTATTACACAAACATGTAAGGCACCCACAAATGCTTTGTTCAAAGGAAAGGACAATGGCAGCTGTGCTTGTTTCTTTCAGGGCAGCTTTATGTGATGATGTCACCCCAGGAGGTTTTGACGGGATCCAATCAAAGGACAATCGCACCACGCACTCAACCATACATAGCGTAATTACTTCACAGAATCAGAGCACTGTTTCTTTTCTGTGTTTACTATTAACACAGATTCTATTACAGATGCTGTTAACCATCTTCATATTTGTTCTGATCTGATATCTAGAAAGCAGGAAGCTCCTCGGGCCTCCAGGGATGAGAAACGGCGAGCCCAGCACAACGAAGGTTAGTGCTTACATCCTGTGTGAAAAGTTGAAGGGACATTTTTTGCCTTTCTTTCCTAGAGAAGTGTCAAAAGCAAATGTTGTTCCAACAGTGGAGCGCAGGCGTAGGGACAAGATCAACAACTGGATCGTGCAGCTTTCAAAAGCAATCCCTGATTGTAATGTAGACTACACCAAGACAGGACAGGTGAGTGTTCATAAATCTACTCAAATCTGTATTTGACATTGGCAGCAAAGAAACCCTCATAGCTTATGTCTTGCTCAAAGGTTAATCATTTCTATGTGAGAAAGAATTCAAACCTGTGTGGATGTCATTTCAGAGTAAAGGAGGGATCTTGTCCAAAGCCTGTGAGTATATCAAGGAACTCCGACAGAGCAACCTAAAGCTGGGGGAAGATATCAGTGTCCTGGATCGTCTCAGGATTGACAACCAGCTACTCAGACAGGAGGTATGTCAGTGAGTGCTGATGATATATGCTAGCATGTTGGATTCGAGTTTTAGTATAATAATAATAATAATAAAACTTTAATAATTACACTTTAAAAAAAAATGTACACAAGTGACACACAAAGAACAGCTGCCCATCTAGTAAGAGTTTACTAGAGTAACAGCATGCCAAATACTATTATTTTAAATCTCATAATTTATGTATTAATCAGCCAAAATCATCCAGATATACAGATAATCAGCCTGCTATTCTCACACATAAGTACTGCCCATTTTCTTATTAGAGTTAAAACAATAGTTGCTCATAAATCTTCTGTGCTGCTGCTCAGGTGGAAGACTGGAAGGCGAAGAATCAGATCCTGAGGAATCTTTTGCGACAGCATGGCATTGTGGGATCATCCAGCACAGACAGCCAGTGACCAGCCTGCTGCCAATGGGCGTTTTGAAGACAACCACCATGGGCCAAAAGAGTACTTGAAATTCTTTGAGATACTTGTGATAGATTGTGCATGAACAATGGGGGGGATTTTGAATATTGTCTTAAACATTCAAATCTGACTAAATCACAACAATAAGTTTTTTTTTTCATTTCATTTCCAGCATTGAAATCATTACAATCATTACATATCTTAAAACAGAATTGAGCCTGTCCAGCAAAGCCCTCATCGAACACCTTCATCTACAAACATTCTGATTGTTTATTAGCCCGTACAGTAATCTCTAGAATATGGCCAGTTTTTTTTGCTTTAACTCTCTGCTCCTCTGTATCAAAAGCACTCACCTTAATGTCTCTAAACAAAAATTGTGTTGACATATTTTATCTGTATATTTGACCAGTTTAAACCAAGTTTGCCATCTATTCCATCTGCTTCAGCTTTGTATTTCCTTTGTTTCATGAAGCCTCACAGGGACAATGTAACTAAGTAAATAAACGGGGTTGGTAAGCATTGCATTGTTAGTAGGCTATGTATGTCTTTATAATAAAAAAATTAAATACTATACTGTATGCCACAAAGCACTTTCATTGTGTTTATTAAACTTGATAAATTGGTTAAAGATGTGGATTTATTGTATTTCACCTCAGGTACTACGATCAAAGCTGTGTGTTGTAGTTTTATTTTGAAGGGTCTTTCCGGAAGTCCTCCTGGTCATTGGCGCTGGAGAATAAGCTGTAGTTTATGCCGTAGTCTACTTGCAGACATTTGCTAACCGCTGGCTCTGTAAACAAGCTGAGTTGACAATGATCTGCATTCTACTAGTAGCCGGTCACGGCACCGTCCTAGAAACGCAAATTAAGGTAAGTGGGCTGAAGCGCTGCAGATCACCAACACGGTGCAAAGTTCACAGCAGTGATAACGGCCGAGTGCTTTCAGGAGTCCAGCACCTTGACGCTGCGTTACGTGGCCATTGTGTGTACCTTGTTTGTAACTCGCCAGTGCGGAAATGTACATAATCCGAATCATGCATGAGGCATTCAGCTAGTGTGCGATCCATACACAGTAATTTTGTGGCACGGCATAATCTCTGGTTTATAATGGGCTTTAGCGCCTCCTACCGAGCACTGGAGAAGTTGATGTTTTTCCTAAAACTAGTGACGTTTTACATGTGCTGCATTATAGGTGTCAGTCTGTTTATACCAGCTGCATCGCCAAGTTTGGCAAACCCACACATTTTAGTAGAATAAGGCGTAAATGAATGCAAACAAATTACTGGCCATGGTTACTCATGCACACATGCACACGTTTTCCATGAAGTATATATCAACACTGATGAAGCCAGACAGCAGAGGAGCTGCATGCTGGATCTTACAGGTGTCCTCTCCTCCCTCCCTGCCAGAACACCGGCCTGTACAGCCACCTGACCGGGGTGCCCAAAGCTTTGCTTCCCGGCATTGGAGGAAAGAAGATCCTGGACTTCTGGTGGGAAACTGTCAACATGTACGTGAGACAGCACCAAGCCTCATTCCTGATGATCCCGTGTCCCATCTCTAACAACCACTGCTCTGACTCTCTGCAGGCGGCAGCTCTTCTCTGAGGTGTATCTGGTCACTAATGCAGACAAGTGAGTCGACACTGCTGCTGTTGATAGTTGATAGTGTTGTTACACAGTTCCTGCTAAGACGTCACATTCTCCAACACTGAGCAGGTATAAGCACTACGAGCGCTGGGCCACAGCCAATGACTTTCCTGTAGAAAATGTCATAAACGATGGCAGCACTACTTTGGAGGACCGCCTTGGGGCCGTGGCAGACCTGGAGCTGGCCATACGCAGCCGCAAGCTGCAGGATGACATCATGGTGGTAGGTCCCTGGTGTATTTTATAATGTTTCCTTGCCTGCTTAGCTTATTTTATGATTAGCAGTAATTTTCTGGGTGTGCAGATTGCCGGAGACATGCTGTGTGCAGACCAGAACTTTGACATTGCTCAGGTTATCAGCTTCTTCAGGTCACAGGTGAGAGTCATGTATCATAGATGATGTCATTAACATTCATACAAACATCCACCAGCACCTCTTACTCAGTATCAGTATCATACAGACAGTGTGGTCTGATTTTGAACATACGTTTTCCAGGAGAACGTTTGGTTTCTCAGCGGGATGTTTGTGCTAAAAAAGACACACATCAGTACTGTTGTCTCTTTTACTTCGGGACAGCAAGACAACACTGAAACTATGAGGTTGAAGTGGAAATTACAATATTTCTATTTATCTGACTGATACTAAAGAATGTATTAGTTTTGATGGAGACATCATTCAAACCCTATATCTCTGGTGTTGAGGTGCAGCCTGGAGAGCTGATGATATACTACGAGTTGGAAGAAAGTGAGAAAAGCAGCACCAGGGGCATTGTGGAGGTCTGCCCTGATACCCATAGGTGAGCAGAGGCAGCCCCTTTGGTTCCTGTTACATGTGACTGTTTTGTGGTTTTGATTGGTTGTAGTTTTATGTATCAGGATTACTCACTTCTTGGAGAAACCACAGGAAGGTTTGACAGAGTCCAGGCTGGCTAGCGTGGTGTTCTACTGCATCAGGAGAGAGACACTGTCCTACATGTCACATTTTCTCAGCCTGCAGCCTGCTGCCACATGCAGGACCTTTGGACAGTTCTGGGTAAATGACACTGAAGCCTCTGTGTGGCTCCTGTCATGTAGTAACACTATATGATAAGTAACTCCTGTGTCTCTCCAGGAGTGGCTCATCAATGAGAAGCAGCTCGATGTATTTGGTATGAAGCTCCCTACTGGCTTCCAGCTCATTGGACAAGTGGTTAGTATGAATAATGCTAATATGTTTTAGCTTGCAGACATGTCACAGTGTGCTCAAGCTGCACTGTGACATTAAGAAGCTGCAGGAACAGTTCATGTTTAATTAGTTTAACTTTAAAAACTGTCATATCCAATTGTTTCCCCTCAGGGGCTTTCAGACTACACCAAGTGGCTCACCCACTACTCCACCAAGCAGAAGGACAACCCTGCTAAACCAATCACATGCCGGTCATATGCCAGGTATGAAAACACAGACACAAAATTAGCCAGGTGTCAGGGTTTTGTGAGGAGAGCGGACACAGTTGCAGGACGCAGAGCGGCTTAAATGTTCAAAAAACAGTCTTTTATTTAAAGGCCAGGAGGGCAAAACCAATACAAAACTAAAAATCACACTTGTCGTGGTCAAAAAGGTAAAGTACAAAATAACTAACTGAAAATCACACTACACGTGGCAAAACTAGAAAAGCAAAAACTAGGATACTTAGCGAGGGTTCAAAAACATAACATGAACAAAGAGACTACCTTGGGCAAAGCATAGCATGGCATGGCATGGACGAGACCGGGAACAAAACAAAGCCCACACAGATGAGACGAACTAGCAAGGACAAAGGGGAAGACACAGACTATATACAAGGGGACCAGAGAAGACAACGAGGCACAGGTGACACACATGAGGGCAGGGCTGGTAATCAACAAGGAGGGAAAACCCAGGAAGCAAAACTCAAGACAATACACAGGGAGGACAGGACTACCAAAGTAAAACAGGAAACACAAGACAAGACTAGACAACTAAACACAAACCCAGGAAAACAAAACACCAGAGCTACAGGAAACAATAACTGAGCACAGATTAAACTAAAAACCCAAAACAAGGAAAACAAAACCACAACCAGGTCGTGACACCAGGAGGGGATTAATACATTCATTTTCTAAGACAGAGAGAGACACAGCTTTCAATACATTCACATACAATTTACTTAAATGTGATGTTTGTTTCAGTTTTGGGTAAAAGAGAAAAGTTAGTAAAGCACCTACTACATCTCATGGAGATGGTGGCATCAGTTTTTCCAGCATGGTGATGATGAATTGAAACTTGGCAGAGAGAGACCCTCGAATAGGACCCTCTGCCCTCAAAGGCCTGATCTGATGACACAGAGTTGGCTGTACATGTGGTTATTCACAGCAAACTCCAAATGACCAAGCTGCCAGCTCACGGTGTCCTGAAACTACTCAGAGTCAGTTTTAGCACACAGAGACACTTTGAGGAGGATCCTGGCAGATTTCTGCAGCAGTTTGTAACATGGATGAAACTCGGAGTCCCCACTTCAACAGAGACCTTGAGACAGATCAACGAGATTCAGCAAGAAGACAACACTCCAGCATTAAGTCCACCATCATCCAACACCATTTATCCCTCAGATCTCTACACCCTACATTGAATGTGCGACAGCTCACACTTGGAACTGAATGTCAGTAAGACCAAGGAGCTAGTCGTGACTTATTCCAAGAAACAGAGGCACCTGACTACTGCAGCCACCACCATCATCCACAGAGAGCCAGTGGAGCTGGTTGAGGAGGTCAGATATCTGGGCACCATCTTTGACAACCTGAAATTCTCCTCCAACACCGAAGAGACTCAGAAGGTGCCAGCAACGTCTCTACCTCCTGAGGAAACTCAGCTTCTTTGGAGTCAGTAAAGACATTCTCTACAATAACCTGCTGGCTCCACTCCATCAGCCTCCACAACAGGAACCGACTACAGAGCACTGTCTCAGTCTGCTCTAAGATCATTGGCCTGCCTGTAAGAACTCCTGCTCAGACTCATGGCCAACAGACTCTCAACCTGGCAGTAAAAATCCTCAGAGAGCACACGTCCTCCACTCAGCATTTCAGTGGCTCCCCTCTAGACGGCGGCTCCGCTGCCCCGCCTGCAGAGCCCAAAGAAGAAAGGCCGCCTTCATTCCCAAAGCCATCCTTCTCCTTAACTCCTCCCCACACTCTCTCTCCTCTCCAGTCAACACACAACCACAGTACAGTCAACCTTCCCCCTGCCCCCCACCCCCTACCTCACATACCTGTAATTCTTAATCGCTGCTATTACCTTTTTTACCTTAGCTTTAACCTGCACATACATATTCCCTGATACTACTGTTTACTGCTTACATTTGCACTTCAGCCACTTTACAATCTGTTTACATTGTTCATGGACATTTGAATAGTCATAACATGTATGACTTGATAACCTGGACATACTTAATATTTGATTTGTACCTATTTCTACTCTATTTTATTGTATTTTATATTTCAAGCTGCTCACTTGTGCCTTAAGTTGCTCCTCAGGGACAAATAAAGTTTTCTGAATCTGAATCTGAATGATTTACACACATGAATTCTGCCCTCAGTTCATATTACAACACCCCCAATAGACTCATTCAAAGCTGATGTTCAAATGTGTGATGACTCACAGGGTTGGGTTAATGGGCAATCCTTCGGATGGCTTCCATGGAAAAACCATCGCCATGACCATCTCTAACTTCTGGGCTGAGGTCACTCTTGTGGAAAGCCAGACTTTGGTAACACAAACATGTACACTCTCAGTAATTACCACTGCCATCCGGGACAAGCTGTGCTGAAGTAATGTGATTTTTTTTAATGTAGATTCTGGTGCCTCATCCACTTAATGACCCTACAGAGTTTGGAAGTTTGCAAGATCTATTCTGCATCAGCAGGAAGGAAGGGTGAGTGAGCAGCATGTGCAGTGAACTCAGCAGAGCCGCTGCTTCACAGGGTTTATTCCTCTGTGTCTTTGCTGCAGGTACCTGGGAGGTCTCCGGCTGCTGCAGGCAACATGTAAGAAGTTCTACCAGTTCTGCTCCAAACAAGGGTGAGATTAGTATCCCTGCAACTATGTGCATTTCCATGTGCAAACCTAATGCCAGTTCTGAAAACCTTTTTTTAAACAAGGAAAATTCAATAAAATATTATTTAATTTTAACTTTCGAATGCTTAAATCAACAATCAATCTTTTAGTATATTTAAGTAATTATTGACCCCCAAAACAAAATATTTTGTTTTATTTTATATATATATAAATACACTCAACAAAAATATAAACGCAACACTTTTGTTTTTGCTCCCATGTTTCATGAGATGGACTTGAAGATCTAAACTTCATTCCAGATACACAATATTACCATTCCTCTCAAACATTGTTCACAAATCTGTCTAAATGTGTGATAGTGAGCACTTCTGCTTTGCTGAGATAATCCATCCCACCTCACAGGTGTGCCACATCAAGATGCTGATCTGACATCATGATTAGTGCACAGGTGTACCTCAAACTGCCCACAATAAAAGGCCACCCTGAAATGTGCAGTTTTGTCTCACAGCAAAATGCCACAGATGCCACAAGCATTGAGGGAGCGTGCAATTGGCATGCTGACAGCAGGAATGTCAACCAGATCTGTTGCTCGTGCATTGAATGTTCATTTCTCCACCATAAGCCGTCTCCAAAGGCGTTTCAGAGAATATGGCAGTACATCCAACCGGCCTCACAACCGCAGACCACGAGTAACCACACCAGCCCAGGACCTCCACATCCAGCAGGTTCACCTCCGAGATCGTCTGAGACCAGCCACTCAGACAGCTGCTGAAACAATTGGTTTGCATAACCAAACAATTTCTGCACAAACTGTCAGAAACCGTCTCAGGGAAGCTCAACTGCATGCTCGTCGTCCTCATCGGGGTCTTAACCTGACTCCAGATCGTCGCCGTAACAGACTTGAGTGGGCAAATGCTCACATTCGATGGCGTCTAGCACGTTGGAGAGGTGTTCTCTTCACGGATGAATCTCGGTTTACATTGTTCAGGGCAGATGGCAGACAGCGTGTGTGGCGTCGTGTGGGTGAGCGCTTTGCTGATGTCAATGTTGTGGATCGAGTGGCCCATGGTGGTGGTGGGGTCATGGTATGGGCAGGCATCGGTTATGGACGAAGAACACAGGTGCATTTTATTGATGGCATTTTGAATGCACAGAGATACCGTGATGAGATCCTGAGGCCCATTGTTGTGCCATACATCCATGAACATCACCTCATGTTTCAGCAAGATAATGCACAGCCCCATGTTGCAAGGATCTGTACACAATTCTTGGAAGCTGAAAATGTCCCAGTTCTTGCATGGCCAGCATACTCACCGGACATGTCACCCATTGAACATGTTTGGGATGTGCTTGACCGGCGTATACGACAGCGTGCACCAGTTCCCACTAATATCCAGCAACTTCGCACAGCCATTGAAGAGGAGTGGACCAACATTCCACAGGCCACAATAGACAATCTGATAAACTCTATGCGAAGAAGATGTGTTGCACTGCATGAGGCAAATGGTGGTCACACCAGATACTGACTGGTTCTGCCAATAAAGCAGAAACAAAATGCACATTTCAGGGTGGCCTTTTATTGTGGGCAGTTTGAGGTACACCTGTGCACTAATCATGATGTCAGATCAGCATCTTGATGTGGCACACCTGTGAGGTGGGATGGATTATCTCAGCAAAGCAGAAGTGCTCACTATCACACATTTAGACAGATTTGTGAACAATGTTTGAGAGGAATGGTAATATTGTGTATCTGCAATGAAGTTTAGATCTTCAAGTCCATCTCATGAAACATGGGAGCAAAAACAAAAGTGTTGCGTTTATATTTTTGTTGAGTGTATGAATAAATAATCATGGTTATTGTCATAAGTTGATTTGATTTGAGTTTCAGAGTTTGGGGCACGATCTGACCTCTCTTCAATATAATGGAAATAAATGGCACTTGGCTTGTGGTGCCAAATAATGCAATTCAAAACGATTCAGCTCAAAAGCAAATCATTTTTCTTGTTAGCAATATTGCTGGGTGAAGTTTGGCTGAAAATATGTACATAATATGACTCATCTACAGTTTGGGAAAAAGTGATCAGTCTCTAATTTCAATGGTGGGTTTATTTGAACAGTGAGAGACAGAACAATAACAAAAATAAACCTACCATTGAAATGATGGACTGATCATTTCTTTGTTAGTGGGCAAACCTACTAATTCAGCAATTCAAATATTTGATATAATTCATATCTTATTGAGTGAACGTAGGACCAATGTAACTATCTGACAAACAGTGTCTGCTTTTTACTGCTCCTCATAGAAAACAAACACCGCTGCTTGTAATGCATGATAAACAGGCAATATCTAAACAATGGAGCACAGGCTGATGTGTGGCTGGTTCCAATCTTGCACAAAGCATTCACAAAGGGTGTCAGATATATTGATAATTCTTGCAAAGATGAAGCCTGAATGTGCAGACAGAACCACAGACCTGTGCAGGACTGATCAAACAGAATGTCATGTTTGCATTGTGTTTTTTGTGTTTTTTCTTTGCAGCATTGCTTTGACGAAGCAGAACTTTACACTAAAGTATGACACCAACATTCCCCGGCAAGTGGTGAGTATCCATTCAGATTCAGAATAAAGCACGGTTTCTATAACAGCCTGTAACAATGCAATGATGTCTCTCTTTAAATGAAGGGCCTTGCTGGAAGCAGGTAAGTATTTCTTTATGATCATCTGTTCTCTGTATTAAGATCATTTTGTAGACTTTAACAATCTTCTCCTGTTACAGTGCCATTGTTTCAGCTACCCTAAAGTGTCTAATGAAATTCTACAACATCACAGATAGTGTAAGAACGTTGTGTTAATGCCGTGGTGTTCATTGTGTGAGGTAGATGTCACGTGTCAGAGCGGTCCATCAGTCTGTCACTGTTTCATACACTTCAGGATCTCCCCAAACCAATCCGAGCCAACTTCATCCTGAATGTGGAGACAGACGAGCTGTTCATTACTGCAGGCTTGCAGGACAGAGTGGTGCAGGTCGGTCACACAGTGGACACTGTGGAGCTGCCTCTCACACCCACTGTGAGGCATTCTGTGTGTGTTGCAGGTTTATGAAGGCTTGGTCTACATGGATTTCAGCAAGAAGCTCATGGAAGTGCAGGGCTATGGTACTCACATCAGAGCAGATGAAAACACTGAGGATACAGTGTTGTACAGAGGACATTTTACCCATGTGTGTATGTGTGCTTTCCATTCTCAGGGAACTATGTGTCTATGGACATGAGTAACCTTCCACCGTTCTGGCTGGCCTACCTGAGCGACCCCAGTGACTCTGGACGCATCCACAGCAACATTCGCCAGCGCTGGCTCAGTGGTATGTCTTCACAGCAGACACCAGTAAAGACCAGGGCTGTCAATCAATTGGGAAGAAAACTGATCATAATTTTACATAAACATGTAAGATCAATCATCATTTAAAATGCAAACACTAATGTTTATTAGCCTCTTGTTTTTTTAAACATGTCACCCACAGTGCAGTCGACCAATTGGCTTGGCAATTTATATCTGGTGGAACTAGCATTATAGTCCACAACTAACACTCAAACAGAAACATCGCTGCATTCTCACAGAAACCACTAGGCGGTTCTGAGGGGGGGAAGGGTCTGCAGGTCGTCCTGGTTTTGGCCGTCATATTATATTGATATGATATGACTGAAACTGGACAGTAATGACCCCTGAGCCACATTGCAGCTTCTACCATACTAAACATATCTAACATCCACGTACAACAAGCTGTTGTAGTGCTGGCTGTAAGTCTTACATGATTCAAATGAAGACTTTGGCCTGCTGACTATTACAAGCGGTGCCATCAATACTGGGCGCACACATAAAGAAAACACGCAGCCTTTAAAAAACTGGTTTGTAGTGTTTTCTAAAACTCTTTACACCTGTCCTTAATGACGTATTAATTAATGATGGGAGAAGAAGATGATGTTGACCTTAGCATGTTTAGCATTTTTGTTTCTGAGATTTCCTCCTGTTTTGCCAAGGCCTTGGCCTTTTTAAAGGCTAGTCTAAAGTTGTTGAACTAGTCTCAAATGCCAACTTGCTAATGCGTTTCTAGGATTAGGACTCATTTCTTATGTACTCTACTGAGGCCCCCTGTGATGGTACCTGTCGTTTTATTTTGAGGATGTGTTTAAAATGAATTACTTTTGTGAAGATTACTTCCATCTTTGTACATTTGTTTTTTCAAAAGAATAATTTAAAACAAAAATTTAAAGTAAAAATATATATTGTTTATATATATATATCAGCCACAACAGTCAGTACCTTGTACCTCAGTTAATCAATGAATGATGGCAGCTCTACAAAGGAGGTGATAGTTGTGGGATTTCAACAGTATTTGTATGATTACGATAAGATGCTGTACTTCACAGTGATGAGTATTGATACTGCTTTCCAGGAGATCTTCAAATGTGACATTCATGTCCCCTATAAATGGTCCTGTAGGAGCACCTTTTGATGCTAATTTGGCACCACTTTTAAAAGGTTTCCCATCAGCCTCAGCTGTGTTAACATGCTTAAAGACATGAAAAGTGCTTAAAATACATTAGCATTTCACTCCAAACACAAGTCACTGATATGGATTTAGTTTACTTCTTTTCCTTTTTTATTCCTTTATGCACATATTAACATCTTTCTGTTCCTTTTAGCAATGAAAACACGAGTTGAACTACCTCTGTGTTCTATGTTTTTCCACAGGGGAGCCCATAGTTGTTGAGGCTATGAAGACTTTTGCTGAGCTCACCGATCAGGCAAGGTTAGTTTGTGAAGTCCGCTGTTTATATAGCGATTAGTGTCAAACAAGGGCACAGGTTAGACATAATTATTCAACAGAACAACAATTACATCTACACGTTGCACATAGCAAAGATATACCACACAGTCTTTATTTGCTGCAGCTTTTCTTTGTTGCAGCATAACCATGAAACTTATGTTTGTCCTCACAGAGCTGCTTTCCAGCACCAAGACTGGAGCTGCCTGGCACAGCTCATGGACCAAAACTTTGAGCTGCGGAGGTAAACACTATGTTCTGAGCTGAGTCATTCATGTATGGCCTGACACTCACAGCTGACAGTATTTCCACAGATCTGTGTATACTGAAGACTGTCTGGGTCCTGGGAATCTCAAGATGGTTCAGCTGGCGCGGCAGGTAGGAGCTCGAAGGTTCCCCTGCCTGCTCAGGGCACAGCATACTGTATTTACCAGCATTCACTGTTTTCTGTGTGTGCAGTCATAAGGTTCTTTGTTGGTTCTTTCAGTTTGGCTCGGCAGTGAAGCTACCCGGCAGTGGGGGGGCCGTGGTGGGTCTGTGTCTGGACCAGGCGAAACTGGTAAGACAAGCTGACACACCTTTCTGTCTAAGGCTGATATAATTCTGTGCCTCTGCTATAAACTGAGCGGAGAAGTGGTCAGTATGTGTGCTAATATGAGAAATATCTGCAATCTTGCAATCAAGAGAAGCCACTTTTTAGATTTTTTAGATATTTTAGCTGGTAGTTATTATGTTTTTGAATTATATGCCCTTAGATGTCTTTTCAAATAAACTGAGAATGTCTCAGTACAACGGTAAAGCCAATAAAAGGTTATTGTGGTTCAAACTAAAGGTAGAAGATGCTTCTGTGCAGTTGGGTTTCATTCCAATGTCTAGACATCTATATTATTGAATATGAAAAACAACTGTATGCAGTACATAATGTGTTAGTATTGCAATAGTACTAGCATTATCTACATCAGGTAACATCTGGTAAGTTGGGCTTTTCTGGCTTTTTGTCTGCAATTCTCTGCACAGAGGAGGGTATAACAACCTCATGATGTGAGTGTAATTCTTTTGCCAAGAAAGAGACACAATAATAATGTCATTATCAGGAATTCTTTTGCCATAATCATTATGTACTAAAATGTATTATTGACAATAAATCAGACCAGCATAAATAAAGTGCAAATCAGTTGGTATAACCCTCCCCTCACCTGAGTGGTGAGGGGAGGGTTAAAGGATTTATGAATCTGAGACCGGCCTGTCTGTGTGTGCTGCTGCCTGGGTTTGGCCCACTAGGTGGAGATGAGAGAAGCTTTCCAGGAGGCAGGCTGTGTCTTCTGTGTCATCGCACCATACAACCCATCTGCCAGCGCTGTCGGCAGCCAGCACTAACCTCACACAACTCCCCATGACTCAGTCAGCCTACTTGGGGCCATCTTGCAGCCATCGTTAGATATGGCAGAGTGGACCTCCACGTGTCATTTCACTCTTGTCTCTGTATTTGGCTCATGGATGATTGTGTCATAATTCACCAGATGGACCAAACACAGCTGCCTAAAACTAAAGGAGTCACCGAGTTTTAAAGGTTCTACTACAATGAGGATACTTATGTTTAATTTATCATCAGCATTTATGTAATGAAACATTTAATTATTCACATGATGACATCATTTCAGTAGCCTGTATTTGTACAGTGAATATAATTTTGTATGGAAATTAAAAGCAACTTGTTATAGTCCACTGCAGTGTTGTATCATGCAGTGAACTGTACCAGGGTCACAAACTGCTCTCTTTACAGTTTTTTCTGAATGCTTAAACACTATCAATGATTCTTATAGCACAATTTCTAAAACTATTAATAGTTATAGCAAAATCACTCACTGAGTTTGCAAAACTAAAAGCAAAAAAACTGCTTTACACTCAGTTTGCACTTTTGTAACACACAATTTGCAATTGTATAAATATAATCCACTTCACAGCATCTTTTTGCTGAACTGTAAACACAACTCACTGCTTTACACACAACTTCCAAATGATCAACACACTCCTAGTAAAACTACACACATGTATGGCTGGTATTTACACTATTTTGCCAACTGTCTGGCTACACTGTCACATGTGAGAACTGTTTTACATCATTAGTTCACTTTGCAATCAGCATGAGCTCTGTAAATAAGCCACAGGTAAGCTTCAGTGTGGAGAACAATGGAGGGAGAAGAAGACTGAGAAGAACGAGAATTAGAGGAGGATGAGGACATGAGGAAGCAGGAGGAAGAGGAGGAGGACGAAGACTAGGAGGTGAATTTAGAGGAAGAGGACGAGGAGGTGAAGAGGAAGGAGGAAGGGTAAGAAGAAATAGAATTACTGATGTCATCGGAGCTACAATAGTGGATCATGTGATCAACCATGGAATGACCCTGAGGGAAGCTGGACAACGGGTTCAGCCTGAGCCGCTACACTGTAGCAAGCATCATAAGGACATATTGATGAGAATGGGTTAGTACAGTTCCCTCACTCTAAGTTTTGTAGTAGTACCATACTCTAATGAGAAAAACAATACTGTACATGTAAAACTGAAACTGTTACTCCACAGAATTACTAGACATCCAGCATCTGGAAGGAGGCATGCGAGGATATGGACCAGGCATCATGTCAGGCCTGGATACAGCACTCCAGGAGACATGTTCCCCGGTGCCTTGGACTAGAAGACATTGCATGCGACGTTGATGAAATTCTGTGGCCGGACCCAGAGAGACAATGATTTTCTCTCTCTTTCAGTGAAATTGTATGCTTTCTTGTGTTTGTTTTGATGTGTGTGAATAAACATTCATACTTGAAATTTGAATCCCTGTGTTTATAGAACTATTTATGACAAAAGTTTGACCTCACATGGACAGACCTTGTGCACAGAGAAAGCAAAAGCCAGATGTGTTTTCAGTTAATACCATCAGTGTGTAGTTGGCACATTGTGTGCTTAGTAATATGATGGTTTGTGTTAACTGTGTGGTACAAAAATACCATTTTTACAAAGGTTTGAAGAGTTAAGCAAGATGTATTAGCTTTTGCAAGAGATCTACAATGTTTTGCGTATTTGGTGTAAGGTTTTTTTATTTGTGTGTAGAGTTTTGCACAAATAGCCAATAGTTACAGAAATGTGCTTAAGCAATCAGAAAAAAACTGTAATTGAACCTGTATTGCACACACATGCTGTACACTATGTGTTCTGGCTTACACCGTCCATCCTGCTGTGCTGTGTTGTGCTGTGCTGTGCTGTGTTGTGTTGTGTTGTGCTGTGCTGTGTTGTGTTGTGTTGTGTTGTGTTGTGCTGTGCTGTGCTGTGTTGTGCTGTGCTGTGTTGTGCTGTGCTGTGTTGTGTTGTGTTGTGCTGTGTTGTGTGTTGTGCTGTGTTGTGCTGTGTTGTGTTGTGTTTTGTTGTGTTGTGCTGTGCTGTGTTGTGTTGTGTTGTGTTGTGCTGTGCTGTGCTGTGCTGTGCTGTGCTGTGTTGTGTTGTGCTGTGTTGTGTGTTGTGCTGTGTTGTGCTGTGTTGTGTTGTGCTGTGTTGTGTTGTGCTGTGCTGTGCTGTGTTGTGTTGTGTTTTGTTGTGTTGTGCTGTGCTGTGTTGTGTTGTGCTGTGCTGTGTTGTGCTGTGCTGTGCTGTGTTGTGTTGTGTTGTGCTGTGTTGTGTGTTGTGCTGTGTTGTGCTGTGTTGTGTTGTGCTGTGTTGTGTTGTGTTGTGTTGTGTTGTGCTGTGTTGTGTTGTGTGTGCTGTGTTGTGTTGTGTTGTGCTGTGTTGTGTTGTGCTGTGCTGTGTTGTGTTGTGTTGTGCTGTGTTGTGTGCTGTGTTGTGTTGTGTTGTGTTGTGCTGTGTTGTGTTGTGTTGTGTTGTGCTGTGTTGTGTGCTGTGTTGTGTTGTGTTGTGTTGTGCTGTGCTGTGTTGTGCTGTGCTGTGCTGTGTGTTGTGCTGTGTTGTGTTGTGTTGTGTTGTGTTGTGTTGTGCTGTGTTGTGTTGTGTTGTGTTGTGCTGTGTTGTGTGTTGTGCTGTGTTGTGCTGTGTTGTGCTGTGTGTGTTGTGCTGTGCTGTGTTGTGTGTTGTGTTGTGCTGTGTTGTGTGCTGTGTTGTGTTGTGTTGTGTTGTGCTGTGCTGTGTTGTGTTGTGTGTTGTGCTGTGTTGTGTGTGTTGTGTGTGTTGTGTTGTGTTGTGTGTGTGTGTGCTGTGTTGTGCTGTGTTGTGCTGTGTTGTGTTGTGTTGTGCTGTGTTGTGTTGTGTTGTGCTGTGTGTTGTGCTGTGCTGTGTGTTGTGCTGTGTTGTGCTGTGTTGTGTTGTGTTGTGTTGTGCTGTGCTGTGTTGTGTTGTGCTGTGTTGTGTGTTGTGTTGTGTTGTGTTGTGCTGTGCTGTGTTGTGTTGTGCTGTGTTGTGTTGTGTTGTGTTGTGCTGTGCTGTGTTGTGTTGTGTTGTGCTGTGTTGTGTTGTGCTGTGCTGTGTTGTGTGGTGTGCTGTGTTGTGTTGTGTTGTGTTGTGCTGTGCTGTGTTGTGTTGTGCTGTGTTGTGTGTTGTGTGTTGTGTTGTGTTGTGTTGTGCTGTGTTGTGTTGTGCTGTGCTGTGTTGTGTGGTGTGCTGTGTTGTGTTGTGTTGTGTTGTGCTGTGCTGTGTTGTGTTGTGCTGTGTTGTGTGTTGTGTGTTGTGTTGTGTTGTGTTGTGTTGTGCTGTGCATCGTGCCCCTGCACTGTACACAGTACAAACCCAGTGAGCAGCTCTAAGGTGCAGCCTCCTCCAGTGGGCGGAGCAGCTGCGCTCAGCCCCGCTCCGTGTTGCTGCCTCTCTCCACTCATGCGGACCCAGCAGAAGCTCATGGACTAGCTGGAGGTTTTGGTGGTGGACTGTTAACGGACTCGTAGTCGCCGGTAAACCATGGCTGCCAAAGAGGACCTCTACAGCAAAATCCTCCCACGGAGGCTCCGGCAGAACCGACCGGGCTCGATGAAATGTAGCTCCAGCCTGGACGTGCTGTTATCCATGGGTTTCCCCAGACCAAGGGCGTAAGTAGCCGGACATCAACACTGTATGTGCGTCTGTGTGTCTGTGTGTGTGTGTGTGCGCGCGCGCGCTGGAGGGTTGAAGCCAGAGGTCGTCCGGAGACCTGACCGGGGACGCGGGGTGCAGAGTGCGGCTTCGCTGTGCGTTAACGGACCGGTCAGACGCACCATCACTCCCCTGGCTCTGTCAGCAGAGCCTGACACAACTCCACAAACCATTCATCAAATGTAGGCTATTCAATCTTATTCAAACTAGACAAAGTGTAGAACTGAGCTGGTAGTGTATCGTTTTTTTTTAATTTTTTAATTTGTGTCAGCCTATTTAGCCTCGCTACTTTTACATATTAACAGGTTTCAGTCATGAGGACCTGTCAACTAATAAACCTGGAGTAACAAGTCATGAAGTCATGGCTGTGTGTGTGCTGCTGGTGTTACTCATGTGGGGATATACAGCTAATTTAAGTCCCCACAATGTAAATCAATGCATTTTCAAAGATTTGGTGCAGGGTAGGTCAAGCATTAGCAGATTAGTCATGCAAGTCATTGTTGTCCTCTTAGTGCAATGGAAGCATGGCTCTGTCTGTGTGAGTGTCATATACATCACGGTGTCCTCTGCTCTTACTGAATGAAGGGACTGTCTTTGACTTGAAGGGACTGTCTTTGACAGCCAGATTGCACTGGCAATCTGGCTGTAGCATGGCACTGATCATAGATCATCCATACTGATTGAATGGACACTGAGTCAATAGCATGGTGCAAGAGGTGCATACTAGTACAACAATGGGACAAATGGTAAACAAAACAGTGCATGTAATTGTCTCATCCAGCTGATGGATCTGGCACCATTGGCTGAATAATTAAGATTTCACTGCCCTTCCACTGTTTGTGTAGGTGATTACACAAGAAGCAGCCAAGTTTAAAAATAAAGAAGTAATGCAGAAAACTGTGGTTACTCTCGTGGTAAGTTGAGGGTGGAACCAGCAGTGAGCCAATCCCCATAGAGTTGTTAACATGTCCATCCTCACAGCAGAAACATGTTTACAACCTGTTACAGTGTTTTCCACTTAATCCAACTTGTATGCAGAAGAACTTTCACTGCTTTAAATGGTTTTGCCTAAGCTCCACTGTGGACATAGGTTTGGCTGTGTAAAAGTAGCTGCCGGCTAACATGCAGATCTACCTGAAGCTACTCTCTTACATGTTGCCTTTATCTATAGTCGATTTAGCCTCTGCAGAGAAATATACAGTTCTTAAACTACTAGCGCTAACACAATCTGCTGCTTCTGGCCACTCTCTTTCCTAAAACAATGAGAATATGTGGCATATAATACTATCTAAAATAAAAATGTGTTTTTATTTAATCATTTCAAACATTTGATTGAATATAATAATTACTGATTATACTCAAGCTTTAAAAAGGATTGCCAGTGATTTATAACACAGTCAGACATTTGTAACAATGAAGAATGAAAAAAAAATGACACGAGCAAAAGAGAGGGTCAGGGGCCGGACTGCAGGCCAGCATGCAGATTATTATGGAACCAAATGTCATAGAATAATACTTGGTGTCATAGTATATATTAAATATGATGGAGAAATATGAAGGAAGCCATGAAATCATTTTTTTTTAGTCAACATTGCTGGTAACAGACAGAAAACAAATAGCACCTTAACCAGTGAAACTAAGCACATGAGCACTTGGTTTAAGAAATGTGACAACCTAAACACTGACAGCTAATATTGGCAGGTTTCTGCAGTTCATAGAAGTTGTTTTCAAATATTACGGTCTGTACGGTGACATCATTTTCCATGTCTCATGGCTCTGACTGACTACATTTTTTTTTATTTGAAACACACCTTTGAGACATCACTTCCGGTGTAACTTTTCCATGGAAAAACCTTAGTGAATGGAAAACAAAGCGTCCATCAGTTTGTCTCATTAGCATCTATACCTATACTTGTCCACATGTTTTATTAAAGGCACTGCTCTTTTCTTTGGCTTAGTGTCTTGGAGGGCCTTTCCACATCTTTCACCCAGACAGATGTTACACATCAAGTGTGTGTACTGTGTGTGTGTCAGAGGAAGTGTGCTGTATGTTTGCTGAATGGACACAGCAAACATACCCCCCCCACGCAGGCCAGCCCTGGCCTACAACACACTCCCTCAGGGAAGCCACAACCCCTTTTGTATCAGCCAGTGACTGCTTGGCCTTGACACAGCCACTTACTAATCCCCTCTCTCTGTCTGTTGTCCGTCTAAGGTTGACCCACTAAATATCCTGACCAATTTCAGGTGTCCTTATTCTGCTGTAAAAGGATTACATCTGTATACAGATTAAATTCATCTGCTGCATTTAGTCAGCCCATTGTTTGCTTCAGGGGCATCCCTGCCTGGCTACCATTGTTCACACAGCAGAGGAAATACCCAGTGGCCCTATATAACAGAGCATCATGATGTCAGACAAGACAGAATAATAAATATGTTAGATAAAAGTTTCATTTTAAGATGGAGCTTTGTTGACTCCAGAGGAGCACAGTGACTTCCTGTACACCATGATTATAAAAGAAAGATGTTATCATCATCTTGGATCTGGAGTCTCTTCATCATCTCCAGGTTAAATCACTCTCAAAGCAAATCAATTGCACATTATTTCTCTCTCTGGAGAGAAGAGGCTTCTAGGAAGTCACAAAGTGTGGCAGTCTTCTGCAGGTCAGCTAACTCTTAATGCAATGATCAATTATACATGAAACAAGCAGAGGCTTGTTTTTATAAGAACAGGCAATCTTGCCTGCATTAATGTCTCTGAGTGGCACAGAATGGTGAGGGAGTGTAACTCACAGCTCAGCCAGTATCAAAAGCATGGTTTCACTATCAGCACCCCTACCCTGTATAGGTTCAGGTTATTAGGTGTCAGTGTTAAAAAGGTCAAACCTTTATGTCAGCATGCCACATTTAAATAAAGTGTTATTTATGTGTTCACTTAAAAGGCTAAATGTAAGTACAAAGTGTTTGG
This sequence comes from Parambassis ranga, assembly GCF_900634625.1. NCBI lineage: Eukaryota > Metazoa > Chordata > Actinopteri > Ambassidae > Parambassis > Parambassis ranga. The sequence continues at coordinate 690,545 of NC_041033.1, forward strand.
GTATTATTATGTAGTAAGATTTGAGTTTTTAGGTTCTGTCAAGTGGACGCCTACTCACTTCCTGTTTAGATAGTATGTGATAGTGTTTTGGGTTATTTTCTGCTACTGGCCATGTGTTTGCATTTTGTTACACCGAGCATCATAATGCACAGTTATGTATAATATGTATCATTCTGCAGTCAGAAACAATGAGACAGCTCAACTCCAAACACATTTGATTTATAGTACTACATTTGTGCTACACATTCACATGCTGTTTCCGTGTGTTCTCTTAGTTTGGGAACCTGTCAGTATATGAAATGTGTTTTCTGTACAGCTGAGCTAAATGGTCTGGGAGAGCCGTGTACAGCACATCCTTGCTATGGGAACTGTAAAGTGCTGTGAAGTTGGTAACTCTCATGAATTATTGAGTCATTCTCTCTTTTTTTTTAGGCAAGTGTCTTTGAAATGCAGATGAATGTGAGCTTGTGCAGAGCGTTTTCTTCATTCTGCATTCATAAATTGGTCCCAGCTCTCTGGGACTATTTGAAGATAACTGTTATTACATTTAATGTGTCATCACTATATGTCTGCTTCAATAGGGAACATTTAACAAGGTCATATAAATGTCATTAGTCTCCTTCCTGAAACAGGAGAGGTGCATCACTGTCTGTATATAGCTGCCATCGTTCACTGGAGTACTTCCACTTCAGCTCAGTGATCATATCATGATTCATTTGAAGCTCTGTCCGGAAGCAGGGAGACAGACAGCACTATCAGATTATGGGGCCATTGTCTCTACTCAAATATCTCACTGTGGTTGTGTGAAATTCAAGGTACAGCAACTGCCAGTGCAGAGGTCATTACAAATCACTCACAGACAAATGTGTTATTTCCAACAAAGAATCTATAGACTTTACGTCATTTTCAGGAGCTGAATTATATCAGTGAATGTAGATGTAAAGCTAAAGCTACAGTGCTACAATAGTGTCCTTAGTTCCTTGTTAAACTGAAACATATACAATCACTGCAGCAGGCTGATGTGGTTTTAATAGCGGTATACCTTGTTCTTTTTATGTTCTCTCTATGCAGCAAGTTATTTATAGCTTTATTTCAGTCAAATAGGATAGATTCATTATATAAGACCACTTTACTGTTGTCATAAGTCATTTAAGTAGTTAACAAAAAGTTATTATTATTTACAAAACTAGCAGATTGACATGGTACTAAAGGTACGTATATGTAGCCTTGGGTTTCCCTTCAGCTAAATGATGACAGATTACAGCACCTATAAGATTGTGTATTATACACAACCATAAATTAGTAGTTTCTCACTATGCCTCACACCAAACCGCAACTGTGCAAATGAGTCATTGTCTTTTGACAGATCAGGCTCCTCTGAATAATACAATTGATGCAAAGGTCAAACACATTGATCACATTTAGTCTTTTTGTGGATGTTTTGACTCAGACTTGATCATCCTGTGGATGCCTACCTTCCGTCCTTCATGGGAGAGAAAATCGTGTTATTGATAGTTAAAAATGCTGAAATCATTTTGTGTTTTTTCATGTAACAGCCATGCAATTTGAATACCTAATGTAATATTAACTCAAAGTTAGCTTGTGGCATTTTGCATTTTTCCAGTATAATTTACATTTAAATTAATGACTAATGGCTGCATTGTTTAGTTCAGTCTGAAATGTGCCTTGACTCTGCTCTGGTTTAAACTTAAGTGGCTCTAAGCTCAAATGGAGCGTTCAGTATCAACCTTTACATCATTATTATTTGGAGACTTGGTTTTCTGGTAACTTTCCATGCGATCAAAGTAATTTTAAACTTTTATTTTGTCTTTCTTAGTTTTGTAAACTGAGACTGTAAACGGAAATGATAAACTGTGAAGCTGCCTGCGGCAGAGAACAGTCTACCTCTGCATCATGTGTGCAGATCTTGTGCTTTCTGTTGCAGCTCTGGTATCCAGATAAGCACATATTGGAAAAGTGGAATGTGCTCCTGTCCCATAGTCACTGTGAGGTCTGCTCTCTCTCTCTCTCTCTCTGTCATGCACATACAGAAGAATCACGCACTAATCTGTGAACACAGTTGCTGTTTTTTATTTCAGTTTTGTAAAGGAGGGCACTATGGGGTTGAAAGGATCAGGAACTAAAGTAGATTTGATGTGGCATTTAATCTCATGCCCAATTTGGTGTGGGCTGTGTGTGTCTGTGTGTGTGTGTTTGTGTATGTGAGTGTGTGTTTTCATATGTGCATGTGTTCATTCACACATGACAGTCTGTGGGTGGCTGTGCACTGATGTGCTGGGTACTTGTTTGTTGCTCAGTGCATGTGCTTGTGTTTGTGTGTCATCTTCTGTCAGGGGCTTTTACATGTGAGTGCAAGTGTGTGTTGGTGTATGCTCAGTGATGACTGAGCCATCTGTGCTTGCACCTTTGCCAATACAGAGACTGGAGTGACTCCAGCAGCCAGCATCCTCCAGCTCCTGCCGTCTGCCCCCTTACATTCACTTCACTAAGACACGGCAGGAAGCCACTCCACTTGGAGCTCCGTTCTCCCTCCCACTGCTCTCCAGTAATCCTGCTGGATGGCTGGATTGAAATGATTGGAAGAGAAAATAGATTTGATGACACATTTAATTACAGGGCTGATTGGATGTGGATATTTCTGGTGTTAATGAGTGTTTCTGACAGTAATAGCTGATTGTAGTCTTCACTGTTTATACATTTTAGACAAGCACACTAAATCTTCTCATCTTGGTGGGTCTTGAAATGGTCTCTGCATCTACTGGACTCTGTAGTAGTATGCAGTATGGCAGTACTCAAAACAGTGTGATAACACATGGTATTTCGTGAGAATGACTAAGCTGACGTGCTATGCTTTTGCATGAATACAATTGAATTCTACTGTTACATGTGTAATCTACATGTAAAGCAGGCATGCTGCTTCTTGACAGGTCCTGGTCCTCACAAGTGCTCATACTTTCTGGACCCAAAATGAGAGGCTTTTTTTTATGTTGACTAAGCAGTAGATATACCACTTTGGACAAGGTCCATTCACAGTGTCAAGAAAGGCTACAGGCAAACTCCACTAGCTCGCTGTGGGGCAATCTGAACACCTATTCATTCCTCTAACCCCATCATACACCCCTGTCAAGAAGGAAAGCTCCCCCCACCACTAAATCTCCTAAAACATGGCCAACAATACTCAGTGCTATATTAAGTAGTGTGTTGACAATGTTGCTGTCGACAGATGTATCTAGATACATTCTTAGAAGCCCAGGATGAAGCCCTAAAAATCTGCAGTGCTGCAGTGATGGCCAACAGTGGGCTATTGAGAGTGTGCAGGCAGGTTAAAAAAGGGAGATTAAGGACCACTTTACCCACAACAGCCTATAGTGGCAGAGCATCCAGCATCTTATGAATTGAGATGCTAATGCAACTGCTTAATTTCTGCATTGTGTTGACGAATTGTGACACTTTTGGATTGACAGTTTGTCAGCAACAAGAGACAACAGCAGTGCATGGTTAACAGTTAGCTCCAGCTTGAAGCGGGAAGATGCAGATTAGCCTAACTCATCAGCTCTCAGACTAGCTGTTCTCTGGCTAATGGCTAACACCGTACAAAACATTATGCTCAAACACCAGTACGTCTCAAACAAACCAATCAATATAACAATCAATATACAGTATAACCACTGTGAACATGACAGGACATGAGGCACCCACCTCGAGCACAGGGATACTGCACAAAAGGGGAGAGGAAGAGGGAGCACCACAGAAGAAGAACAGCAGGGTGGAGTCCCCAAACTTAAAGCTAAACAGAAAAATTAAGGAAACCTTACATTTGTGTATGTAACAAAATAGATTTTGTAACACGTGTAGTGTAGTTGTGCATTTATACATCTTAGCTTTACCTGTACTGTAATAACCTAATCACCAACACAGTCTGATCCCATTACGTGAAATACTCCCATCTCATCTTCCACTCACAGTCGGGGTTAGACATTAAAACACAACGGATTAGTGGAGGTTAGGCATTAAACACATCCTGTGGTTGCAGGTTGCTGTTCTGGCTGTCACAAAAAATCATGTCAACAAAAATGTAATTTGTGCTGCTAGTAAGAAAAATTCATTCACTTTAACATGACAGCATGAGATGAGTCTAATATAGAAATCATCGTTCTTTTTATGTGTGGCCCTAAACAGTCCATTACTTTTTTCACATTTAGCATGACACTGATTTTGCATGTGCTTTTTTGTTGTGTGAGGCACTTATGTTAAAAGCATTACATTTTTCTCTTATATATTAAAGTAAGAATTCACAATGCTTTGAACTGAAATGTAAATTATTTAATAAGGGAAGATAACAGGGATGTGCCCCCATTCTTTTTCACAGGAGGAGTGACACCCTGGAAATTTCAGGCCAGTGATGTGCCCCTCTGTGTTGTGGTGGACAGAAACGGTGTTTTGGAGTGGCACAAATAATTTGTGGTGCATTTTATTGTGACACCGGATTGTGTTGTAAATAGCTGAAAAACACGTTTAAAGTGATTAAAGTAATGGATTTCACAGCTCTGGGGAAGAAGCTGTGTCTCAGTCTGTTGGTGTGTGTTCTGATGCTCCTACAGTTTGTGTCCTGGTGGGTGGGGTCTGCAGCTATACGACCATCCCTCCTTTGAATCTGGCTGTCGTATATAGAGTCCAGGTGTGGGAGAGGACTCCCCACAACCCCCTGTGCTGTCTTCACCAACTGCAGTAAACACACTCACTAACAGTGAAGTCACACTCATGAGGTTGTGCTGAACAAAACGGACAATTGTACACTGGACACAATTTAACAATTTAACATGCAGATTAACACACAGGTGCCAAAAATGCAGCTTTAAACAAAGCAATGTTGTTAAATGTCGTTTTGCTTAGTTTAGTGTGTGTGTGTGAGAGAGAACTAGTTTATGAATGTATGAATTGAATATGAAAATGTATTATGAATGTATGAATAATGTGCATAATTGCAGTGAAACTGCAGAACCAAAGCGCTGTCAATCAATGACAATGACATGCTTGGTCAATATACAGTATATATGAACCCTGTAAATGCTACTTTACACTTTTCAGGAGGAGGCTCTGGATGAAGGATAGGTTAGGCACTCTGAACTGTGTATGTGTGTTAGGGCTGGGCAAGAGTCTGCTCGGTAGGTTCAGTATTAGCCAGAAAAAAAAGGAAGATCAACCCGAGCTGTTGACTGTTAGATAACTAGCTATCACTGTTCAATACATTTGATAGTTACCCAGCTATAGTAGACATACATCATCTTTAGTTAAGTGAGGGGAGGTTAGTTTCATCATGGAAAGTCAGAAGCATCCCTGATGAAGTCATGCATCCAAGTCATTCATGCAGAAATGTCACAGTGCTGAATGCATCCATTTGTTCATGAACATTTAAAGTAAAAGTTCAGCTAACATCTCAGCTGGAGAGTGTTTTTCCTTGTAGGTTTAATAAGTGCTGTCAAGGCAAAAGAGCAAAAATAAAAAAAGAGTCACACTGGTGCAAAATCTATGCCATCAGCAGCTTAACCCCAAAAAGATCTTTATGTGCATTTGTACTGAGTGGAGCTGAAGTGTAGTCTCTGTGTGCCTCTCTCTGTAGCTGGAGACTCCCTGGAACAATGTGCAGAAACACAGGAAAAAGATTATCAGTTCTATTATTGTGAGGACGGAAGTTTGAATCCCTATCCGCCACACACAGCACAATGCTGGCTCAGTATAGCAACAAAGTCTTTGAGAATAAACACTCTTCTGCCACTACAGCCAGAGCTACTTAAGCAGCTTAGCAGCAACCTTAAAAACCAGCCATTAACTGCACACTGTGAGCACGCTGCTAATATTCTCAGCAGCATGTTTCCCTGAAAGATGGGATGTGGTGAATAGTAAGCATGTTCAGACTGACACTGTTCATGTTATAAAGTTATTTTATGATAGCAAATATGTAACATAGCATACTGTGACACTGAACAGTACACTGCAAGAAATGTTTCTTTTTTAATCTTTGCTTGAAAGTAGCATCCTTTCATTTTCAAGGATGTAAAAATGACAACCCCATAAGTCTGGAGCTGTGAAACATGTTTTCATTTGTCCTCAGATATGTGACAGACGTTTTTCCTGGATAAACCAATATAAACAACAACAAAATATGTCACACGCTGTTGCATCACTAGCTGCCACGGCAGCTGCCTAAAGCCTGTATATGCCACACCTAGTTAAATAAGGCAGTGAAACTAGTCATTAGACATTGTTCCAGTGCTTTGCAGAAATCATCTGGTAGGAAACATGCCTCTCCTCAGAGTTAGCAGATGTTTACACAGTCTATCAATGCCTCACTGTTGTGTCTATATTGCACCTTGCAGCTCTGTGTGAAAGGCTGTGAGGTGAAGGCAGATCATTTTGGTTCACCCCGGAGCTGCCAGGACCAAGATTGCCTTCTAGGCAGGCATGCAACAAGCAGTGATAGGCAGAGGTGGAATGTGGTGGGTGTCCATCAGCTGAGAAGAGACGCACCCTCATGGACACTGTGCATTTACCTGTACTACCACTGTACCACCTCTGTCCTTGTTTAGTTTTAAGGCTCATAACTCTCATGTCAGTGTTGGCACTGTGAAGACTGAAAGGTTTTTACAGTTACAGAATGAACAGGTTGCATCATTGTCTTCCTCTTCCACAGAGAGGAACATAACCTTTGTGGACACTGCTGTGACTTATTGCCTGCTTTTAAGTTCTTGTGTGTGTGTGTTTCATGTGTCCCTATTTGTAAATGTGTTAAACCGGAACCATTCACAGATGATGCATGCAGCCACAGCACACAGAGCCGTGGGGTTTCCCACAGAGACAGAGCTGCTCGGTTGAATGAGGCTTGCCACGAGTGGGCGGTGTGAATGTGACTGTCTATGATCCTTTCACATGGGTGGGCTCACATGTTCACTGTGTAGATGGTGGACAGCTGATAGACAGCTTCAGAGAGTTGAATATATTCATCTGTTTAATAGCTTATAAAACGTTGCAACGTGCAGAGTATAGGTTCAGGTTTCAGCGCGCATTGTGCCATCATTTATTTAAGCTGCAACTGGTCCAACAAAGCAGAAAAAACCCGGCCTCCTTCAAATGTCAGTCCAGTGCTTGAGTGTGGGTTACATTTGTCCGAGCTCATCTGTTACGTTAGGAAAGAGGCGAAACAAATGAGGTTCAGCAGTTGTCAGACAATACAGGGAGGGGCTCAGACCATCCCAAATTAGCTGCCATCCACACTGTCAGAAGAACTGACCCTGACAGCTGGCTACAAGTTCCCTTTCCAGCTACAGTAGTCTAGTTGAGAGATAAAACTCTACAGACTTTGAAGTTATTAATTATCATTATTTTTTTTAACTTGGAAGAGGAAGCATTTTACCCTCCTCATCAGCTGTGGCCGTGTGTAGCCTGAACTCCAGATTACACTCATGATTATGAATATGCACAGATGACCCTCAGATGTGTGCGTTTCAGTGGCTCACTTGCTTGACTTAACTCGTCTTATCTATGGACCTAAGGTCCCACATTATGTTTCTGAAGGACAGTCATTGACTTTTTTTTGTACTTATTTTTTTACTTCTTCTTATGGAAATAAACAACACAAGCAGTCCTGGCCTTCATATCTCAAATCTCAAACTTTATTTCTGGTAGTAAAATTGGAACATTCTAAGTGACATGGAATCTTTGAACACTGAGTCATGTAACCCCATGAGGTGTCTGATGTCTTATGGAATGATCAATAGAAATAACAAGCTAACGGAATATCTTCATACAGGGACTGTGTGAGGGAGTGTGTGTATACTTGAGTTCAATGTCTTTATAACGTCAATAACATTACATTACCTTAACAACAAACCCCAAAGTGTTACTGTATGTCGATGTATTTGCTGTTTAACTGTCCTTCTGTTTTCTGTTGAGACAATTAAAATTAGTTTTACTGACATAGTTTTTACTTTATGTGTTATAATAACACAAAGATTCCTTGAAACTGAAGTAATACAGGAAATGCTGGAACATGTTAACTAACATGCTAGCTTTATGCTAATTCCCTATAGCATCCTAAACATATTTCAAGTAGTTAAAAAAATAAAATGATTGAAATTGAAACCTCCACATATGATTGATCAGTCTTATTTATACATACAGTGTTTGTACGTACAGGGTAAATCATTAGAATTTATATAAGTGTTTCTAATTTATGATGATTTATGTGCTCACTTCTACATAATAGAATGTCACATGACTCATTTAGTAAGGCTCTCCTTTAGATTTATAGACGTATGTACTTGTATAATTATGTATTGTTGCCAACCTGTGGAGGTTTGTTTTGTTTCTGTTGCATCTCAGAATATTGTGTTTAAGGCCATAGTTTCAACATGAAACACAATGCGCTGCAGGTCTGAGCGCTGTGATGCGTAGGTGCTGATACTTGCTGCCTTGTCTGTTTCTCTTCCTGTCTCTGTCAGTAGTTAACAGGGGATCTCTCTCTATTGTTGGAAAACTTGCTTTCACATCTCTGTGGGTGAGGATGAGCATGTGGTTTTCTTACAATACGTGTTCAAATAATAGATTAGCTGACAACAAAAGGGCCTGGAGCCCTCTCCTGCTGAAGGTGTTTAGCCAGAATGATAACAATATGTATTTGTATGACATGCTATGCATAGAACAGTAGAAAGGAACAACTTTTCATTATTGTAATAGTGAGAAAATAATGACTTGTTGTGATAAGGTAAGTGTATTTCAGGGGACTTTTTCCTACAAAGAGCTTTTTATTTTTCAGTTAAGTTCTCCACCCACACTCCTCTGCATACTCACAGGTGGGGAGCCTCGGAGAGACTTTCTTGCAACTGTCAGGCAGTGAAACAGCTGTGGAGCAGTTCATGTGTCATGGGGACGAAGGAGTGGTAACATCAGAGATGGAAAAATACACGAGGCCCTGTTTGCCTTAAAGAACAAGTCTGATGTTGCTGTATTAATCATACACTCTTTGAAGGCCTGGTTTTGTAAAAAACCCAATAACATTTAGTTTAGCAAAAGAAAAACAACAGAATAATAAAAAAATACATATTGGCAAGCAACTAATTATCAAGACTGATATATACATTTTCTTATATAATTATATATATAGAGAGTAGAATAAAATGAGCAATATGTCTAACATCATATAATTGACCATTTATTTAAGGACTTCTGGAAAAATGGGGGACATTATAATACATTATGTAGTTTAACTATTACTCATGTTAGATATATTCAAATTCTTTTTGTAATAGATGATGTATGATATATAATATTCTTCTAAAATACTTAATACTAAAATCATGAAGTAGAACAAATAACAATACAACTTATCTCCATATTTATAAAAACATGGCTATGATGACTTAGCGTTAGCTAGTGTTTAAATTAGCATAAATGAGGGTTTAACCAGGTCATTCGTTTTCTCTTTTATTGGTAAATACATTTCATAAAAATACCATGCACGGATCAGTAACCTAATATAAAGCTTCTGCTTTAATTAGCCCTGTTGTAAATTGATGGAATGTAAACTAGCACAAAAACATTCTCAATAATTATCTGGTGGCTTCTCTAAATGTTAGGTCTTCATGTTGCAAGACCAGAGCACAAAGCCGGATCAGGCAGATAAATGATGGTTCTTTCTGTGGTTTTAGCTGACGGCTTGATTTTATGCTGTGACTGCGACTCCTTGAAGCCACTAACTTCTGCTCAGCAGTGTCAGTAAACAATAGTGAGTGTTAAAGTTTGTGCAGGGTTGCACTGTCACTGTTAAGACTGAGAGACTGGTTTAGTAGCTGGCCTTTAAGGCTTTAGCAATGCAGGTCTAGTTCCCACTAGACCAAACGGATCACTCCCTCTTTGATCAGCCAACCTCAGACCAGCCTGCTCTGCCATCAGCTCTCTGCACACATGAGGCAGGATTCCTTTCATGATTCACACTGAAATGACTTTGCTCCTAAAAAGGCTCGTGCTGTGTTTACATGAAATTCTCCTTGACGCCCTGCAAGCTTCTAATTGATGTTTTTGAGACATGTTAGGGCTCGCTTTGAGAAATAACAACCCACAAGCTACGGAAACCCTGAGCGCCAGCTCCAGAAAGAGGAAGTGCAGCTTGTCAGGGGGAGTCTAAATACATAAGCTTCAGTTTTTATATAGTGAATTTAAGTATCTGATTCAAGAACAGATGCATTATTATCTTTAAACTATAACACCTCTCAAATCTATTGTAATTTATCACAATTTAACAGAAAACTGCTGTTTTCAGGTTTGCTTGTACATTTCTTGTGTTTTCTGATGCAGAAATCATGACATGTTGTCTTATGCTGAATCAGATTCTGAAAGTCAGGCAGGTCCTGGATCAAAATGAGACACAACTACATTCAAATGTCTTGATGAGGAATGCAGTGTTTCTTCTAAGCAGACATAGCAGCGGACATGTCAGCCACAAATACCTAGTTCTTCTGTTCACCGAGCAAAGTTCTGCAGAATCCCGCTTGATAGTGAGGATTGTTGGATTACAGTTGGTTCTGTAAGACGGGTTTAAACATTTTAACGGACCACATGCTGACTCTGAGTACTAGGCTGGTACACATCTATTTAAAATGTCTCTTTCTGCACAGCACAAGGCTAAAGCTAATTGGTCAAAACAGTTCATAAAGCCACTTATCACCACCATCTGCTTAGCTGTGATGCTAACACTGTTACATGTGCTGCTGACTGAATGTTGGAGCAGCTCAGCATATGTCCAAACACACATATAGGGTCTTTTTCTGCATAATGTTCTGTAAAAATATTGTCTGATATTCACACAATGTGCTGTACGCTCATGTCTGTGCTAGGCTGATGTATTGGTCAAGCTTTAGTTGCGTCTGACTGGGCTCTTACAGAGGTCACATCTGTCATTTAGACTCTGTGAGACCAATGCATGCAGGTAACATTTAGCCACTGTGAGCTCAACCAATGAACCAAATGTCATTTGTAGGCTAACATATGCGACTTGTGTGTATATGATAGCTATACAGTAACATACATATGTTTACATTAAGAACAGTACGCTGACATACAGTGAATATCAACTGATACTGAAATGTGAGGTAGGCCAATACCACCCAATAATATTAGCAGACTAACATGACCTGTAATCAGTGCAGAGGGATATAAGGTATTATTTATGGGTGGTGTACTCCTTATAGCAAGACATTGAGTTTGAAATGATGAACACCAACCACTGTTCCAAACTGGAAGCAGTTCAAACAGTGAACACATTATACAAGGGTTACCTTATTACAAGTGCTCATTTACCAATATACTGCTGTTACATCGAAGCCACAAGTATGTAGCAAGTGTGTATATATATGCACGATGCCAGCTGTGCAGGCTGACTAACATACTCTCATTGAATGACATGTGTATCACAGGATCCACTTCTCCTTTCCTGTTCTTTCTCTTGGTTGTGAAAGCGTGTGATAATACAGTATGTTCATTAACAGTAAATGTCAGCCAGGGCTTACCTACAAGTTCTCCAGCTCTGGCTCAGTTTACTGTTTGTGTGTGGGGGTGTATGTTGAAGTGGTTTAAGGCCCTTCCTTTAACAGCTTCTTTCAGCTGCTGCTTCCTCGCTCTCTCTTCCTTCTTTGTAATTCTCTCACACATATGAAATGCTATGTAGGTCTATACCTGTGGGACACAGCAGATTCATAAACCCCGAGCAGCCACCAGCTTAGTGCGCTGGTTCTGATGTGTCTCACTGTCTGCTGTGGTTATCAAGCTCACTGTGGTGAAGTAGGAGCTTTTTCCCGTGCTAGCACATTTTGACTTCTACAGTATATGTTGTGTCAAAAAAATACAAATAAATATTGGATACTTATGGTCACACCTAACATTAAAACACATCCATGCTGTTTAATAGAATGTTCATATAACTGTTTAGTTGGTATTGTTGCTCATTTCTAACACAAACCTGCAGTTTCTCTAGACTTTAATTGAGGGTGACTACAAAGAAGAGGCAGTCCATACATAGACCGTGCAGCCTCCTGTCCCATCCCACAGAAACCAATGTCATGCTGGGCTAAGGAAGCTTCCTGCTCCCTAGAGATGAAAACATGGGCCTTCCCTCACTCCTGTGTGGTGGCTTATTAGATCCTATGGCTGTAATATAAATAATCTCATCTTTTTGCTGCTTATCAGCCAATGCCTAGGGTCTGCCCAGGGCAGGAAATAAAACGGTGTTCTATGTGTTTCTTTATTCTTCTCAGGTCTCACACACTGACATTAACATGTGATGTAAAGACCTTGTTATGGTTAAGAGGAGTCACCCCTCGTCAGTTGATTTTAACGTCTTGACGCACTCTGATATTCTTATTTCAGAGCTGACTTACAATTCCAGCTTCCCTGCCCCCACACTGCTTATGCTTCTCGTCTCATGCTTTAGTCATATTTTCAATTCCTGGTGTGAGATGAATGTAAATTACTCACTGATACACCCTGACCTTTCTGAACAATTGTTGGAAAAAATTATACAAATACTTTGTTTTAATGTGTTCATACCTTGATGTAGGTGTTGATGGAAAACGTTAGTGGGATGAAAAAAGTGTGCTAACAAATTATACAAAATGTCAACATGTTGATGCACCAATATACTGACATCAGCTAAATGCTGCTCCAAGAGCAAAGGTCAGCGGTGTAAATAAGCCACCAAAACATATTTGTTTGTTCTGTTTTGCTCCACTTTTTAAAGAGTGGTTTAAAGATTATTTATTCAATTCAGTTTTATTTATATAACGCTTTTTACAATCACAATTGTCTCAAAGCGCTTCACAGAGACCCAGAGCCTGAACCCCCTTAAGAGCCACAGAGGCAGGAAAAACTCCCTTTAACAGGAAGAAACCTTGAACAGGACCCGGCTCATAAGGAGAACCTTCCTGCTGACAGTCGGCCGGGTAGAGGAGGAGAAGAAGAGGGAGAGAGAGAGAGAGGATGAAGGAGAGAGAGAGAGAGAGAGAGAGAGGAACACACATGCAGCAAACATTTAACATTAATGCAACTGTGCTGCTAATTCTCCGATAATATTCCTTAGTGCAACATTAATTAAATATTGAGTAACCTGGCAAGCTTGATGTGTAGTTTACATCCAAAGAACTAATTTGTTGGAAGTTCCTTTTTGTCACTGCCTCAGCCGCCACATGTTCAGACTGGTGAGAGAACATTTCAAGGTTTTAAACCAGGAAAACCTGAAGAATTCTCGGTCCTTCTTTTTGCATCGTTTGTATTTAGCTGAGGTGGCAGTTGTGTTCCGGCAACAAGTTTAAACATTTTGCTTTTGAAGGCATCTGGCAGCAGAGTCAGAGCTTCTCCACAGGTGTGGATCCTAAAAAGATGTGTTTTATTTGCCATCTGCTGTCAGAAGGTTCCTCCGGACATGAAGCACATCGCTGTGTTCCTCTGCTGCTTTCTCTGGGCTTCCTAACTGCTGTGCCACACACTGTCCCTGCATATACTTTTCGGAGTGAAGCTAAACAATAATGATTGTGTTTGTGTTTTCTTATAGACTGAAAGCTCTGGTGTCAACAGGAGGTCGGAGCGTGCAAGCAGCATGTGACTGGTAAGTTACATTCCTGGCATGTATATGAATATACAACCAGGAACCAGGAACATGTGCTTTGCTGCCCTCTGCTGTAGAATGTAGTCATGTTCTAGGTAGCATGGTTGTATTACTATATATATAATAACATAATTTTAGAAAAACACAGACAATACAACAAATACATTACGCTTGTGATTAGACATATTTAAGTAGCAAAATACCATTAGTTTAAAAATGTTGAAGACGGTCAACATGTTATAGACAGATTACACCACACTGAAAATAGATACACACATTGATTACATTTACAGTAGTAGAAGAAGTAAGAATGGAAGCAAGAGGTCTAATAAAATAGAGCTAAACACACATATTTACTCCAGGTAGGATCATATAAAAACAAAGAACTTTCTCCAAGCATTAGAAAATAACCTTTATATGCCTTTACCAAGAGTGATAATGCTACAAACTCACCGAGTTAAATCAAAATGAAATAGGTAGAACCTTAAGCCGCTCCAACAAGCAATTTATGATTGTGCCCTTACCCACTTGTGTTGATTAGGCTACATTAGGTAGATGTGTTCTGACAGCATGAAATAACTTTTCGACCTCTCACTCAGGCTCTTTTCCCATGTGGATGATCCATTTCTGGATGACCCTCTGCCAAGGGAGTTCGTCCTCTACCTGCGCCCCAGCGGACCGCTACAGAACCAGCTCTCACACTTCTGGCAGCAGAGTCGGGTCACATGTGGCAAAAACAAAGCCCACAACATTTTCCCCCATATAACTCTCTGCCAGTTTTTCATGGTGAGTGACACTTCAAAGCATGATCACTTTTATTAAAGGTTCAGTTGCAGATGCAACATGTAGATGTGTGGGCTCATGTTTGAACAATATTCTAGTTTTATGAATCTCATGTCATCCCTTCTACATAGTGTGCAGACCACAAAGTAGAAGCTCTGTGTGAGGCCCTCCAGGCCACCGTACAACAGTGGCGAGGTCGATTTCCGAGCCCTCTGCCTTTGGAGCTCTACACATCCTCTAACTTCATTGGTCTCTTTGTGGAGGATCAGGTTGCCGATGTCCTCAAGCAGTTTGCAGCTGAGTTTGCCATCGAGGCCACCAGGAAGGCAGGTAGGACCCTTACACTTTATGGAAAGGTGGCATGAAATGTCCGCTTCAGTTCAGAGTGGTCATCATGTAAATTGTGGTGACCGGCTTTGTTTTTCCACCAGCATCAGTCTGTGATCATTGCAGACGGCAGTCAGGGTCAGTTATAGAGCCACTCATTCTGTCATTTTTAATCACAGGCTCAAAATCAGATGAGGGCAGTGGTGTTAGCACTGCTGTCATATTTCTGTTTGTATTTTATGCATGCCTATTGTTATTTCTTTGTTTAATTTTAATTATTTATTCTTATTTAGATTTTGGCAGTATTGCCAATACAGCTGACTTTGACTTTGACGCTCACAGAATAGAATGTCTCTGATCTCTTATTCTTTATTCTTTATTTCCTCTCTCATTCAGAAGTCCATGTGGAGCCTCACAAGAAACAGCTCCATGTAACTCTGGCCTACAACTTCCCCAGTGATCACCTCCCATCACTAGAGAAACTGGCTAAAGGCATTGAAGTCAAGCTAGGCTGTGATTGGCTGGCAGTTCTGTTCTCCCGGGACATACGTTTTGCCAGTCATGAGGTTGTATTTTACATCCTGACTATGCAAAAGATTACACAGACCTATCACGTACTGTTACATGTAACAGCACATTTTAACTGTAGTCACTGACATGTCCTGTCTGCAGACCCTGCGGGTGATGTACCCCTACATCCCGCAGAATGATGATGAGCTAGAGCTAGTTCCAGGGGATTTTGTCTTCATGTCTCCTGTGGATCAGAGTGGCACCAGTGAGGGCTGGGTGTATGGGACCTCACTGGCCACTGGGCTGTCTGGACTGCTGCCTGAAAACTACGTCAGCCTGGCCGATGAGTCAGACACATGGGTCTTTCATGGGTGAGCACAGTCACTCACACTGGTACAGGAGATGGCCTTTACAAATTAAATAGATGAAAATGCATTAACAACTGGAATATTTTCAGATTCTATGGATTGATTGATTGATGGGTTGTGTGATTGATCTATGGCTGGATGTCATTGTGTAATAATAATAAACCTAATCTGGCTTTAGATGTACAGATGTAACACATCATTAACTCTTGTATACAGAAATGAAAAGTGTTGAGCATATTCTTGCTCAGCAGAGTTCTGTTCTGTGAGGTTACATACACAGAAATATGAAGACGACTGTAATGAAACACATCATGACAACATTACTATACTACAGACCTGGGCAAAGAACAGCCCATGGGCCGTTGACATATTTCTTGGTCAACTGCTCTTAAAAAGCACAGCTCTTGCCCAACTTTCAGAACTTTGTGATTTTATACTTTTTAAAATGATTTTGAACTCTAATGGTTTTCTTCAGTAAAAATATCTTCACATCATCCGTGCTGCTCAGCACAGTGTGTGCGGGAGTATGTTTCAACATACAACCAGCACAAAGTACACATGGACACACACAGGGTAGGGTGAGGAGAGGACAGAGGAGTAAGCAGTAAATCACAGCTAATGACTCAGCAAGACTATATTTATACAGGTAGATACTGTACCAGTGGTCTCCAGTTTAGACTATTATTTATTAAAAAACTATAGAAACTATAGAAGTCTGGGGGGTCCTTGCAAAAAATAACTGCCCACCCCTCCTCTACTCGATAATAGCAATGAAAAGGGCCTTTTGAAACCTTACCGCAATAAAGAAGATACTTTTATTTTCAATCATTACCTTCCAAAACTCATATTTGAACAAACATTGATTGCTTTGGGGTGACTAATAACCTTTTTCACAAATCATCATGATATTTAGTATTTAGATATCAGATCCCTTAACATCCTCCAAAAATATTTTTTTTAAAAATAAATCGTATTTGGTTAATTTTGAGGAATAATGGCCTCCTCCCTCCCGCAGGTCCCACTCCTTCTTCAGCTGTGGGCCCAGTGATAAGGCCAGCAGAGAGCGGGGGATGTTTGATGTACTGCTGGACAGCCGACGCCCTGACAACACAAGTCCTGGAGACACGCCCACCCTCAGTCTCATCTGTCATCCAATGCAGGTAACTGTGTTTTTGTCATGTTGGTTTAATTTATGTGCTGCTGTCCATTTAAAATGTTCAAAAAGCTGTGATTTCTTGCCATCTCTTTCCAGCAGGTCCTGCGGCTCAGTGGTGGTCACTCCAGACAGCCCAAGCGTACTCTTTTTGTGTGCCGGCATGGTGAGAGGATGGATGTAGTCTTTGGAAAACACTGGCTCTCCCTTTGCTCAGACAGTAAAGGTGAGCTTTTAACTCCTGGCTTCAAAAAAAAGACATTCATTGATACAGTAGTTTGATCTCGGAATCAGTTCAAGTCCAAAATACACCAAGATTTTTGAAATGAATTCCACTAGAAAAGTCAGATAAATGTATGTGTTTGAATTGTTTTACAGGTAGATATGTTCGCTCCAACCTGAACATGCCTTCCAGTTTGCCTCTGTGGGGAGGACAGAGGGACTATGACATGGATGCTCCCATCACTGTGTTAGGATCAACACAGGCTCAGCTAGTAGGTATGTAAGGCGGAGCTGAGAAATGCGCCAGGCTTGAGCTGGGCATTCTAAATGTTGCTGCTTTTGCAGGTGAGGCCCTACGAGAGAGTAACACTGCGATAGACTTTGTGTACTGCTCTCCTTCTCTGCGGTGTGTTCAGACTGCACAGAACATCCTGAAAGGTACGATGAGTCACTTCAAGCAAACAATACCCCCTTCAGCCTCTAAGAGGCAATTCACAGATTTTAGTGTTGGTGTGAACAGGTCTGCAGCAGGACGGAAAGCTGAAGGTGCGAGTGGAACCGGGGCTTTTTGAATGGACCAAATGGGTGTCTGGGAACTCCATGCCTGCATGGATAGCTCCCACTGACCTGGCAGCAGCCCACTTCAGTGTGGACACGTCTTACAGGTAACTCAAAAGTCAAAGTCAGCTTTATTGTCAAATCTGCTTTATGTGCTGGACATGCAGAGAATCGAAATTGCATTACTCTTCACTCCACAACATATAACATATAACTAAGAACTTAAGATAAATATAAAGTGTAAAAAATGTACCTACAATGAGGCACCCACAAAATACAAGGCACAAAATGAAGGCACAATGCAGTGAGAGTGCAAAAGATGTAACAGAGGAAGACAGTTGGCATACTGTAAACAGTCCAGGAATGGTTTAAGTTATAGCAGCTTATAGGGACAGCTTAGAGGACTCTCTGCATTACACACATTGTGTAATTGAGTGTGTTTACAAAAACAAAACCTGTTTTAGTGTGTTTAATGTGAATAATGTGTCTAATGATGCTGTTTATCTGTAGACCCCTGATCCCAGTCAGCAAGCTCACTGTGTCTGAGTCCTATGAGAACTACATGAGTCGGAGCTATCAAGTGACCAAAGACATCCTGTCAGACTGCAAAAACACTGGTAAGAGGCACACAGGAGAGCTGCTGGAAGCTTTTCTTGTTGCCCGTGTGTTTGTGCTCTGCTGATGTTGTATCCTGTGTGGGTTTCCACTTTCTGTAGGAAACAACGTGCTGATTATAGCCCACGCTTCTTCCTTAGAGGCCTGCACACGCCAGCTGCAGGGCCGCAGCCCACAGAGCACCAAGGACTTCATTCAAGTTGTCCGAAAGGTCAGTTCACGGCATATCTGTTTTTGATCAAGTGCATCTGTTTTTTTCTGTCTTTTAGGCTTTGTTATGCATCCATCTAGTTTCCTCCGTCCATCTTTTGTAGTGTATAGTAGACTGACTTCAGTATAGGCGAGTATCTACTTGCCAGGGACAGGTTATGTTACAGTTCTGTTAAGAAGATAAAATGTGTGGGTCGATGTTTATTAGCTTTCCTGCAAGGTATTCCACAAACTAGTACTGCAGCCATCTAACCATGAGGACACCCCTTTAATGCTGTTTATTAAACATTATGGGCAGATATATGCCTATGTAATATGTCATAATGGTTCCCCGGACTGATGTAAGTATTGGGCTAGTATCTTGCTTGTGGACCAGAGTAAACATTATCTTTAGATGAGGATTCCTTTCTTGGGCGGCTTAAGATCGTTCACATTAAAGGGAGAATTTGTATACACACTGATGTAAGAATTGTGATGAGCAGCCTACATTCATTAATAAATTGTCTGATATCAGTAAGACTGACAGACCTGTTGCTGCTCCACTAGCAGGCCTGCTGTCTGTTTGGATGCACTAAGATCAATAACCCTCTATAACACAGTGGCTGGTTTGCTGTCTTGCTTTGCTTAAGAACCACCACATCCTGCAGGATGTTTCATGGGCTGGAACAAGTATCAGATCATCTGATACTATATATGTCACATCAGCTAAACTGTGCACACTATGACAAATTTTGCCTATGACTTAATAATATGTTAAGTGAGAGATCCATTGGCAACCATCCCACATATCCTGTCGCTGTTGAATTCCTTTGGTCATTTGTCTGGGTATGAACTACACATTTTTAAAGGTGAGTATCTCCCAGTCAACCACTTGGCCATAGACCTACCACCAGCATCTATACACTTTAAAACAGACAGAAATTAATACCTTGGCATTGCCATAGCCAGATCTGTGCAAACTATGCAGGAGCAAAATCAGCAACAAAGTCAGATATTATACATTATATTATATTACTTACCATTGTCTCTAGCAGGCAGGGTGCTGATTACAAAAATGAATGTTCTGCTAAGATGTTTATATATTTTTCAGTGTCGACATTATATACCTATATTCCTTCCCAAATCCTTTTTCACAACAGTAAATGATCTCATCTTCATCTGGGCAAACGCCCAAGAGCTAGCCCATCACTACTGTGAAGAAACAGGATGAATGGTGGACGTGGTCTACCCAACCTCATTGGCTACTACCGAGCTGCTAATGCACACAAGATAATGATGTTCTGATCATGCCCCAAATTGTTGGAATATAGTAATCACTCTTTAAAGTAGTTTCAGATTAGGCATAGAGCTAAATCCCCCCAGATGGCCTTCACACCACAGCCACCCAAAATAATGTCATTGCTTTCTCTTCCTTTACTGTTCATGAGAGAATTCTTCTTGTTCATTCATGTTTGTGTATGTTCATCAAAACAAGGAAAAGACCCTGTATTTTGTATACAATGAATCTCAGTGATTCCATAATTAAAATGTATATTAAAAGACTGAAACATAGTGGGTTATACAAAAAAAAGATATGTTTTAGTACTCTATAATAATTAGTATTACTATGACATTATTATATTATAATGTGCGTACCACAAGGTGGCAGCAGTTAGTACATTGTCCAATGAGCTACTAGCACTAATACTAGGACTGACTCCTCTGCTTGGTCCTCAGATCCCCTACCTGGGCTTCTGCTCCTGTGAGGAACAGGGAGACACAGGAGTGTGGCAGTTAGTGGACCCTCCCATCCTCCCACTCACACATGGACCAAACCACACCTTTGACTGGAGAGAGACACTTCTGCAGGACTGACATCTGATCAGCCAACCTAACCATGCTGCGCCCCCCAAATACGTCCAAAAAGTTCCAAATACTGGAGCTTTCTTCTTTTCAGCCTCTTTAACGCAGTTGGTCTTAGCAGGAGCTACATGTCCTGCTTGAAGACAGGAGCTGAGACCCAGCTGGTGAATGGTGAGGTGAACTAACTGCATCACCCCACGACTGGGTCAACTATGACTTCACTCTCAAATGTCATCATATTATTATTATTACTATTATCATTTGAGCAGTACTGCTCTGAGAGAGCTGCTTTATGCTCAGATCGTCAGTCTCAGGAAATTTTGTGAAACGATTGTCAGTCATGAATGTATTAAACAGGGTAAGCAGGACTAAATATAACGTGGAAGCTTGCATCACTTTCAGGTCAACAGGCTTTTTCAAACCCTTCTGCTTCATGTACTTTTTCACCTTTATTCTTCAGTTCCATAGGTAAAATGAGACGGAGCAGCAGTCAGGCTGGATTGAAATGTCTACACAGTTAACTTTTATTTACTTTTGCTGAAGGTATTTTTATTTCATGAAACTGCACAGTGTTATTTTCTTAATGTTATCAAAAAATGCCAACAAATGTCAACAACAGGAAGTTTACTATCAGGTCATCTTAAGTAGCAACAGGGTGCAACAGCAATGAAAGGTTTTTATAAGCCATCACAAAAGTTAGCATGGTGGTTTCTTCAGAGAGCAAGCCAATGGTTTTTAGGGTTATTGCTCAAATGAAAGAAAAGCATGATACATGCACATTTTGTTCAGCACATACAAATAACTTGAACTTCTATGATTTTTGAAGCTTATGTAAAAAGCAGTAAAGGGTAAACTACACTGCTGTGACATGATTACAGCATCAGATCCAGTTTACTGCTCTGACATGGGCCATTTAGAAACTTCAAAAAATATTACTGGGTAAAATTATTCATGTATTTGTCAAAAAACAAAAGGTGTATCCTGTGCATCAGACAGTAAACAAGTCCACAAGTTAGCTTGTAAACTTTAACAGAAAATGTGAACTGAAATGCTACTCCAAGGTTTTTCCTAACATATCACATGTAATCTGTCATCATGCTAATTGGTCTGTTTGTGTCAAACCATTTTTAAATCTTTATGCTTATTTCACAAAATTTAATGAGACTATAAATAATGTCATGCTTTCTTGCACAGATCCCAGCAGTATTGAACCACACAGGGACAGCACACACACACACAGTGTGGAACACAAGTTATTCCTTTATTGCGGCACCACCTGTAGCTCTTCCAGTACAACAGTGTCTTCTACAGTTCTCTAATATAAAAACAGCTGCACCTATAACAGCACAACCTGCACTGTTGACAATCATACTATAGCTTCTTGATTCTAGTCCAGCAGCGATTTTAGTGTGAGAGGTTTAGAGTATCTGTAAGTAACCACAATTTGAAGAAAGTCTTCCAGTGTTATTTATTTATAAGCCTTGTAGTCATGTTACAAGTAGAAACATTAAAAGACCATTATCATTTTTTTCCTGCATGTCAGAATGTATGCTCTGTATCTCAGGTGTCAACACATTTAACACACACATATACTGTAAACACACATATCCAGCTTTATGTATTCCTCTCAGTTTAGAGCAAGCGTTGGGACTAAAACCTCAGATACGTTACATCTTAACAACATGGTGTGCTGTGTGTCCAACCTCAGAAAAGGTTTCAGGGTAAGGCAGTGTTCACATGTAGCATTATTTGGCAAGAATACCGTCAGAAAAACCCTTAGAGTGAACGAGACACATCCACTCTCACAGAGCCTGTACTGTGTTCGTCAGCTTTACTTAAAACTTGAATCCTCCACTGGATGCTGAGCGTTTCAGTTAAATAGTTTGTCTTTTTTGTGTTGTTGGATTTTTGGGCCTGATATTTGTATATTTTGGTAGAAAAATATGCTGATATCGACACATCGACTGATATCTTTAATAAAGTACACTGAGAATACTGTAACCGGAATTTAAGCAGCTCAAGCTGTGTGATGACAGACATCTGTAGCACAAAAACATACAGCAAGCCAACATCAACACATCTGTGATAGGTCAACATTGTTTGAGTTGTGTTCTACTCACTTTGTTGTTGACAGCAGCAATTGGACTGGAAAATACAACTGGAGAGAGTTAGCTTAGCAAAAACTCAGAAATTCACCTCAGAATTGAACTAATCAATAAAGAAGCCTGATCCTGACTTCATTATTTATGCTAAGCTTAAATAATCTCTACCTGGCTTTAGCTAGCATTCTGTCCTCCTCTTAACTTAAGAAAGCAAGTATGCATACTTTAAAAAACACAATAAACAAAAATGTATCCTGTTGTGAAAACATAGAGCTCAGAAAATCCATGCTTCTTCATTTGTTTGTGTTGTTTTGTCCAGGTGTGGGGTAGGAGGGAATACACTGCTTCCACAGAAATGTGAATTCTAGAAAAAGAAAACCAGTGTGAAGAAAACAGAGGGAGAAGCCATAGTGTTCTGTATTTCTTATTTATTGTCTGAACATAACACCAAATGTGTACAGCTATTAATTTAAACTTCTTTGAAAATCAAACATGTGTTGCATTGGTAATTTAAGACGATGTGTGTGTGTGTGTGACTGTGTAGGCTTTTGGGTAAAATGTGTGTTTCTCTGTGGAATTCTAAAGAAAAAGGCTGTCATTTTAAGCAGCTGTGATATTTTCATATTTTCCTCTGTGGATGAGGTCGGTGTTCACTTTGGCTTTGTTCAGATGGAACTTTCTTTCTTCATAGCAATAACATCATTAAAATAACAGATGCGCAAACATAGTATTTATCTAATGGTTTTTTTTTCATTTCCAAAAATAGACACTGTCATCCAGAATCCCATCAGCTGGATATCCAGTAAAGGACAAATCTTGAATCTAGTGCATTTTGGGGGGGCAAAGTGTGCTAACATTCTACAATAAAAATGCAGCATGGCTATATTCAAAAGGTGAATCTGAGATGAGGATTGAATGTATATTAGGCCATGTGGTGTCATTTCTTTCTAGGAGAATTTCTATTCTATTCTATATTCCATTGTATTTCTGTGACTGTAATAGAAACATATGTAATAGCACATTTTACAATCAGAAATTGTCTCAAAGCACCTTACAGAGACCCAGAGCCTGAACCCCCTTAAGAGCAACAGTGTCAAGGAAACTCCCTTTAACGGGAAGAAACCTTGAACAGAGGACAAAGGAGAGAGAGAGAGAGGAACAAACATGCAGCAAACATCATACATTACAGAGAACACACAGGACAGGTTGATGCCAAGCTGAAACGATTGTTTATATTATAGTGGATGTATATATCATCCGTTAAAAATGAGTAATACCGGTAATTAAAACAAAGATGAACAGAGACTGGTGTAGGCAATAAGCATTGGAATGATCATTTGTGTTCTGTTTCGTCGTAGTGTATCGTCCACCTGCTGCTGCTTATTCAGAGTTCCTGCTGGAGTTTTCAGACTTCTTATCAAGTTTAGTGCTCAGCACAGATAAAGTCATTATAGTGGGAGGCTTTAACATTCATATGGACGTCGACTCCGACAGTCTGAGGACTGCCTTCAACTCACTCTTGGATTCAGTTGGGTTCTCTCAGTTAGTAAATGAACCCACACACTGTCACAGTCACACCCTCGACCTGGTTCTCACCTACGGCCTGGAAGCTGAGAACCTGCTAGTATGGTCTCAAAATCCTGTTCTCTCAGATCACTCATCAATAACCTTTGACTTCTCTCTTTCAGACCTACCAGCACCTGAGGAAAAGGTCTACTACAGCACATGTCTGTCTGGAGACGGCGTAAAGCAGTTTAGGACAGCAATCCTACCAGTACTCCCCACAGCCCCAAGTACTGATGGGGGTACCAACTTAAATATTAGTCCTGCAGACCTGGACTGCTTTGTCAACAACACTGCAGACACACTACACTCAGTCTTAAACAGGATTGCTCCACTGAAGAAGAAGAAAGGCAGAAGAGGCTAGCTCCGTGGTACAACTCAAATATCCGATCACTGAAACGGGCTACACAAAGGATGGAGAGGAAGTGGCAGTCCTCTAAATCAGATGACTCCCGGAGGGTCTGGAGAGACAGCTTGCTGATGTATAAGAAGGCCCCTTTGCAAAGCTAGGACAACCTACTATTCATCACTAATAGCAGAAAACAAGAACAACCCGCGCTTTCTCTTTAACGCTGTAGCCAGCCTGACAAAGAGCCACAGCTCTGTGGAGCCTCGCATTCCTGCAGCTCTTAGTAGTGAAGACTTCATGAGCTTCTTCACTGATAAAATCACTACTATTAGAGGACAAATCAACCACAATCTCTCTGTGACCACTGAGGATACACCGTCACTTCTGGAAACGGATCCTGATCTAACTCTGGACTGCTTCGTGCCCATCGGCCTCCCTGAGCTGACCACCAGCATCAGCAAGTCTAAACCTAAACTACCTGTCTTTTGGATCCGATCCCATCACGGCTCCTCAAGGATGCTATTCCTCTGATCGGAGACTCTATATTAGGACAGATTAGGACAGACAACCTGTCTCTGGAAACAGGATATGTACCGCAGGCTAAAACTGCTGTGATCATTCCGATACTTAAAAAACCTTCACTGGACCTGGACGTCTTAGGAAACTACAGACCGATCTCCTACCTCACCTTTATCTCCAAAATACTCGGAGGAGCTGTTGTAAGTCAGCTAAATGACCACCTGCATAGGAACAGTCTGCTCGATGCTTTCCAGTCTGGATTCAGAGCCCATCACAGCACAGAAACAGCACTGCTCAAAGTCACTAATGACCTCCTCATGGCATCGGACCGTGGACTCGTCTCTGTACTCGTTCTACTGGATCTCAGTGCTGCCTTCAACACATTAGATCATCACATCCTGCTACACAGATTGGAACACGAGATCAGGATTACAGGAACAGCACTGCGCTGGTTTAAATCATATTTATCAGACAGATTTCACTTTCATGCTAACGATGTGTCTTCCACAGGTACAAGGGTTAACCACGGTGTTCCACAGGGTTCTGTGCTCGGACCGATCCTGTTCACCCTCTACATGCTCCCTCTAGGAAAAATCATCCAGAAGCAAGGCATAAACTTTCATTGTTATGCTGATGATACCCAGCTGTATTTATCCATGAAGCCTAAAGAAACGGAGCCGCTAGTCAGACTATAGGCGTGTCTAAAGGACATAAAGGACTGGATGTCCTCCAACTTTTTACTATTAAACTCGGACAAGACTGAGGTCATTGTTTTTGGACCTAAACATCTCAGAACTAGTTTATCAGATAATACTTTCTCTCTGGATGGAATTACTCTGGCCTCCAGTACGACTGTGAGGAACTTTGGAGTTATCTTTGATCAAGACATGTCGTTTGTCTCTCATATTAAGCAGGTCTCCAAGACCGCTTTCTTTCACCTGCGTAATATTACTAAGATCAGGAGCATCCTCTCAGAGTGATGCTGAAAAGCTCATTGCTTTCATCAAAAGCTCATTTCACAATCATCAAAAGCTTTTGTCACTTTTTTGTCTGCAGCTGATCTTGTGGCTCAAGAATACACTTCAAGATCCTTCTTCTAACCTACAAGGCTCTTCATGGACTTGCTCCATTGTATCTGCAGGACCTGATTGTACCATATGTTCCTAATAGGACACTCAGATCTCTGAGTGCAGGTTTACTAGTAGTTTCTAGGATTCATAAAAGTAGAATGGGAGGACGAGCTTTCAGCTATCAGGCACCACTACTATGGAACCAGTTACCAATCTGGGTCAGAGAGGCAGACACTGCCTCCACCTTTAAGACTAGACTTAAAACTTTTCTGTTTAGTAAGGCGTACAGTTAGCCTTAGACCTAGTGTGTAGGGCTGGTAGGTATAGTTATAGTCGCCTCAGCCACAGGTATAACGGTATCATAGGGCTGATAAAATCTTAACTTTTAGCACAGCTATGCTGCTACACTTGTGCAGGGGCACAAACATGATCCATGAGCAGTTTCCCTCTCACCCTCTGACCTCTCCTCTGCTCACCTTAGTCTGGCTCATACTGGTAATATCGTCTCATAATCTGTGTTTACTGTCTTCCTCGTAGTTTTGTGCCTCGCTCTCTCTCTCTCTCTCTCTTTGCAGGTCTCAAGACCTGCATACTGACCTGCAGTCTGGCCCCTGATCTCTCCTGAGCTCATTGACTTCATCAGCCCCTGCTGCTCATCTTTGCTTTGATTACTATCAAATTACTATTACTACTTACAGACTGACGATATATATAGATATCCATTATAATATAATCACTGTTTCATCTTGCTGTCATGTTTGCTCTGTACTGTATCATGTTTGCTGCATGTTTGTTCCTCTCTCTCTCTCTCTCTCTCCTTCATCCTCTCTGACTAGCAGCAGGACTGGTTCCCCCTTAAGCTGACGGGTCCTGCCCAAGGTTTCTTCCTCTTAAAGGGAGTTTTTCCTTGCCACAGTGCTCTTGGGGGTTCAGGCTCTGAGTTTCTGTGAAGCGCTTTGAGACAATTTCTGATTGTAAAATGCGCTATATAAATAAAACTGAATTGAATTGAATTGTTTGCTCAGCCCAAGATGACCGCATTAAAGACCAACTACAGTTGGCCACCAATCAAAAATTGTGGGATCTCATCCTGGTACCTAATGGCAGTCAGGGTACCTCTGGCTAGCACATGGAGGGCTGTGTGGCCCTCCAAAGAAATGCCTCCCCACACCATTACTGAACCACCACCAATGGAGGATGTTGCAGGCAGCAGAATGTTCTCCATGGCATCTCCAGACTTTGTCACGTCTGTCACATGTGCTCAGTGTGAACCTGCTCTCATCCGTGAAGAGCACAGGGAGTCAAATCTGCCAATCATGGTGTGCACTTGGTGTGCAGCAGCAGCAGCAGTGCCAGTGAGTGAGTGCACTGCTGGAGGCAGGCAGCAGCGGCAAACTTATTAGAATTAAAAATAAACAACATAAAATATACTTTCTCGTTTTAGTGCTGGTTTCTTCTTTATGGATGTAGACATAATTCAATTCAATTCAGTTTTATTTATATAGCGCATATTACAATCAGACATTGTCTCAAAGCACTTCACAGGAACCCCCCTAAGAGCACTGTGGCAAGGAAAAACTCCCTTTAAGAGGAAGAAACCTTGAGCAGGACCCGTCAACTTAAGGGGGAACCAGTCCTGCTGCTAGTCAGAGAGGATGGAGAGAGAGAGAGAGAGAGAGAGAGGAGAGAGAGAGAGAGAGAGAGAGAGGAAAGAGAGAGAGAGGATGAAGGAGAGAGAGAGAGAGAGAGAGAGAGAGAGAGGATGAAGGAGAGAGAGAGAGAGGAGAGAGTGAGAGGATGTGTATGTGCATGTGGTATGTAGGATCCATCAGACTCACAGGCTGACAAAATAAATGAAAATGTTCTGGAATTTGGAAAGTTCCTGTGACCAGAAGGCATACATAAATAGCACATCAGCTTGTGCTATCCAAAAAACACCTGTTGCATTCTTTTCTATTCTATTATAAATAATTCTCTAGAGAACAACACAAAGAAATGGAAAATGTGTATCACACATAACTTTATTGACAACAGTTCCTTGACATCAGTGGTGATAATGTTCATATAAGTAACAATATTTTACGTAACTCAATACAGAAATTAAAGCTGAAAACAAATGGCTAATGTTACCTCACCTGGTCTCAGGAGGTTAGATAAAGAATAATATCCAAATCAAATAAAACAAAGAGTCACCTAAACTGTACAGTGGGTGTACTGATGCAGGATGTAAATACACTGGCATTTATCAAATAATTATTTTTAGTATTTGAGGCAGATATGCAGTTTGTAGGCACAAATGATACTTTGACTGTGATGGCACCGAGTAAAAGATGAACATGGCATTCTAGGCATATTTCTGTGATATGTGAAGTACAGCATGTTGCAGGACAACATTACAGCAAATGGAAACAATCAGATATCCTGCTAAAACTTTACATGGCTGAGGTGAACTGAATTAAAATGCATTACAATGGGCTCAACTATGCCCTCTGTATCTTGTAATAATGGCTCCACATCTCATAGGACAGTTGGCCAGAATTTAATGGAAATGATCAGATTGTGTAATCATTAGTGAGGAGATAAAGAACTTATAATTAGGACATTAGGAATTCATAAATACAGTGTGGAGTTGATATAACAAGTATAATATCATCACATAAAGAGGATCTTTATTTAGGACACAACTGCTTTACTCCCTGTCTTCAAGTATTGAATGAATACAGATGAACTGTAAATGTCGTTTATATGAAGGAGCAGTGATGTGCTTGATACATGAGGTCTGGTTCCAGTTCAGCAGCACCAACTAGAAGGTTCCTGTACAGTGTGTGCATTAGCATTTTAGCACTTTGGTTCCCTCATCCTGAAGCCAATATGTACATTCAACATTTAAAATCAGAGCAGGAAACCTGATGCTGGGGCTGCAGCACTGGTGTTTAGTCATGTAGTCCAACTTTACACAGCTTCACTGGAAAACTCAACTCATGGCTGCATCACTAGCTGTGTCAGGAGCCAAATGAAATGCTCTCTCCAGCTTATTGTGTTTCTTAAATACATTGAGTCCTCATGACACAAGAGCATACTAAACCTCCTGAGGCTGAAATGTTTTCCACAAGATTCCACAGATGTATGAAGCTTGACAAAGCCCATCTGAATGACCTTAATTTACTTAATTTACTGACATATTTAAATCTAACTTTACTGCTCCAAGCCAGAAGTGTCCGTGGATCATTGGCAACGCTAAAAAGAGGCTTGTTGATAAAGAACATGAATGCATATAGAAAATTCTCAGATATGGGGTGAAACTGCATGAGAATGTAGTTTTAGTGAGAGTTACTAATTTGCTTAAAAACAACAAAGGGTTTGACCACAAAGATATCAGCCAACTACCAACGACAATGTCTGAAGGCCATGTTGTGTTTTTGTGCCTCAGGAGATTGTTCCATCATGGCATAATGGCAGGCACCTCATAACACACCAGGCACACAACATTAGTGGAGTGTGAAATCCTTACCTGGCATAGCAGAAAGCCATCATTCTTTATCTTACATTACCATTACAAAGTAGCATAAATAAGGAATTCACGTTTTACTTGATGCAAGTATGTATCTGACCGCACACTGCAGCTGGCTGGGATTATCTGGCGTCGTTGAGCTGCCTGGCCACTGTCAGGATCTCCTTGGCTCCTTTGCTGAGGAGTAAGTTGGCCAGGTCCACACCCAGGCGCTCCGCCCTGTCCTGGGCATCTCCTGGGATCTTGCTGGCTGTGATTCCGACTCGCTGGACCCGCTCGTCCACCTCCTCTAAGCTCTGACACACAATATTCTAGAGTTTAGCCTAAAGTGTGAAGGTTAGCAGATTTCTAAATCTAGGCTGCGGTCAATCCTCAGTACACTTCAAACACACAGCTGTTACCTTGTCAGCAGCAGCAGCAGCAATGCTCGTCTGCATGGTGTCCTTCAGACTGTCTGATCCGTCTAGACTGTACACCGCCCCCGTCATGTAGAGCTGGGAATACAACAATTAATTACAAAACAAAACATTTTAGAGTAAACTACAACAACACTTGGCTCATCATTATCACAACCAGAGGAATTTCCAAAAGTAGCAGTTAGCATGTCAGTAACTGATATACTATAATAAACTAGAAAAGGCCTTTCCTGAAGAAAATGCAAGTTTGATTGCTGCAGCTGAAGCATTGCTTTGAACGCTGATGTGAAGGATTTCTCTGAATTGCTGGAGAATCAGAGCAGTTCAGAGCTTTGTTTGCCTCTGTGTGTCAGCCTGTCAGCAGACAGCAGAGTCCAACTTTGAGAGCCTGGCGTGCGGAAATGATTTGGAATTAGAAAATTCTGAATACAAGTTTGATAGAGCAGCATCTAATGAGTGTTTTAAGAGTAAAATGGAGTCTGTAGCTTGAAATTTGTAGGAGGAGATACATTTGGCAGATGACCCTCGTTGAAGGGCTCTCTGATAGACTCCCATGTTAAAAATGACACCGAAATTGCTTAAGATTTGAGAAAATATAATTTTTTGAAAAAAACATGAAGTTGACCCGGAATGTCTGTGAGATGAACATTTTGATAGTTGAATGGCTGAAATCGGTCAATGTATGCTGAAGATACACTGCACCAAAAAACGTACAGAAGAATAAAAAAGAAGAAGAAGAAAGAGGGTGAAGAACAATAGTTTGATTGCCTAGCAAGCATTAGCCTAGCAAGCATTCTTACCTGGGAGTCTTTCACTTGTGTGTACACAGCTACTGGAACACTGCAGCCACCCTCCTAGAAATAAAAGTTACATTGAACACACCTGGATTTCAAAATACACACAATAAGAAAAGGAGGCAAAGAATGCATGTGTGTACCAGATGTCTGAGGAAGGCTCTCTCAGCCATGCAGCGCAGCACAGTATCAGGATCATGGAGGACAGAAACCATTTCCAGGATGTCTACATCCCTGGCACGAACCTCCACTGCCAGAGCCCCCTGACAACACATATGGTTTTCTCTTTTTACAACAAGGTGGTATGCACGTCGTGTGTTACTGCAGTCATCAGATGGCCTTATTGCCATTGTGTTTCAATCACACTCCTCCTACCTGTCCAACAGCATACATGCAGTCTTCAGGCCCTAGAATCTGCACAAGGGAAAGAATCAGACTGTCAGATGAGAACAGTGGCCCACAGAGACCTTACAGTGAGATTCAGCGATCATATGTACCATGCTGATCCGGTTGTCCCAGCCCATCCTCCTGAGGCCTGCAGCAGCCAGGATGATGGCAGCAAAGTCCTCCTTCTCATCCAGCTTCTTCAGCCGTGTGTTCAGGTTGCCACGCTGAGGACTGAAGTTAAGAACACACACTCCAATCCAACCTGTTCTATCCAGAAGTTTATTCATCAGTTAGTCCACTGTTGGCTCATTTGATTTGACACAAACATTTTTTTACTTGTAAGGGTTAACATGGAGTTTATCAGCACTTATCTGCCACAAATGTCCTGTGTTCACAAACATTAGAAATGTTAGAGCACCAAATTCAAAACAGTATGTGCTAACATCTGTATGGAACAAACATGTTAACTGAACTACATATTATGCAGTATTTTAATATAGATTTGGATAGTAATGTATTGGATAAGAAGACAAAAGTGCTTAAAAAACCTATTGTTAGAGAACTTTCACTATGATTGACGCACAGAGCAGCCGTCTTAGGAGGCTAATTCTAATTTTCCCAGTAAGGTTTACTGGAACACAATGTTTCATAAGAGCATGTTAGCATTTAGCTTAAGGCACTGCTGTGTCTGTACAGGCAGAGACACCAGCATGGGTTTTTTTCTATTATCTAAATATGATGTAACTTGTAAACAAATAAATGTAAACTAACTATGTGTCAGTATAATTCCTTATACGAAGACAAAACTAGAGAAAACAGTATTGAGTGACTGCTCTCAGAAAGGATACAATATCTTTGAACTCCAGGTGGGGGAATCTCTTCTTCAGCTGAGCAGCACGGCGCAGTGAACTGGTGCCGATCACACTGTTCAAATGTAGTATGAAGCTTAATTATGCACACTTGACATGAGAAAAAAAACGTTACGGTACTTAAGTCGTTCTTTAAGCTCCACCTGTTTTCTGGCAGTGTGTCCAGAGTTTTGCCTATGTGTTTTGGATGCAGGACCACAGCATCATGGGGGTTTTCTCTCCTGAAGAAGAGCACACAAGTGGTTACATCTGCTCAAACAGCCACAAATAAAAGTACGTCACTAACACCACAGGCTTTTTTTCAAGACTTCTCTGTGCAAGTGTGAGCGACCCAATGAGTTGTGCAATCAAGTTGCTGAGTTGTCACTGTGGGAGTGTTTCCTGTTTTTGTCGCACATATAGCTTGCCCTTTAAAAGTCGTTATTTTTTGCAACATGCTGGAAAGGTGTGTGTAACAGTCAGTTATGCAGACACCCTCAGTGTGTGAGCACACTCACTTCAACACAGCTCCGATAGTGAATCCTGGAGGAAGACTGGTGGGAAGGTCTTTCAGTGAGTGAACAACCAGATCCACCCTACAGGACACAGGAGAAGTCAGTCATACAGTATATATGAGCTTTATGTTTGGTGGTACCATATGTTCCTAATAGGACACTCAGATCTCTGAGGTCAGGTTTACTTGTAGTTCCTAGGATTCATAAAAGTAGAATGGGAGGACGAGCTTTCAGCTATCAGGCATCGCTACTATGGAACCAGTTACCAATCTGGGTCAGAGAGGCAGACACCGCCTCCACCTTTAAGACTAGACTTAAAACTTTTCTGTTTAGTAAAGCATATAGTTTAAACATAGTGTGTAGGGCAGATAGGTATAGTTACAGTCAGTTGTTGACATGGCCTCAGCCACAGGTAGAACAGGTGTCATAGGGCAGATAAAACTTAACTTTAGGCACAGCTATGCTGTTATAGGCCTACGCTGTCAGGGGACACAAACATGATCCACTGAGCAGTTCCCCTGTCCCCTGAAATCCCCCTCTCACCCTCTGATCTCTCCTTTATTCTTATTAGTCTTAGTCTTATTAGTTCATCCTTGTTTTAATTACTATTATTTATTAACTGATGACATCCACTATAATATAAACAACTGTTTTATCCTGCTCAACAACATCAACAACCTGTCGGGTCCGGTTCAAGATTTCTTCCTGTTAAAACTGAGTTTTTCTTGCCACTGTTGCTCTAAAAGAGGTTCAGGCTCTGGGTTTCTGTAAAGCACCTTGAGACAATTCTGATTGTAAAAAGTGTGATATAAACTGAATTGAGTTAAAGTGAATTGAAAATAATGCAGTCATTCAGCTACAGAACTGAGCCACCTGCTACATCAAAGTCTGAAATCAAAGGGCTGCTCTTGGCATGGAATTCATATCAGTATACAGTGTATGCTTCTATAGATTCAACGTCTGCTTTTCAAGCTTCATCTCTGCTGCCTGCTACAATACACCAGTATGTGTGATAAAGTGAGCCCCTTGTCAGAGGAGGCCTTCAGTTTAACTGATAGAGTGCATTGGTGAACAATGCTGTGTATCCAGCGTGGTGTCAGTCACAGATGACACCGGTCCCACTCACTCATTTCTCTCCAGAGCATTCTCCAACTCTTTGGTGAACAGACTCTTCTCACCAATCTGCATTCAGACAACACATAGATTTCTGTTAGTGGTTCTGTTGCATTACGAAGAGTTTTTTACAGTGTCCATTAGTCATACTCATGAAAAACCTTACCTTTGATAAAGCGGTGTCAAGGATTTTGTCTCCCGTGGTTGACATGGCAACTGTAAGACACAAACTAAATTTAAAATTCAATGGTATTCATAACCATTAAAGTATACACCCCTCCGTCCTGCTACACTTTCATATAGTTTGTGATGTGATTGCTGGCCCCACAGGAACACTGCTGGGTGTATGGGATTCTGCAGTAATCTGTGCTGTAGAAAAGGCCTAAAATACATCTTCCATCATACAGTAACAATCTTGTAACACTTTATTTTGACTTCA
The DNA here is from genome assembly GCF_900634625.1 of Parambassis ranga. Taxonomy (NCBI): domain Eukaryota; kingdom Metazoa; phylum Chordata; class Actinopteri; family Ambassidae; genus Parambassis; species Parambassis ranga. The sequence continues at coordinate 724,431 of NC_041033.1, forward strand.
TTTAGCAGAATGTCAGTAGTTGAGAAGCTTGCTGGTTTTCCAGAACTGTTTAACTGATTTCCACACTAATCCACATGCTCCAACATTTCATTCGATAAAAGCCGTCAAGTGGTTACATCATGGACGAGGCAGTCTACCCTACAACCACAAACACCTGACTTTTGCTAGTAGTTGATTGATGACAAACAGGAATTCATATGAGCTCGCAGTGTTTTAATAGGAATGACAAATGTTTCGAAGCTGGGTCTATGTCATCATAGAAAAACAGAAAATAAGGACCTCACCTATTTCTATGTGGATGTCAGGGTACAGTTCTTTCAACTTGTCAGCCACACTGTCTGTCTGGATCCGGGCCAACTGCAACAGGAGAATAATGGACATTTTCAGTTCAGTATACCAGACTGGAGGAGGAACTGTTATCACGAAGCCCAACTGTGTTATCTCTGCAGGAAGGAGCTGCAGGCGTCCCGCTCTGCTCTATCTGAACCAGCATGGAAGAACAAGGCATCAGATAGTCCACAATTAACTGACACTTGACTCAAAGGCCTTTGTTCATACTCAAATTATTGCTATGATAGAAACCAAACATGAAAAAGAAGAACAGGCATAATGTAAATGAACTTTATAAATTGGTACCTGGCTCTTGCGGGTTCCAATCCGAATGACCCGACTAACCTTTCCATTTCCATCCTGCAAAATAACAAAACAAATCACATACAAGAATTTAGAGCTTGCTTCAATCAACCCAACGTGTTAAAAACCAGCCGTCCACCATCTCACCCTGATGTATTTGTAAGGTCCTTCCTCCATGCCTGTGCTGAGCTGCTGCACTGTGGAGCCTATTGTGTCCTCTGTGTGTCTGCCTGTTGTATCTTGGTAAGGAGCTGTGCTGAGCTCATATAGCCCCTTAGTTATAAAGTGGCCTTTCTTACCAGAAGCCCTCCCCTATTTAGAACCTCCACCCCCAGATAACTGGCTCCAAAAGATAAGTGCGCCGATTCATGGAGTCCGTTATGAAAAGGCAGGGATGGGCTGCTAAGGAGGTTCCTGGATATAAGGTGTGGTCATAGAGCAGAAGGAGGGTGGGCACCGCTGACACTCTCTGAATCTCTGAATTATGTCAGCCATATATTATTATTATATATTTATAGCCAAAAGTGTCATTCCATACTTCTATGTCATCAGCCATCAGCGAGTGATTTAAGATTTAATCACAATCACACATCATAAAACATGACATTACAAAAATAGAAAGTACTAATATTAAACCTTTATCATATGCTGCATGTGTATGCATATGTAGCAGCAGAAGAAATAATAATATGAAATATTTTGTCAGTATTTTTGGCATTTCATTTATGAAGAAGGTGCAGAGGCCTCAGGAGTAGCTTCACCAGTCCACAGCAGAGCTTACACTGATGCACTCCATCTATTCCACCATGCACACAGACAGTATTTTTAATTTATTGGTTTAATGTGTTTTTAATGTAATATGTTGGGGGCGGAATGATGATCTCAGCTTCTGTACAACAGAAGTCCCTGAGGGACCTTCCCAAAGGTATATTAATCTAAAGTATGTAACACTACATCTGGATTATACTTTCTGAATATATCTTTTCAACACAAACTTAACTTAAAGTGTGTTTACCATGTCTGCCTGGAATCATGCCGTGCCTATAAAGAGTTACCTCTGTATGAAACTCCCCACAGACTGTCCTTTAACAACCTCCTATACAAAGAGAACGGTCTTTGCTCAGAACGTAAACGTGTGTTTTGTTTCTCGTGTCGCTTTATTTGACCCATCCACACACTGTATGTTGGGGCGGGAACAAAGCAATACACCAGTCCACCAAGGCCAAATAAAGGCTATTATTATTATTATTATGCTAGCCGGATTATCAGATTGTTGTTATCTGTGTCTTAGCTGAATAATAATGTTACTGCTCTTCTTAAAACACCTGTGAACTCGTGTTTTCATAAGTTCAGCTTTCCAGCCTCCAATGTTCATTCTAAAGTAAGCTGTTTTGGGGGTTTTCTCAATGTTCTGGCGATATTTATTACAATAACAGTAGTGGTGCTGATGTGTTCCTGAACTAAGTCACACAGAAAACTAGTTTAAAACAACAGGAACCAAAAACTAAACATTTAAACGATCATTAGCATTTTCTAGCTCCCGTCTGTCAACTTTGACAGACCGCTGCCCTCCTTTTCAACGTCCAATGGGGAGCCTAATCCACAGACAGGCACATATACCAGCCAATCACCGCGAGCTACAGAATGACGTATGCGGAACTTAGCCTGGATGTGTGAGCGGCATGCATTCCTGGTAAAAAAAATAACCCAGTGGAACAGATTAAAAACCTACCGAAGCACTCGCCTCCTCCGACATGTCGTGGTCCAGTTCACGCTGCTGATGTTGCACGAATCAGAGTGTCCAATAAAAGAACACAGTCCCGTAAGATGACACGGCCCCTGTCACGCACCTCGCCTCATGAATGAACGCGCTACCTCTGATGTCATTGGCCCGGCTAGAGGTCACTTCCTTGTTCCGTCTTCCAGTTTCCTCTTGCGGGTGCAGCGCATAATATGTCGGAGACAAGCAGTCTTACATCTTAAGTCTTAAAATTTGGTACGATGTGCGCGGTATCATCTCCATACCGGTAGTAAAATAGTAAAGTCTAGTATGTATAGGGGTGCGACATTTTACTGCCGATTGAAATCGATCAATTTAAATCTCCTCTAGTGTTAGGGTGATGTGGCAATAATTGACTGTCCTGTAATCACCTAGCAACATTGTTTTTGGGGGTCAAATGTCACAAGGAGAGTCTTAAATGTGTAAAATGTGTTAGAGAAAGGCAGAATACCGTATTTGAAAATGGATTCACTTCCACTTCTCATGGGGGAAACATACAAATTGTTTAAATAGTGACACCTGGTGACCAAAGTACGCTGCTGCAACACAGGCAATAGTATAATAGTGGGATATGAAATATGGTTGAGAAATGGCAACATGTGGTGCGACCAAAGTTAAAAAGATGACCGTATATAGTACTATAGGCCTGGCTAAGGACATAGTCCAAACAAATGCAAAGTCGGCCGGTAAGTGTCGTGGTACTGTTTAAGAAATGAAATAAAAGGAAGAAGCGCCTTTGTGAAGTAATCCCACTAACGTATTTATGCCAACATTTTGGGGCCCACGTCACTGGTTTCCGCGGTGGGCTGATCCAGCGCTGCTCTTCCGGTGGAGACGTGGCTCTGTGCTGCTGCCATATTGACGTTAGCTAGCTAACAAGCACTCCACTTGAAGTCAGCTGTATATTCGCACTTCGCTGTTCCAGAGTGACTAGAACTCACTGAAGCAAGAAACACGAGATACTGAAGATCGTCGTACTGTAGAAAGAGACCAAAATGGTGAGTGGAAGTCGAAAATCAAGATTATTTCCCTGTCTTTTATCGGGCCTAGCAATTATCATAACATTGGCTAACCTGGAAACGGGCTAACGCTAGGTGTACCTTACTAGCTTCTCCTTTCCAAGACATACGTAACAAAAACTTCATATGTTTTAATTACACCCACTGTGCTAGAATAATGGTCTGTTGCTTAAATCGTAGATAATAGAATAGCAGGGTAATTTTACAGTGAATGAGCGGCCTTGAGTGTGCAGTCACTGCTGACGTTAACTAGCTGCACAAGCTAGCGCCAGTGCACCGCTGTCTCTAGCTGGATTTGAGCTTACGTTACCTGCTGTCAGTTTGTTCTCAAACAGGTGACACGGGAATCACCATCAAGCGACCCGAAACTACTGTTTTTATGCTTAACCAGCGGCATCAGCTTCGTTTGCCATATTTGTTGTACACCTCAAGTTCAGATCGATGCCATCGGGTCGTTCGTTTCCTGGCTAAGCTATTGTCAAATGAATGAATGCATTTCCTCCAATAAACAGCTGATTTATATAAAGCTTGTTTAATCCTAACATTGTGTGAAAGCCCATGTTCTGTTTTGGAACCATATGGTCGCTCAGACACGATAGCTGGTCCTTTTGTGAGGAGAACGCCTCCCCAGCTCAAGGCACATTTCGTTATGTAAAGGTCCTTTTTCCTGTTTGTACATATGATGCACAATGTAAGGTAGTCTAAATTCCCTATAACAATTCTTAAATTTTACATTTTATCTCTGCTGCCTATTATTATTATTATATTATTATTATTGTTGTCTAAGGAAATACATTAAATGAAGTTAAATCTTGAATAAACTGATGAACCTGAAAGAGGTAGACCTTGTTAAATTTAACTTGGCTAACAAAAAAAACTACACATTAGTGGGAAACTAAACTAGCAGTGGAAATGTTCTCTTTATTTTTGAAGCCCTTTAACTTCAGTAATACTAAAGAGTCTGTGAACACATTTATCACACTGAAAGTCTGTAGGTATGACACAGTCACTTTTTTCCTCTTACTCACAGGTGCTTTTGGCAGCGGCGGTGTGCACCAAGGCCGGCAAGGCCATTGTATCAAGACAGTTTGTGGAAATGACCCGGACACGTATTGAGGGTCTTCTAGCGGCATTTCCCAAATTGATGAACACTGGCAAGCAGCACACCTTTGTGGAAACAGACAGCGTTCGTTATGTGTACCAGCCACTGGAAAAACTCTACATGGTCCTCATCACCACCAAGAACAGCAACATCCTAGAGGACTTGGAGACACTTAGACTCTTCTCCCGTGTGGTGAGTGGCCTGGATGAAATCCGGTTGTGCAGGACCAGTGAATAGATACTGTCCTAAGTTTGCAGCAAAGTTAATATGATGGGGTCACTGCAGATTAGCTTTAAGCTAGCTCTAAGGCAATACATATAAAGCAATGCATTTATGTCCATGATCAGAAAGAAGATCTGTAGGTTTATTACATATTTTTACATCACTTAATACTGATTTGTAAGCTGTCATATTAATGGGTTATTACATTTTGTAACAGATTAACACCAATATCTTCGGAAAAACATTGGTGATAGTGTTCAGATAAGACCAGGGTGGATTTATCACCTTTTCCCTTAAATGGACAGCAGTAAAAATGAGAATTGGATACATGGCCTTTTCTTGGACAAAAGTAATGAAGAACACTTTGTCAGTGATGTAAGGTGACACTTTTTTCTCTTTAATAATGGCAGCTCCCTGGCAGAATAGCCTTGTGTAGAGTTTTCAAAGTTATACAGTAACCAGATGTAATTAAATGTCATAACAAAAACAGATGAATGGTGCATTTATAAAATCTGAGGAAAAAAGTAGATTATTCAGGTTTTACACAAAGATGAATGGTTGTCCTCGTTCTCACATCTTATGTGTCTTCTGGTCCTTTTGTCCAATGTGCACTTCTCTTTTTATCTAATTCCAGATCCCAGAATACTGTCGTGTGCTGGAGGAAAGTGAAATATCAGAACACTGTTTTGACCTCATCTTTGCCTTCGATGAGATTGTGGCACTAGGTTACAGAGAGAACGTCAACTTGGCTCAGATCCGTACCTTTACAGAGATGGACTCCCATGAGGAGAAGGTTTTCCGAGCCGTCAGAGAGGTGACGTCACACAGTTGTTTGTCAGGTTTATTGGGTCAAATAAACTGTGGAGAATGTGGGTTATGGTAGTACAACAAAATAATAGGAGTAGAAATAAATTGAAGCATGTTCAGGGGAACATTTGATCAGTAGAGCTGAATGAATGAACAGGAAGAGAAAAGTACAACAAAGTTTACCAACATTGTAAAGAAATGATAAAATATGCATGGTGTTTAGTGGATGCGCAGAATTCTAAGGTTTACTACTTGTGTATTAAACATGTGGCTTAGTCAAAGTCAGCATAGAGGTACATTAAACGTTGTTTTGTAACCAAACAGACCCAGGAACGTGAGGCCAAGGCAGAGATGAGGAGGAAAGCCAAGGAGCTGCAGCAGGCCAGAAGGGATGCAGAGCGTTCTGGGAAGAAAGTTCCAGCTTTTGGTGGTTTTGGCAGTGCTGGCATGACCAGCGTGTCCTCAGGGTCCATTATCACAGACACTATTGTGGAGCCAGAGAAGCCCAAGATGGTACCAGCGCCGGCCAGGTAAGTTGTAGGACATACATGTGAGAAATGAAACGTCACAGTCACTTGTAGTTTTTGATAAACTGTGTTTTGTTTTTCAGACCAAGTGGACCAAGTAAGGCTTTGAAACTGGGAGCAAAAGGGAAAGAGGTGGACAACTTTGTTGACAAACTCAAGTCAGAGGGTGAAACCATCATGCCCACCACAGGAAAGAGAGGCTCAGATGTATCTAAAGTTCTGCCACCGCCAGTCAATGTGGAGAGGTACACACTGGAGTATTTGTGTTGTTGTTTGTTTCTTGTTTCTTCAAACCCCTCAGGATTTATAATGTGGCTGCTGCACACAGATAATAACATTGCTTGTGTACCTTACACCTATTTATTTGGAGGTGTAGCAAGCCACAAAAATCCTGGCTCAGAAAACATTGCAATTTTTGTTTATATTACGTAGTTGAAAAGAAAAAGGACAAATGATTCCAGTAAATTGCTTTTGTCACCCAAGTTAGCCAGCTGCTAACTATAAGATGGAGCAATGCAGCTTGTTATTTAATGAACAGACATAATGGCAAAGCCAGTGAAGAAACCAAAACCTTTGGAAAAGAAAAGAAAAGGAGACTAGAAGTTGACCAAACAAACAAAAGTGAATATCAGGGAGCTAAAAGAGGCAGAGAAATGATGCTTCCTTGTTGCCACTGGATTAATAAGTGATAAATTGTCTGCTTAGCTTCTCTGTCGTATGCTTGAAGACGTACTGTTTAGCTGCAGGTTGTTGGCTGTATTCTCTGCTTGAATATGAGGGCAGCACCACACAGGTAAACACAGGTAAACACCCTTACTGCTCTTCTCAAACAGCTGACGTGTACAGTCAGATTTTACTGCCCTGTGTGTATAAATGTGTTTGCAGGCCAGTAAAAGAATGATAGTGATGAGTGTGTGAGGATGAACCCAGTGGCCTGTATAGCAGTATGTGTGTGGTCATGTATGAGGAAAATGCACCAGTAACACAGACAAATGTGTCCGTGTCTGTAAGTGGTGTTTGTCTACGCAGTTAGGACTGCTCTGTCACAAGCTTAGTCGATGTTGGGCTGCGTTAGTAAAGTTGTCCACTCGTTAGTTTATGTTTGTAGGCCAACTTATTTAAGATATAGGGCTGTTTATCTGTGGACATGGTTGTTTCCTTGTATCCTTTCCATAAGTGTGTAAATAAACACGTTAGGGGCGTGTCATTCAAGGCACCTCGCAATTCAATTTGATTGCGATTCGATGATTCAGCCATTTTAACGATGCAAGTTTTGAAAAATCAAAAGAATGGGCCGACTTGGATACATTCTAATTCAGTTTCAGCCCCAATGAGGTTTCTTTAATGGCGTATATTGGGTTTCTATCATTTAGAATGTTATAATCATTTCCTTCTCCACACTGCCATATTAGTTACACTTTAGCCTTCGCACATGGAGACGTATGACCTAAAACTCTGTTCATGTGTGTTTCCTCTCCAGTGTACATCTGCGTGTGGAGGAGAAGATCTCGCTTACCTGTGGCCGTGATGGTGGCCTACAGAACATGGAGGTGCTGGGCATGGTGACGCTTCGAGTCACAGATGAAAAGAACGGACGCATCCGGCTCATTGTCAACAACAATGACAACAAAGGACTGCAGCTGCAGGTTTGTCTTGCACCATTAGACTAGACTTCATAGCTGTTGTAGCTATTAAGTCAATGATCAGCATGTGTTTAAATACTGAACTACAGGTGGCTGAAAGCAGCCGTAGGGTCCACCAGATCATAGGTTTTAAGCCACTTAGTGGCCGATGTCTGGTTAAATAAAGGGGGAGCTGTGAGAGCAGGCTGCATGGAGGGAAGTGAGGATTGTAAATGTGTACACAACTTTACTAATGATACCAGCAACATATCTCTGCACTGATCGGGTAAACTTTGTAGACAACATAAATATCCAGTTAATTTAACTTAAGTTGGATTAAAATACAGTTTATTTTGAAAAAATGTCAGGTTTTTACGTTGCATAATAAACAATTCTGACAAATAACATTGTGTCTCTTCCTTAGACACATCCCAATGTGGACAAGAAGCTGTTCACGGCAGACTCAGTAATTGGCCTGAAGAACACAGAGAAGTCCTTCCCTCTCAACAATGATGTTGGTGTGCTGAAGTGGAGACTGCAGACCACAGACGAGGCCCTCATACCTTTAACCAGTATGTCCGAATAGATACATTAGCTTATTTAACGGCATTTTTCTTCTTGTAAGTTTATTGAATGTTTTGTAAATAGTGCCATTTTTCAGATTTCATCTGCAAAGGTTATGTCCAATTTAGCCAGTGGTCCAAAGCCTAAAGCTGTTAGCTGAGTAGTTCGTCTGTGACAGAAATAAACCATCAGAGCTTCACATCAAGGAGCTTAAACCCTTAAAGTTTAGGAAACCAATTATTATTCGGGCATTAATAATTGTTTGCTACACTAGACTCTTGAGGTCAAAGGTTTGAGTAAACACAGTTGCCCATTGTCTCTATCCTAGAGATGGATTGTTGCAGTGCTGCAAATCAATGTGTTGCTGTAGTCTCAGCTGGATCCTCTGTCTCTCACACAGTAAACTGCTGGCCTTCTGAGAGCGGTACTGGCTGTGATGTCAACATTGAATATGAACTGCAGGAGGAGAGCCTCGAGCTCAACGACGTGGCCATCAGCATCCCTGTACCGTAAGTACATCTGTTCACACATATATAGACCGTTCAGGCTGAATCAGAAAGCCAGAACTGAACCTGTTTGTGATTGTGTTCATTTTTGTAACTGAATGAACATAAGACAGATGTTGTGTTAAGATGTTTGTGCTCCTACAGGTCTGGCGTTGGAGCTCCTGTGATTGGTGATCTGGATGGAGAGTACAAACATGACAGCAGGCGGAACGTCCTGGAGTGGTGCCTACCTGTCATCGATGCCAATAACAAGACCGGCAGCCTGGAGTTCAGCATCGCCGGACAGCCCAATGACTTCTTCCCTATCAGTGTGTCCTTTGTGTCCAAGCGCAACTACTGCGACATCCAGGTGTGTTTCTGATGTCTAATGACTTTCCTCAGTATTAGAGATGAAGGCAGTACTTTAGAGGACATGCCACTACTGTGTGTATGAGCAAGTCAGCACACATAAACACACAAGATGCCCATTTAGAGAGGCCCTTAGTGCCCACTAAGAGGCTTTTTTGTTTATGAATGAGCCAAGATGGCATTGTAGCACACACACTATATGAGTTCACTCGTTAAAAGAATAATACTTGGCTAACAGTGACTACTTAAAGAATAGCACTAATGGAGAGATTTGCAGTTACATTGTGTAATGCCTACACGCTGGTAATTAAATCTTTTTTCCTCTCCCCAGGTTACCAAAGTGACTCATGTAGAGGGCGACAGCTCTGTTAGATTCTCTTCAGAAACCTCCTTTGTTGTCGACAAATACGAAATCCTGTAAACATATTCAAAGAAATACAACAAAATCAAAAAAATCACCAAGAAAAAAAAATCTAAATCTATGCTACAAGGAAAGATTGAAGATTTCTTGCCTGCCCACGCTGTATACTATTTGAGAGACTGTGCACATCAACAGGACTGCATCAGCCCTCCTGGCAGAGCCTCTTCCTGTGGTGGAGCAGAGCAGCGGTGGTGTATTTATATGTTTGTATGAGAGAGGATCATCTATATATAGTTAATTGAAGATAAAAACACACACAAAGAAAACTACACTGATGCCGTTGTGTTCGCCAAGCAGAACTTTAAAGAGGACTTCAGGCTAAGTGGAGGATGACTGCGGGGGTGCAGCCTTTCGTCCTAAGTCTGTTCCTGACACCTTGCTGGGAGGCAGATAGTGGAACAGGGACCTGAGGCCACAGTCTTCACCAGAATAAGTGCTGGTAGTTTAGCATCCTCCACAAACTGCTTCACTCACATTGCAATGGTTCACTTGTTGAATGGGGTTCTTGCTTACTTTCTTTTCAGACGTTCTTCTCCATAATACCTGCAGAATTGTAGCTGTCTCCATCATTATAATCGTTCAACTCTTGTGATTGATTCTTAATATCTCACTTCAGATGTTTTTTTTCTTGTGAGGTTGTTTGGGTTTTGTAGACCGTGTTCAAAGCAAAGTATGGCTCTGTGGTTAGTATCTCGTCTGCAGTTATCATCAGCAAAAGTCTAATTTTTAACTTTAATATTTTTTACTGTTTGCTGTATGAGTTGTCGTTTACCACTAATCTGGAAGTTGACATGTGACGGTAAAGAGCAGGATTTTGTAAGGGAGTCTCAGCTGCAGGGTAAAGTAACCTACCAGTAAATACGTTTGACTGTTGCATGTGTTGGATTTGTTATCTTTATTTTTGTACCACCACAAGAAGCACCGCTTTCACTCTGATCAGCCGCCTGATATCACAGTTTTGAAGGAGGTCCAGCAACAACATCCAAGCCACTAATTTAAAATCTCTCAGGAGATAGGAGTGGCTGTGTTCATCCACTCACACACACAAAGAAGGGGTTTAGAGACTGCCAGCCTGATATTCCACACACAAGGTAAGCAGGGAGCCCATGAAGACCTTGCAGTGCACTCTGCTGTTCATCCACCCAGTCATCCTTTACTTACATCATAGTATAACATTAATCAAAATATAGCATTCTTTCATGTTTTTTTTGTCTTTTTTTTCCATTTGTACTCCCCAAATTTCAATTTAGCAGTGGTTGTGTGGATGTGGGGTTGAAAATGACTAGATTGAGCATTTTTAACTTGCTGAAGGGGAATCTTAACATTCCAGTGTACAATTAGAAAAAAGAATCTTTAATGGAATAAAATGTATTATTGAAAAGTCTGACTTAAATGTTAGTTTGATTTTCTGCTTGTCACTAATCATAAACTAAGTTGTGTTGCAGCATTTGGCTCTGTTTGGTTTCACATAGACTTTAGTGGTGTGGTTAGTTTGACATTTATCCTATAGGATGAAAAACCATTACACATTTCTTTTATAAGTGCCAATTGAAATGTGGTATTTTTGTGTCTCATGTCAGGACTAACCACAGTCACACTCACTTCACTTAATCCACTCACACAGGACCTTCCTCATTAGCATCACCTGTGAGGGTTACAGAACTCGGACTTAACATGGAGCTGTGAACCAAAGGGTCTGTTTCTACATGCAGGACTCCTGTCCGCTCTCCATTGTGTTGATGCGTTAACCCTTTTGCTTTGAGCCTTCCTTAAAAAGAAGCGTTAACTGCTTGTAGTCCCTTCATATCCTGCTGCATACACTATTGTAATGAGCAATTGAACCAGATTATTTCTACACATCTGAGCTTTGAGCTAAGCACAACATAACAAGCATGTTAGCTGAGCACCTTCAGTTTAGTGTTCCCAGTGAATTACACCACCGTTCAAAAGTTTGGGGTCACTGGGAAATGTCTAGACGTTGTTAATGCGGTAAATGACTATTGTAGTTAGAAAAGGCTGATTTTTTGATTTATGTTCTAATGGTATATTGTGTTAGCTGATCGTGTTAGAAAACTCCTGTGAAATGATGTTAGCACAGCTGAACTGATATGCTGATCAGAGAAGCTGTAGAACGGCCTGGTGACCCCAAACTTTGGAACGGTGGTGCAGATTTACAGGTCAAACACACCTACTCAACATAGTCCCTCTTATTAGTTACAAGATTAAGCACTTTGGTGTAGATTTAATATTGTTTTCACAGTGTACAGGTACAGAGTGAAAAAGTGTTTCATTACATATGTTTGTCTTCCACAAGCAGAGTTAAGTTGAGTTGAGTTAAGCCTGGTGCCAGCTCAACTTCTGTGAACACCAAATGATCAAAGTTACAAACAATACACTTTGAACATGGCACAGACCAAAGACTTCCTATGGAACCGAAATGAGGAAGTTATACCACTGCATACATAAAAAATGATACAAATGAACAACATGGACACACGTAGGACTATAGGGAGGCTTATCAACATGTGGTCCAATAACCATTGTTTGGTCTTTTGTACTGGCAAATCCTACAAGCCCATTTAGGCCAGCACAGAGCATAGTGATGTCCAAAGATGTCTAATCTGTCCATGACCTTAGCCATGTGCCTTTTGTATCATGTTGTTCTGTTGAGTTGTTAAACTTCATAGTTTCGTCTTTCTTCATAAGAAAGGTGAACTTTAAGTGTGAACATCACCTAAACTCTTCCTTGGGGTGTGCTCCATGGTTCCACCCTCTGCCCATTTCTGTCTATAACACACTGCTTATCAGATGTTAACTGTGTCATCACAGGTTGAGCTGCTCCAACCCCGCTCTGCAACTGTCTGCTGTCTGCAGCACATGTAGCAGTGAGCAGATGGTGGTGCAGTGAGTTACATCATGTCTTTATTGTAAGATGCTTGTAGTATTTTGTGACATACATTATATTGCTGTAAAGGTAAAAGCAATGACACTACACCTAGTTCAATAAATCTAAATTAATTATCTAAAGCCCTGTGAAGATAAAGCAATAAACAAAATAACAGCTGAAGGACCTTCAGAGCAGGTTAGTCTGATCTTAGTCATCTCTGCAAAGTATTATTTCAAAACATAAGAAGCTGGACCCTACATCCTCAAGCTCCTTACAGAAACACTTGTTTGAAGTTTCACAAAGTTTTAGTTTTTGAAAATAGATTGATTATTGTATTCTTGAGACTCCACAGCCGCCAGTATCCTGTTCTGCAGTTGATGTGTTGTTCTCTGAGCGTGTATTGTGTTTACAGCCGTGAAGATGAAGGCAGGTCAGATGCTTAGCTGAGACGCTGCAGCCCAACAGATGGAGAAATGGTGTGAGAGGAAGAGCGTGAGGGGCGGGGGCTTTTAGGGTCAGAGGGGGCGAGTTCATGAGAGCTTACCAGCACCCATATTTGGACTGCAGGGTGTTGTTGGAGGACGGGTGTGTTAATAGCAGCCCTCCAGTCATAAAAAAGAGGGTGTGTCTGTTTTACGAATGAATGAGCAGCCTGATAAGCTCTGCAGAGAGGGTCTCAGAGGAGGGAGGGAGGGCAGACACTGTTGTCTTTGGCATGTTAAACACAGTCTGCAGGCAGACGCCTCACACTGCAGGATTCTGTTTGGCTGTTTTGGTGAAGGAGATCCTCTGACTGGACTGTGGAGCTGGAAAAGTTTTCTAACATCTTTTTGTTTGCATTCTTTCACGTGCATTTAAGGATAATGCTGAAGAAAGTGCGATTCAAGGTAGGAAGATCCTAAAGTGATCAGTTCTTATATTTTATCCTACTGCATATTTGAATGTTGCATAGCTGTCAGCTCTTCCCTGCTTTCAGCAGGAAGCCTAGAGTCCTTTGTTATAAAGAAATAGTAACAAAGTATCATAGTACATGAAAAGTGTCAGAGAAGAGAAGTCTCTCTTAAGTCTTACATAAGTAAAGAACTCTATCCACAGCCTGCAGCGTGTGCTGCTGGGCCTCTGTGGGCTCGTCAGCAGCAGCAGCAGCCCGGCCTGCAGTTCAAAGGGAAAACCTGCATCCTGCTGCTTGTCTGTGTGCTGACACTGAGGCGATAATTACAGGAACAGGAGGAGCTGCAGCTACTGTGCTCACAGACTTTAAATAAGATGAAACAGTGTTTCCAGGTATGATGGCTGGTCTGTTGTCACAACTGGTCCGTCTCAGAGTCCTTGTAATCCCAGACTGTCTCGGTGATGTGAGCTTCAAGGCTCTGTGGGGGTCAGATCACCTACTGCAGGACTCCTTGTGCTTCTTGTTGGTCGTTCTATATGGCTTCGGTAACCATCATGCTGGGCTGGTGGGCAGTGGCAGGCTCAGCCTGTCCTCAGCCTGTCCTCAGCCTGTCCTCAGACTGAGCAGAGGGCTGTCCACTGTGACAGTGATGGATCATGTTGATTCACACTCTCATCTGTTAGTGCCAGTTGTTCTTGCCATCCACTCAGAGGTGACATATTCCTGGGCAGTGTGTGTGTCAAGTGTGAGAAAGTGAGAGTGACAGGGCCTCAGAGAAGGACAGGAAGTCAGAGGGAGGCACTGGGATTACAGGTTACAATAAGTGAGCCTGCAGAATGCTGGGCACACACTGTGCTGCACAGATACCCCTACACAGAAACATGGCACATGCCTTTAAATTAGTTTTGTATTTTGATTAGTTCATTGTTTAGGCTGTTTTGTGTCTCTCTGCCCATTTTGCATGTCCCTGTAATTATTTAGTGTGTCTTTTTTTTGTCAATTTCTATCTCTGTGTTGTCATTATGTATCTCTTCATGGTCATTTTGTGTGTTTTGTAGTCACTTTTTATTGCATTGTTGTCAGTTTCCATCTTTTTGTGGCCATATATTTTTGCCTGTGCCGTTAATTCACTTGTCTTCTTGTAGTTTGCATCTGTTTTGGTCCTTTTCTGTTGCTTCGTGGTCATTATGCATCTCTTGGTAGCCATCTAGTGCAGATTGTTATTTTTCGTGTTTTTCTGGCCCTTTAGTGCTTTTTGTGTTGTGTATTTAAATCTGTGTGCATTTCCATTACTCTGTTTTTTCATGTATTTGTTGCATGCTAAAACATGCTGTGTGGTGATTTTGTTTTTATGATCATGGTTTTCTCTTGGTTGATTGTATCCATGCTAGTAGGATAACAATCCATCTATAGCACATGTATAGGCACTAAGAAGCCTTGTTCATAGCTCAGACTCAGGTTTTCTGTTTGCTCTGAAAGTAAAGTGTGCCAGAAGGTCCGACAGACCCACAGGGGATATTGGCTGAATTCTGTATCCATATGTGGAATTTGCGTTCAAACAGCAGCAGGTCAGCTCACCACTTCAGCAGCTCTTTGTTTGACTCTCTCCTCACGCTGATCTGCCACATTCTGACACCTTTTCTTCAACAACACGTTGTCTCTGTCAAACAAGCACAGTCAGTTGATTACCGTTTAAACTAACTAAGACCAAATCCACTTTGTATTACATTTTCACTTTTGGATTTTCATACAAATACAGAACAGAGCTGGCCCACAGGGCAGTGGGAAAAGGTGGCCTGGTTGAATTAATGACTCACAGTAACACATTGCATGGATGCACTATAGGAGAAAGGCAAGCCATGAAGACCTACACAATGTTACATCACACTGTGCCATTCAGACAGTTTTTACTTTAGGTGTGTTTAAAATGAGCACCGTACATGGAAACAATGCCTCTAAATAAAACGACTGTACTTGCATTTTAGGATATGGTCCATCCTTGGACATAACTACTCTGGCTCAAACATAAACTCTTTTCAAAATATATCCCGATGCTGCCTGATATGCTCCCTGCTGGTGTTCACATGGGTTCTTCTGGTGTGGGAGTTTCTTTGACACCTCACCCAAGGATGAATGGCAGGTGGTGATGCACGCTACAATTTAACCAGCTAGTCACATCCTAGGAAAAAGTACAAGTGTCAGGGTTTGTACGAGGAGAAGACAAAGGCAAGACAAGAGTGGTTATAAGGCAAAACAAAGTCTTTTATTTCCCTGACCTGGTCAGGAATAAAAAAACAAAGTTACTCAAAGGACTTTCAAAGCACAAGGCAGGTTCAAATCACTAAAACCTTCATAGCATGGACAAGGCAAAAATAGTTCATCATAGTACAAAGGAAAGCGTGGGTTACTAGACATGGAGAACAAGACTGCGAGCGAAGGCTGGTAAAGCTTAGGCATGGAGCGCAAGACATGAACCCAAAACAAACGGGCACCGAGTGAAGGGAAGACGCACTAGATATACAGAGGGAGCAGGGGAGACGACGAGGCACAGGTGAGGCACATTAGGGAGGAGCAGGTGATCACCGGAGGAGGAGGGAGTGCACGAGGAAGGGGAGGTCAAGGCACCTGAACCGAGAGCAGGGTCAGTGCTGTCACAATCACATCAGAAACAATGCGAAACAGGCAATAAAGCAAGAACTAAAGCAAAACTACAAAACAACCAAATCAAAGCCCTGACTCAGACTACCATCCTGACAAAAAGCTGATGAGCCTGTATGGTCATCTTTTCACTTACCCTGAACCGTTACAATTTACACTGAGATTCATTAGTAGGTAGTTTACACCATATTGCAGATGCTTTATTCATCCCAAGCTGGGAAATTTCATGAGAATACAATGTGAAATGACAGTAAAATAGTTAGTGATATATATATATTCAATTATTAAATAGGATCCATACACACTGTAACTGTAAATCACTTGTGTTCAGATGTGTGAAATTGTCCAGACACTCAAACAAAAATAATTAAATGCGCCTGCTGTTTCTCTCTTCGGTCTCTGTCCTTCACAGTGTGAGGAAACAGGAAGGACTTTTCAACAATGTGTGGTCACATGACAATTTTGTTTAAACTCACCTACAAACCAGCTAAAACTACATATGTTCCGGCCATTTACACAGTGCACTCCGTTTCCTTTGTCGTCCTGTCTGAGGCGACATCACTGTCACTAGATGGCGCTGTGATGTTGCTCTTCACATCAGACAGCAGCACCAAAAACAAACACTGCCTGGAGCTGAACTCTCAGTAATCCTTCAGAGCAGCAGCACTCCCGGACATTTGTCTAAAATAAGCCCCCGCTGGCCATTGTCAAACACTGGATCAACATTTCAGCTTTGACGAGCAGAGCGTGACATGAAGACTGACGGAAGTTATTGTAGGGGCGGTGATAGTGTTCAATGAAACACTTCTGTGGTGGGCCTATACAACAGGGCTGCGGCTTCCTACAGTATGGCCCCGGGCCACAGGGGCAACACACGTGGGAGTCTGATCCACCACCCCTCAACTGCGAGCACATCCTGGCAAAAAGTGATGACCTATTTCCTTCACATCTCCACATGCCTCCCCCTCTGCAGGCCCTGATTCGCCTGCTAATTGAATTTCCATCGCGGTCGACTGTAACAGAGTACAGAGTACGTCCACGCTTTTTGTTCGCTGAGTGAGATACTCCAATCATCTCAAAGGATCAAGTCAGCGCCCATCACGGCCTTTGATGTTCATAATGAGCGCTTCCCTCAGCTCAGCCCTGCAGCGCTCTGCTGTAAAGGCGTCAGGATTTGAGTGGGTGCGTGGGTGCTGGTGTGGTAGTGGTGGGGGGAAAGAACTAAATATGCTTTTCATTAAAGATGAAAGGGGAGAGAGCTTTTACTGTTTCAGACATGTGTTTATGCCAGATGTGTGTGTGTTTGCATGAAGCAGAAATGTACCTTTGACCCCCAGTGTTTTGTGGGTACCTGCAGGCTCATCCATGCAGCGCTCTGCTTCTGCAGCAGGCTCAGTGCCAGGTGGGACAATTCAGACCGGCTGAAAGGGAGAAGACAGCATGAGGTTTTCTATGTACAGTTGAAGGAAAATCACCTGAATATTCTTATTTTGTGCTCCATGTTCAGGGACACGCTGTCCTTCTTCAGTTATAAGATGTGAAGATTGCCTGTGTGTGGCTGGGCTCACTGTCACATGTCGCAAAGAGTAAACACACCTGAAGATCCAGCCATTAGCATGCGGGTATGCAATTAACTGTAGGCTGTATTGTTTTAGTAGGAAAAATATTTGCACAAGAGGTCAACAGTTGCTTCTTTGCCCCAAAGACCATCCTCACACCTAGAATACACACAGAGCTTCCTCACAGGATGCTGATTGGTCTGATCTGCTAAATGTTCAGGTGCAAACACTGTTTGTGATGAATGTCACAGCCATGTCTACCAACTAAACGTATGAGGGTGTCTTCTCATCAGTCATCTCATAACTCAAATTTGAGTTGAGAGAAAAACGTTTTTTCTTACATCCAATATGCTGTGTGTCGCTAACAATATCCATCCACATGGAGACATCAAGTGAAATGAACACATGACAGCTGCAGACATCCTGTTCCTCTTTTACACTTACTCACATAATACCATCATGTTTGAAGCAGCACTGGGGGTGTCAGTCAGTGTTACCTCATCTGCCAATGTTGATATTTCAATGTAGGGCTAATAATGGCGTATGATTAATAATGTGCTTCTCTCTGTAGAAAACATGTTCTCCATGTTACTTACACGCTGATACAGCAGAATGAATACTTTGTTTTCCTTCTACATTTTTCTAAGTAACCATTTTAAGGACTTTTTGTAGGTCAGCAGCCACTTTATCAGTTACTGTAGCTCTACGCTGGGATGTGAATGTAAGTGCACTGTAGAAGAAACTGGGTAAAGTCATCTGTCACACTTAAATGGTTCCAACTTAGGAACGTAGGAGGAAATACAGATAGATAGATAGATCTTTATTGTTATTGTAGAGAATACAGTGAAACTGTTGGAGTAATTCAGTTGCAGCTAATAGAAAATATAAAAGATCTGACAACTCACCCACACACATTTATACCCACAACATGTTTGATGAATGAATGAAACAGTTATTGCACAGGTTTGGATTAAAAATACAGCAGTTTCAGATGAGAGGGGAATAAGACGAGGTGTGTGTGTGTTCAGAGATTGGTCTGCTGCACACTAACCACTCAACCACTGTCATGAAAGCATAGAAATCCAGTTTTACTTCACAGAAATGCAGAAGAATGTGAGTGGCAAATATCAAAGGAATAACTCGAATTCCGTGGCTGAGCTACCATCGATGCTAATTATTTACAGCTAGCCAATTTCCTAAAAGAATGGCATTACAAATGGAGATGTGAGCTGGCTAATAACAGCCAACACAAATGCCTGCTAGAGAAGGAAACATGCCTTCACAGCGTTGTGTTTGGGTGCAGTGCTGGTGCATTGCTCAGCAGCTGACAGTGTGGGTAGGTGATCCTGGTGGGAGGTTAGGCACAGCTTGTTTCCAAAAATGTGAAATGAGCGGAAAAAAGGGGAGTTTTGAAAGCATCTCAGGACTGATTAACACCCCTATCAACCCACACTGATACATTACAGCCCAGCAGCTGCCAGGGCCACATCACAGTGTCTACTGGTTGAACACATTGTGTCTATGTCAGTTTGCCTGGGATGTTTGTCTCTGCAGCAGCCCAGCTGTGTGATTCAGGCTGACGGGTCCATGTACTTTATATAAATCATGACAAATCCCACCCAGCTGTACAGGAATGTTAGGCATGTGCAAGTCAAAATCATCAGGGCACAGAGGCCTTTGCTGTGAAGTGCATACAAACGAATGCATGTGGTGCTTCCAGCTGGAATTTGTGCTCAGTGATAAAGTGGAGAGGCTAACCTGATCCAAATAACTGTTTTGGTGAGAGTGTAACCACCAGCTGGTCAGTAATGACAGTCTGCAGCACAGACTACTGTTGACACAGGAGAAGAGAAAACTCTGACTTTTACCCTTGTCCGAGCTATAATGTAAAAGTCAGAAAAGTAGTTTCTGTGCCACAACAAACAGGCAGTGTCCTCTCTGCAACAGGCTGTGGGTGTAGGCTGCATATTTGTGTGACCTCAGTGTTGTTTGTGATTCCGTATGTACGGTACATTCAAACATCTGAGACATAGCAAACGGTTGGGATGCATGGACAAAACTATTAACTCTGGAAATGGTTTGATTTTTTTATTTTATTTTAGATACTTTAATAATCCCAGAGGGAAACTGTTTAAGGCTGCTGCCAAGCAGTGTCATACAATGTGAGCCACACCAGTGAGTGCACTGGAGGTAGTGCGGGTAAAGTGTCTTGCCCAAGGACACACAACAATGACTGACAATGACAATGAGGAGTTGGGATCAAACCACCAACCTTCCAGTTATTGGACAACCCTGCTCACTGAGCCACTGCTGCCCTTAAATCATCATTTAAGGTGTGGAAACATGAAGATGAGCTTTATTGAGCTAATACCTATCCAACCTGGACCTCCAGTGGATCTGGAATCTGCTGATATTGTTGCTGTTGTTGTGCTATAATGGCAAACAGTCACAGAAATGAACAAAACTGCTAAACATACACAGCCATATAGCAGTGCACATCTGCTAATGCTGACCCAAACTGTGATGTCTTATACTCAGTGATAGCAGGCTGCAGACCCAACACCTAAAAGCCCCTTTTGCTTTAATGTCATGAAGTCATTTCCCCCATGTGTTACACATCTACATCTACACGTGAACCTGTAAAGCTCTCTGTACTTTTGCTGGGTACAGTAGCCTTTGAGAATGAAGTAGAATGTGTCTCAGAGTTAAGAATAAAGAATAAATGGCTGATCTCTGATAAAATTCGAGCCTCACTGTATTCGGCTCATGTTCCGCACCTTGTTTACCTATGAGTCCAGTTCAGGTTAACAGTTGAGCAGGTCCTCATGAACAACACAGCATTTCTTTATCCAGAAGAATGAGCGCCTTGTGCCCCGTGTTGGGGCGAGGCTGAGCGGACAGGAAGGCTGGGGGACTGAGGGTACATATGTTCTAGGAGCATGTGTGTGTGTGAGTACCAAAGGAGAGAGAGAGAATGAAAGAGAGGGCATGTGATTCAAGAGAGTGGGAGGGAGGGGACCAACAGCCGCAGCCAGACAGTGTGTGTCAGCAGTGTCGGCCACATGGCTTTAGCCCAGTGTGTGTTATGACAGCCAGAGACAGTGTGTGTGTGTCTACAGTGAGGAGAGTCCGTGTTTGAGGGACCCTGGAGAGAGAGAACAGAGAAAGAAGCTTCCTCTTTGGATCCCTGTCAGAGTTGGTGTGTTTTTGTATTTTGTGACACCAGCAGCAGTCCCAGCCTGTCTTTATGAGCAGCGTCAGCAGTCTGTGTAGTCCACTGGGTTTACTGGACCAGTCCACTGCACACACCCACCCACACCTCCATCAGGTAATGTGGATTCCTCTCTAATTCGATATTTGACTGATTTCTGGCAGCTAATCTAGGTATAAAGCTGGAAACAGTGCAGGTGTGAGATAGTTGGCAGCTTTGCTCATGCAGTGAGGGCCTTATGGGTAAAAACAACCTACAGAGCACAGTGGTTAAAGACACTTTACATTCAGTTCCTTACGTTAGAGCTGTATTTTTAAGGATTGCCAGCCTTGAGTAATCTTGCACTGGAGTGATTTTAACAGGAATTCTTACGTAATCCTTTTAATGTTCTTGGCAAAGCTGGAGTGACATCTGGTTACATTTTGCAGTTGTGTTTCTTACACTGACCATTACTATTGGTGACAAAAATAACTGATGATGTAATAATGATGTATGGCAGGTCTGTGGATTGGGCTAGAGGACTTGCATATGTGTTTTTATTATGATAATCCAACAAGGCACATGCTTAGCCGCTGTATGAACCCTTCCTTGCACATCAGTCATATTGTGCTTGGCTTATCAGTTGCACAGACACAATAGACCAGCACAGCTTGGCAGATGACAGGTGTAAAGCCCGAGACAAACTGTTGGAAGACATTATCCATCCACATAGAGGCATCAAGTGAAATGAACACATGAAAGCTGCAGACATCCTGTTCCTCTTTTACACTTACTCATATAACATCATGTGTGATGCAGGCACTGGGGGTGTAAGTCACTGTTGGAAGACATGTTGGATTTAAAGCAAAGCTGAACAAGCTAGGGTTAAAGCTGTACTGATCAAATGATCATGTAATGTGAACGGGATGTATTTTAGTCTCTTTTTTTTTTAAGCTTGTTTTGGTGTTGTAAGGGAAACAACTTTGAATAGTGAGTATCCTACTCTCATCATGCAAACTTTTATATTGCTCCAGATCTGAGATGTAGGCTATCTACAACCGTGTGGCCAACAAGCAGCCAAAAACCAATTACAGGTTGCTGTGAAGGATATTTGACAAAACCCGGTCAGATATGATGTCATATGTGATGTCAGTTATATGTAAATATCTATATTTGTCAATACTTTACATTTAGTGGCAACATAGCTAACTTTATCCATCAGACAGAATCAGGCTGTAACATCTATACTAATTTGAGTAACATGCATGTGTGTAACCTGGACTAACCTATGAGCACAGGCACACAGCTGTGTATGTACCTAGAGGTAAAGCAGCTAAACTCATGGTCCTGTGAGAGGCAGCGGCCTTTCATTGCCACGTTAGCTTTCTGGTCTTCCCACCCTCCTGAAACACTGGCTGTATTATGGGCCGAGGGAGAGGGAGACAGAGCCCCATACACGTTTGCTGTTGTTTGAACCTCCCGACCGAAGCAGAGCTGGGCCACATTTTTTGGGCGCCTGGCAGAGAAAAACGGCTGCTCAGGGTTCCCAGACTGCAGCAACACACTATCTAGTGATAATAAATCCTTTGTTATGTGAGCTCATTCTGCTGAGAGAATAATCAGGCCACCACAGAGGCACTCTATCTGCCCCAAAACCCCACCCCCTCCAAACATCCACCCAGGCCTATTCTCTTACTGAGTCCCCTGTGTTAGGCCCTAATGCCTCCTCTGGTGCTCTGCTTCTGCTGTTAGTGATATTGCTGACCTTAAAAATGATTGCATACATTTTCCTGCAGGGAGGCCATCACCAACAGAGGACTGTTATAATTCACTGTATCAGGGCTGCTCAGTGGATGACCCCTAGATGAGGGTACATTTATGGAAGAAATGAGTAAACACTGGCTGACATTGTGGTTATTATTTATCAGTGGTGAGAAGCCATTTGATAATATTATTAATAAAGCATGTTTAATAGAATAGACTGCATATCACTGTCATACCATCATGTAGACTACAGGTTTACAGGATGCTTTTGCCACACCTAAAAGTCCAAATTTAAAACAAAACGTACCTAAAAGCCGAAGGTTCTTCATGTTACCATCAGCATGCTGCAGCAAGTGTTGATATGCAAGTTGAACTTTTTTGGGAAAACCCCTGGAAAATGAATGGTTTGTAGACCAGATCAATCAGTCCCATTGGATCAGTCCCAAGACAGAGAAGAAGAGCTACAAGGACACAACCCCGGGGGAAACCAAGCAGAAAATATGAGGCATGTTACAATGAATGACCTATCGTCAATTAAGTACTAATTCTCTTAAAACTTTAAATCTTGAACGAAGTTTGTGTGCTTCTGCGTGTGAACTTGGTTTTGTGTCGTGAATGTAAATGCTAAGCTGTCATTAACAAGCAGCAGGAGACCACCTTGTTAACGTCGTGTATGCATGCTCAAAACTCATAATCTTTGTTTATTTAGTGTTAGGCTTTATCTTTTCAGCACTTAGAACTGGTAACGTGTACTCCAAAGAATGTGACATAAAGACAGAAAATGAGACATAATCTGTGTCTCAATTAAGGTGTACAACATTGCCCACAATCTAGTCTATCATTTAATCAGGCTATATTGCGGTACATACAGTCGTTGGGTCACATTGGGTTTTCTGGGGGAATGTTCAGCTCAGGTTTAGAAGGCCCTACAAGTCATGAGCAGATGAACATGACTCAGAATAAGGTGTACATCTATAGCATACCACATCTATAGCATACCACCCAAAAATCCACTTGAATGCAGAAAATCACATCTACTTAATCCAAATGTTCCTGGGGTAGACCTTCAGCTGTCTTCACAGAATATAACCAATAATGTCCATCTCCAGTATGCTGCCCATATCGTAGGCTTTTGGCCCCACAAACCACCAGAATGCATGGCACAACATGAGTACAACGCATGTGTGGCTGCGTGCGGGGAAAAAATGTTCACATCCTACAGAATGTCACTCCAAGGTTTTTTGATAAGTTGGCAGCTCTGGGTTTACATACCGCTCTGTCCTTAGCAGCTATACAATCTGTTCTCTGTCTGCTGCCCCCCCAACAGCTGCAGCATGCACAAGTCACACACAGAGAGACAGGCGACCAATTAGAATGTATGTGATGTGGAGACTGGGATATGACCTGTGCAGATTTACCTCTTTCTTTCTTTCCCACCCTCATCACTTCCTCCCTGCTTTAGTCTTTTATGTGCAGGATGGCATCGTGCCACCTAGAATACAAGACATCATCACTGACAGACTGCTCACCTCACTCCAGCTCCTTCTCAAATATGAAGTGTGAGATATTGTTGGCTCAATATACAAACGTACAACTCTAACCAGCTGTGAGGAATATGCTGCAGCTGTACATGCACAAAAACAAACACACAGAATTTCCCCTAAGGAGTTGCTATGGTAACAAAGGGTTTTTGGCAGAGGCAGCGGACTGGTACGGGATGACCTCATGGTGCTTTCTGACTGATGCTCCTCTTCTTCACCTGGCCTATTTGGACACAAATACAGCAAGCACAATAAGGCACTGATATGAAAGGGCGTGTCATGAATTCTAATGGAAACTTCAATGATTCATAGAGAGTCATAAAAAATCAGCATGAATAATGCCTGGATTGTCCCATCATATTAACAAGTCAAAGAGCAGTTGTACTCACTGGTGATATTGTGCATGTTTTCCAGTGATGGGACCTTAGGAAGTACAGTAAGTATTTCCAGAGGCTGGTGTAATGGGGGCAGAATGACAGGACAATACAAAGACACACTGAGAGCTGTTTGGCTGTCTTTGAGCATGTCTGCTCTTTGGATCAGTTTCCATGACTCAAAGGGATATCCCACGCTGCCTCCAGCCTCCCCTCCCCTTCATTTCCCTTCCTAGCCTCCACCCCTTCAATGTCACTCCCTTCTTTCATATTTTACCACCAACAATGTTCATGGCTCAGACTAAGCCAGGTGGAGTTGGGGGGACTTTTAGGATGTGGACAATGGATGGATTTTAAAGCTTACTTTTAAATGAGCTGTGGAGGAGAACATCAAACAGCACAGAAGAGAAAGTGGAGGGTGAGTGTGTGTGTTGCCGTTATGTTGTAAAAGTGGTGTGCCTGGGTTAAAGATACCATCAGTTAGCTGCTGTATAAGCCTTTAATGAATGCTAACCAATCACCTTTTTTAACTTACTGCTCGTTTAGTCACACAAGATGATGCTCAGTCACACAGGCAGGTGTGTGTGTGTGTGTGTGGTCATATGCAGTGCTTCAGTGGAGGATAAACACACTCATGATAACATTTTTCATCAAGATGGTCCAACTCAAATTTTCAGAACTTTTCTTGCTCATACAGTAACATTGCTTTGAGTGATGTTGACAAATCGGCCTGCCTCACAGTGCTACAGCCTTTAAAAACAACTTGGGAAGGTTCAGATACAGATCCGGTTCGTTGTTTGTAACACATTTTCCCACCCATTTGTCATATGTGATGCAATATGACATGCAAGAGGGATGGTGGTAGTGCACTCACCGCAGACTTCCAGCCGCAGAACTAATGGTGTGTGTTGCTGATTTTGATTGATTGATTTGATTTGGTGAGGTTAATTCAGTTCAGTGTTTCAGTGTTTGTTCTTACCCATTTCTTTTATGTGCATTTATTGCTATTTGTGTGGCGGCCTCATGTAGTTTGTTCTTAGTTCTTTCAGTCCTGGTTCTTTGGATGTTTTTAGAAACATAGCATAAGTGTTTTGAGTCAGGAGTAAACTCTTGAGGAGGTCAGATTTGGTTTGTTAATTGCTGATTCATCACACCTGGATGGATGACAGACAGGTATTTCAGATTTCTATCCGATGTCTGTCTGTCATATGAATTTATATCTCTCTTGCCGTGTGTTGCCATCACGTAGTGTGTACACCTCATGGATAAGGACGTGTGCCCTGTCCCATGTGCAGCAGCAGTCCAGCAGCGTTCCCACTCCTCCTCCAGAGGATTACTGCTGTTGAAAGAGCCCCTTTGTCCCCGCAGCGCTGGAATGCCTGTCCAGCTCCATGTCCTTGGGAAACACTGAGCCAAAAGTCAACGGAGAATACCTCAGGAATACCACAGTCCCTCATTGGCTCTGGTTTTACAGGACAATTACTCTCATTATTACAGGTGTTTAAGAACTTATTTAGAATTATCCATGAACAATTTCCCCCTAGGATCAATAAAGTATTTTGGATGAGAATAAAACCACTATGCATCTGCTGAGTAAAATTCTACATTAAATTGAGATTGTTCTGACACAACCTGGTCTTTGATTGGAGGATTACTTTAGGTTAAAGACTCTGTTCCTTTGAAGAGACTTGTAGTGTGAACATAGCCGTAGATACATCACGGTATTGGAAACATTCCTTTGAGGTTGTTCTCCACATGGTCATAATAACATACACATTTGTCAGCTGCACATCCATGATGTCCACCACATCCCAAAGGTGGTCTGTGGGACGAAGAGTGGATCAAACTGTGGAACCAGCTGCCTCTGCACATTAGGCAGGCTGACTCTCTTGCAGCTTTTAAATCCTCTCTGAAAACACACCTTTTCTCTTTTAACTCAGTCTGAGATGTTGACTGATTGTTTTATGTTTTTACTTTGTTTTTATTTGTTTTTCATTTTTATGTGTTTTATATGTTTTATTGGTGGACAGCCAACAGGGTTGATTTTAAAGTGCTTTATAAATAAAGCCGAGTTGAGAAAGCTGAGAACACACGTCAGGTTCACAGGCACTCATTCTAGTGTGTCTTTGAACATCAGCAGGTCTTCATCAACATGCATACAAACAGAAAGGCTGTGTGACCTTTGCAGAAACACAATCAGGAGTTTTTGGGACATACAGTGTGTCAAATTAGAGGAATGTCAATAGGAAAACAGAAACCAAAGGAAAAACCTACTTTGTATCTGTATGGAAAGTCGCCTCCCTATTCCTTCAAAGTCTTCCACAGATATTAGGCTGGGTTAGGATCTAGTGACTGTGAAGACCATGAGGGAGGATTCACTTTCAATCCATAAAGTTACCATGTTCCTTTTTCTATCTGTATGTACTTTTTCCACTGATACTCCGGTGTGGCCAGTCATTGCTCTAACAGGAGTACATAGAAGTGGAAAATCTGAGCTGAACACTGCACCGCAGTGGCAAGGAATCAGATTAAGTTACTGTACCAAAAACAAGTGTTCTGGAAAAAAAGGTGTGAGTGATGTTTCCCTATGTTTCTCTGGAGTAAAGAGGCACCCAGAGTCACCTCTGACTGCGCCTCCAGCCTGGTGTCTTAGTCAAAGTTACCATTTGACAAGTGTTCTTTCATGGATGATGTAAAGTGTAATTTCTACTGCCACAGGAGACAATAATCTGATAATGACAGGTTTCACACTGACAAACGCACACTGTCAGCCAGGTTTCCATGTCATACTATTTGCTCAATTGACTCTTGTAATTGTCCTGACCTGTAATCATTTGAGGAGTCACCTGACCATACGGCATATGTTTAATCCCTGTGCTGCTGCTTCCAGGCAGAAACACATGCATCTCAGTAGTAGTTACTGAGGACAATGAAAGGAATATTCTTCCTCCCAGACTAGCACAGCCTCTTCGTGTGTAGAGCTCTGCCTGTGTGTTCACGCTGCTCCGTGTCTATGCTGGTAAAAATGGGCCAGCTGGTGTGTTTAGCTGCCTGCTGATGATGGCGTCCCTCCAGTGAGTAGAGCTTCATGCCAGAATAATAAATCTGTGTTTACTCACGCTATAAGGCTACCCTGCATACATTTACATTTTGATGTGTGTGTGCCGGTTAGGCTGTGTTTCAACTGTAGACAAATATAATTCAGAATAAAATCTGATTCATCATTCAAAACAATAAATATGAATGACCTGTATTCTGTGAAATGTTCTAAATGTAGAACCTCTTAAAGAGTTTGTTTCAAGCATTTATTTCCAGCCCTAGAGCTGTTACATTGTCAAGACATAATTCATTGATTGGAAACAGACTTGTAGCTGTAAGGCTGGTTTCTCACTGATTTGCTTTCCAAACCAAATCTAATATAAAACAGAGCATATCCCAAAAAGAAGTCATTTTCTGTTGCACAAAGCAGCTTTTCTAGGCAGATTAAGCTCTGCTCTAGACAAGTGAAGCTGAATTATACAGCAGAAATACTAAAACAACACAATGCTGTAACTTAAACTGTCACATAGTGCAGATCTGTTTAAAGGAGAGCTGTAATATATAGAATATGTTAGCATAGAAAATACATTCAATGACACAAATGTTTTTGTGATAGCAAGTATGTATTTTAAACTAATGCATTTCTGTGACAGTCAGCATAACAACCTTTGCTTCAGTTCATTGAGGTTTTTAGGCGTTCACTTACCCACCGCAGCATTTCTATAGAGTCGAGGTCTGAGCTTATATTCTTTGGTTTTTCAGTCATTCTGATGTGGATTTGATGCTGTGCTTTGGATGACCTAATTTTAATAATATACTTGTTCAGTCTTCTTCTAATTGTCACATTTACACTGAGCATGCTCAGTGAGGTCTGTAGGCTCTGACATGTAGCTCTGGAGTTTTTTTTTGTATTTCTCTGATCTTGGGGTGAGTGCGCTGTTTTCCACTTGTTAATATTGTTTCTCACTGTAGAACATTGAACTCCAAATAGTTGGAAAGACATTGTTTATGTCTTTCCTTCTTGTCATTCTGTTAACACCTGAATGTTCCAGATTGTCTGCTTTAATAGAGGTCTTACACCTGCTAATGATCAATTCTGCAGCTCACATAATTAAAGGCACAGTGAGGGAGTACATAGTATTGAATCATTTTGGCTTCATTTTTGAAGTTAGTGATGGCATAGTGAAAACGTTATATGTTGTTGTTTGTCTGAGGGTTTGATCTATGATCAGGTGATTATTTATGTTTTTACACAAAAGGAAGGAGGGGTGCTACCCTTTGAACATGACTGTGAGTAGGATCAATATGTGACCATCATGGTCACATATTGATCA
The DNA here is from genome assembly GCF_900634625.1 of Parambassis ranga. Lineage (NCBI taxonomy): Eukaryota > Metazoa > Chordata > Actinopteri > Ambassidae > Parambassis > Parambassis ranga. The sequence continues at coordinate 753,220 of NC_041033.1, forward strand.
TAAGATGACCATAAGATGATTGCCTCTAATCGTCATTCTTTTAAGTTTTTCTTTTTTTCCCCTGCCAGCAAAACATAGCTCGGACTGAACATCTCCAACACACTGAAAAGTCTGAGTATGCTGTAATAACAGGCTTCAGTAGTACTCATAGTTGAGGTCAGCCTTGTCTCACAGCAGAGGCCTGACCCTAATCTGTGCCACCAACAGGAAGTGACGCCTGGCCTGGCTGGCTATATAGGAAGTCTACATATAGTGACACTCTCTGTATTCCACCTTTATCTGTCACACACTTCCTGCTGTGGCACACAACTCCTCTGTCCCTCGCTCTGTGCACCTCTTCATTAATATACTTCTTTATGGTAGAGTCATTTGTTGACATTGCTGCACATTAATGGATAATAATAATACTTTGATCACGTTTATATTTGTCTGTTTGAAGGTGTTATTATGACCTACCTTACAAATTTATAATGATGTATATACACTACTGTTCAAAAGTTTGGGGTCACCAGGCCAGTTCTACAGCTTCTCTGATCAGCATGACAGTTCAGCTGTGCTATCATCATTTCACAGGAGTTTTCTAATCATCAATTAGCCTTTTTAACATGATTAGCTAACACAATGTAGAACACAGGAGTGATGGCCTCTGCATACCTTTGTATATATTCCATTAAAATCAGCCTTTTCTAACTAGAATACTCATTTACCACATTAACAATGCCTGGACTGTCTGTCTGATTACTTTAATGTTATCTTCATTAAAAAAAAAGCATTTTTTTTAAAAATTAAGACATTTCCAAGTGACCTCAAACTTTTGAACGGTAGTCTTTATGTTTTCTGCTTTAACACGATCCTAGTACGAGCTAGTATTCACAAACAAAAACCTGCTACTGTTGTTATTGCAGCAAGCCCTGATGCACCACAGCTAAAGATGCCACTAACCAGAGTTTTTCAGAATGGGCTCATAAAGCCTGTAAATGCTAGATTTAGATTTGGATGCCACCAGTGGAGTAATGAACGGTGCAGGAAAATGAAAGGACATGAGTTGTGCTTCTGATTCCATAGACTTTTTCCTATTTGTGATAGCAGGTCAGGGGTTTAAAGTCAATCCTTATATTCCCTGATACTCCCATCTGGATCCAGATCTAAAACATTCCATGATACTTATAAAGCAGAGTGTGAGAGGTCACACACTTCCACCTCCAGCCAGATCATTCAGAAATAGACTTCAAAGTCTCTGTTTTGTTGATGGAAGCCTCCTCTGTGAAACCAACAGGATGCCTCCAGCTACAAAGACTGACTTTTGCACTACTGTGCACAACTATTGTGAATGTATAGTCTAGTCATTATGAAACAAAACACTATACATCTACTAACTGTCTTGGTACCAGGTTGTAAACATGTTTATTTTGCTTTAAAGATAACATAAAGGTCTATAGATAGTGTCCACTCAAAGAACTGCAGTTTCATGGAGCTTTTACATTGGCCTTGATTTTTACTTATGCCGTTTGTTTCATGCTTTCAAAGGACTTGCCAGAAAATTGATTAGCTATGCGATAGTAAAAAGCAAGGCACACTGAACAATGCTACAATGCTACCTGATGCTACCTCTTGATCTAAGCCTCAATTATTGGTCTTAACCTCCTTTCCTGTACCCTGGCATAGCTTTTACCAGAGTGTTATACTCTGATAGTTGGCAGACATCCTCGCCCACACACATAATTATGATATGGTGTCATTTTGTATTGTTAGAACATCAGTGGGAAGACAGCGATAATACCACACCATGGCATGTGTGTGTCCAGGCCTTAGCAGTAGTTTTGAGTTTCTGCTTTCAAGATCCTCAGCAACATCTGGTGATGAAAAAACAATATTTTGGATGGAGACACCACCCAGACATGTGCTGGGTGGTGTCAGACTGTGGTTTCATATATATCATGTATGTGCTGTTGTGCCTCCTCCATTCAGTCCATTTGTATGGCTGTGTGTGTCATTGAAAGCAGACTTGTATAACTCATCTTGTGGTTGTTGTTCGTGTTTTAACCGTCCTGTAAGTGTTATGACATTGCATCCATTAAAACCATCTCTGCTCTTTGACAGCAATATTTCAGACAGTTAACCTCCCACGAGTTGAAGAGTTTATACAACATAGCATGTGAGCATGTCGTCTTATCTATGAAGGCTCTGAGTGGATACAGCCTTCTTCCCACACCAACAGTTTACTGCATTTCTTTGGTTTCTGTCTAAAAACAGAATGTGTTATTTGGCCTGGGCCACATCCAACCGAGAAAAACACTACGGCACAGGGAGAACTTACATTCTGTTCCCTGACAAGTGGGTGCTTTAATGTGAACCATGGCCACAAAGGAGTCCTCTACATCAATTATACTTTGAACAGATTTCATATGATGTGTGTGTGTGTGTGTGTGTGTGAGAGAGAGAGAATAGGAAATAGATAAAAATAGAGAATAGAAATCCAAAGGTCAAAGAGAAAACAACAAAACATGGAGGATGTGAAATGACAAGGACAAATTCTTAAGAGAGAGTAATTGAGTAAGATGGACAGAGAGAGAAACTGAGCAGGGATGGAAAGATGGACGTCCCTGCAGAGAAGGATTAGCCATTATCAGACCTCAGGACACAGGAGCAGAGCTATGTGGCGGCAGCCGGCTGGAACAGACAGAGAGACAGAGAGCATCCCCGTGTTCCTCCTCCATCAGCCTGCTGGCTCTCCTCTGTCTCTTACTTCCTTTTTCATCCAGTTATGGAGTCAAGCAAAGCTCCTGTAAGGAAGTTGAAGCAATGGGTTCCACCCTCTGGCAGCCATGTTGGCAGCCTCTTGGCAAAAGTCATTGTGTTTCTCACTTATACTATTTCCTGTACATCAGACATTAGTGAACCCACAGATACTGTGGGTGTTTATAGGCTTACTGTTGTGTTTTGAAACACAGTGTTATGATTTGTCGACTCATTTTGTTGATTTGTTCAGTTTTTTGTCATGTCTTAGTTGTTTTTCCTGGTTTTATTTTGAAAGTCTGTTTTACTTCCTGTTGTGTTCCCTCCTTGTTGATTACCTGCCCCGCCCTAACTGTTCTCACCTGTATCTTGTTACCCCTTTTGTATGTAAGTCCTGCGCTCTCTTTGTCTGTCTTCATTCCTGTGTTTTTCTAGTTTTCATCCCTCTGGTTGTTGTTCCGGTTTTTGTTTTTACTATCTTTTGTTTAAACTTTGTTCCTTAGCCTTTTGGGTTTTTTGTTCTTTGGTCGACTTTTGATATTTGTTTGAGTTATTGGCTTTATTAACATAAAGCTCACTTTATCTTGGATAAATTGGCATTGAGTCTGTCTGCATTTGGGTCCTTCTGACCTCTAAAATCAAAACACAGAGCTTCTTAAGACTACACAGTTGCAGGTGTCTCAGTGTTTACAGGCCATTATCTGCACACACCCTCTTGTGTCCTGGACCTCTATAAAGCAGCCAGGTGTGTTTACAGAGACATTTGTGATACACCTGCACAGCTTTAAGGCCTCCTTCTGCTCTTTTCATTCACATCCTTGCTGCTGCGGTTTAGCATTTTTCTGTTGTGCTCATGAAGTTAAGGACTGCATCAGTTTCCAGGCAAACGACACATGATCCAAGCTGTCAAGTAATAACAGGTAGATATTTGTTTCTAAACTTAGGGAGACACTTTGACCTCCTAAGTTGAAAGTAGGCTACAAGAAAAGTCAGTCAAGTTTTTCTTGGAAACAAATCGTAGTAAAGCTTGCATGGTGTGTGTGTTTGTACAGCTTGACACACCTCAAGACCCCATTTACACATACACTGTAAAAACAAGGACTATTCCCTTCGTCTGTGCCGTTCCTCTGGATACGATTCTTTCTAAAAACTCTGGCCAAAGTGGAGATTTTGGAAAACTCCACATTCACATTTGAATGTGAACAAAAACAGAGAAAAACTAGTGTTTTTGGCAATCTGAGCGTCAAAAGTGCAACCTTTTTTTGTGTAGTACGGCTGCCAGAGTAGGCTATAGTCTAGTAATGGAGCGTATTTAAGCGGGTTCATATATGACGTGTGCATGATGATATATTGGAAAACGGAGGGAAGAAAATATTAGTTTATCAAAATACCGTGCTATGTGTAAACAGCCCAAGTGTTATCATTTATTTCACCTAAGTTACCGATGAGAATGATCATATCACACAGACGCAGGGTAAGAAGTGACCCATGCTTCTCTTTACATTCCTGATTGTCTCTGCATTCTCTGCGCCTGTCCTTCCTGAGCAATGATTTCTTTCACGATCCATTTCTTGGTCAGTACACACACTGCATGTTTCTTGAGTTTGAATCATTTGCAGGACACAGTTTGAAAATCAGTTGCCTGCTGCTGAGGCGCATGTCACCATCTTTCTATGATCTGTTTTGTTCGTGCCATCTTACATTTTTATTTGATGTAGTTGGCAGGCTGTCCAGATTCTCTTCACGCTTTTACATTTTTGCATTCCAACTAAATAGTGGGCCTCCCTCCATCCCTCGCTTGCTTTCACATCCCCATAAAAAAGAAAGATTCCCTCATGTGTGAGCAGAGATCCATGCCTGCTCAACGGAAAACAATGCCAGCCTTTCTGCCCTGGCATGAGAGGGAGAGAGAGAGTGATGGAGCTTTGTGTGTTTCTGGTTTTAAGAGACAGAAAAGCTGCTGTTGTGAGCTTTGATGTGGTGGGAACAAACAGCCATATTCAGAGTATTTACTTCTAGTGTAGAAAATTGCACTTAAAAGAATAAGAAGAAGAAATTCCTGAGAAAATAGACAGTGAGTGCCAATAACTGGTATTTTTAAGAGCCTTGAAAATGTGTCCTATTTGAAGTGGGAAGTCAGAATTTCTGAGTTTATACCCAGGCTGAAATAAGCTGACAAATGTGGGATTTCTTCTGTTTTAAGTGTGGTTTGGTCATGCACCAAAATAAAAGCAGCACTTTAAAGTCCTGGTTGTCATGTCCATGTTCCAATAATGAGTCCTTACCACAGCTGCCTGTTGATTCGCTTCTCCCTTGTCTCATACTTGCTGCCATTGAAGGAGGATCTCCTGTCAGTCCTGATGAACCAACAATCAGCATCCATCAGCAGAATGCCAGTGTTTTACATGCACTTCATGGCCTGAGCTGGACATTAATCTTTTTCTAGTTCAGACATATATCAAAATATATATATATATATATATATGGCAAAATAGGTCTGACTACAGTATTGACTGCATTATATGTCTGAACTAGAAAAATATTTATGTGCAATCCTCTATCTTATAATAAATAGGGCTGACGGTGCATAAACTGGCCTACCGAGAACACCAAAAACATACTCGAAGGCACTCTCCAGGGCTAGACTAGATCACTACTCTAAACTCATTGACAATAACTCTGGTGACTTCAAACAACTCTTCTTAACCATCATCCACCTTTTTAAACCACACACAACAATCACACTTTAGACCACTGTAACAAGTTCCCTATCATCCTCAAACATCTCCACCACATCTTACTTCAGTTACACCAAACCAACTATCACACTTCTCCCCCACTATGCAGCAGGAGGTTGAAAGCATCATTCGTAAATTAAAACCCTCTACATGCCCACTGGAATCTCTCCCCTCTCCCTCCTCAAAACCCACAACCACCAATCAGTCTGCTTATTACAAGGATCATCAACCTCTCCCTTCAAACCGGCCATGTTGCACCCTCCCTAAAAGCTGCTCTCATCATTCTCAAAAAACCCAATCTAGACCCTCAGGTTCTTTACAATTACAGATCTCCATCCTCCCATTCCTCTCCAAGGTCTTGAAAAAATAGTCTCTGCTGCACTCCACACATTCAATACTGTAGATCACCACATCCTTCAGCACTACATTGGACTCCATAGCACAGCTCTCCACTGGTTTCAGTCCCCTTACAGGGCGAGTTTGTAGCCCTGGGGGCTCCCGGCCCCATAATGTGACCAGTGGTGTCCCCCAGGGCTCGGTGCTTGGCCCGACCCTCTTCACCATATACATGCTATGGGAAAGGTTCTTTATTCATGGTTTATCCATGGTGAGCATGTTCATTCAGTAACTGTGGTACATTTGCATTGTGCATAATTACAACTTTTATTTTTGATCAAATCATGTCACTCATCAATCTCCTCTCCTTTCCTCTTGTTCTCCTCTTCTCTCTTTGATCCCTGTGCTCTCTCATTCACTCTATGTGCACACATATGTTTCCCTGTTATCTGGGACTTTGCTGCTGTCAGTCAGGAATGTAGGTCTTACTCTAGTGAAGCAAGCACCAACAGGTCTGACCTCCTGAATAGGAGTATGTGGAGAGCGGTGCACCAGTACAGACAAAAGGCAAAGACACAATCTGTGTTTTAATGGAAAGGAGCAGCATTGGAGATATTGTGCTGAAGTCGGTTTTTAGAACGTGTCCTGCTCATTCAAGTTCACACTGATAGGATTTAGCAGCAGCAGCTACAACAAGGAGCGGCTCTTTGCCATGGAGGCTGTGCCGTTTCTGGACAACTGGGGAAAGGTATTTCTAATATTTAAATCAGCTGAAATTCCTCATCAGGAAATAAAACCTGAAGTGTTTCTTCAGGCTCAGAGCAGATGGAATTTTTAAAGAATTTGTTTTTATTTTCTGGCTGTTTTGTGATTTACTGCCTGGGGCTGCTGAATATCATTTCAGTGGAACAAATATGGTGATATTACAGCAGTGTTTTGTTATCCTGAGGGTAGAACTGTGTTTTCCATCCCTGCTGCACAACATTTTAGACATGCAAACGACTCCGGGTACACTCGGATTCCCTGTGATTGTGATAATGATGTGTTTTCTAACCTTTCCCATGTGGTTTTCTGAGCTTTTCCCTTACAACCACACTCACACAATGACTTCTCATGTCTCACTTAATTACTGCAAATGTTCTCACAGAAAGAACAGGCTACTTAACACTTAGTGATGTATACATGGAGCATTAATGATGGTTCCTTGTTCTCTGCTGACTGGATGGAAATACATCAAATTGACTTGAGTGAGACAGCAGGTATTTGTGGTGTGTGTGTTTGTGTGTGTGTGAGAGAGAGATTTCCATTGAATGTGCATTTCTCCTTCTGAACACCATCTAGTATTTCTTGTGTGAGTGTGTGTTTTTGTTGTGACATAATTCACACTGTCGGGAAGTTCCAGTTCTTAAATGTATCAAATATGGAAACATTGCTACTGCAGAAATGAAGTCACCCATGACGACTTCTGTGACACATTTTCTCAGTGCTGTCACTTCCTGTTTCAGGAACTTCATGTGTCGCAAGGAGCCTTGGACAGCTCAGTGGACATGGACCGCCTCAACAAAAACATGCCTGAGTGTGGACGGCAAACCCACCAGGTGTTACAGGTAAGTGTGTGTGCATGGTGTGTTTGAGAAGGGGGAGGTAAAGAACGACTAATTGTGAGGATTCACACAGGTTTGATTGTTACAAACTTGGCAGCTAAAACATGTCATCAGTCTTATTTGTTTCCAGTCCTCACACACACAGAAGGAGCTTTTTTCTCCTGATAACTGTATCCACTGATGTTAAATGTCAGCACATTGGCCACACTGACAGATTTCTGGCTCTGAAACTCTCCTTGGATGAGTTGGAGAACGACGAGGCAGCAGGTCAGGTCAGGCAGCTCAGCTGGGACGCGTCCCGACACCATATGTCAACGTGGAATCTTGAGACAGAGTCAGTAATTAGACAAAGATGTCTGCGTGTCCCACCTGCTGGTGCTGACAATCCGTTTAGGCATTAGGAGGAGGGTCTGTGTCTGTGTGTGTTCTGCTTTATAACTACATGTGTGCAAGTCAGAAGGAACATGAAGTGGAAACAGTTAAACACAACTTTAACTTCCATAACGTGAAAGTGGGATATATGGCACATTTTAGACAGAACTGGATGCAAGCACTTAAAGAAGAATGTAGTGGACTGCAGTCATGACAGTAAAACTCTAATCAGCTCTTCTTAAAGGATAATTCCACTTTATTTCCACCCATCTGGCTCTGTGAGCTATGCTAACTGCATTCCAATTTGCAGAGCTTTGGTCTGTCATGAGCCAGTCTGTCTCAAGGCAAGAAGCACAAACTGGCAGCTTTTCAGAAAACATGAATTATTTCCAAAGTTTGTTCTTACTCAGACAGAATGTAAACACAGCAAACAACATCTTGCCAATTGCATTTAGGATACTACTGCCTGACCCAATCACCAGGAATTATACTTTAAGTCAAGATACTTTGTTGTCTCCTTATGGAGATGATCAACAAACAACAACAACAAATTTAAAACCTGTTCCATACTTACCTGTTATACATGGCAGTAAAAATGTGATGGAGGAATTTTGATCATGTGCATATGAGTTTGTTTAAAGCCTGGCAACAAAGTTTTGAGTGTGTGGGATATATGTGTGGGATATATGTGTCCGTGATTTCATGTGAAGCTGCAGCAAGCAATTAAAAGATTTTATTGTAAATTTGTTATGTATTAGTTATCCACAACTCAATAGACTCATAAACATGGTGAGTGTGTAAGCTTTACCCAGCAATAATAGTTCTATGATTTCATCTCATTTTAACCACCATTTGTATGTACTTCTCTTTTAAAGGGATAAACAGTGAACAGTCTTGTAGATTTGATTGCCTTCAGTAAGAAATAAATGTATTATTTTGCCCGCGGTGTGAGTGTGCAGACAGGGAGACTGAGGCAAGCTGTTGCTGAACGCTCCACATGGGAGCAGCAGCACACAGCAGATCAGCTAGTATGAATCCTGCAGCCCGCTCACCCCTCCCCCCTCTCCCATCAGTCCCAGTGAGGCACCCAGCGCAAGCCAGTCTCCATCTCTGCAATCCTCTTAGGCTTGACCCCACTCCACTGACCGACCACCCCAATCAGATAATCCTATTAGGACACACACAGCTAGCTAACCAGCGAAGAGACCAAGTTCATGATTGAGTCCAGATTGTAAACAAAAAAAATGCAAGGGCTCAAATATGGGACAAAAAGACACAGTCAGTGCAGGTTTTACAATACAAATCCAGTGAATGACTCCACGGCATCATAGTTCGACATATCAGGACAAACACTGGTGTGACTCGTATGAGCTGAATTACAAGTTAACAAGTCAAAGTGGGTAGAAACAGCCGTGAGCTCTGTATTATATGCTTTCTTTGCATGGTGGATGTTTACAACAAGCCTATGCACAGTTGGAGTAATTTAACAATGAGATGACAAAAAAGCAGAGTTGTCTTTATTTTGGGGCATGGCTGTGCTGAAAGTGCTCATCACAAGTTAGCTGGCTGAACACCCTTTATGTTTCTTAGTTGCAGAGTGTTGTTGCCATGGTGACATCCCTTCCCCTTTGCTAAGCCCAAAGCACACGGTGGTGCTTCAGGCAGAGCTACGAGGGGGAAGACAACACACACACACTGCTGTTTAGTGAGAAATATGTACAGTCAGCAGTAGAAATGGCCCCCATAGTGAAGACTCCTTATCCAGAGGAGGATGAAGCCTCTCTGTGAGGCAGTGCTGGACAGAAACCATGTTCTCTCCTCCTGTGACTCCCCCTGAGATGTGACATATTCACATTTTTTGTGTCATGCACAACCAATTAGTTCAGCTAATGGCCAGGAAATGATTTCCTGTTAGGTCCAGTTCACAGTCAGTCTAGACATAGTTAAGAATGTGACCTCTTTTGGGGAGATGTCTTCACAGAGGTCTGCTGCAGAGGCTGCAAAGCTTTTAAGCAGTTGCAGCTATGAATTAATTATGTGATCACTTCATTTTTAATAGTTATATGGGAATAAATTATTTCAAAAACATTTATGCAGTTTGCATTATAACAGAAATGCTAACTCTGCTAAAATTGAATAGTTTTGCATACTCAGCAATGTTCCACAGCAGCCAAATAAAACCCACTATTCTGAACAAAGGGATCAGGTGATAATACACATCACAGGTTCAAATTCCAGGACTCACACTTCATCCACTGTCTGACTTCCTCTGCAGAGCACCCCGCTTGACCTGATCGAGACCGGAAAGGGGCTGAAGTTCCAAGCAGAGCGCCCCCACTTGGTCAGTCTGGGTAGTGGGCGTCTGAGCACTGCCATCACCCTGCTGCCCCTGCCTGAGGGTGAGACACGACAGAGCACTTCAGACAATGATGTAACAGCTGAGTTTGCTTTGGTCAGCCATAAAAAAACTGAGCAGTCACAACCAATTTACACAAGTTATGAAAATATACCTCTGATATAACTGGTAAACTTTCACATTATGTCCAAGAGTTTAAATCAAGGCAACTGGACTCAGGGTTTTTGTCATGTGAGTTCCTCCCAGAGGTCCTGAGCACATAAATACACACACTCCCCCAGGACAGCCCAGTCCAGTCCAGTCCAGTTGCCTCGATTTAAACTCTTGGACATAACTATGACCTGGATGAATGAGAGCATCCACACACACTTTCTGTCACATTATTCACATTCACATGTGACAGCAGATTTCATCTTGAGCTTGTCCTCTGAGCTGTTGGTTTGCCTGTTAGGCTGATGTCCTTTGTGTCGGTCGACCTGGCCCTCCTCTGTCTGTCTGTGCAGGCTGCAAGGAGATTTATTTCTTCAGGTTGTATCCTGGAGTGTGTGAGTTAGTATATATGTGTGCATATGCATTGTTTTGCACTTTTTACAATCTGTTGGAGGCCTGTTCTTCAAAATAATGTTAGAATCATCAGGTTTTTGATCATGTGGAGATGGGCCTTTAAGTTTTTAAAAACCCTGCTTCTGCACCATTACCTTTATAACTTCTAAAAAAACAGATCAATTTTACAACTTGTACAATGCTATAATACTATGTGTCTTACTAATTTGAGCATCATATGTGTATATTGTTAGATAGACTGCTTCTGATTAAAGTCTGAGCCTCCCCTCTTTCAGGCAGGACCACTCTGGGCCATGGTCCCATGGACATCAGTATTCAGGGCCCAGGGGTGGCATCGCAGCACTGCTACATAGCGAACAGGTCGGGAGTGATCACATTGCACCCTTGTGGGAACCTCTGCGCCATCGATGGGCTCCAGGTCAAACAGCCCACCCGCTTGTCACAAGGTAGGATGCTCTGTCACATAATTCTCTGCTGTTTGGGATGGTTTGTCTACAGACGTGTGTTGTGTTGTCAGCAGTGTTGAACGTGGATTTTCATTTTGTAATCAGAACAAATCAGTGATCAGAAATGACAGGATTCAGGGTTTCAGCTATAATTTCTCCTGCCTACTGGCCATTATAATTCCAGTTATTGAAACCTAAAGATCCATTCATCAGCTCCTTGCGTAGCCGAATAAATGCTGTGTAGGAGCCAGCAGGTCTATTCAATAACATGCACACACTGCGCTTTTAAACAGTCATTGACTGGAGAGGTTCCAGTATTAATGAGTTAACATAGTGAGCTTTGCTGTGTTCAGGCATGCTGCAGGAAACTGCAGGAGAATTGATTTTCAATGTAAAAACTGGAGTCTGTGGAGCATGTTCCATTACCCCCTGGCATTTCAAAAGTCATAGACCACATGTGATCCTGCACATGTATGGAAGCAAAGACAACACCATGAACACATGTGGTACACTGAGTGATCACAGTCTGATGCAGATGCAGTATGATGGTGATGGGATCTGTCTGGTATGCAGCCCTTCTTTGTCATTGACGCTGACAAACAGGTGTAGATCTGACTGTAATGCTCAACTTCTACTTAACCAAATTATAGGAAGTGAAACACCATGTAGCTGTTATAATTTAGTCATGGAAATCCATATGTTCTTATCAGAGAGAGAGAGCACACACACTCATCATTACTCACAGGATGTGAGCTTCCCTCTGTGTAATCACACACTGTAGTGTTACTTCTCAAAGAGTGTCCACCTCTGCTAACAGACATGCTAATAGTGTAAACAGTACTTTCTGCAGGATCTAGTATCCTGTGTGGTGTATGTACATGTAGAAGAACACGTGTGTCATCTGTCAGTGTGTCCCTCTTACTGTTGGTATGTGGACCTGGCAGGGTAACCTGAGTGGGAACATGGGGCTATTTATACTGCCCTCTGTATACCCCAGACAGAAGGGACTTTAGTGGCAGAGGGGGTTTCAGGTTGAAGAGTGAGGGTAAACTGGAGTTCACTGCCAGGGTCCTGGAGAGGGATGACCCACGTAGTCATGAAAGGGATAGTTCAGGTCCCTTCCTTTAACATGCAGATGTAATTTTACAGCAGGAAGCAGTTCAGACGTACCACTCCTATGTGCCTAATATGACTAACACATTACAAAACCCAAATTCCCCACGAGACAAGTGAAGCTTTGGTTGCCTCATAGCAAGCCATGACTTGATGCTCGTGTTTGTTATAGGTAGTCTTCGTCTGCTCTTGAGATGTGTTTCCCTTGTTCAGTTTATAGAATCAAGCAGCAGCAAGCTGCTATTGTGACAAAATGAAAATGTGCTTAACAAGGGTTTTGGTGTAATCCCCTTGGATTTATAATATGAGACGAGCTGGTGGAGGGAAATCCCAACAATGAAAGGGCATGTACAAACTAAGCCAGTTTGTTCAAAGGAGGATGAGCCTGTGCTTTAATAAAGGGATAAAGGCTTGTTAGTTTGATTCAGTGGGCCAGGAGAAATACAGGGTCAACTACTGTCTATTGACATGCAAAAAGACAGAGTCACACATTCTTTCTGCTTTATTTACCATTTTTGCACATCACCTTTTGACTGACAAGTGGGCATTCTCAGCCTGTGAGGATCAGGTCACAGTGAGAGTAAAGGCCATTTTGGGCATGGAGTCGGATTCCTTTGATGTATTTCTCAACAGTTTTTTACTATATTGGTAACTGATGATATACTGTATGCGAAGTAAGTGATCTGAATACTCCTGAGCTGTTCCCTTCCTCAGCACTGTTACACTTCTTGTTTCTGTTTAATGTTAGTAAGTCCAATAGCACAATAAAGTTTACTCTGACGCCACACTGTCACAGACTGACTGCCCTTCCAGAGAACTCTTAGGTGAGTTCTCTCTTTAATGTGCACTTTTATGGCTCATAATAAATGACTTCAATACTGAAGGCTTAACCTTTGTTCTTTTATATAATGATCAAGGTAAGATATAAGACAGTCGACATGACGCCCAGGTTCTCTGTCCCTTTGGCTCCCATGTTATCAAATCAATACATGACCATAATCAATCGTTCTGAAGATGTTATTGATCAGTTCAGTAATATTGTGGATTATGATATAGGCCCCATTGGTGTGAGCCCCCTCCTCCCGGTCTTCCAGTCCCTCCCCTGTGTCCTCTCATTCCACGGCTCTGACACAGGACCCCACCTTCCTCTCTCTGCTCCTCCTCTCCGCTGCCTGACAGCCCGGACTCTGAGCGGAGGGAGATGACTGAGCCAGCTGTTTCTCAGGAGCCCCAGCAGCAGGGGAGACAGCGTCTTCTGGACTAAGCTGCTAGTGGGGGAAGGAGACAATGGACTGAGACTACAATGACTGTAAAGTCCCGCACTGGTTTGAATGAGCCGGGATACACCATCAGTGGATGAACTGGTGTTTTAACAAGCGGCCGGGCAGACAGCTTCCATTCAACTTTCAAATATCTGCAGAATATATTAGTCTCTGGGCTTTTGACATTATCATAACAAAAGCGCGTCCCGGACAAAAAGCCCATAAACGCTGCTGTTGTTCCTCCATAAGACAGAAACACGTGGTTTAATTTAAAGGAGCAGCCGCGATGGAAACAGCGGGGGAGAGCACTTTCATTCATTGCTGCTAAAGTAAGTTTGCATTGTTTCTGCTTTGTGCTAGTTTGGAGTTTTTGTTTGTTTTTGTTGTGAGCTGAGTAACAGAGTAACAGAGGTCCTGTTGTTGACTAGCTCCTCAGTCTAGTTAGCATAGCATGGACACAGGTAGATAATGAGACAATATGGTCCTACGCAACTTTTAAGCCAAAAGAATTCCGTATAAAATCTAAAGAAAACTGGCATTGCACTGGTAAATGCGACTTTCCATGACCAACAGGCTCCGTTCAATGCGGCATATGCACCAGCTGGATGTGATTCCAATTTGCTTTTATCATGTGTTTGGGTGTTTCAACCTGCAGGGGGGACGCTAAAGCAGTGCTATGGTTTCACTTACACACAGAGCTGCTGGCTCACCTTTAATGCCGGATTTTTCCAGATACCTTTATGACTTGTGTATGATTAGATGTTTTGAAGGCAGTTTGGTCTGTGTCTCCACACACGCCACCTGCTCTAAGGTTGCTGTCCCCAGTGCTGAGTTCTTCTCCCTACCTCCACGTGAGTTCTGTTTATAGGCTACAAACATACAAGTCTGCCAGGTCTGCAGATACCCCCCATCCAGCCTGGCATGAGCAGCCCTCACTGTGTTTGTCTACTGTTACACTGCTATTCCTGGTTGCCAATGTGACCATGTGAGGAGCCAGAAAGAATCCCCACTCCTGAGGCTGCTGGGAGAGTGGTGTGGACTCCCAGCTGGCTCCCAGTACAGGTCAGACATGTGTGGGGCTGGTAGCAGCTGGTGTGCTAGGTCAGAGTGTGTGTAGTTGTTGACACAGTCTTTAAGGGTACATCCTCTGGCTGCACCCGAGTCAAGGCAGTGTCTAAACGAGAATGTAGATAAATACTAAACGTTCAGCACCAACAGCTCGAGTGGATCAGGGCTGCTTTCACACGCACTGAATTCCACAGTTTCAGTACACAGCCTGGTATGATCAGTGTAGTTTGAGCTGCTTCAACTCCATGGTACATTGATTTCTGCGTACACCTGGTGACTAATAACTATGTTTTCAGAGCAAATTGCAAAAAATGATGGTATAGATATTGTGTCATATCATATGGTTGAGCTGCTGGCCTCTGTTGGGTATGGGTGCACTTGTTGACACGTATTTGCTGATCTGTAAACTTTCACTGAACATAATGGGAAATAAATTGCTTAATAATCTATACACAGTGTCATCACCGTCACATAGTAGCAGGTATATTGATTTTAAATTAAAATTTTACAATGTAGAACTATTAACAATCTTTGTCCTAACAATTCTGCCACTTGGAGCCACTGCCCACCTTTCACCACTTGTAGATCCCTTGGTTTGCTGCAGCTGATTGATTCTAATGCTTGTGGCCATCTGCCTCTGGGAGCATGTTTAACAGCAGGGGTTTGGCTGTGGTTGTTCTGACATAAAGGAGGAGAAGAGGGTGGGCATGGGGAAGCAGATAACATCTGTTCAGACAAGCTGTAACTAGCCTCGGACACATTATTGTGATGAGCATTCACTATAGACTGCAGCTGCCAGGCTGCAGGATAAAGCATCAGGTCTGTGGATGCTGTGAACAGCAGGATCTAATTATAACAAAGTCTTTTAAATGGCTACTACCATAAGTTTACATGTAGTGTTAAGCTCACAGCCACAGGAACATAGTCTGTGTGAGTCTGGTGTAAACTACTAGCTACTACCTCACTATTTTTTCGGGTGATTTTGTTGTGGTTAACGTTTGCCCAATTTTGTTTAGTCATATGATCACAGTTTGTTGAAGGCCTTGCTTAGGACACAACCTCCTATATAGTGTGTGTGTGAAGTGGTTAGTCCCACATGATAGGAATGCACGTTTTGGGCTCTGCAGCCCATCTCCTCCTCTGTGTACTCCTATCAGACCAGCTCCATATCTTTCTCTGGTATGTGCGTCTGTCGGATGGCCCCTAGCTTGGCAAGGGCCAGTCATTGATTAACTGGTGGGTTTGACTCCTTGGCCTTTGCTGAGGCTGTAAACCATCTGCTTTCCATAGCAACTGTCAGCCATAGTTAAGGGCATCCCTTTGTCTGCAGCTTCTCCAGACGCTGTAGTGACATCCCATGCAGGAGTTTACGAGAGAAATAACAATTAGCATTCTTCATAATGCCAAATAAGAAGTCTGCAAGGTACAAAAGAGTGTAACTGCATAAATATATAACTTTACAGTTTTATGATTCTCTGATTATTCACTCACACTCAGGGCTTACAGCTGCTGGTGCTTTCCAAGTGGGGCACTTTAAAGTTGAAGTAACTGCACCTTTTCGATTTGCTGTAAGTTGCTGTAGAAGCAGGCTGTGTATTAACTTTGGAACTCTGGAAAGTGTAAGCTCGTTTTAGTTGATAAGTTAAGAAATCAGAGACAGGTAGTTAACATTAGTGGCTGCTGTTCTACCATGTGTCATGTTGACTGATCATATTAGTGGTGATAGTGGTGGTGTAGTTTATTTAAGAGGGGCCGTGTATAGAACAAGTCCTCCAGCAGAGTTAGCTATACAGCAAATTTACATCTGTGGTCCCTGGGCAGGAAGCCAAGAACAACCAACTAAATGGACAATACATACATTAGTATTGCTACTACCACTATTTACACACTAAAAAGCAATTACATAACGCTAACATATCACAACATATACATGTAATATGTACATGTACAAAATATATGTAACAACACTGGAAACGTTATCACACTTGGACATTATAGACAATGACACAGGGACAATACACACACACAGGGACGTTTAATACACATATGACATCACTTAAAACAGCACATAAAAAATGATAGATTGATGATAACATCTTTAATTAGCCTTCAGTCATGTCTTCAAGGATATTTTAAACCAGCTTGAAGTTATTAAGATAGTCACACCTGCCTGGGTCGAACTTGTAGAGCAGTGGGGTAGATTTGAAAGGATCATAAAATGTAAGAACAGTTTAGCAACAGGTAGTGGCGATAATATGCCTTAAATTAGCTAACCTGCTTTTACCAGCCTCTCTCTTAACTTGATGCCCACAACCCGCCCCATGACACAGACAAAGATATCGTTTGCCTTAGAGTTCTTAAACTGGCTTAAGATTTTAATGACATATGATGTCAAACAATGGAAGATCATCATTTGATAATGTAATGGCCTTCTCTCTTGAACCAAAGCCTAGTGCTAGATCTTGATCTGAATCAATAAAATACTTATTGAACACAGAAGAAGGTTCCCTGCACTTGTAATCCCTTGTAAACCCTTTATCCCTTTTACTTCTTTAAGGCTCTGTTAATGTTGCCAGATTTTCTGCAGTTTCCTTTCAAATCATTTATAATAATAAAAATTGCTTTAGCCATTCTCAGTTCATTTACAGTGGTTTTGGTGTTCCCAAACAACTTATATTGACTAACTTGATGTCTGGTTGCAGTCTCTGCTTAACTCAACGTTAACTCAACGTTAAGCAGAGACTGCAACCAGATTAAAAACTGAACTGTGGGTGGTCTTACCAGAGAATCTAGGATGGTATCATGGAACTCATGAGGTTTCAAATATAAAATTAGTCAAGTGGCTTTGTTTTTGCTATCACAAATGGGCATTTCAATTGTTCTAAATAGCATTGTATACTATAATCTGTACTGTTTTATGCTACTACAGTTTTACAGCATTCCTTTCATCTTGATTGGACATGGACACATCCAATGAGCAGCAGAGTGCCTATAGACATATGAATCTGAGGACTCTAGCTGACATCAGGGGAGGATCCCCTATCACAATCAGACCTTAGCTTTTTTTATTTAGCTCCTTCAGCTCACTCCTGTTCCTTCAGCCCCTGGCATTACATGGTACACTCTTGGTAAAATCACATGCAGTCAGGTAGACGTGATGACTGCTAATAATTATTATACTTGGTGTTCATCTTGCTTCAAAAGCAAGTTGTTTTAATATTTTATTTAAGTCTGCATGTTGTTATTGGGATTATAGTAATCCTGTGAACATGAGATGTTTTCACAGCTTCTGACAGACGGTGAGTAACAGTAGCCACAAGCTTGATTGACCATCATGTGCAACGGCATTTCTTTGTCATGTGTCTCTATGAGCTCACTGTGGTAGAATGTGAAGCGTTCTTGCTCTGACCACCTCTGGTTCTTCCGATCTAATCTTCTGGGGAATGTACTTCAGGCTGCGCTGACACACTGGAAAGATTTAATGTGGTCATACCAGTGCAAAGGAAAGGGAAAAAGCACTCTCATGAGATGTTATTAGAGAAATGATGGAATATTTGGGCCACAGATAAATTGCAGTGCAGGGCTGCTAACTATTTCTCCATTTAATGCCACAATACCCTTGAGGCATGATGTGGCATTAGCACTGAGTGGCCTGAGTGGTCCCAAACACATACTCACAAGGGTTTACAGTGATAACTCTTGTCAGCTCTGTTAAGTCTGTACCTTGTATGAAAGGTTTCAGATTTTTTTGGTGGAAGGGGATTATTATTTTTTATGTTGAAAAATCCTACAAATTAAAATAATTTCAAGGCTTTAATTTCCAATTACAGAAGAATCATACTAGGCTCAAAAGCTTTATGATGCTTCAGATCTACACTGATTGGTAAGGATTTTGGTATTATTTTAATTCTGAAATTCAATTAATAATGTTAAGAGAGGTTAGTATAATAACCCAGAAGCTTTCATGCCCCTGTGTGTGCATTATGACACAGCATAAAGGAGCAGCTTGTCTTTGTGTGTCCTTGTGGGAAGGTGGTGATGATCTTTACAGTGTGTGTCCTTACTCCTGATGATTGCCTGACATAGCGAATGATATGGAACACATTGTTTGACGCAGCACTTTTAAATTGGACTTTTTGCTTGTATCCTTAGTAAGGGTGGTATCCTGGAGGGCAGGGAGTGTGCCTGAAAGATGCTGCTCTTGCAGTAATACTAAGAGTGCACTCACAGTAATGAAGCTGGTGATTAGATGAGTTGCTCCTGGAGTGTTGAAGGAGAAATTGTTCTTTCGCACTGGTCAAGGAATCAATCTAGCTGATTACTTTCTGGGTTTTCACACTCCCATGTGCACACACCTCCTCATACTTCTTTTTTAACACACATGGTAACTCCATGTGTTGTGTCATATTTTCCAGTTGGAAAGTACTTCAGGCTCAGCCTTTGATTAAGCCATCTCAGTTTCTACCGCAGCTTGTTTTGCTGAGCTCAGGCTTGGAGAGAAGTAAGCCTGAGATGTGAACCACTGGTTGTTGGAAGAGTCCTGACATACTTATCCTGAGTCAGAGGGTTCTTATAAAGGAGACATTAATGGAGAGAACGAGCTATAGATAAGTAATGGCAACATAGTGAGGATGCTGGATGCTACATGTGTGCTTGATTTATTACTGCTACAGGTAAAACCATGAAGGATCAAACCACTGCTGATGTACAGTAGGTGATTGGCTAATGGAAATGAATGAATTTCCTATGCTTAAATAGACTCCAGAACATTGCTTTTTTATAGACATTTCTAAGTGACCCCAAACTTTTGAATGGTAGAGTATATGTCAAAAACAATTACAGGGGCCTATGTGTTGAGCAACATGTAGACGTGCCAGAAAAAGAAAAACTCATTCCAACATTAAGCAAATGCTGTCTAAATAAAGGATTTACAGTAGTGGTTTGAGGAGTGGTTCATTTCTCCGCATGGTTGGTGCTTGGCATCTCTCTGGTCTCATTAACCGTCCCACCCAGTGTTCTGTTTAATACGAAGAAGGCATGTCTGCAGCATATCTGTTCAGATAAGGTGGGAAAACCCAGAATCCAGAAGCACAGCCTTCAGCTGTGGATAAGCTGTTGGCCTGATTGCTCCTTATAAAATATTTTACTTGGTGATTTTAGATGCTGTTAACATTTGAAGCGGCACACCATATGTTATTCCTGGTTTATTGATTTTGCACCAACTGCTTCAGTTAAATTACCTTTCGCTCCTGTAATTGCAAAATGAAGCACAGCAGTTTCTCTGTGTCAACACTGTGTGGTTGCTCGAGAATGAATATCTGCATGATTTATGAGCCTAACCCTCCTCACCTTCTCCCCATTGAGTATGATACATGGACTGTTTAGAGCATCTCTGTATCCTGTCCCGTTCTAGGGACACGAATAAATGTTTCATGTCTCCCTGGTCCATAAATCTACACTTATTTTGTAGCTATCTGTCTAATGATAGGCTCCCTGATGTGTCTTCTCGCAGCAGGAGGATCCATCATGACAAGTAGCTGCATGGCATTGTAATGGAATTGATGTTAAGTGCTAATTGGCATCTTGAGACTAGCAGCAATGGACCTCATAGATATTGACTCATTGAAAGCTTGTAGTAGATGGATTGATCAAGAAAATATCACACTGTTTGATTCAATCATAAATCAGGACTGTTTTGAAAATGTCATGATGTGTGGTATATTATTCTTAATGAATTATTTTGGACTCAAGTGTTTTCAGTTCTTATTTACAGTAAAGAAAACTGTCCCGTTGGGATCTAATTGAGTTCCCTTTTACTAGTTTTTATTTTACTGAATGACTTAGTTCATGAAACAACTCTAGCTAAAATACATTTTTATGCTGATGACACAATAATTTATATGGCTGCATTGTCAATGTGCAGAACCATACAACTCTTACAGGATATTTTCATATCGCTGCAGCTTTCAGTGTTAAAATTAGGGATGCACCGAAATGAAAATTCTTGGCCGAAACCAAAAACCGAAAATGAGGAATCCAAGGCCGAAAACCAAAAACTGAAACACCGAAACAAAACTTATTATGCCAATTATTAGTACCATTGCATTTATGGCTATAACTGTGTACTAACCTCACTAAAATCATGGCATTGCAAATGCACAACTTTTGAACAACAGTTTATGCGTAATTTTAATGGGAGTCTATGGAGTAACCTTTAAAACCATCTTCAACTTTGACATGTAACTAGTTCCACATGCTTTCAGTTACAGAAACCATTCAAGCATCATTCTGTTCAGCTCTTCAAGGCTATTAAAATTGTATTCAGATTTGTTCAATGTTTCGTTTTCAAAATATTAATAAATATTCAAAAGCCTTTTAACAGTGAAGTCTATGAGAGAGCCCTTCAACGAGGGTCATCTGCCAAATGAGTTTAGTCTTAAAACGCTCATTAGATGCTGCTCTATCAAACTTGTATTCAGAATTTTCTAATTCCGAATCATTTGCGCACGCCAGGCTCTCAAAGTTAGACTGGTTTTTGAGGTCTCCTCTGAGTTTAACATTAGTGTGTATTGCGTGGAATGATCAAAGGCAGAGTGGATGATGTCATCAGAGTGGAGAGAGGCTGAGGAGATGCCTAAAAAATTTCTCTAACCTGCGCTCAGGCCTGACCCTTCCATCTAACTGGGATAATTTTTATATCAGTTCGAAGGAACACTCGTTAGCTTTCTGACGGTGTCACTCTTAAAACTGAACACCAAACAGTTTTGCCTTTATAGCCAGCTGTTCGGGGAGAGTGCCGGTCATTCTTCCATTAAGACATAATGTAAAACCAAAAACAGAGCAGCCATATTTTCTAACTCGCCGCCATCTCCACATCTGACGGTGTCCTTATTTTTTGTCTGAAGGCTTCGGTTTGGACAAAAAGAGAAGTTGTTCGGAGGGTGTCTTAAATAGGGCTTAATTAGGCAGGCAGGGCTGTGACCATGGTGACAGGCTGACACACTAGAAGCATACAAAGCAGCCATATTTGTAGTCTTTATCAGACTTTAAGCATTATATAGTTATATTGATCATCTTTCAGCTGTATACTACATTTCCACATTTAAATCACACAGCCTGAGCTTCTTATAGTCCCATGGTATTATTCCAGCCTCAGACCTTTTATATGGTGTATCCACAGGCTATTCTTAAAGGTCATGACTTCATACTGTTCTTGTCTTCAGCTGTTTCTTTTTATATCTTCCTAATATTCAAAGATTTTCTACTTTTCAAAATAAGAGCTTTATCTTTTTAAATTCTTAACCATGTTTCAGCAAATTAATTCAGATTGCAGATTCTCCAGCAATTCAGAGCAATCCTTCACTTGCATTTTCTTCAGGAAATGCTTTTCTAGTCTTTTCTTGTGTTGTGTTCTGTATTTGAAACTGCTGGCTGCTGCCATGGCCACAATGTAAGATCGGTGTAGTGTCCACCCTGATATTTTCAGGGACAGTAAGGTACAATGGTGTCAAATAGGATATGCCTGCTGCTGTGTTCAAATAAGCATGTGTTCTGTGCGTATAAACCATGTGTTGTTTCTGTTTTGCTGACTCATCACATGTTGATCCCTTGTGGCTTCCTCTACTGTCAGTGACCACACATGCGCACACACACAGGAAACTGATGGCGCTGAGGTGCAGGGTCAGACTCCCTTGGGAGCAGTGGAATCAGTCGGTCAGTCAGTCAGTCAGTCAGTCAGTCAGCCAGTGAGTGTCAGCTGCCAGCAGTTTGTGCTGAGAGAACGGGGAGAGGAGGAGAAATATCTTCCCTCATCCATCAGCCTCCAGCAGCCTCTGCAGCACTGACGGCTGGATGTAGAAGCACCACACCAGAGCTGCTGCACTGGGTGTAATTTAACCACAGCTATAGTGCATGGCTGTTGTTCTTCTGGAGTGTTATACAAAAAAAGTTGGGAGTGTATTGATTTGGTTGAATTTTAGCTTTGGCTTGACGTATGCTCAAAAACCATGACAAAACACATGCACATGTACACATGTGCAATCTGGCTGATACTGTGTTGTGGCACTGATACCAATATTCTATTTATTAAAAACCATACAGTTAGGCCCAGAAATATTTGGACAGTGACACAACTTTTGTTATTTTAGCTGTTAACAAAAAAATATTCAGATACAGTTTGGATGTGAATACTCTCAAACTACAGATGAGAGTCTGCACTTTAAATCCATATTGATTACATAATCAATATGGATTTAAAGTGCAGACTCTCAGCTGTAGTTTGAGAGTGTTCACATCCAAATTGGAGCAAGGGTTTAGGAATTACAGTTCTTTATTACGTGGCTGCCTCTTTTTCAAGGGACCAAAAGTAATTGGACAATTGGCTCAGAAAGCTGCAAAAAAATAACAAGGCTGCATGGGCTCTTCCCTTGTTAACCTGTCATCAATTAAGCAAGTAAAAGGTCTGGAGTTGATTCCAGGTGCATTTGGATGCTGTTGCTGTGAACACACAACTCAGCCTCAAGGATAGAAAGGCCAGAATTGACTTTGCCAAAAAAAACACCTGAAGAAGCCAGCCCAGTTCTGGAACAGCATTCTTTGGACAGCCAGAAGTCCCAGAATACATTTTGCACCACGTTCATGAAGTGCTGTTATTGCAGGTTTACTTTTGAAGATGTATAATCACTGTTTTCTAAACCACTCTGATACACATTGTTTTGTTCATTGTGAGTAGAATTTTGAGTAAAAATGTCGCAGCTTGCCACTGTTTCCAAACTTTTCCACCTCACAGAGTGAGTGATGACTTTGTCATGAATGTGTCAGTTATATACTGCTTCCAGCTATGTTTTTTTGGCTTGTGTTTTCTTTAGAAGTGTTTGAATTGATCTTTACCAGGCAGCACATGTTAGTGCAAGTCAAGAGCAGAAGTGTATGCAGTGAGTCAGGGAGGAGGAGGAATAGAGCTTTGCTGGCAGAATCTAGAGGGAAACAGGAGCTAGGTGAAGGGCTCAGATGACTCCTGAAGACACAGTGGCTGAGCTGACGTGGCTCTGCAGACCGCAGTATTAACATCCTGATGGCTGCTCTTAAAAGTCCTACTCAGCATGTCTGTTTTTCCCTTTCATGACCAGACTGATGGGGCTCTCATTTTCCTGCTGATGAGACTCCAAAATATCAACAGAAACATTTGAACTGTGGAAAATGCCGACCAAAGTTATGTGGAGGAGAGTGTTATAACCACTGAAGTAACCATGCTGATGGAAAGCAGCCTCTGCACCATTCATAGACATTCTGATGGTGGAAAAATACTAACACAGAAACAGCTCTGCATTTAGGCTGCTCATAGGCATGCAGAATTTATTGTTCCAATATTAAGTGATCATTTAAGTGGCATGCACATCTGCAGGACTAATCATACTTCTCTGCCTCATCGCTCAATAGAGCAAACTTAAATTAAAAAATTAGCAAAAAAAAACAACAACAAAACGGTACAGCTTTGTATTATCAGCTGAGTATTGCAAACCACTTTGTCCTCAGGAGTAATAGTTTGTGTTATTATACCAAGATCAGTGTTTGGTCAGCTAGTTTGGCTAACCAGCAGCCAGCCTGCTGACTAAGCTAAGTTTGATTGCATGCTAATATTGCCAGCAGATTACAGTCCATAAGGCAATACATCCATAATCTTGGATGTCGGCTTATTTGCAGTACTCAGCTAACAATATAATGTATAGCAATACAATGTAGTAAGCAAAGGACGATGTCATGCTAGATAAATACCTGTATCCACTCAGAGAACACAGAGAAAACGAAGATGAGCTTTTCTAGTTGTAAATGTTTTGTTGTTTACTGACAACATCTGAACGGTAGCTAGTTTTAGTCATTTTAATTGGAATTGAATTGAATTGGATGCTGTTCTCCGTTCAATGTTTTGCTTCATTAGGCAGTGATAGTTTCATCATGGAAAACTGTTCACAGGATATTATAGGCAGGTCTCAATTGTGAAGTTACGACCTGTTCACTCTTTGTCAATGAATAGATTAGTTTTTCTCTACGGTGTATGATACAATAAGGTGTTTTCTCCCAGGCTGTAAGTGTGTGTCTGCCCATAATGAAAGGGCATCTGGCTGTTGTTGTACACCACCACAGTCTGCTGCGTGATGGAGAACTTTCCATCTTTCCCTCGTAATCTCAGGAGGACACAATGGAGTTATATTGAGAAGGCTAGGAAAGTGCAGTTGCCTATCTGTTACCACGATCATGGCACATAAAGGGGCTGAACTAGTGTTGGGTGTTAGTGTCCTTACTTTTCATACCAGATGGTGAGTGGATGTGATTGATACAGAAACCCAGTGTGTACATAGGATCAGTGCTATTGTTATACCAGCTGGTTATATTGTGTAGTATAAAACCAGTAGCTGGCTTGCTGCTTCGCAAGGTAGTTGTTGAGTTATGTTAGAGTCTAATTTTCTCTTGAGGCTGACATGTAATGGATGTTTGCACAAATACATCTGTGATATGATGATATTCACTAACATTGCTGATCTGTTATTATGGTTAGAGATGCCTTCAACCACAAACAACATTTACATTACCACATTTTTCAACTGTACATGCAAACACAGGACCTGAACAGTAGATGATAATAGTGATGCCAGCATGTATTTGAAGGCAAAATGATGGTTTGGTACATTTTCCCTAATTAATCATGAATCCAAACATTCTTTGAAATGTTAGTGCTGATTAGAAGACCCTATGACTGTCATCACTTTGTTTACTGTGGGTCTGAATATTTTATCTTCCAAATTGGATGTGTTTCCTGTAGAAGCAGGATGTCAGGGCGAGGCAGATCAGATTGTTCAACTGTGGAAACCTATGGGAGTTCATTTACTAAAAGAAGACAAGCGTCTTTGCATTTTTTTTAAATAATTGAATACTTTATTTACACTTATAATGCAGCTTCTCAGAAAAGAGGTTGAAATGTGAGTTTTTCGGTGATTCCTAAACAGCGACTTCTTTCCAACACTTACAGCAACGCTGCATCTAAGTACACGGGATCATCAGTTTTCACTTACACAGAGCAACAAGGGACTGCAAGCCCTCCTGCTGTGTTAGTGATCACAGTGTGGTCTGAGTCAGCACAGCTTGTCTGTTCTGTTGGTTTCTGTTTGAGTACGTTGCACTGCTGATGCTGTCCGAACAGCTCTGCTATTCACCTTTATTATGTATCTCCTGTTGTATTATGGCCGTCCTCTGTGTGTCTGTCCAGCCTGGATGCTGACAGAATCACACAAACATGTTTTAGGGGATTTTGCAGACTCTGACAGATTTAGTTAATAAATCTGCCAAATCAGACACATCTAGGGAGCAGCATCAGTGTCAGAGATGCTGACAGGGTAAACAAACTCATCTGTAAAGCTGGCAGCATTGTTGGACAGGAAAAAAAATTCAAGAAATCATTCCAGTCACAATAACACTGTGTAACGGTACCGAGCGGTTCAGATTTTTTTCCTGAACCGTCCCATGCCTACCATTTACACAAGTTAATTTCACTCCAGAAACTCTTAATGCTCTCTGCAACTAGAAAAAAAAATGTTCTCCTGCAATGCTGCTGTTCAATTAATGGATTAATGCACCAGTTAATGTTTATTTATTTATTTCTTAGGCACATATATAAAGACTTTGCTTTTACATTTACTACCTTATGCAACCAGAATGTTGATTTGTTTAAATAAAATATTCTGATAATGGTTGACCGATGGTTTTTTATTTAAAGACACAAAAATAAGATCGTTGTCAATATTATGGGTTAAATAAATTATATTGGCATGGATATTACCGATAGAAGATCACTTGTTTTGTGTATTTCTAATTGTCTTTTTTTAGTATGATGGTGGGGGTATCTGAGCAAGGCTGAAGCTGAATGCAACTGAATGTGATTTTCACATTATTTATGACATTTACCAACCTCTAAATAGAGTTAACCAGGATATTCATCATTCCGCTTGCTATCATTATCATTTCCTTGTATAACTGAACTGTTTTGGGAGTTTTAGGTTGAAATGACCCCATTTAAATGTTTTCAAACACATGTGCATGTTCCTTTCCAGGCTGTATGCTGTGTTTTGGTCAATCCACCTTTTTTCGCTTCAACCACCCTGAGGAAGCCTTGAAGATGAAGAGCATGATGCCCCATGGGGGAAGTGTCTCCACCATGGACTACAGACTATGTGCAGGTGTGGAACTTGTATTTATGCTCATATTGTGTGTCCTACTGTATTATTTGTCTGTTTTCATTCAGCCACACTAGCCCTTAAACTCACCCGCTCCCTTCCTTCAACAACACAAACACTGCATGTGAATAAAGACACACTGACCTTTTGTTCCATGAATAATAAGAGTAGAAGGAACATTCCCTCCTTAAGTTCCAGTTTCAGCTCTGCCTCTATGAATGAATGGGCTGCTTGTTACAGGCTGCTGGTAGAGGTGGAGCAGTGGGGCAGTGGCTTTTACAGGTGGATGTTTGCACAGCAGTAAACTCCAGGCATTTTCCCCTTTTTATAACCTTGCATGGGTGGAGGAAGTGTCGCAGCACAAAGCGGTCTGAATTTAGTGGTCATTTTAGTGATATGCAATGCTAAACAATTATCTCTAAAAATAGTTGTATCTGGTTGTATTCAGTTCTGTTTCAACTTTCAATAATAACAAATATGATGATTTCTAAGCCAGAAATGTCATATTTAAAAAAATGAATGAAACACAAGCATAGGTTGCCCGTTGTTCCAGTTTGCTGCTGTGTTATTAGAGCCTTGTTTTAAAATGCAATACTCATTGAACCCTGGAGCTTGAAAGTTGCCCAGATGGGACCTGGTGCTGGAGTTCACACTATGCATGTTTTATGAGCATCTCATTCCCGCACGTCTCCAGGCAAGTTTTTAAGCTGCATGCCTTTCTGTGTGTGTGTTTGTGTGGTGCTCCTCCTGGCAGCCTCACAACTGTAAGTGTGCCTTTTCCTGGCCAGCTATACTACCAGGGAACCGTCTTGTTATTTCCCCCTTTCAGTGCTGATGCTGCCTGCCACCAGGGGATAAGTATAGCACACAGGAACGCTGGCTGCCGTGGACTTCCGGATCCAGTAATGAAAGCCTTCCGTTGTTTAGAAATGTACTAATTATGCATTCCTGAGTTGCGTTCGGATGAAGAGTGCTTATACCACTCCCATGATAAACTAGGCATATCTAGCATGCTGCATCAGCTTGTAAAGAGGCCCTTGTTATCCGTGTATGGATTCTAGGATCAGAGCTGTCAAAGAGACCAACCCCAATTAACATGTCCACAGTAAAGTGAGAATCTGTGACGTATGCACATCAGGGCTGAATCCTAACATTGTAACGGCCAGTTCATGCAGAAAGAGTCATCAAACCTTCTATAAAATTCCTGCGACAAGTGTTTCGTCTTGAGGAGATGTGATACAGTTTATAAATTCCTTTTTTAATTTACACATTAAAGGCACCCTTGGCCCTTCACTGTAATGTTCCTCTAAAACATGACAAATGCTAGAAAGAAGTTCAAACCCTGGCCTCTTTCCTGTCTCTGGACACCAGGCCTGCTGCACTGTGTCAACAAAAGTAAAGTAGAAACCATGTATGGCATGTATGGTCTCTTTCTAGGTAAAAAGGTGGAAATCCTAATACTGCAACCTACTACTAATCTACTGCTGATGACCATTAGCATTATTGATAGATTGTCCATGATTCATCATTCATCATCATTCATCATTTTCAAGATTCAAAGTGTTTATTGTCATATGCACAGGATAGAAACTGGTTTCCCTGTACAATGAAATTCTTACTTTGCTGCTCACACTGAAGTCATAAAGGTTCAAGAAAGACAAAATAAATAATAAAATAATAAATATAAATATAAAATATAAAGATGCAAATAAGTACACAAAATATAAACTATGGAAGGAAATGGAGCTATATACATATAAATGTGCATGTGTGCTACATCAGCTGTTGTGCAAATTGAGCAGAGAATGAGCCATTGTGCAAAAACTGTCAGGAGGTAAACAACTGTACATGTGCAGTTTGGATATTAAGGTGCATAGACAAATAAATAGATGAACAATATTGCAGTTACTGTAACTGTAACTGTAACTGCAGTACAGTTTACAGTATGTAAACAGTCAGTATGTATGTGCGGGGTACAGTCCATTGATACAGACTCCTGTCAGCTGTTGAGGAGTCTGATGGCGGAGGGGAAGAAAGAGTTCCTGAGTCTGGTGGTCCTGCACTTCACACTCCTGTACCTCCGGCCTGAGGGGAGGAGAGTGAACAGACCTTGCTGGGGGTGGGTGGGGTTCTTGATGATGGAGGAAGCTCTCCTGTGGACTCCATGTGTAGTCCATGGCGGTAGAGCAGCTGTACCACACAGTGATGCAGCTGGTCAGGATGGACTCAACGACGCAGCTGTAAGAGCTGCTGAGGATCTTTGGCGACATGCCGACTTCAATTTTATGGACAAACCAGTGAAAAAAATGTCTTGTTAGCCTGTTTTCAGGCCAAACGGTACCAAACTTCCATTACAGTGGTCCCTCGCAGCACTGTTTTTTTTTAACAGCACATTGTGTTCTGATTGTCCGTAGACCATTGTCAATCAATCTCCTCCATGCCGTGTCTCCTGGACAGAATGTGTTCAGCTTGCCAAATGTACAGTGCACAGTGCTGTACTATAATAAGACTTATTTTTCTACGAAGGTTTGAACTGAGTGTTTAAAGAAGAGAGAAAAGTGTGAAAATGTTAATGTCTGTCTGAGAAAATTATGGCTAATGATTAGATTATTAATCATGATGCAGCTTGAATCAGTGAAATGAATGAAAATAAGCAGTCCCCATTTTTCACCCTGTATTTTAACTCATAAAACCAGCTGACAGCAAGCAAAGTATTCTTACTTCATGTTAATCAGTCACTAATGGATGGACTTATGTTAGCAGACAGTTGCTACCTAGTTAGCTAACTAACAAGCCAGCGCACCAGCATTATGATTGAGGGACATGATGAAAACAGTGTGCAGTGAGACCGTTCTCAGGTTTCTGTCTGGTCATGGCCCAAAATCTTGCGCATCGTTTAAAGATCATGTATTAATGGTAAGAGCTCCATCATTCGATCATTCAAGATACTACATACGTACACAAACGCACAATGACGAGTGATCATGAGAGAGTGAGACATCAGTGTTATAAAAGATCTTTGCAGCAGCATGAGGATAGATGATGTGATATCAGCCAAGATCGTTCGTGTCCGTCCCGGTAAAGTTTATTCTTAGTTTTACTGGTTCATCTTGACAACATCATCAACCTGTCATGTTTGTTCTCTGTAATGTATGATGTTTGTGTTCCTCTCTCCCTCTCTCCTTCGTCCTCTCTAATGACTCTAATGAAGTCTAATGACTTCAAGGACATAGAAAATGGTAGAGGCTTGTGTACATAATAATAAGTATAAAATGACAGTCCAGCCATCTTTCAGCTACCACCTCCTCAGTCAGTGGGCACTTCCTGTGCCTCTCTGCCTGGCCTGCAGACATCTTTGTGGCCCTAGGCTGCGTACTTAAGGTGGGCGATGTCTGAGGTTACAGTATCTTTTTTCATAGTCCATTTATACCCCTTCAGTTCCAGTCTAGTGTCTGCCATCCCTGGACCCTCCCTGCCTGGGTTTCCCCTCCTGCAAGCACTCACTCACTTTTCAGTAACAGGCCTTTCTCTCCTGGATTTTGCTGCTGTATTTGTAACTGACTGCAAAAAGCAAACATGGATTTCCACAACCACGTTGAATCTATTTTGTGTGCTTCTCATTGTTATCAAATGAAATCACTTATTAATAAAGGGGCAGGACCATGTGTGCTCTTCTGAACCACTTAAGAGCCACATTTCCATTCCAGGGGAAAATCTCTTTCTTCTTTTAAATATACCACTATGCTGGACGAGAAAGGTTTGGCCATACACAGCTTAGGAACATTTCCACAGGCTACCATCATCATCATCAGGTCTGATAACATACTATATGCACACCAGCGTGCACAATTCATCCAGAAGCTTTGTTTAAAGTCAGTACAATGCCCCAGTACCCATAGTTCTTCTAGTACTGACACATTTTAACAGCCTCACTGCTGTGCTTCATTAAAACAGCTGTACATCTCGCAGTAGTTCACAATCACCTGGACAGAAAATCTGCCATCACATCGGAAGTAGGCCAACTTTACTTTCAAAATAACATACCGGAACGTGCTTTTCCTTGAAATTTTTTTTGGCTGTCCAAAGAGAGCAGAACACTGTCGGTGTCAGTCAGTGCTCCTTTCATCCTACAAGTCTAGATAATAGATTTGATTACATTCTTAAGTTATTATGGCGGTAACACGTTTAGAACATGCTCCAAGTTCTTACGTCGCAAGTTGCATAAAACGCGGATATTAATGTGAAGGTCTCAGCCGGAAATGCAGCGTGTCGTTGCCTTTAACTGAACAACAATGTTCCGCGGGCAGCAGCTGTGCCTAGCTCCCCAACCCCAGCTTACACATCCCTTCTGTGGGCACGTCAGTGCTCCGTCGCACCCGGTCTGTTGCCGGGGTCCGGAGGATGTGGGCCTCATGTGTGCGTCCTGTAGCAGGTGAACCGCACTCAAACTGACCGGGTCGCAGTTTATTCTTTCATGTGAGTAACCATACTGTGCTGAATGCCGGAGCCTTTAAGCAATGGAAGAGATGGAAACCGGTCACACGCCAAACTCCATTAACCAGCTGTCGGTTTAATGTTCATGTGTTTCTGAAGGAGGCTGCTGACGTCGCTGGTAAAACACGACTCATTTAACGGAGTCTTTATTCATACCATAGCTCTTCATACATATGTCCTTTTCGGGAAACATTTCTCATTTGATGCCTCTGCCTATGTGCTTTATGAGGAAACATGTTTATATCAGCTGGAGCCTACAGACGGTATACCCGGTGTTGTCCTGTGTATTGAGCTGGCTTTGCTCTTCACACATCAGACTCATCGATTAAGCGACAGGGAGGCGGATCATTGAATGGAGCGATTTCTAAGTGAAGGGTGGCATAGGGCTCTCGAGGCGATGGTCAGTATCCCATGACATCATTCCACGGGCTTTCCCTCGGCAAACGGTTGCATTATTTCACCCCACCCCCTGCACATATGAACGTGTGTGCGGTAGACGGTGTGACATTAACATGTCGTGGATCCAAACAGTTTTGAATTGGCAGCTGGGTGCTTCATGTGCGTGGAGTATTTAGATTTCATTGTTGCCAGGCTGTCATAAGGCAGAGCTTCAGTGTATGTGATATTGTAGGAGAGTGAGCTGCTCCCATCTCAGCTGACAGAGCACTGCACATGCATTATTTGTGAAGCTTCCATATTTTGTACAGTTCTGCTGGTTGAACATTATGTGTTTTTATGTTGTATGATGCTTTGACATCACCATTGGACATGACAGTTCTATTCTTTTTCTCTCAGCGTTTGCCTTTCTATGACAGTAATCCATATGTTTCAGTTTAAACAGATTTCATTAACAGTAATAAACCCTGATCTGTGCTGTGATCCCTGCCTCCAGGCCATGCTGCTGAATCTCCCACGTGGCCATGTTGTAATAATCTACTATGCTGACATTAGGGAGATGGTTAAGATTAGATTACCCCGGCCTGCATCCTATGTTGCGTTCAGGCCACACAGTGATTGGGTTATGTAGCATTTTTTCCTGATCCCTGTCTATTTGTTTGTCTCTTCATCAGTGACCTTCCTTCTTTCCTCACCACTAATCACTCCTCTGCCCTTGTCCATACCTGTCTTGGAAAGTGTGCTTTGAATGTTGTGTTTGGTGTCACAAATGACAGACACCATGCTTTTTACTGCATCCACAACAGTTTTTTTCTGCCTGTACCTGACGACAGTTGTTTTCTGTCTTCCCTTAGACACTGAGAGTTTGGTCAATGGGAATCACCAGGCCAGTTCAGCCAAGTCTTCCCCAGCTCCTGGAGAGCAAGTCCAGTCTGAGCACAGTGCAATTGTCAGCTCTATTGAGAAGGACCTGCAGGAGATCATGGACTCCCTAGTCATGGATGATCCCCAACCTTCTTCCTCGGACACAAAAAAGCCTCCCAGCGGCCAATCCATCCCCCACTCCCCTTTGTCACCCATGGTCAATGGAGGGGGCCGGTATTTGTTGTCCCCTCCTACCAGCCCAGGGGCCATGTCTGTGGGGTCCAGCTACGAGAATACATCCCCTCCTTTTTCACCCCTCTCCTCCCCGTCAGCTGCCAGCAGTGGGAGCTTTACCAGCCCATCCCCTAGTGGAGGACCCCAGGATCAGAGTTCATCTCTGCCACCAGTGCCCGTACGTTCCTCTAGCTACAACTTCACCACCCAGCCTCCTGTACCTCAGCCACGAACCATGCTGCCTAACTTCAGCAGCAGCGGGGCAGGCCAAAAGGTTCAGGAAAGCCCCAGGCTGCCGAGAAAGGTCTTAAGCGAGGCTCCTCCGAGCCCAAAGCCGAGTCGCAGAGGACTAAGCCTAGATGGGTCTGAGAGCCCTCGACAGACCCCCCTTCTGTCCTCTAATGAATCCCTCAGCAGTAGAAACATTGTTCCAAGTAGCCCCAGACTTACTCCCAAATTCCCTACCTGCCCATCCCCATCACCCTCCAGTCCCAGGACCAAGACCACCACGGTGCTCCAGGAAAGGCCTGCCAGCCCATTCAGAGAGCAGACCAGTTTAGCTGATCGCTCCCTTACTTCCAGCCCCTCTAGACAGCTCTCCCAATCCACCAGAGCCTTTCAGCCACCCCTAGATCCCATTGTCCACATCATCCAAGGATCCCCACTCCAACAACATCCACGTTCTCTGCAGCCCCCTGAAAGCCCTCGCATGGCCAGGAGGAATGTGGAGGTGAATGGAGGCAGTGGAGGGACCAGTAGTATGAGAGAGCTGCCACCTCTGAGTCCTTCCATGGCTCGGAGAGGAGTCCCAGTTCTTCCAGGGGCACTGCCAGGTACTGTTCCTACATTGAGGACTCCTGACAGCCCTTCAAGTCTTGCCAAGCTTGTGCCAGAGAGTCCCAGGCTTCGCCGTAAGACTGGATCCACATCCGAGGAGCCAATGTGCAGCCGAGGGATCCGAGCCCGCAGCCCATCACCAACCTCCATGATGATGGAGGCCGGTTGTGGTGGCGTGGGAGTACGTAAGGCAAGCATTGGGAATTCCTTGTCACCTGCTTACAGTCTGGGCTCCCTACCTGGTTCATCCCCAACAGCGAGCCCCAGGAACCACAGGAAAATGTCTGCAGGGAGACCCCACCCTGGAATGAGGGAGAGGAAGAACAGCATCACTGAAATCAGCGACAATGAGGACGAGCTGCTGGAATACCACCGCCGACAGAGAGAGGAGCGGCTTCGAGAGCAGGAGATGGAGAAACTGGTGAGTCAGAACCATACATCACCAGAAAACTTGTTGTTTAGTGCTTTTTCAAAAAGAACTTGATCCGTTGCTTTACCTTAAGGCTGAGTCATATAATACATCACATGGTGTACCCTTTTCTCATTCAAAATGTTGGGTTCATTTCACAGTTGAGTTTTGCTGAATTTAGTATATATTAGCCTCTCTGAGGGCTCAGTAAATTTATAAGGCCTTTTTTGTTTTTTACTTTTTTGCCTGTCTTTGCCTGTCAGAATAATAGAAAATAATTTCATAGTTAAATCTCTAAAATATCAAAAATAAGGAAAGCATCAGAAGTTTCCAAGGCAAAACCTGTGACTGTTCCAATAAGTAAATGCCTCCCAGTGAGATAAAACTCACTCAGTCTACAGACTCTTCTTGATAAATTACATTATGATTTACTGTCAGACCTTACTTTTTTTCAACTAATACTGTAATAAAGTGTGTCTTGGTGAGTCATGCTGACATTACCCCTGCATACCCTGAAATGCTGGATAGACATTCATTTTGCTCATAATCACAAATGTGTTTCAAAGAAATGTGCAATCTGAATTTGAGCCTGAGTGTTTTATATTTTTGTTACCAACACTGATATTTAGTAGAAAACTGTGGTGATATATCAGCTGGTATTCTCACAATATACTAAGAAACTAAAGCTGGCTACATTGCTATCTGGTTGACAGGGTAATGTTAAAAAATATGTGGATAATTATTTCTTTACTTTTTTGGCATTGCATTTCACAAACTACTGCAAGCACTTACAGAAGTCTCAGTGTACCAGCCTCTGCTGAGTTGTGATGCTAGCACTGCTTCATGTGCTGCAGACAGTGCTGAGAGTGCTGGAAACACTGTTCGAGCAGATCAAAGTTTGTGATATTGGCAGATATTATTGGCAGACCATTGTTCGAGTCAAGCCGTTGTCTAAACAACACAATTCATTTTGTTGTCATTTTGATGGAGGAAAGCAGTAGTTGAACAGTAAGGTTGGTCTTGGAGGTTTAATGCTGGCACTAACAGCTGTGACAGGATTTATTTACATCCACAGTGCCCCTCGACTACACCAGGTGTTCAGGGTTGCTGTGGCAGAACGTAATGTAGCCTATATGTTAGCTATATGACAGCCCAGCAGATAAGATCCTAGCACATTCACAGTTCTAACATCTGGCACAAATGCTAAATGTTTTCTAGGGCTAGAATTTGCTTTTGATGTTTTTATTTTGTGAAAGAAATGTAAATATGTCCTTATCTTGGTTTAGAAAATGACATGGGAATTTGCACTATTGTGGACGTTTATATAATATTGTAAGCATGGAGGTGATATTGTATTTAGTTTGACAATTTCTTCAGGGTAATATGGCAGAAACTGTGTGACCTCCTGGAGCAAACGCAATATCTCCATGTTTGTTTGGAAAAGGAGGAGCAGCCAGCCCTGTAAACCATGCAGCGTCTGGGAGTTTGCTGTCGGCTGTCTACACTGTCGCTGACATGTGGTCTCTGGGCGCCCAGATGAGTCCATAGCAACCGCATTGTTTGTTGTTTCCGAAACTGAACAGGAGGAGGGCGAGGGAGAGCCGGCAGACATCTTGAACTTGTCTGCCAGGCTGAATGAAAGTGTGGAGACAAAGTCCTTGTAAAATGCCTTTATATGTGTTTGTTCCTGCGTGAGACAGCATTTGTCCGCTCTGCTTGTAATTACAGAGTGTGTGTTTTTTTAAAATGATGGGCTTTGTGAGGCAGCTCAGTTGGATGAGGTGACATGCTTTCTGTGTGCAAGGTCAGGTTTTGGTCGCTTTTTTTAAAACTGTTTGTGTGCAGCAGATTCATACACTAAGGCTGAAACCATGTTAACAGGGAGGTGGGCAGCAAGACCAGATGATACCACATGGTATTATCATACCCAGCTATCTGTGGCTGAGAGGCGGGGTACACCCTGGACAGGTCACCAGTCCATCCCAGGGGAACAAGGACAAGCACATCTTTAGAATGTGGGAGGAAGCCAGAGCACCCAGAGAAAACCCACACAGAGGGATAACTCCAGACACAGTTTGAGTCTGACTTCCAGTAGCAGCAGCAATACATTTAAGAAACATTTTCAGGAAGTTCAGAATCTGGCAGAACAGCAGCAAGCCTGTGATGTTTGAATTGTTTCAAAACACCTGCCGTCTTCCCTCAGTGGCATCAGGAGTAGAGATGCCCACTGCTGAATGTTTATCAATATCTTATCCGCTGATATAGAATTGAGTCAATAGATCAACATAAATAAATTGCAATGTGTCGAGTTTAAGGTTCAAACTTTTCAGCATATTTTACTGCCAAAATATTGGATATGTATTCTATACTTTTATGTGTGGTCAATGGTGACATCTAGAATTGCTCTGAGGCCAAGTTTGATATAAGCAGAGGATGTAATTTATACTGTAACCATTATATATACATAACAGTGGTTAAAAAGTTGGGTCACCAGGGAGTAATCAACTTCCTACATCCCTTCTGAATGGGACTTATTTCTTGATGTAGCCTGCATGCTGTTTAAATCTCTAGCATGGTTATTTGCCTTCATATACCCCTCTGAACCCTTTTTGTTCCCACTGAAGACCTAACAGCCACAACAACCTTTGGACTAGTACAACTTACAGTCACACAAGGTATAATATTGACTTAAGGGATGTGCAGAAAGCTCATGGCACCAAGGTCAATGTAATTGTATCAAGTAAATATGCTGTTTAGGACCAGTGAAGACTTTTTGAGTTTCACAGGCAGTCTTTTACATCATTGTATCCTTGAATCGCAGAGATTCACAGCTCTGTGAGGAGGGAGGGTGTGGGGCTCCAGGGCCTGTAATTAGTCACAACTGACTCACTGTTTACGACGTGTCAATGAAAATTCTGTCGTCCAGGTCATTTTCATTCAGAAGGCTGAAGCCACGCCACTGGACTTGTAGAGTTTTCTTGAAGACGTTTCGCTGCTCCTCCAAGCAGCTTCATTGTGAGCATTTAAAGCCTTTCACACACAGCTTGCTACTCATTCACACAACCTATTACCAAAGAACAAAGCTATGTGAACAGAGTCTGAAAATAAGTTTATTCAGGGGAAGCCTTATTGTGAAATAATCAGGAGTACACAGCTCAGAGGTAGCAGGAGGCTGCTGGAAGAGCTCTGTATTTTCATTAGCTAAAACTCATACCATTCAAGAATTCTCAGTACAGAGGTCAAAGAAGGTTATGTATTCTACTGGGCTCAGTTTACATGCAGGCAAAAAACGTTTAACAGATAAAGGAGGACTGAGGGAGATAAAACCCCAGTAGGGACTAGAGTCTGAATGTATCGGTCTTTCAATATTACCTGCAGATATCATCTCATCAAAGACAAATTCTGAGACAGAGCAGACTATCTTTGAATACAGCCCAATATATTGTTGAGCACAAGATAAGCAGCAGGAGATTTAATGAGTGGGTGCTCATATTTTGGCCATGTCAGGACATGATACTGCTTATTTCCCTGTTGGTCTCTACAGCACAGGGTTAGGCTACTTATGAGGCCCTCAAAACAAAATGAGTGTCTATCGCAGGCCTTTGGCTTCATTATTGTGAAGTAAACCTATTAGTGGTGGAAAAACATTTCAGCTGTTGGTACTAACATGATGCCAGTGTTAAAAGGCAGGAAAATTCCTTCTAAGGTTTAATAAAGCTCTTGTTTGGGGCTCAGAGGTAAACCCTCTCTAATTACCCATCTGCAGGGAAGATGGCTGTCCTTTGTCCATCTGATCCAAGTTGTCCAGCCTGGCACAGCTCTTTCCAGATGGCCGTCTGACTGACCTGCTGCTTTGGCAAACACACTTGGCGTATGAACCAAGTCACAGTGTGCATCATCTCTGGCAGACACGCATCCAGTACCTGGGTTCGCTGAGGATGGCCTCATCTTTCCCATGATGTTGATAACACCTTTGCTTTTAATAAGGCAAGACATTTTTACTTTTTCTGTAGTACTATCTACTATCTGCTCTTTGAAACACTAAAGGTGAGGTGTGTATCTGCAAATACACAGTTTTATAAAGCTTGCCAGAGTCCTGTGGATGAGGAAGGGTTTTGACTCTTTTCAGGAGAAGTTTGATATCATGGCAGTTTAAAAGGTTCAGTCTTTACCACCCTGATCATTCGGACTGCTACCAACACAACCAGTGCACATCTTTATTTTTTGATTTCCTTTGCTGTTGTTTCTGTGTGCCCAGCAGAATGGTACAAATGTCCGTCCTGCATGGTTGGCATCTTTGCTACTGTCTGTGAGGATTAGCAGACCAAATATACCCTCACACTCAAACAGAACACCACATATGTATACCAGCATCTCTCAGAACACCACCAAATATATCCAGCCTCTGTGGGACACCAAACCTGCCCACCTAGGCTGCCAAATATATCCTGCACCTACCCTGCACAAACCTACTGATGAGCGGTGACGTTTACTTATGCTGAAGAGTTGCTGTAATTTCCTGTGGTTTACTTCAGAAGAAAACCAAACACAAGGGTAAATATTTAGACGGTAGCATCGACCATACCATTTACATGTTTGTGTTGAACTCTTTGGGCTACTGTTGTGATGCTGATTATTGTGATTATGAATCTTTTTATAAAACATAAAATAAAACAAAAACCTGCCTGTACAGATAAGGCACTTCAGTAGAGACTGTGGTTCTTTATCTGGGACAGCTAAATCTGTTTCTCTACCCTACCAAAGGAAAGCTGCAGTAATCCAGTCTTGAGACAGCACCAACAAGTATGCCACGTGTGGATTTTCTCTGGTGAAAACAAGACAGATTAGGAAGTATCATGTCACTTGACTCCATGCTAAATTTATTCTCTCTGTTATGTTTAATCATCAGAAAGTTTACAGCAGAGGAGAAAGGTTTAGTAACATAAGCAGAAAAAGGATAGTCAGGATAGTCTGCTGTTTTATGACCTCTCCACTAGAGGGGGTTGTCCTACTGTTTAGTCCCACCATGAAAATTTACCCATTTACTGATTTCGACAACCATACTCGTAATCACACTATCATACATCATTGTTTCAACTTATTACC
The DNA here is from genome assembly GCF_900634625.1 of Parambassis ranga. NCBI lineage: Eukaryota > Metazoa > Chordata > Actinopteri > Ambassidae > Parambassis > Parambassis ranga. The sequence goes on from NC_041033.1 coordinate 792,382, forward strand.
CTTTGAGGATATAAATAATTGTATATTGGGTAACATATAGGTTGGAAATTAAGACATATAGATATAAAACATATAGACACCGAACAGTTGTAAAAAGAAATGGAAACTAATCAAAGGTCAGTATGAACTACAGGTGGATGACTAGGTGGACGGCTATTTAGTTTCAGGGTTACATTTTGTGATTAAATCTTTTACTTTGAGAAATGTGAGAAGAGATGATCAAAATGTCTCCCAATCGCAGTTTGAGGTCTGTCAAAATCCTGTGAATATTATATAGTGGACATTATACAATATTTAGAGCCCAGTTTAGTAGATGAAATGATGATGATTATTAAAATATGTTTTTATATATTCATATATCTTACACAAAAGTAAAGTGTGTTGCGATGTAATTCCACATAATGTAACATAGTGGAAACCTGTCCTTTATCCTAAACCGTGATGTCATTACATTGATTGTAGATATTTGAAGACAGGACTTAAAAGAAGTGAGCTGTATTGTTCCATTATTAAACAGCCAAAAGAGAAATAATTGCAAGACAGTTGCTAGTTTAAAAGTACTTCAAAGCTTTCCATCCCCATGATCTGATATCTGGGACTGAATTAGATTTAACAGCATAACATTTGCCTGGATTGAACCTATCATACTGTTTCAAGTAAAGAGCAACCAGTGCATACAGTCTAACGTTCTGCTAAGGAAACTGCATTGCTTTTCTTAGAACCACCTAGTTCACCACCTCCCACTTGAGGAAGTCTCTGCATATTATGATCTGTGACTCCGCCCCCTCACACAGATCCAAAAGACCTGTGGAAGGTTTGGGGAAGGGATGGGGCCTGAAGTGGGGGTGTAGGCTGCCCTCCATCTGTCCCAAAGTAGCACAGCCAGTTGTGAAATCACTTTACAGTACTGACGAGCCACAAGTATAGCTCTCTGACTGAGCCACTGAGAGCAGCAACATCTCCAGGTCCTGTTAGCTGTGGAGTACCAATTCTGAGTGCTATGGACCGGTACTATGGGCTGGGTGGCAGCAGGACTTTGCCGTCGTTGAGACGGGGTCAGGGCAGAGAGCACGCGGTGGTCTGTCTGCTGTCTCTGACCAAAGAGAAGCCAGTCTTTCTCAACAGTGTGGCAGCACTCATGAAGGTAACTAATGTCACTGCTAATATTAACAAAGCTACCAGTTGTTGCTCTGACTTAATTAAAATGCTCAATGTTGTGACTTCTCTGTAGATGTTTGACTTGTGTAATATAAATTTCGAGGCCCGTTGACTGCATGTGATGCTGTGTGGTTATAAGCTTTCTGCTGCTTCAGTCAGTAACAAGGGGAGCTTTCAGGGCCTTGGACTGCTTTTGTTCTCAAGATTTTATGAGTTGAACCGCACAAGTATGTCACGTGTAATCACAGAATTGCACAAATACATGAGACACAATCACAGAACGTGTATGAGCTAGTATGTGGAAGGAGTCACCTGCAGTGTAGAGGTTGCCAAAGGACATAAAAGACCTAAGAGCTGTATTTTAAAGCAGTCAGCATGGGGTCTTGTTTACTAGTGCAGTTTGAAATAATTGAAAGTATATGACAGAAAGAGTTTTTCTATTTCCTGTGCCCTCTCATTTCCTGTGCCCTCTCAGCCCCATGAAAACATTCATTGATTGTCAGTGGGGAAGAACAGCAATGTTCTTTGCAATCAATATTCCTGATATTGGTGTTGATATCTCCTGTTGACCGTCCATTAGTGCCATTATATGCATGTATTTTTTTCCACCTGATGGCAGAGAACCATGGTCTTCTGTTTTTATTTAACCAGCAGCACATGTCAAAATAACAGTTACGAGGAAGTGACAGTGTAGATTAAAACATACAATTTTACAAGTATAATAGCGTTTTCAACAAGAAGTGCAGGAGCTGGGGAACACTTAAATGCTACCTATGATTAATTATATAAAAGTGACGAGTCAGTGAAGACACCATTGCCTGTTCAGAAGTACAGTTGATTTTTAACAATAAGGGCTTGGACTGGCTGCACAGAGATGTGCATTCCTCTATTATATATAAATATATAAATATATAAACACATTAGGTGCTAGCCTCATTGAAAAGGATACCACTTGCATTCGCCTCATGTTTGAAAACACCATGCTGAATCTCTTAATAATGGGTTGAGTGAACATGCCATAAAGAAAGCCAGGCTTTCTGCTTCTAGTCATAATGTGAAGCTAAACTAAACATTTGTCTTTTTGTTCAACTCCCAACAAGAAGTTACACATTTTCAGATTTGTCACACTAGAATCCATTTAAAGATGTATGAGGGAGGTATTAGACAACCTGATGAGAGGAATGGGGGATGATTTATGTGGGATCTTGGTCAAAGGTTGTTGCAGAGAGGGGTCAGTAGGTCGACGGTTCCTGCTGTGGCACTGGCTCCACTGATTTAGTTAAATGAATATGAAGGAGAAGAGTGGCATGTGGGCGTAATGATGGATCCCAGAAACACACACAAAAAAACAGAATGTCAAAATGATTGAGCTTTAGCATGTTGTACGACCTGCTGAGTAGGTGCATTCGGATATAATGTAATCAAGATTCAGAAAAATATCTCATAGTAACATGCTAATCTGTGATGGATGTGGTAAGCATTATACAGAATAATACACATGCTGATGTTGGTATGCTAGATCTAGCCTTTTCTCTTGTTAAATCTCATACTTGATTATGTGATTGTGATGTGTACAATTTTCTAGCATATAGATGTATACAAACTGAGGCAGGGTAACTGTTTTCTTGGGACTGCTTACTTCACACTACTACTTCTAATTCACAATAGATATTCAGGACACTTTTAGATACTGTATTAATTCCAGAGGGAAATTCTTTACGGCTGCTGCCAAGCAGTGTCATACAATGACTAGCAAGGCGCGCCACAGGCTAGGGTGAAGTGTCTTGCCCAAGAACACACAACAGTGACTAGGGAGGAGTTGGGATCGAACCCCCAACCTTCCGGTTACTAGTTGAGGTATAGTTTTTGGGAGGCTTATTGATATTTCATCTTAAATGTGTTCTAATATTGTGCACAGCTAATGGTTTTACTTGCTGATGTAACTGACATTACCAAGTTATATCATTAGCATTTTCTGAGACTGCACATTTTGCAGTCTCAGAAAATGCTAATGGTTTAACTTGGTAATGTCAGTCATCAATCGCTCAGTCAAAGTTTTTTCAGGGGGATGTAGATAAGGTGGGGGGCATTTATTGTCAAGGTGGCTCCCTAAATATAAAGCACTGCCAAAAATCTCTCAAAAATATCACTGTTCTAAAACAATAATAAAGCCTGCTCTTTTGTCCCTAGCAGCATTTAGTTGGGCCTGACATATATATTGGTCAGTATTCTCAGATATATACTGAAAAAGAACAGAACATAATGCAGATATTGGTTTGGCTCTAGTCTTTAGAAAATGTAAAAAATGTAAATACTATCTGATCTTTGATGTTCTCATCTCTGTGGGTGATAACCAGACCCTGGACCTCACTGTGAGAGATTCCAGGACAAATGTAGATCATCATATTTTCATTTGGAGATCCATGCCATGGAGGATGGCAACCGCTGGAGATCTAGCTCGTCCTATGTGCCCTGCCTGGCTTTGATACTTGTGTGTTCCATGGGGATCAAGGGGAGAAAAAAGCAGCAGCAGAAAATAAAACAGAAAATCTCTCTTTGTAAGGATGGTCTGTTTGTTCCTCTTCTGGGACCTGAACACGATGAACCCTCCAAGGATCAGAGTCTGATCATGAATGGGTTTTGTTTTGCAGACTGAACCCCCCCCCCCCCGCCTGCAGATATATGTAGAGAATAAGGCTTTGTTGAATTTTCCCAATTTACTGTAGAAATACTATGCACAAGATTTCTTTTTACGCCTGTGACGTAGGTGAATATAGCTGTACACACGAAAAGTAGCCGCACTGATCAAAGGTATGCGGACGGGGGAAGTAGCCCGGGGTGCTCAGGAAGGAGGAGGAGGAGGAGAAGATGAGGGAGAAACATTAAAGGGCAGGAGATAAAACAGGAGACACCAATTCTCAGGAGAGCGAGGGAGACATGAGGAAGAGATGCTGACTGCTGGGAGGATGAAAATAAAGTAAAGTGAGGAGCGCATATGAACTAAAAGGATAATTGACAGATGAAGGGGGTTCTACTAATTTAACATATTTATTTTTCAGGACTTAAAATGGGAAGTAAATTATTATCTCGTGGCCACGACATAGTTAACGTGTAGTCACGACGGACCAGAGCAGAATACTGCCTCTGGTTTAGTCTCCTGGAACAACGGATGGCTGAGGCGTCAGGGTCCAGAGCTGCTACAATCAAACTAACGTCTTCCCTTGTTGTACGAATGCTGTTCATTAAGCACATGTACATCCACCTGTAGTCATGTGGTTTGCCAGGTCCGTTCAGCTGGTGAATAATGAAGTCTATTACTTCCCTGACAGTCTTTGCGTTTAAACTAGGGTTGGGCGATATTGGCAAAAAAAAATGAATCACGATTATTTTTTTTTTCCAAACTCTGTTTATTGATTTTAAGCATTTATGTGAGACCAAACAAACATTCCCACCGTAACAACACTCCCATCCCGTCACGAACAGCATCCTCGGAAAGAGATTACAAGAATTAAGAATGAAATACACAACAAGACAAATAAAACAACTACAAACGTATAAATAAAATAGTTTTATATATATATATATATATATAAAAAAATAAATAAAAATAAAAATAAAAATAAAAAATAAAAAAAAATAAAATAAAAATAAATAAATAAATAAATAAATAATTTAAGAAATAAATACAATCAGATAAATCTGGTCAATATCCTATTGCTCCCCTTTACATCCATTCTAGACTGAGATACAGAATCACTCAATACAATTCTTAATTGCTGGCCTTTATATACCCAGGTTGTTCATGAAATTCAAAAAACATGACCACATCTCATAAAACTCTTCAATTTTCCCTCTTACTATGTAGGTCAGTTTTTCTAATGCTAGACTGCTCGACATCTCCCTAACCCATTGTCTAGAACAGGGTCTCCGAGTTTCCTTCCAGTTTAAAGCTATTACCCGTTTGGCTTGCAACAAACAAAAATTAATTAATCTACGTTTCTTTACATTTGCTTGAAAATCTTTTGGGTATATTTGTAGTATGCACAATTTAGCTTCCATTGGGATAACACTTTCTGTCAGGTTAGAGATAAGATCTAGAACCTCCTTCCAGAACAGCTGGAGCTCTGTGCATTCCCACATGCAATGATAGAGGGTACCAACGTCTTCAGTGCACTTAATGCAAAGGTCAGGGATATCAGGATTAAAGTGATGTAGTTTGACAGGGGTGATGTACGTTCTGAGTAACCACTTATACTGCAGCAGTTTGCATCTTGTGCTTATAGATTGGGTTTGTGCCTGTAGACACGACTTCTCCCAATCTTCTATTGAGACCTCTAATTGAAGATCAGTTTTCCACGCAGCAAGATATGCTCTAGAATTCTCTTTAGATCCGGAGAGCAATATATCATAAAACTTTGACAGCTGGCCCCTACCACTCAGATGGTTTACTGTAAATTGTTCAATTGTAGATAAAGTAGGTTCGACAGTAGTTTGGATTTGTGAATAAACAAAGCTCCTAACTTGCAAGTACTTAAAAAAGTGTTTCCTAGGAAGGTCATGTTTCTCCATTAATTGTTGGAAGGACATTAGAATTCCATCATTATATAGGTCTTTTATTTTACTTAGCCCCTTTTCCATCCAGTGTTTAAATCCCATATCATGTCTTCCTGCTCTAAAGTTATCATTACCCCAAATAGGCGTAAAGCATGATAGTTTAGGGATTTCATTTAAAGAGTTATGGGCCGCATACCAAATCTGTATAGTGTTTCTGAGAAATGGGTTATGAGAACGTTTTGTTAGTATTTTAGCTTGTGCCGAATAAAGGTATAAGTGTAATGGAAGTTCTAGTGTATTCCTTTCTATCTCTATCCAAGCTGGGACCTCTGTGGGTAGAAAATAATATATTGCAGCACGTAGTTGGGCAGCCCAATAGTACAGTTTCATATCAGGCAATTTAAGTCCTCCACGCTCAAAAGGTAAGTACAACAGAGAGAGCCGCAATCTCGGGCGTTTATTATTCCATATAAAGCAAGAGAAAGTTTTCTTAATTGTGGTAAAAAATGATGCTGGTAAAGGTAGTGGAATTGACTGAAAGAGATACAGAAATTTGGGTAGAATAGACATCTTAATAATATTAATTCGTCCTATCATAGAGATAGGCATTAAGCTCCATTTCTCTAGAGATTCTCCTACTTCTGTCAACAGAGGGTCATAATTGATCGATACAATATTCTTAATATCAGGGCTTATTTTAACTCCTAAATAAGTAAAACCATTTGGAGTACTAGCAAACTGTGTATGAATCGTGGCAGACTCTCTCTCCTCCTTATTCAGAAAGAGTAAGGAACTTTTGCTATTATTTACTTTATATCCAGAAAACTGACCAAATCTTTTCAAAAGCTGACAAAGCGCAGTAACTGAGGTTCCCAGATTTGTCAAAAACATTACAATATCATCTGCAAAAAGTGACAAGCGATGTTCTGTCCTACCTATAACCATACCCGTGATCTCAGAAGATCGGCGGATTGCCATGGCCAATGGTTCAATAGCAAATAAAAATAATAAAGGGGACATAGGGCAGCCTTGGCGTGTAGATCTGCAAAGATTAAAAGGTGCTGAGAATTGGTTATTAGTTTTGACTTCTGCTAGTGGATTGGTATATAATAATTTGATCCATCCAAGATATCCCTCTCCAAAACCAAATCTTTTAAGCGTATCAAAAAGATACTTCCACTCAATTCTGTCAAAAGCTTTTTCAGCATCCAGTGACAGAATTGCATGGTCACTAACATTGTTTTTTGCATATAAAATATTCAGCAGTCTACGAGTATTATGAAATGCTTGTCTACCTTGAACGAATCCATTTTGGTCTTTATTAATTAGAATGGGAACTATATTTTCTATCCGCCTAGCCAGAGCCTTGCATAAAATTTTTGTGTCGCATGACATTAGTGATATAGGACGATACGATGTTCTGTCTGAGGGGGATTTTCCTGGTTTCAACAGTAGAGAAATTGTAGCAGACCTCAGGGAGGGAGGCAGAATTCCAGTATTATATGACTCATTAAACATCTCCAATAAATGGGGTAGCAGTTTCCCTGCAAACTTTTTATAAATTTCTATGGGTAATCCATCAGGCCCAGGTGCTGTACCGCTACTCATGTTCTTCAATGCAGCCAATAGTTCCTCAATGCATACATTCTTATCTAGATTAGTCTTAGCCTCTTCAGTTAAGGTTGGGAAAACAAGCTGATCTAAGAATTTATTTTGCTCTTCTGAGCATTCTGGGTATTCAGATTTATACAAGTCTTCATAATATTCTTTAAATGCAGTATTTATGTCAACTGGGTTAACTAATGCCTTCCCATCCTCTATTGTAATAGAGTTAATCGCCCTGTTTGTTTGCATCTTCTTAATCCTCCAGGCTAGCAGCTTTCCAGCTTTTTCTCCTTGGTCATAGTATGATTGTTTCAACCACATCAGATTGGAGGCTATTTTATTTGTAGTTAGTTCATTATATTGAGATTTCAAAAGGAGCAGTTCCTGGTGTTTTTCTGGGATATCATTGTGGTATATTTCCTGTTCTAACTCCTTTACTTTTCGTTCAAGGGAGGATAATTGTGTATAGTATACCTTGGATTTATGTTTAGTGTAACTTATTATTTCCCCCCTCAAATATGCTTTGAATGCCTCCCATTTCGTTGAGGCGCTGGTTTGATTAGTATTTAGACAGAAATAGTCATCTATTTTTCTATCCAGAAATTCCACAAAATCGGGGTATTGGAGCCAATTGGATTGAAAGCGAAATCTAGGCAAAGAGGAGTCTATATTAGGAATCTTTAATGATAAAGAAACTGGAGCATGATCAGACAACAGTATACTGTCGTACCAGCATTTCTCAATCTGTGATAATAGCCCAGTAGAGATTAGAAAGTAATCTATTCTGGAGTATGTTTTAAATGTATTAGAAAAACATGAGTAGTCTTTTTTGCTAGGGTTAAGATATCGCCAGATATCAGTTAGATTTAGATCAATCATGTATTTTTTGATAGTTCTCCTTGTTTGTTGGTGTGAAATATCCACTGCAGTAGAACGATCAATCGCCGGATCCAACACACAATTGAAATCACCACCAATTATGTACTGCCCAGAATAAGATGAGGAAGTGAGAAATATATTTTGGTAAAAGGAGGGATCATCCCCATTAGGGGCATATATATTAACTAGGTTAACCTGAGTGGATATTATACTACCATTGAGTATGATATACCTCCCTGACGGATCTATGTGCTTATTTTTTACCTGAAAGGGGACCGAATTATGAATTAATATTATTACTCCTCTAGCATGAGAGGTAAAAAAGGAAGAGTAAACCTGCCCCGGCCACCTTCTTTCAACTCTACTAATATCCTTTTTTTCCAAGTGAGTTTCCTGTAAAAAAATTATATTAGATTTCATTTGCTTAATCCTATTTAAGACCTGCTTGAGTTTTACAAGTTTATTTAGACCCCTTACATTCCAGCTCGAAATTTTTATCTCTGGTGCACTAGCCATTGGAGTATATATCTCTTATCTTCCAGACGAACGTTAGGATAATATGACCACAAAATAAATAAATAAATAAATGCACACATACAAATAATAATTAAGATACAGAAAGTGAACGCAACATCCCGAGATCTTAGCCCCTCCCAACAATCCCTCGTGCACCGGAACAAAGTGCACGTAAAGAACACAAAAGTGATAACAACGTCGGTTATGATAAACGTTTGATCCACACTATGAGGAGCAACTCGATTCACGTTATAGCTCATTTCAGGCTCGCAAACATTGAAAGCAAATAGACTGAGCTCGTGTCTCAGTAAATCAACCTGTGAGGGGGAGCGAGGGAGAGTCCGCCCCCTGTGGCCCTCATCAACCGATAAAGAAAGGGGGGTAGTATTAAACTACTTTTAAGCCCCTTTAAAAACGGAAATAAAAATCCTAGCATTCAAAAATCCTCATTTGCTCACTAAGGCCAACGTAGTTAAGGGGAAAATACAAATCGTACACTCGGGCCATCCGACCCCCCCCCCTTTTCCCTCCCCTCTTTACGTACCTTCCAGGTATTTGCGACAGTGTAAAGATAAATCAAAATTATTTAACTGGAGTCTTTCTCAAACTTCAGGTCCCAGGGACTCTCAACGTGCAGTTTGTATCTTGTGAAGATAGTCCTCTGCCTCTGCCACCGATTTGAAGATCAAGCGCTGATCGTTATGGGTGACCACCAATTGAGCTGGATAGAGCAGCCCGTAGCGAACATTCATATCCCGGAATCGAGATTTCACTCCGTCAAATTGTCGCTGACGCTGGCGAGTCTCGGCTGACAAGTCCGGAAAGAAACTGACTCTCTGATTTCCATAACGGACTTCCTTCTCTTTCCTGGCTGCTCTAAGCATTTTTTCCCGATCCCTGTAGTTCAGGAACTTCATGATGATCGGTCTAGATGTTGTAGACCGACTTGAGTTAACTTGGCCAACTCGATGAGCTCGTTCAATCGCTGGGGACGCAGCGAAGGTATCACCCAACACTTTAGGAAGCCAGTCTTCCAGAAATTTGCACACGTCCGAGCCCTCCGTCTTTTCGGGTAGGCCGACTAGCCTCAGATTTGAGCGCCGTGCCCTATCTTCTTGGTCTTGTATTTTGTTGCTTAATTTCCCAATTGTTTCCTCCATTCGCGTAACTTTTTGTTGGAGGGCAGTTATGTCTTCCTCTGCCTGAGAAACTCTCTCTTCCACCTCCCCAGTTCTTCTAGAGAGCGAAAGTAAATCTCCTTTTATCCCGTTAATCGCTTCCAGCATGTCCCCAGATTGTTTAGTGAGTTCTTCTTTCAACGAGCAAATTGCATCCAGTATAGCACTGTTTGATGGCCCGCTAGCATCAGCTCCATCCATATTTTCATTAGCATTGTTGCTAACGCTGCTTGTGGCAATATCCGCCCGGCCGTTTTGTGGAGCTTTCGACGGCTGCAGTTGCCCAGGTTTGGGATTTTTCGGTGGCATGAGTTCTAATAAAACCTCTCGAAGCGTAAAGAGGGGGTTGTATGAGCCTTGACGTATTATTTCAGAAAGTTAGTCTGGAGCCAAGTTTATTGCGACTTATCAGGTGCGCGCCATAACCGGAAGTCCGAATCACGATTATTTATGGCATTTAACGATTAATTGATGACAATTGCACTTACATGTTTTTGACTCTTAAATCGCCACATTGTTCTAAAATGATACTGTAATCATCAGTCAAGTTACCTACTTCATTCTAACAGGTTAAACTGGTGAGTAGTGATTAGTCACCAACCAGCCATGTTTGAAATATGTATTGATAACAGATGCACAAACTGCTTCAAAATAATAATGAAGCAAACATTTAAAGTAGCTGTGTCCTTCAAATGTTCTTATCTTAAGGTCACAAAGGAGTAAAATTAAACAGGACAAATAAGTCCAGAAAAGTCACATCAGTGATTATTTCAAGTAAAAAACGTGTCTGTGCAAATTGACCTGTGACTGGAATATGTCACACACTAGTGCATGTTTTCACTCAGACTGTAGAACAGCAGCAGAAAAAACAAACAAACAAACCGGACAGTTTCACACCCTCGCACACCTTGCGATCTGCGGGGTCATCGCAGTCTCCTCTCGTCTCCTATGCTCTCCTCTCCTCTCCTCTCATTTCCAGAGACATACAACAAACACATGTTTACAAGAGAAATTTCATGCTATTTTACTGGCATATGTATCTGTTCAGACTCGGGTCCATAGCAGTACTGTAAGATTTTGTCCATATTGCATGAGGTATGTTGGTGGTACTGCAGAAAATAGAGCGAGTTCCTTTGTAATGGCGAAACTTTAGGGCCACACCCCGCCACACTGTAACACTTTTGAAAGAGTTTTGGAATGTGTCCAAGAGACTTTTTTGGGTGGTACATATGTGTGCCAATTTTCATGTTGCTGTGTCAAACTGGCCAGAGGGGCTTACGTGTTAGGGGGCGCTGTAGAGCCATTTTCCCATGTGCGTTTCAAAAGTCAGAAAATTTTAAAATGTTTTGGGCGAACCAATTTTTCCACCATGTTTGGTGAGTTTTGGGGTATGTTAAGGCCTCCAAAAATGTGATCATTTAGTCGGAAAAAAAAAGAATCCCTAGGGTTTCAATAGGGCTCTTGCACCGTTCGGTGCTCGGGCCCTAATAAAGTTACAGCCTGCAAGGCAGAACATGTGCTCTGGGTCCTCATTAAAGTTCTGCGGGATGGGGGGTTAACCGTGAGCATCCTTGCTCCTCTCTAGAGCTGTACATGGCTCCTCTGTGCTCTCCGACTACGGTCAGGAAGCTGAGGCAGAAAGGGTGAACATACTGCTCCATGCCTAATTGCAAGTGACCTATGTATGTCATTGTAATTCCTCCCAAGATTAAAATCAAATGAAAAAGCATGTCTTATGTGAAACTACACTCTGAAAGGTGATTAGCTCATGTAGTGGGTGTGTACTCTCTTCTGTGTTGTGTATCCAATCAGACACAGCTCTCTCCGTTCAGTTCACCATTTATTAGTATCAGTCTGGAACACAGGAAAATAATGTCATGAGCTAATAAGATCCATGATGAGAAGCACACTGAGATATAAAACCAACGTTAGCATCTAGCACATGACTACATGGCAGCTCTGCTACCACACTTAAGCAAGCAGCTCTCTTGCAAAATAGAAAGCCCAAAAATAAAATGAAACTTATTGTTACTGCCCCTGATAAATCATTTCAGAATGTAAACTTTGAACAGTAAAATAATAAAGTACATTTTTAATATCGGCAGTGCTCATTCTGCTCCCACCTAGCACACGGACAGCCTATAGAAGACTGGTGACAAAATTGGGGTGTCCCTTGCCAAGTCTGCAGGGGCTCTCTAGAGGGCACTAAAACCACACTGCCCTGTGGGAAACCATACAACCAATACAATATACAGAAATACAGAAAACATTCCCTGTCAAGTGGAATCATAATAAATAAAGGAGTTATTACCCCCTTACACTTAGTTTACAGTTTTTGTGCTAAGCTATTTCTAAACTCTAAGGGTCCTCACAATGATCTGCATGATACACAATCAGACCAAAACCAGGACAAAGATGCTGTTTTACACTGTAATATTTCTTTCAAGATCAAGCATATGATTATTTATCAATATTCTTAACTCTCATTGAAACATGGTTATTGATGATTTAGATTAACTTTTTTCACAAAGCCTGATTTAGCTAATAAAACAGTAACTTTCTACTGAAGTCTTGGTTTCAGTATTGTTACCCCTCAGTCCAATACTGGCTGTGCTCTGCTTCCCTAGTCTCTACAGCTGTAATCCCTAACCCTAACGCAGTACACCACCTCATAATGTCTTCATCCAGCCCAGTCACCAGGAGAGCCACCCACTAGGTGACACTAGTAGGGCTGTGGAATGTGTGAACTGCTGTCTGGGAGTGGGATGTACTGTAAGTAGGATGGAGCTCAGAGACTTGAGGCATTCCTCTCCAATCCCCTCTGATGGACACGTCGTCTAGAGGAATTAAACCTGAACTAAGCTGTTTTGTAAAAACCCACATGTATTGAATTCACACTGTCTGCATTCCAGCCTTATCCAGCTGTCTGTATTCTGGCCTACATCTAGTACAGCAGCATGTCTGATAAAATGCAAACTGTCCTATTTGTATGGTATTAGTTTTTGATTTGTTCTTTCTAAGAAGAGAGGACATGAGGTTAGAGGGTGTGAGGTTAGATGCTGAGGATAGAGCTAGGTGGAAACAGATGATTTGCTGTGGAGACGCCTGACGGGAATAGCCGAAGGTAGGAGAAATATTTCAGTAGTTCTACTACTAGATGCTAGTAGTTCTACAAATAATGGGAACGTTCCTGTCAGTAAGAGAACATGGATCATGATAATCAGATATTTGTGCAGGGCAGCTTTCACAGCAGACATTTTCAGTAGTCTTAGCAGGAAAGCCACAGATTATTCCTCCAAGTCTTAGTAGGATTTTATGGTAAACCTGGATTGTAGAACTAACTCAGCTGAATGCAGTGGAGTCATTTGTTTGTCATTAGTAACACCTGTTCTTATTCTGTTGTAACTGCCAACACATCTGCTGTAATGTGATGAAAGTTGTCAAGTGTACGTTCTATTTGGATCAGATGAGCAACAGTCCAGCTAATGCTAAATGCTACTGGGCCTCTGATACTTTAAATACTAATCACTTAATTACTTTCATGACATTTCTGTGATACTGTATACCAACCCCGAAATATTAGCACTATATTCTCCTTTATATGTCATTATATTAGTATCATCCTAATATGTTACCTTACATCATGTACCATACCATACTAGCTTACTGAGTAGGTAGCAAACCAATTTAGGCCATTTTAAGTGGAGGATAGGCTAAAGCTAAAACATTTAGCAGCCTGCTAGCTTTTCTATAGTTAGCCTTTATATCTAAGCTAATTCTTCAGTTTTCATTACTCTAATTATTTGCTTTATATGTACAAAGCACAACACACAATATTATTAGTATAGTATCAGATGTTGAAACTGACAAATACTATTGTTTGGAAAAACACTGTGGGAAAGCTTTCTTTAAACCTACAGCTGTTGGAAGAAAGAAGTGATGCAACACAGTGGTAAACATACTCGACCCTTTTGGAAACATTTGATGTATAAAATTCAAAACCAGCAGGTAAAAACACTAAAAAGGTTCAAGGTCCACTTTTGATGGTTGTGTTTGTCCTTTTTTGTGGTAAATACAGGAAATAAATCAGGTTGGATATTTGAAGTCAGTCCTTTCAGTAGAAATAAAGATTTGTTTCTTCTTTTTTCAGCCCTATAATAAGGAGCTTCTTTGAACATAAGATGATTGAATGTTTTTGTGGAGCTCTACCACTGTCACCCCCGATGTTCCCATAGTATGGGTGAGGGTGGGGGTTTGTTGTTATGGTGGTGTCGGAGACAGGGGGTGTTGCTGGCTTTTGAAGTTCGGTATTTGTTCACCTGCCTTGTGGGCAAGCAGTCATGACTGGAACGTGTGTCTCATTTGGAGGTTTAAGCTTCTGACGGTGCCCATCATGAGAGTGAGTAAATCATGTGTTTTTTGTCTAGGGTATTTGTGGTTTTATTTGTTTATTTGTTTCCAACTGGGACAAGGGAGTCTGGAATTTGCTTGAAAATTGGATTAACATACTGACCTGTTGTGCCACCTTGTTCCTTCCCATCCAGCACTGAGAGCCCAGAGGGACCTGCCAATGATACAGAGAACTACTATTGGATAGACTGGGGGATTTTTTTGCCTGTGGCTTCAACAACCTTTGAAATGGAAAAAAAATACATAGGAAAACCCCCACAATGTGATTGAAACAAATCTGTCAACATTTGGTTGACTGGGAGCTTATTTTCAGCACACTTTGCATTATAAGTAGTCAAAGTTGATTTATGTTTAGGGGAATGAAATGTGTCTGTGATCCTGCTACTCCTCCATCATGCAGGTTTCGGCGCCTCAAGGCTGTCTGGCAATCAAATAAGGCAATATCTTGATGACAGGCGTCAGAACACTGAGTGGTTTAATCTGTGTGTGCGTTTCAACAAGATGCTGAGTGGGAGGACTGGTGTAGTTGTAGACTTGCCAGTAAATGTTTGAAGTCTCTCTGTGTGAATATACAGCTCAGTTCTACAGCACAAAGGGGTCTTACTCCCACCCACTCAGATAGAAGCTAACTGGTCCCAGATTACAGGTTAATGCTAATGGTGGGGTTATAGCTCCTAATCATGCAGATGCTTTGTCAGGAGGAAATCTGTGCTTTTCTTTGTGGGTCAGAACAGTTTGGCGTGCCATGTAAGAACATAAAGTAACAGTGGTATGTTGTCTAAAACAGTTGTGTGGCCACTTTGGATGGTTTAGCATATGGCTGATGGGTTTGTTGTAAATTGCATATTATGCTATTGTGGTGGGGAAAACATCTGCCCTGGTCTCTGCCTAGTTGTGGTTGGTGTATGTAGAACTGTGTAGCTGTAGTTCACATGGTTCTGCAGACCTCACAGTGTGTCAGACAGCAGCAGATATGTAGAGTTCAGGGGTCAGCCTGCTGACTCGGTCTGCTTGGAGCCGCCATAGTGGGTTGACACCTTAAAGTGACAGCTGTGCAACCATTTATTAACCTGACTTCCAGGCAGCACCCGATGCTTTGTTGTTTCAGGAGTTACATGGGTCAGAGCAGGCTGAAACCACATGCAAGTTGTGCTGTAAATTTTTACTTTGCACCCATAGTTCACATCATTTTATTCAGTGTTTTGTAATGTATTGGTAAATATTATTACCTGTAGCAGAAGCGAGTTCATGTTTTGGCTCGGATCGATGACCTTGTATTGGTAAATATATTACCTGAGCTCACGTGGCTGAGCTATATGCTGCCCACATAGCTCAGCCAGACTATTGTCATCAGCATGAGTTTGATTTGATGTGTTTGCCTGCGGTGGTGGTTCACCCAGCTCTACAGTCATTTCCTATCATTTCAGTTTCTAAGCTTTATGATGAACTTATTACAGTGTTAAATATCCATTTATAATATGACCTACAGGATGGATCTACAAAACGTATTACTACAGTTTGAGGGAGAGATGCAAAGACCAGTGTTTCATAAACCCAATTATAATGCTTAAGAAAATATTCCTTGGATTAATTACAAAAAAACCTCATTAGCTGTAGCTTCATACTCTACATCAGGCCCGATTTCTGCTCATCTGAGCTGATGCATCTTCAGATTATGATCAGCTGCTGCCATGGCAACATCAAGCAGTGGCACCAGGCCTGGATTGTATCTGATGTCAGTGTGTTGAAATATAAATAGATCTTTACTGTTTGAAGGGTAAATCCTGGTCTGTGTATGGTTTCACGTTTCACCAACGTGAAATGATCCACTCTAACCGCATGTTCTTTTTCGCTTTTGTTTTAATGCAGGAGAGACAACGACTAGAGACCATTCTAAACCTCTGCGCAGAGTACAACAAAGGAGAGAGTGCTGGGCTGGACCCTTTGGGCTCAGGGAGGACAGGATTTCCTGGGGGTCTGTCTGACATGCGGAGACCATCTATGGACAATGTCCTTGGAGGGACGCCACCCTTAACCACACTCCGCCTGGCACAGAGACAGAGGGAGAGTGATGAGGAGAACCTAAAGGAGGAGTGTAGTAGTACAGAGAGCACTCATCAGGAGGTGAGGACATCACCTGCTCCCAGCACTGCATCTGCACTGCACAATGGAGACCGACAGGTCAGAGGGAATGCTTATTTCCCAGCAGAGATGCTTTGTGTGCATGCTGCTATGGAACCAGCATGTGCTAACAATGTGCTTGGCTTTGCTGTATGGATGGGGCCAAAGGGATTAATCTAAAAAGGTTTATTATTATAACATCAGAGCTGAATACTGAACAAGTCTAATCAGAGGTTTTCTGCTGTTGTTTGACACAGATCCAACATCATGAATGTGTTATGTAAGGCTGTGAACATATTAGTTCTAAATGTCAGTGATCCTGCATGGCCAGACAAAATGTAAGATAATGAGGAATGTACACCTCACTGTGTCTGTAGTTAAAGACTGTAGTTTCATATTGAACTGAACAAATGGCTTCTTTATTTTTAGCATCTGAGAGCTAATCATTAATATCTACATGCTGCAAAGTTGCTACAACTTATGTAATATAGCTCGAAGAATATAGATGCATGATTGTGTTGCAGTTAGCTTCCTAACTCTGTTCGCTCCTGTGCAGCATGAGGACTCCTCCTGTTCAAGCAATGCAGGTCGTTTGGAGCTTAGTTACCTGGAGGATGAGCGGGTTCGTGTTTTGGCTCGGATCGATGAGCTCAAATCCCGGCTAACAGAACTGGAGCAACAACTTCAAGAGTCCAAACAAGAGGTAGAATAAAATGATCTGGATTTTTTAAGCGTAATGCCACACTTCCCATAGCTGCATTGTTGGTTATCTTGGACAGATAGTCAGGATGACAGTGTGTGACATCTTTCTGTGGCATCTTGCAGGCAGAAATGGAGCGTGCGTTGCTGCAGGGTGAGAAGCAGGCTGAGCTTGACCAGATAGAAGCTGAAACAGACATCATCACTCAACTGCAGCACAAGCTGGATGAGCTGGAGAACGCCATCCAGAGGGAGAAAGACAAGGTACAGTGAGCTTTGTTCCATGTAGGACAGCCTCGGGTGTTTACAGAGATCATGCCCATTCCTTTACACTCAACACACACACTTGCTCTGTTACAGTTCTTTCTGGTGTCTTATGTTCTCTATAGTTACTCACTGTTGGTGCTCCTTTATACCCTTACGTTGGTGTGCCTGTCTATTTTGAGCACTGTTAATTTGGAGAAAATCTCAGACATTGACAAAAGACCTGAGTCAACCTATTGGGTCACATGTTTACTTGGTCTTCTCTGCAGATGCTAGCTAACCATCGGTCATTAACCCCTGATTCTTACTCTGCTTCCTCAGCACTTACAGTCACTTTGATTAACTTTGCTTGCCTGGTCCTTCCCTGTCTGCATGACAGAGACAGTAGGCCACGAAAAACTGCCCTCTAATGAATTCTGTAGCCTTTGGTTCTATAGTGCACAATCTCCGCGAGAGACCTTTTTGTAAGGTGTTAAGTACTAGTAGTTCTAGTCAGCTACCAGCATGTTCTTTGTAGTGGCTTTAGGTTTTCTGTTTTTCATTTATCTACACATAGTACAGACACAAAGCAGCATCAATTTTGGTATCTTCAAGTGTCCCTTTGATGATTTTTAACAATGTGTAACGCTGTCATTCATTCAGTCAGTTACAGTTAGGGAAAAATTGATTTGAACCCCTGCTGAGTTTGCCACTAACAATGAAATGATCAGTCAATAATTTCAATGGTAGGTGTATTTGAACAGTGAGAGACAAATCCATAAAAATTTATAAATTTATTCACAATACTTACAAAATGTTTGCTTTACTTTAGCAAGTCCAAGGTATGCAATCAAAGTCCATTAAAACTGGAGATAATGAAGACACAAATGTGTCAAGTATAATGATCCATTAATGTACCTATAACTACCAGCTGTAGCAACTCGGACCTCTGCCCAGCTGTAAATGTCTGTTGCTAACACAGCTTTGTATTTGCATGGCGTGTATTTTGAGCAGTGTGTTTCTTTCTCTCTGTCTTTCTCTCCTACCGTCCATCCATCCTGTGTGTGGGTGTGTGTTGTGTCTTTCTAGGAGAGGGCAAATGTTGAGGCCGAGCGCCGGGCCCTGCAGAGCCTCCAGGAGGGCTACGCTGAGCTGAAGAACCAGCTTCATAACTGTCCCGAGTCCCTGCGTGAACAGTTGCAGGAACAGCTCAAAAGGGTGGGTCGTCAGTCAAGCAGAAGCACCTATAGATATCCACCAGACAGAGCAGATGTTAAACTTGAAGTGAATTCAAGGCCTTCCATTAGTACAGTTTAATAAGAGAAACTGCAGTAACTCTGCATTAGTTTAAAGGTATTACCAGCCAGGTATTACTGTTTGCTGTAGGCTGGTATGGTAGGAATGGTAGGGCAGCACAGCATGTGCCAGCACTGAGCACATACCATACACATAGTGTTACTGGAACCTTTAGCCCTTGAGCGGAGACCCACTACATGCAGTTTACAGATGCACACATGGGCTCAGGGTAATTATTAGAAGTCCTCTAAGTCTTCCTCACAGACGTGCTGTTACCACAAGCTCAGGAATTTTTCCTCCTCCACATCACACCTATGTGCTACTGGAGCCCTCATGTCCACACAGGGCCACACAAATGGCCCCTGGTCACTGCAGCTGTTACTGATATACTCTGGTCAAATGTGGGTCATGTGAAAAAAGCCCCACTGCACTGCATGTGTGAAGCTGTTTTGCATCTCTTCTGTGATTTGTCATGGCTTATATAATTTGTATAACTGCTCACTAATCAATTAACCTAGGCCCTGACTAGATCCATTCTTCTCTCTTCTCCTGCTTTTCATCCTGTGATCGCTCAAATGAGTGTTGTTTGTCCTAGAGTATTGTATTACCACTTTTCAGGAAGGTAAACAAAAAAGTTTTTTTACCAGCAGGACCTGTTGAAATATCCTATCAGAGAGCCTTTTGTTGGATGTGTGTGGCTCACATTTAGAGCACAGCAGGTTTAACATTTAGATTTGTAACTTTAAGATGGACTGGTAGGAAGGCTCAGTGATAAGGACACGACTTCACTTCAGGCTTAGGTGTCAGAGGAGAAAGTGTAAAGAAATAACTGAACTTCCTTCAAAGATGTATGGTTTTTTCTGAATTTGACATTTAGAGTTCTTTGTTGTTAGTTTTGACCGCCACAAAAAAAACTGTTCTGATTCAGACAGTTTTTTTTTTTTGCAAGTGCTTTTAAGTCTGAAGAGCTTTCAGACTCCTCCTGCTGTTACATATTAGGAACTAAGAGCAGAAACAGCAGGTGGGGCTGTCTGAGAAAAACCTCTGAAATACTAGTTACAGAACAAACTTTACATTGAATTCTGTGTTTTCAGGTGACTTAATAACTTAATAAATTGTAGACTAGTAGTAGAGGATGCAAGTCCTCATGGAAAAACAGGTACTTTTAATGTAGAAGACCATCCATCCCTTTCTCTTTCTGTATGACTGTACTTCTGATTTTCAGACATGTAGCTGTGCTGCAGTAGAAGCATGCTACTTATGGCTGTCTGCTTGACTGGGCACGGCCTGCTTTTAGTTGTCCCTGAAAGGAGTGTTAGCCATGGAAAATTTAAAAGTATTAAAGTTAAGGTCGTCTGTAGTCTGGATAGCTTTGAACTGATTTACAGTTGATGTTGTGACGCATCCCTTAATGTTGTGTTGGGCTCCACCAGGATGGAGAGGCACTGGAGGCAGGAACTAAGAAGTTTGAGGACCTGGAATTTCAGCAGCTGGAGAGAGAAAGCAGCCTAGAGGAGGAAAGAGAAACCATCAGCCAGCAGCTGCTCCAGGAGAGAGCGGAGTACCACAACAGTGTGGCCAAGAGGAAGGTAAGGAAACACCTCGCAGCCCCTCAGGCAGCACCATGTCCAGAAGTTAGTACTCCGCTCTGTAGTAGGTTTTTGTCTTAGGCTCTTTTCACAGTGCCATTATTATAACAAACATTAAGGAAAAAAACCAAACCAAACATGAAGGTGCTGTTGATGATTAGTCCTTGATGAACTGACCGTCAGCAGATGCCATTAGCTGGATCATCAGCACTTGAATAACCAGTGAATACTCACAAGAAATCACTTGTGAACTTCCCACACTTGTGAAGTTCACCCCAGGATCAGACCATGCAATAATCAGAGAAGTGCAAAAAACCCAGGAGCTACGTGTCAGAGCCTACAGACCTCACTGAGCATACTCAAGGTGAATGTGACAGCACAATTAGAAGAAGACTGAACAAGTACTATTTGTTTGAGGGGTTACCAGAAGAAAGACTCTTCTGTTGGGCGGTATTAAGATATTAAGGCATACCAGCGGGGCACACAGGTAGCGACGGTATCCTTTTTAATACCGTCAATAAAGTGGTTGAATCTTCAGTTTTCAGTAGTACAATATATTTTGGAGACGTTTGATAAAGTTTATGAACATGACGTGTGAGAGAGAGAGAGAGAGACAACACTGCTGCGCTTTTTTTTTACATTATTTTTGCTAAATATACATTTGCTGTGACTGTGATAAAATTGTTTGTGTTGCGTTTACTTCATAATAAGACCCACTACAATCATTGGATTTTATTGTGTTTTTACACAAATAAACATACAATTGAAAGATAGTTTACTAAATGTTAACTTAACTTTTAAACATGTATCGGTCTGTGGATACCATCTGCTGATATTGTCCTTACAATTACAAACATATTGATATAAGTGTATATAATATCAAAAGATATTTTTTACCAAACATAAGTGCAATGCTTGTGGTGACAAGTTTCACATAGGTTGAGCTGTGTCGATTTTATTGCTTCCCATACTGCATTGTATGTAACACATAGCAGTCGCCTAACAAGGTAGCTAGCTAACTAGTGACACATCAGTATACTGTGCATGTAGCACTCTTTGTTAGACTAAGGGAATAACATGCAGCATTGTTGTGTAAGCAATTCAGAGCCCCAGACTTCTAAAAATATAATATAATACTCCCATATGGGCCAAATAAGCTTCTACTCTTTGTAAACAAGGAGGAAGTCTCATAGATAGATAGATGGATAGAAAGAAACTTCATTAATCCCTGTGGGGAAATTAAGTTGTTGCAGCAGCATACCAAAAAACAATAAATACAAATAACACAAGCAAAAAAACTCTTATATACACATACACGCACATGGCAGCAACAACAGAAGAAGAAAATGTACATACACACAAAGCAGATCAAAGAAGATAAGATAAAAACACAGTTAATGTAACTCTTCACAGTGTCTCCATCCACACAATATGTAGAAAGCCTCCCAATGCTCATCTGTTGTCACAGCTTTTTCTGTGCTGTTGTTTGTAGGAGAAGGTGTCTGCACTGGAAAACCAGGCAAGCCAGCTCAGCCTTCAGTCGTCTCAGGAATGTGAGCGGCTGGCCAAAGAAAGGACGCTCACAATACAAATGCTCCAAAAGGTACGCTGAAATCAGTTATAACCAACACAGCAATGGATGTGGGACATATGAGTGCTGAAAGTTGGTTCTAGATTTGGAAGGCTGAATGGATGTATATGTTTCACTATTCCAGGAGAAGGAGAGGCTGTCGGTCCTGGAGAAGCGATACTACAGCCTGAGTGGAGGAAAGAGCTTCCCTAAGTCTTCCAGTGCCATGCGGGAGGTGAGAGAATACCCAAACCTGCTGGTCCATATACATGCACACTTATTTACCACTCATCTCACTCCGCTCCTGGTCTGGAAACACAAGGGTGCTTTGATGACGCACTGCTGATTTCCTAGCGTATTGACTCTTTCAGCTTGCAGTGATTTGTTGGTGTGCAGACTAATTGTTTGGGTTTCTGGCAGGAAATGTAATTGATAAGTGTTTTTAATTCAATTCAATTCAATTCAGTTTTATTTATATAGCGCATATTACAATCAGACATTGTCTCAAAGCGCTTCACAGGAACCCCCCTAAGAGCACTGTGGCAAGGAAAAACTCCCTTTAAGAGGAAGAAACCTTGAGCAGGACCCGTCAACTTAAGGGGGAACCAGTCCTGCTGCTAGTCAGAGAGGATGGAGAGAGAGAGAGAGAGAGAGAGAGAGGATGAAGGAGAGAGAGAGAGAGGAGAGAGAGGATGAAGGAGAGAGAGAGAGGAGAGAGAGGATGAAGGAGAGAGAGAGAGAGAGAGAGAGAGAGAGAGGAGCAAACATGATACAAACATGATACAGTACAGAGCAAACATGCAGCAAGATGAAAGTGATTATATTATAATAGATATCTATATATATCGTTAGTCCATAAGTAGGAATAGTAATTTGGTAGCAAGGATGAGCAGCAGGGGCTGGTGAAGTCGATGAGCACAGGAGAGATCAGGGGCCGGACTGCAGGTCAGCATGCAGGTCTTGAAACCTGCAAAGAGCAAGAGAGAGAGCGAGGCACAGAACTACGAGGAAGACAGTGAACACAGATTATGAGACAATATTACCCAGTATGATCCAGACTAAGGAGAGTGGAGGAGAGGTCAGAGGGTGCTCAGAGGATCGTGTTTGTGCCACCCGACAACGTAGAGCAAGAGAGACTTCACGGGCCGGACTGCAGGTCATCATCCAGGTCTTGAGACCAGTGTGAGCCAGACTAAGGAGAGAAAAGGAGAGGTTAGAGGGTGAGAGGGAAACTGCTCAGTGGATCATGTTTGTGCCCCCCGACAACGTAGGCCTAGAGCTAATGTAGAGTTAGGAGAGCTGAACAGTCACAGCTGAACTGGTGGTAAACCCAGACATGAAGCTGAGCAGAGAGTGTCATTTTTGATTATTTAATTTGTGAAAAGCAGAACTTTTACTAGTGTCCAATTAGTTTTCTGTAGGCATTAAAAGCACTTATCCCTGGACTGTCGAAACAGGAAGCGCTCCATATCAGCGAGGCTGACCTGTTGTTGGAGGATGTCCACTCCCCTCAGCATTCCCTCTGTCGAGCCTCTCCTTCCTACTTACACCCTCCCCCTCTCTGTCAGTTGTACCCCAGCAGCCCTACAGAGGTAACCATACTAATAATCCCTGCATGATGCCTGCAGCTTCCCCCCTGCTGTGTTGTGTGACTCACCTGTCACTGTGTCAGTGTCCTGGTCACACTGTGGCTCTAATCACACCTGTGATGTCCTGTGCTGGTACATTTCACAGATGAAAAAGTCGATTCGCAACCAAGGCTTCAGTTTGAACTGATTTATTCCTTCATCAGTGGTTGCTGTGAAACCCAGCCAAGTACCTGTTTGTGACCTTATTGTGCTAGTATGTTTGTTGGCAAGTGTGTTTCTGTTTAACATGCACACCTTTGGGTGAAAGAACAACCAGGTCAACTGTGGGTCTGGTTGTTGGCTTGCAAAGAGGTGTCAACACTAAAACGTTGAAGGGCGTTGTGGCCTGGCTCTGTGTTTGTGTCTGTGTATACTGGAGGGGTACGACTTTGTTCTCATGACTTCTCATCCTGTCTATCATTGTGCTGCTGGCTGGCGCTCAGGAGTACATGAAGCTGTCTGATGTCTATAAGATGTACGGCAGCAGTGGCCACCTTGAAAGCAGCAAGCCCAGGTCGCACGGCTGCTCGTTTGCCATAGATGCTGCGTTAGCTGGCAACTGTGAGGTACCATCACTTCCTGTCTGTCTCCATCTCCATTTCCATGTCATGTTGCTCCCTCTGCTGGTCTGCTGTTAATCAAACTGTCTGTGCTCCTGCTCTGCTTACTGATACATGAACTGCTGGTGTGTGTGAGCAGCTCCTCTGTAGCTGTGAGGCAGTGGTGATTTACAGTAGGCTCTGAAGATACTAGTATACAACCAGTCATACCAGCAGTACAGCAGGTTTATTGAATGATGCTCACACTGCAAATGCTCCAAAAGGTACACAGAAGCCAGATAAAACCAACACAGAAATGGATTGTTACTGATGTAGGACACATGTAGGCACCTGTTCTGAAATATTTTGTTCTGAAATATTTTGATTTACTGCTAATGTCTTTAGTTTTCTTTTTTTGTTTGAGTAGAAAAACACACATTTCAGCTGCTTCAGTGCCTAAATTTAACATGTAGGGTAATTTACCTTAGTCAAAAGGAAATATTTGAATATTATTATTAAAAAATAAGAAATGAAATGTTAACATGGCAGTGAGGTTATATTGGTTCAGTATAGGTCTGATGTTGAATGTGTGTGTTTTGTGTTTTAGTCCTCGGTGTCTTACAGTCCTTAGTGCACTTAACCTGTTCCCTTCTGCTGCTTGTTGTCTCCCTTTATCATCTCCTTTCCTCTCCCTTCTCCTCCTCTGTGTGTGTTGCCTCTGTGAAGGAATATGTGACAGTGGGCCAGTTAAATCAGATGTATGGGATGCCAAAGGTGGAGTCGTCCCCTACCTCCCCGCTTCGGCAACCCCTGCGGCCTGGAGCTGCAGACTCTGCCTTCTCCTGCCTCCCCTCTCCTCATGGCTCCTCCCTCTCTCTCTCTGTGGAGGTGTGTGCTGTCCTTTCCTTCTTTCCCTGCAGATGTCCTGTGTTTGAGGTCATTAGGTAATAGATCAGAACCTGCCGAGAACCACAGTAACAATGAAGGGTGCATGTAGAGTATCAGTGTCTCATACATGTACAACATACAAGTTCGACATCTACACATTTATTTTTAAAACATTTGTATTTACTGTGCCTACTGTTTACTTCAAGTAAACATTGAAAGAATTGGATTTTAATGTTGCTTGATTCAGTACACTCTTTGGAATTATAGTCCTCCCCACAGGCTGCTCGCTCACATTTTGCAGCAACAGACAGGTGCAGAATGTTTTGTCATCATTGCGTATTACATCACACAATTAAACAATGTCTATTTGTTGTTTATCCCAGCAACTCAATTTTGGTTTGGGGTTTATCTTAAATGAGTCCGCTCTCTTCCTTTTTTCTTAGAGTCTCCATGTCCCTTGCTCTGTCCTCCATGTCCTGTTCCTTTACTCATACAAACTTAACGATGTGGAGTCGACCTTTCTTCCTTTCCTTTTCTGCCTGGAGTCACAGCTCTTCCAAAGACAGCAATTTTATTACTGTAGTCGATCACATTTAATATACTGTGTAATGCATTTTTACCCAGTTATCATGAGCTTATGCCAGCAGTGATCTGAGTGAATTATTTTCATCTCCTCACCGGGAGAAGAGAACGTTGTGGAACAGTCGTGTTTACCAGTGGTACTAGCTGCATGTGATGGTCACAGCAGTATCATGTAAACAGCATGTTGTCGTCAGCTGTCTTTAATGGGTTTTGCAGACACTGTGTTGTGATACTTCAGCACTGATGTGAGCACCTCTGGGAAATGTAATATCTGTGCCTTTAATTTTGGCATCTTAACAGCAGATACATTTAATAAGACATAAGATAAGAGAAACTTGCTTTGTGGGAAACTGGGTCATCCAGCATCAACATGGAATTATACCACAGAAATGTAAAATAGGGGTATAGCAGCTGGAGGGTATGAAGCACAATTCAGCAACAATAAGGTGTTGAATAATTTTCACAGTATAAATATAATTTATTACAGCTTTTGAGGGTGCAAAACAAAGATTTCTCTCCTGTTTCTACTGAATGCTTTCTAAAGTTCTCTTTGTCTTCTGCTTCTCTTTTCATTTCCTCTTCTTCTCTGTGCTCTCCAGCACCAGTCTGAGGGCAATAGGCCTCACCTCCCCAAGCTAGATTTAGAGCAGTGGTACCAGGAGCTGATGGCTGGCTGCAGCCAGCTCTCTTCCCCTCCCCCTCTGCCAGCCAAGTCACTGTCGGGCCGCAGGCCAGTGCTGCAGGTAGAAGGTCTTCTTTTCTCTTTCTCTTGTTTCCTCACTCATGTCTCTGCTATTTCTGTGCCAGCCTCCATCCTGCTGTTAACCTTTTTTAAAAGAAGAGAAGGATCTGTGTGGATTCAGAAAGTATTCAAACTTTCACCTTTTCACTCTTTATTGTTCTGCATTTCATTGTAAATTCATTGTGAAGTATTTGAAGTACTTCACAGAAGAATAAACTCAGATGTATCATTTTTCAATTTTTTAAATTAACTTTAAGATGTGTGGTTTGATTTATTGGATGAAGTGTAGAAGCATCTGGGGCCTGCTCTTTTTTGTGGATTTTGTCGAGACAACTTCACAATACTGTTACTGTATACTGTAAACATGATATATACCTTTCCAAACTATAGGCACATCTCAAAAATAATTAAAATAGCTATTGTTCTTTCTGCTGCCAAGTGAAAAATTTGAAAAAGTTGGCAATGTCTTGGCTAAAAAGATGAGAAATCTAAAAACTTGAATTATAAAGAGGTCCTCTCACTTTGAGTAAGAACGAAGTGCTGTTTGAGTGTAAAACATGAAGTCAGCTTGTGTGGAGTTTGGAGTAAAGCTGAGAGTATTTGCCTGCAGCAGAAGACCACAGAAAACTTCAATCAGCGCTTAAATAAGTTTGAATGTCTGAACACTTTCAAGTCATTACTTTGAACGTTAAATCGCTCTACACTGATGGTCTTAAAGTACATGAATGCAGCATGAACTTAAATGAGCTGATCAAAGAAAGGGGACTAAGGCTGCCATTCCAGGTGTGTGTGCATGTGTGTGTTGCTCTTTGATACTTAAATAAACTACTGTTTGAACCTTAAGTTTTTATTTTAACATCTGTTTAGTAGAATCCACAGTTTTTAACCATTGTTTTCTTACAACCTATTCATGCTGGATCTTAGTTGTTGTTCTAAAACATTCCATATGCCATCACCTGGCTTTGTTTTGACATGTATTATCTTCTCTTCCTGACATTGATCTTATCCCATGTGTTCCCCCCCACAGGTATTCCGCTCCAAACTAGACAGTGATCCAGGCCTGTCTCTTCATCAGCCCAAATCAGGCTCTGCATCCCCTCTACAACATGGAGCCGCCACACTGGGACGCAACACAGGCTCAAAGGTGGACTGGTTGCTCCTTCTGCTGCCAACATCTATCCTCAAAATGTATTTATTTTTGGCATTTAATTAAGTCTGGTTTGTCTGACTCTGCAGAGCCCCCTGCTGGTGGCCAACAGCACTGGAAGTCTGCCCAGGAACCTGGCTGCAACCCTGCAGGACATCGAGACCAAGAGACAGCTTGCACTGCAGCAGAAAGGTAACTGGCACAATCTGCCCTAGAGATGTAATACCAAATACCAACACTGAAATTCATGAAGGTATGCTCAGTATCACAGGATGACACGGTAACAACACTACACAGAGGTCCTACAGTGTTTACCCCTTTAATGGTACATGTTGTAAATACATGAAACAAATTAAGCTCTGAATGTTACTGTTCATTAATCATTGTTTCCCTGGGAATGTCCTGGATAAATACTCAGGCTTTTATTCTTTCTATCTTTTCTATCTTGTGGCTTTTTTGCCTTTAATTGATTGTGGTCAGTGGAGAGAGAGATAGCGTTGGCTTGGTGTGTGTGTGTGGCCTCTTAGAGAGCAGTGCTTCCGCCGCTCCCTTGCTGTGTAACTAAACGGATCAGAGGAAAGCAGTCTGGTGTTATAGTGCAGCTTGTGGCCCACGGGGTATTGGGTCGGTAATTGGAGCCGGGCCACATTTGTCCGCATCTGCCATTGAGGTTTTTCCTCATGTCTTCCTGTCTCAGTCTGTGACTGTCTTTTCCTGCACTGCTACACCACAGAGCCCCAGACCTCCAGACACAACACCAGAGAAGAAAGCTCAGCAGGTAGATTGAGTCCAGGAGGAGTGATTTCTTCCCTCTGTTCAGCAGCATTCATCTACTTTTGTTTATCTGTCTCTATAAATCGCAGGCAGGGTTTGAAATCAGCTGTTGGCCATAATAATGGCTCTAATGACAACACATTTATTGAATTCCCTTGCAGAGTTGCAGCCATTAATAAGACAAACTAAGGTAGTTAACAATACAGACAAAATAAAAGCAAATTTATACCCCTCACTTTGCACAGAGATCCATCCAATCAAGCAGCCAATCAGCAGTCTGCCTGAAACCTTCAGCTTTGCTAAAGACCAAAGACTCCGTGTACCAAGAAAAAAATCCTGCCTTTTCCAAAAGTTAACCCAGTCTGACAGGCTACTTGTGTTGATTTATCCATCAAAGGTAACATTTACCAGAACTTGACACTTGGCTGCTGATTTCAGAGCCTGCCTTCACCTAACGCTCCTCTCTCCACTCTTCTCTTCCTCTCTGGTGTGTCGTTAATAAAGATTTCTTTTCATCTTTTCTTTGTCTGTAACATTGAACTCTCTTTCTTCTTCCATCAATCTTCTATGAACCTTCCTGCTGCTGGAGAATAAATCTTGCATGCTTAGAGTTGGGTGAGCTCCTGTTTTGGAGCTCAGCTCTTTCCAGATATATCTGCCCATTATGAAATGTGAGGAGTTGGATAGATACTTAACTTTTGCTGCAAGTTTGTGGACTTAACAGGTTTTTATCATTTTCCTCAAGCTTGAATTATTGAGAGCACATACTTGTATGTGTGGTGCATGATTATGGTCTGGTAGTTTGTGGGCTGGTGCTGGTGATGGTTTACATCAGTAGGATGCCTGGGTTGAACAGCTTTGCAGCTGCCCTGTTGGTTTCTATAGCAAGCACACAGACCTGCTGTCTTGTTTTTTGTGTTGCTTTCAGTGTGCCATTAGTTATTATTTCACCTTCCAACTCAGTTCCAAATTAGAACATATCCACTGATCAGACATCCCCTTCTCCCTCCAGGTCAGCAGGTGATCGAAGAGCAGCGCCGTCGCCTGGCCGAGCTCAAACAGAGGGCAGCTGCTGAGGCTCAGTGCCAGTGGGAGGCACTCCATGGCTCACAGCACCACCTCATGACTTCATCCTGCTCGTCTCCCTCCTACTCCCCCAACATGGCCTACAGCCCCTCCCTGAGCCACAGCTCTTTAGGGCCTCCACTTCTGGTTCACCACTCCATCCTGCACCATCAGCCCCCGTCTGCTGGAGAGCAACCATACGACACGCTGAGCCTGGAGAGCTCAGACAGCATGGACACCAGCGTGTCCACCGGAAATAACTCCGCCTGCTCGCCCGATAACATGTCCAGGTACGGTCAGCACGCTTTAATGAGGGAGGGGTTCAAACAATTAGCACCATTTAGACCATATGTCATATATATTTGATAATATCACAACATTTTCTAGTTGGGGCATGCAAACATCAGGTTAACAAATACACCATAAAAGTTGGATTCTTTTTGTTTGAATGATGCTGTATAAAATAGTAAAATAAGATATTCCTTGTGCACTCACACACATACACACAGCTAACTCCCTTCAGTTAAAGTCTTTATCCACATGTAGCCCAGTTTTTCCCATGCATAGACCAATGCGTGGGGGCCGCCACACAACCAACACCCACCGCCACAAATTGACTCGTCTTTGTTTTAGTTTTTTTTTTTCCCCAACGCGATTTTAAAATCGTTCCGTTCATTTTACTCTACTCAACTCTCTCTCCTTCTCATTCTCGTTTACACACACATGCATGCACACATACTGACAGCTGATTCGCAAAGTTAGTAACGCAGCAAACAATTAGGAGATTTTAGGTTGAGAAATATAGTATGTGCCCATTTAAGAATAATAATACAAAAAGCTGTTTCATCATTTTTACAATACAATACAAGAACAGGTTGACGTATTGACTGAGGTCAGTTTATATTGTGAAATAAAAACTCCCAGCTTCAGCTCTTTCTGCAGTCCATTCCTGGAATAACAAATAGACACAAATTGAAGGAAAAAACTTTAATTTCAGTTTGGTGAGTAATTCATGAAACATTAAATTTAAAAGACACTTCTTCCTCCAGTATAAAGTCCAGGCTTTTGTATGAGCAAACTTATTCTACTGGCCTGCCCTGTAATGTATGGAGTTGGGGTGGGGGGAGGTCCAGGCAGGGTTCTGGTAAAAATTGTCAGTCAGAACATAGAGAATTAAAATTGAACTGAATAATTTTTTTTTAAATTGTCTTTAGATGAGCATACAGGTGCATATTAAACCTATAGCAGCTTTAGTGCGTGTTTGAATCCCACTTCCTGCACACACTGCATAAACCCCGATGACCAACTCCACTGACCATCACGACACTGTAACACTTTATCCTGCACCGGCGCCAAGGTGCCGCCACAAATTGCTAGCTGGTCTGTGGGAAACACTGTGTAGCGCTATTTGGAGCCTGTCTGTGAGCATGTCCTAGCTGTGTGCTGCATCAATGCAGCATGCTATCGGCAGTACTCAGTGTTCAAACACACTTCACAGCTCTCTGAAGTGACATTCCAAATGTCTTAATAACCATAGTGGATATGCAGAATGGAAGCAGAAACAGGAGATTTCTGCTAAAGAATGAAGTTATGCTGACTCGTTTGTTGTTTCATTCACTAATAATTGCTTTATTGCTTCTATAATACACACACTTCCAATATCTGTGCTTTAAGCTGTTTAGTATGTGTCAAAACCAATTAGTACATTAGTACATATTTTCTACTTTTCCTACCCACAATCCTCCATGGGAAAATGCACACGACTGAACTGCTGAGCGAGCACATACTACGTGAAGACAACATTATAAAGTGGCAACGGCACAGCTGGGACAAAGTCCTTTTGCTGTATCGTAGAGATGGTAGTTTTTAGGAGCGGCTTACAATAATAGTAAAACTAATAGTAAAGTTGTATGGACACTGCACTGAAGCCAAGTTTGTAGTGTTAACTTCCAAACAAAGAAAGAACGACTGCTTTGAAGCTGATTGAAAAGCTGTGTAAGGTTGGAGCTGTGAAATGAGGAGGATAAGTAAGTGTTGTTTTGGATTTCAGTGTTGGAGGAGTGGACACACTGAAGATCGAGGAGATGGAGAAAATGCTGAAGGAGGCGCAGCTGGAGAAAGCCAGACTTATTGAATCGCGGGTAAGACATGACTTCAAAAGAGGGTGTTACAGGGAGGAGTAGATTATCTGAATCCATACTGTGCTGACTGATGAGAGTTCTTGCTGTTTGTCGATAACTTTGATTAAAACATGGATTCCAAAAATAAAGGTTTTTCATTTTTATTAGCATTCATTTGTTTTTGTGCCTCAATGAAGATGCCCTGTCTGAAATATAGAAGAAGACCAATCCATTTTCTACTCTTAAGCTATTTTTTTTTTACCTTCAAAAAGCTAGCTGGTGTTATCAGTGTTTTTTTTTTCTCCTCTTGATTGCCCTGTATGAGTGCATGTATGTATTTGTTGCCAGTCATTACTTGTCTAAATAACCAAAAGATGTGTGTTTAAAGAATCGACCTCTGTGGTGGAGCTTCACAGTGGCCAGCAGTGTAAGTGTGTGAGCAGCTCCCAGCAGGGAAGAATGTGCATAAATGTATGAACATGGAGCCGAGTTCTGCCTGGGAAAAAAAGAACATGTGTGCCTTGCAAAGCCCTTCCAGAGATCAAAAAAATATTTAATGAACGCGCCCTTCTCCAGGAACGAGAGAGTCTGGCTCGCCGTCAGATGCTAGAGGAGGAGAGGAGGAGGAGGGAGGAGGCAGAGAAAAGACTGCAGGATGAAACTTTCCATCGGCAGCAGCTAGTGGAGAGGGAGGTCAAGATGAGGGCCAAGAACTTCTCTCAGGTCAGTAAACTGAGATAATGAGAGTAATTGAGCCTGTGTGGTTGAAAAGTAGGAAGTGAGCAGCTGCTGCTGTCAGTATCTGATCATATGTAACATCGATCGATCTTCTTACCAAAACCAATGAAAAAACGTACCCTGCTTGTGTGTGATGTTTGCTTTAGGCCCGTCCCATGACTCGCTACCTGCCCATCAGAAAGGAGGAGTTTGACCTGCGCTCACACGTGGAGTCATCGGGCCACAGCGTAGAAACCTGCTATCATGTCATTCTCTCTGAGAAGATGTGCAAGGGCTACCTAGTGAAAATGGGAGGCAAGATCAAGTCATGGAAGAAACGCTGGTTCGTCTTCGACCGCCTCAAAAGGACCTTCTCCTACTATGTTGGTAAGATAAAAGCTGCCTGCTGCTGGTCCATTTAGCAGGAGGGATAACAGTGGCGTCACTGACTGCTTCTTCTTTTTCATGTTATTTATTCATGCAGCCATGCTCGCTAACGTTTTTACCTTTTTATGCTGAATTAGCCTTAATGCCTTTTCTCCCACATGGAAGACATGCACAGCATTAAAGCAAAAAAATGTATTTGTTTAAGTTGCCTTTGTGTTTGTTTTACACACTCACACCCACTGCTCCTAGGCTCCTTCTTGTTTCTTTGCCATTGTTCTTGGCAGTTAGCAGTAGAGCCTGACACAGGCCTATTATTGATATATCAACATCAGTGTATATTCAGTGTGGAGGTATTTAGGTGCACAGGTATATGACATAGTTTGAGCTGCCATGTTGTCAGCACTGTCTGCAGTACATGTAGCAGCGTTAGCTGAGCAGGTAATGGTGCAGTGAGCCACAAACAAATCTACTTGTTTTACTAAACCTGGCTGTAGAGCTGTCTGAGTGATGATATTGGCATGTGTGAGGAGACAAGTGATGTCATATATAAACACTGCAATCCACAACCGATGTAAACATACAGCTCACAACAGTAGTTGAAGGTCATGCACGTGAATGTACTTAAAGCGAAGTGCAAACAAATTATTGGGCTGTTTATAGTGATGTTATTTCCATGTTATCTGAATGGTGCGATAGGTAATTAAAAGTTCCACGTTTGTTTACGCTGTAGAGTAAAAACTTCACCACTGTGCAGCGCTCTGATTAGTTTTGCCAGCCCTCCTGTGTTTGCACTGATAGTTTGGAAAACCTTTGGGTTATTTTCCCGTTGCATCATTCACAACATTATAGAAGGGAAGTGCAAATATGAGTGGTGAAGCAGTTTCACAATGAACATGTAAAGTGGCAGGAATGTTATGCTGTGGATGACTGACAGTAGGAACATGTGTGCTGCAGACCCCAAGCAGATTACATGTGGTATGTATGGTGCACGCTTGTGTAATTTGATGTAGTGCTGCGAGCTCTGGGACACTCGCCGGCTGTCAGGCCTTTGAAGTCCTCAGAAGGTTCCGCTTAAAGCTGCTTAAAGCGTACCTTGTTGAAAGTGAGCCAGCGTGAGGAGGTGTGCTGAGAGTACTCTGGCAGTTAGTTAAAATGCACACAGCGCCATGCTCTCTGAGGAGGCTGATTGAGATGCATCGCTTGCCCTTGTCTCTTGACCTTGAACAATGAGTAACGAGTGGTGACGAGCGGAAGTCATGAGTGCTGCTAAATCATGTTAATCAACCTGAGCCGCAGCCGGAGCTGTGGTTATTTAGATGCAGTCAAATGAGATGCAAATGCAGGGCTATTTGAATGCTAAAGAGGTCATTAGCAGATAATAGCTGCGTATTAAAAGGAAAGTGTTATTCCTCGAAATGAAGCGCTGCCTTTCTACCTACTACTCTTAAGTTGGCTTGTGGAGTGTTTGTGCCTGGAGGTAGAGAGGGGTGTTGAGTTCCCCACCGGTTCCTTACTGCAGTTCTGCAGTGGCTGATGAAACAAACTGCAATGATGTACCAGAGTAGCGTAAGAATGCAGTCAAGTCTGAAAATACAATGAGAGCAGCAGTGGTTTAAAAACAGAGCAAAAGTGCTGTGCTTGTCTTTTTCCATCCATCATCACACACAGAAAACGGGTCCTGATCAAAGTTTGATTCTGTCTGTTGTTAATGAGTGTGTCCCGTGTCCTCCCGCTCCTTATTCTAGGTGACAGGAAGCGGGGCGCTTCAGCTCCTATGGCCAAGAAAAGTCTGTCAAAGTGTTTCAGTCTTTGACCAAGCCCACCTTATCTTCCTTTCCACAGACAAACATGAGACCAAGCTGAAGGGGGTGATCTACTTCCAGGCTATAGAAGAGGTCTATTACGATCACCTCCGCAGTGCCACAAAGGTACGCTGTCTGTTCCATTCCTTTCTCTGTTCCTGCACATCATCCTGCACATTCTTTGTTTTGCTTCATTTCTCCCTGTTTGTGCTCTTTGCTTTGGCTGGCTGCTGTCACAGAGGGGATTTTTCAACTTGAATTTGAGCAGTGTATGTATCCACACTCTGTGTTCAACCGTCTAACCCAACTGAGCCCAGTGTGTGTGTGTGTGTGTGTGTGTGTGTCATGGACAATAAGGCTGATGGTGCATGCAGCCTGACATCCTCAGAGTGCCACTTGAATTGCTAATCCTGTTTGTCCCCCTGCCTGTCCCAGTGATCCAACTAGAAACCAGTGACAGTCTCTACTCTAACAGAACATTTATATTTGTGTATCTGCCATGAAGTCTTTCCTTTAAATGGATTCATTTCCAGAGGAAGTGGTGTTTCCCTGTAGGTGTGGGTTACGGCCATATTTCTCTTCTTCGGGGCTGCTTGACTTGAGCTGTACTCATTTTGTCATTTTTTTTATCTGCAACATAAAGCTGCTGCTGCCTCTTCATCTTCTGTGTGTGCATGTGATGGCCTGTCGCAGTGCAGCACACTGTGTGGCTCTGATCAGCTCCAGAACTTTGATTTTACTTGTCACTTCCAATGTCACCTCACAGAGAGAAAGTTTGCTCAGACAGATTCACAAGTGAAGATGAAACACATTTGACTAGGATGGTTGCTTCCAAAAGGAATGAGAAAAAAATGTAATTGAAGTGACTATACTTTAAAAGCACCTTTGTTTTAAATGGAGCCATTCCCACATTTAATGACATATGTGAACATTAACAGCTGATAGGTGAGTAATGCTTCGGTCCTCTCACACAGCGGCAGCACAGAGTTGTGTTGGGGACATATATTATCTGATAAATATTATAAACGTTCCTTTACTTCTTTACTACAAACTCAGACATCCCTTCAATTTCTCTCTCACCAGTGACCACCTGTACTATTAAAAACAAAGACTTCTATCGATTTAAAAATTCTTTATATCATATATAGAAATAAAAGCCTTTTATTCTAATCCATGGTTTTTTATGTTATATGAGGGATGTGTATTAAAAGTTTAAATGATACACAGCCTATGGTGAGTTCACACACTCACAACATAATGCAGTGCTGTGACCTAATCAGTCAATCCAGGTGCAATCGTCTTTAAGCAGGGTTAAAATAAATGCTTTAATAAAACATATGTAAAAGGTAATATATGCAACATATGTTTGGTCTGTTATGAAACTGAAGTAGTGGGACACACTGTTCAAGTAACATGCATACCTGCATCAAGGTAAAGGTTAGGGGAGGTTTATTTATGGAGGACAAGCGATACACGAGTTAAAAAAGCTCCTTTTCATGTGTAGCCCCTGAGGCCTAGGTTTTAAAGAGTAAAATACAACCAACAGGACAAAGACACACACCCTAACAGCATGAATATAAATAGTGGTAAATGTGAAGTGAGTCTAATGTCCTGCGATGTTGCTAATGCAACGGCCACTCCCACAGGAAACTGAGGTGAGCCATGACTCCAGGACAGAGATATGAGCCAAACCAGTTTGTGTTAGTATCAGTATTCAGGTTCTAGAAATCGAATCAAGTGTAGTCTCAATTTGTATATTGATAAGTATTAAATACTTAAATGTCAGTGACGTGGAGATAAAACATGACTGTAGCTGTGGTTCTGTCCCCTCAGAGCCCCAACCCCTCCCTGACCTTCTGTGTGAAGACCCACGATCGGCTCTACTACATGGTGGCCCCCTCAGCAGAGGCTATGAGGATCTGGATGGATGTGATCGTCACAGGAGCAGAGGGATACACACAGTTCATGAACTGAGACACACGCTCAGTGTTGACAGTGTAGACAGGTAGCCGCGGTGGGGACTGCCCTGCCCCAGACTCCACAGGTCCACCACAGGTCCACCACAGACACAGCGCCTTCTTTGTTACTTTTGTTTTCATTTCTGTCTCAGCCTCCACGTTTTCTATGTGATTCTGTTCGGATTGAAAAAGGGATCCCTTGGAGGACACACATCTGTACATAAACCAAATGTCAAAGACTTTACAAAGCCTTTCTATATTGCCAAATGGAGATCTTGTAGTTACTGTTTGTCACACTTTTTGTATTATTTGTTTCCTTTTCTTTTTTACTGTAGAGAAAATTGCCAAATGACATGATGCCAATGTTTTCTTTGTTTCATAGTAGATTTTAGCAATCAGTCAGTGAGCAGGGTGGAGAGGATCTGAGAGTCCGGTCACAGTGAAACACAGCACAGTACTGCATCCTCCACAGACACACACCATTCAGAGTTCTTCTCACGGGCTTACCAAAGTAACTGGAGGTGTTTGGATGAGTTTGTCTCACTATGCTCAGGAGTTCACTCTGCAGTCTCACAGCGGTTTGACCAGTTTGTAAAGGACCAGGTCCAGTATTCTGTTTGGCTTTAAGTAAAATCATCCTTGAAATGAACAAGATGGAAAAACATTTCACATGAAGCTAAAGCTAAAGACGGTTACCGTGGTGTAGTCTGAGCAGTGGAAAAAAGCAGCCTGTTGTCATATTGTAGTCTCATGATCCTACCAGTGACTTTTTTCCACTGCTCCTTTAGCAGCTTAGCACAAAGCTAAAGCCTGTGTGCCAGTTTACCAGCTTTATGCTAAGCTAGCCATCTCTGGGCTCTTAAATCTTTAGATTGCAGCTACTTAGCATAAACCTGAAGTCAGTTAGCTTAGCAGACTCAATGAGGAAGCAGCTTGCTACACCAAACCTTTCGCTATTCTTTGAGTCTTGTGTTAAGCTAGGCGTCTCCCAGTCGCTACACACTTCTTTAGTTACTACATGGTTAGCACAACAAAAAGCCAGATAATTTAACTTAGCAGTTTGGATTAGAATACACTAATTTACAGTCTTTATGCTAATCTAGCTGTCTCTATTGAAGTTCCAGTCTAGACTAACATGGTAAATCCTGCATACTGGTCCTACCAAAGCTGCCACATTTAACCAGGAATATTTCACTGTGTCTGTATTAAGCTGTCATGTTGCCAACTCCTAATAGACCTAATAGCCAAGTAGCCTTTAGCTAACTTGATGATGCAACTACACAGCTGGGACGCAGCCATCACCACTGCCAGCCTAAAGCAACGATCACCAGAGGGCGCCACGGTGCGCACAGGATCCACACTACAGACCAATGCAATTCAGAAGTGTGCCTTTTACCATGTGTTGTTATGGTGTCTCTGAGTCCAGCGCCGCCTCACTGAGAGGCTGCAGTTGTGTGAATGCATTTTATTTCTGTTTTGGAGCTGTAATGCAGGACAGGTTTGCAAGAGGGTTCTCAGCCTCACAGGCAGAGAGCACAGAGCCCCAGGACACAGTGGGGATTAAGAAACCCTAATTGCATACTCCTATATGGATCACTCTATATGGAGAGTGTTAATCAGTCACGCCGACTACTAATGTGTGAGCAAGAGAAATGAGCCTAAACATGTTATAGTGATGTCATCAGGTTTATTTGTTTTAAAAAAGGGATATTGACCAGTCTAATGCACGCTCTGATTGAGTGGCATTTTGGGAAATGTAGTATTTACTGCTTGCCACTTGTGAAATTTGTCCTTTTAAGTTGACGCGTTAAAACATATGGTAGTAAAAGGTTCGATTGTGTGTTCTTCCCTCAGATTATATCTGGACTGATGTTTGGTTGGTCTGCTACACCCTCTTGTTTCTTTGCCTTCATTTGCTGCCTTATGACTGAAAGCTGAGTGTCATCCCCACTGTGACCTGTGACCTGCACACAGAGAAGAACCTTGTATGTTCAGCTTTAACTGACAGTCTTTGTTGTACCGTGTTGGTCACCACATGTGTATTGATCAGATGTGAAGAGTTTGTTTCGATCGGAGGACAAGCTATGCTGTGATTTCTAAAGCATGTGGAACTGCTGTTTTAGTTTCATGTGTCAGTAGAGTAAATTGATGGTTGTGGTGCCTGAGATAGTGACATGTTTACTTCTAAAAAAAATTAAGTAGAAGACTAGTGAAAAAGACCTTAATATATTCTGTCTCCTTTGCCCTTACTTTCCCTGCACAGCCAGTTTGTGCAAACAACTTAACTCTGGCAAGGCTGTTAAATCATGTCTGTGGATAGTAGGTTGTATTTACATCACTGTTATTCTCTATGTGGAAAAAGAGAACGTAAATATACTGTAAAGAGGATGCCTGAATGAAAAGATGATCTTACTATGAAATGAACAGTATTGTATGAAAAAAAAGTACAATTTTTACTTATTTTTATCATTTTATTTTATTGTCAGTTACATTTCAAATTGTATGGTAGTGATGTATCAATCTACCTTTTTTTACTGGTACAACTGAACACACATTTGCACACACACAAAGCATAGCTCACCTAGCACTCATGAGACTGTACGTTTTTTGTTTTTCCTAGAAAGTAGATCCTGTGTCACACACACACACCCACACACAAACACACACGATCAGTACTCGGACCACACTGTGTTATTGGTACCCTGTATGTCTCATGCGTCACTTTCATGTATGAACGAAATGAATTTTGGCAAATCTATTAAAAAAAAAGCAACTATCACAGAGTCTGGGCTGTACGTGTGTTGGCTTGGAGTCAGCAGGTTATTATATATATAATGTTAAGGGGCCCAGAGCTGTGGTGTGGGGTTTCATGCTGACTGATTATTACACTCGTTATCTGAAAGACAAGCGCAAGCTGAACAGGAAGTAGAACAAAAGCTACAAATCCCCCAAAAAACTCAGTAAAACATGGCTAAAAAGGAGTAAAAACAGACACGTTCTAAGAAAAAAATAAACACCTAGATGTTTCTTTCTTTGACAAAGTTATTCTTCTGCCTTAAATGAGGGCTGCTGGATTTCACAGCTTGTTGATGCTGTCGCCTGTAGAGAAGACACACACACCATCAGCAGACATGTTTTACCAAAGAATTGTTTGTTAAAGCAGCTCTAGGACCAAAGTGCAGAACAGAATTAGAACCACTATATATATAAAAAAACTAAATTTTAAAACATAATGGAGTTCAATGGGAACTTGCTCTCAGGCTCCATGTACCTTTTGGGAGGCGCAGTATCGCCACCATAAATACCCTGCAGTCTGCGCCTCCCCCATGAATGCTGCAATACTCGTGTATCTCTTTACACTCAGACAGCAGGTATAGACATGTGCCTGACATGCTGTGTAGCAGGTATGCTGCTGTGTGCAAAATACAGTTACACTGTGCTGGTGCAAGAGGCCACGGAGGAGGCCGGTCACCGCTAGGACCGGATGTGCCAAAGTGATTTTAGTA
This sequence comes from Parambassis ranga, assembly GCF_900634625.1. Taxonomy (NCBI): domain Eukaryota; kingdom Metazoa; phylum Chordata; class Actinopteri; family Ambassidae; genus Parambassis; species Parambassis ranga. The sequence continues at coordinate 832,055 of NC_041033.1, forward strand.
GGGAAAGCTTCATAGAATGATAATTTCTGTTCCACAATGTCTTCTTTTCTCTCAGATTAAAACAGAGTATGCTGAACATTCTACATAAAAAAGTGTATGAAGAGGAGTGTTACATACTCTCTGCGCAGGAGGACGTGTACTCAGTGACTGCCTCATCACCTGAAAAACAGAGACACATCAGTGCATACAGTGCAACAGAAACTTCTCTGTTAAAAAACAAACAAACTCACTGGTCTGGTAGTAATCATAGACTTTAACCACAGCTGGCTTCAGATTCCTGACAGGCACATCCTCCTCCAGTGTGACACTGTACATCTGGGCCTCATCCTTCTTCAGCTGCAAACACAAACAGCTTCCTTTGGTCATTTGACACAGTGCACAGAAGTCTACAGGATTTTCCAAAAATAAAAGAAAAAATCTGACAGCATTTCCTTCACTTCCTTCACACTCAGACATGAACAACAAGTCATTAAACATGTCTGATGGCTGCAGCTTCTTAAGTGTGGGACTAATTAAATGCAGAAATATAACCGCATGTTTCAAGCCGTTCCAAACTCAAATGCAACAGCTGTCTTCTAATCTAATCTAGTCTAATAACTATATCAGCCTTTTTTAATGAAGCTCTATTCAAGTTTTCTTTCTGCTAATGGAAGGTCAAAATGTGGCTGGGGGCCAGTGGAAATGTTGCAAGCTACAAACATCAACAACTAATGTTCCAAACTACCCACATCAGGCCAGAGAATACAACACCTCTGTGAAGACTTTACAAGACTGAAATCAATGCTGTTTGACTGTGGATCCTAAGTCTGAGTGCACCGATTGTAGGTTGCAGGAGTGTACACTCAGGATGATGAAAGGTAAACACACACACTGCTTCCTACCCCATCTAAGTAGATGTTGATGAATCCTTCATCCTCGTCCACACGCTTCACTGAGCGGTCGTTCTGCAGCTGTAACATCACAGACGGACATCAGTACACAATACACTCAGATTGTTACTGCACACACAGACAACATGTTTGGTAATGAGCCCAGTCGTCTGAAGGACTGACCAGTTTGAGAGAGCTCTTATCCAGGATGTATCCAGACAGCAGCTTGATGTTGATGATGACCATGTTGGTTTCCTCTCTCCTCCCCTGGTACCTGAAAGCACCACACACACACCACGTCACACTGTAACTCAACCCCACAGAAAGGATGCACACACACACACACACACACACAGTACCTGACGAGGACAAAGAGGATGAGCTGCGGCCGGCTGATGTTACATTTAGCCATGGTGTTAGTGGAGATGTTGAAAGCAGAGAAGTCAGCAGGAGGGGGGATGTTGTAATGCATGGAGATCTGCAAAGACACACACACACACACACACACACACACACAGAGCTGTTTATCAACTGTAAACTGTCTATGCTAAACTACTGCAGTTTATGTAGAACACATGATCAAAGCTAGTAAATAATTATTAAAAGCCAACTGTCAACAAAAAGAGTAAACAGGAATGCTATGAAACTGTCAAATTACACTCAATTATTAATATCTCCACATTTTATAAATAAAAAGTTGTCACAGCGTGGTGTGTGTGACATATGACTTACAGTATAAAGAGACAATTGCTGACAGGCACATCACTGCCAAGACTAATATGTTAAGTAATATGTAATATGTATGCTAATTAATTTATATTGAGACTTGAAAGTTTGCATAAATAAGGGAATGACTGCCTCAGATCACATGCTGTACACCCACCTCAGTACCACCTGGGCAACAACTGTTGCTATTATCTTCACATAGTGACTAATGAGCTGACATTTACTTCAGAGTTGAGAGGACACTGAGGAAAACCTTTATGGCTTCTAAGTGACATTAAACTGATGCTAGTTTTCCATAATGTTTGAAGGAAATCCATCAGGGCCATGCAGCCTGAACTGCACCCCACACCTCAGTTACAAAGAGACCTGGCTGAACACAGAAGTAGGGCTGGTATACCTGTGCCAGCACACAGCTCTCTCCCTGAGCTCTGATGGTATACTCTCCAGGGACCTCGCTCAGCTTCTCCTCCTGGTACAGCAGCCTGTTGTTCTGATCCACTGTGAACTCCTTGTTCAGGCCTCCTAAAGACATCACCGTCACCACAGTGTCACCCCCTGGACTGTAGACGGCAGTGCTGTACTTAGCCAGTGCCTGAAGAGCCACCACTGTGTCCTAAGAAGCAGAGGGATCAGAGGTTTCATTGGAGTCCACTCAGCATTAAAGGCCTCACATTTTGTATGTGTCCTACCTGTGTGGAGGAGAAACCTCCATACGGGTTCTGCTGCTGAGAGAGCCAGTGGACGATACCAGCAGAGTAATCCAAATCAAAGCCTGGCAGGGCAGGACCAGAGAGCAGAGCCAGCAGTACATAAGATGTCATCTCCACCTCCAGAGAGTCCAGGCCTTTCCCAGAAGCCCCCACTCTCTCCCAGTGACGGGTGCCTCCTGCCAAACAACAAAAACACAGGAGGTGGTTAGCAAAGAGTGTCTCACTGTGCTGGATGGACTGCTGCTGTCCAAACTGTAAGGTGCAGTACAGAGCTTGTTTATGCAGTTCTCTCAAGTCACAACCATGATTTCATTGATACTATATATTATATTATTGACTCTAATTATTCAATAGAAACCAACAAAGACAGAAGTAAAGACATAGGACATCAATTACACTGTTCAAAAACAAAGGGAACACTTAAAGAACCCAATGTAACTCCAAGTCAGTCACACCTCTGTGAAATCAGCCTGTCCAGTTAGGATCAGCACTGATTGTGAATCAGTTTCAGCTGCTGTTGTGCAAATGGAACAGACAACAGGTGGAAATGAGAGGCAGTGATCAAGACAGCCCTATAAAGGAGAGGCTCTGCAGGTGCTGACCACAGACCATTTCTCTGCTCTCATCCTTTCTGCCTGATGTTTAATCACTTTTGCATTTTGTCAGTGCTACAGCAGCTTGTGTGGTCTACAACCACACAAGCTGCTCAGGTAGTGCAGCTCATCCAGGATGGCACATCAATGAGAGCTGTGGTATGAAGGTTTGCTGTGTCTGTCAGCACAGTGTCCAGAGCATGGAGGAGATACCAGGAGACAGGCCAGTACACCGGGAGACATTGAGGGGGCCGTAGAAGGGCAACAACCTCCTCCTTTGTGCAAGGAGGAGCAGGAGAAGCACTGCCAGAGACCTGCAACATGACCTCCAGCAGGACACTAATATGCATGTTTCTGCTCAAACTGTCAGAAACAGACTCCATGAGGGTGGTATGAGGGCCCGACGTCCACAAGTGGGGCTTCTGCTTACAGACCGACACCGTGCAGGGTGATTGGCATTTGCCAGAGAATGCCAAGATTGTCATTCACCCTGTGAGACCATATGCTGGTGCAGTGGGCCCTGGGTTCCTTCTGATGATGACAATGCTAGGCCTCATGTGGCTGAAGTGTGTCAGCAGTTCCTGCATGATGAAGGCATTGATGCTATAGACTGGCCTGCCTGTTCCCCAGACCTGAATCCAATCCAGCACATCTGGGACATCATGTCTCGTTCCATCCACCAACACCACGTTGCACCACAGACTGTCCAGGAGTTGACTGATGCTTTAATCCAGGTCTGGGAGGAGATCCCTCAGGACAACATCCACCACCTCATCAGGAGCATGCCCAGGAGTTGTATGGAGGTCATACATGGCTTAATAATTTTGATTTACATTGATCATTTTTATGTTTTTTTGTTCTCAACATATTTTTACTATGTAATGAATGAAGATTTTCAGCTTTCAACTTTTATTGAGATCTAGGATGTGTTACTTCAGTGTTCCCTTTGTTTTTTTGAGCAGTGTATATTTAGCCTGATGCCTGATGTCTTACAGTCCTACCCTGTGTGCTGGACTTCTGGTGCAGGAGTGTAATCAGTTTGCTTCTCATGTCCTGGTCTTCAGCCAAAGTGAAGGTGTAGGCCAGCAGGGCTGTGGTGTACAGGTTGTCCATCTGGTCAGCCACTGCTGCCTTCAAAAACCTCAGGCAGTTCTGCACCACGGGGTCCTGCCACACAGCAGGCAGACACAGAGCTGATACATACAAAAGCATATCTAAATGTGATTATTAATATGCAGACACACTGAAGCCATATTTAAATTCAACAACATTTAAATGGTGGCAGACCTATGCAAGGGACTAGTTACACACAGATTTTACCCCTGAAGTGACCTTACACATGCATGTGGACAGTTAGCAACTGCAAGTGTCTGCTGCATCCATTTTTCTAGTTTCTGGTTCTGGTCAGACTTTGTCAATTTTGAAGATATTTGTTGTGATAAACTTATATATTTGACATAGAAGATTGTGTGTTACTTTGTGCACTTGGTGTGAGATGGATGCAAAGATATCAGAGCCCCCGCAGACAGTTTAGGCTCCAGAACGACTACTGAAGCTCTGCAGCTCTGAAAGTGTCCTGTGATTTACAAGTGACAAAAGAAAAAAATTCCCAGACCAACTCTGAGCTCCGCCTGAGGCCCTATGTTCTTAGTGATCCACAGATGACGCCTCACTGTGGTGCCTGGGACTTTATTTAAATCAGAGTAATGGTGGGTGTGTGCAAGTATGGTGGAAAATAGGTAAGCAATGTGGCCTCTTTTTAGAATTATGTGGCACAGATTCACTCTAATATTGGTGGATTGTTGTACACACTCTTAGTAGTAATTTGTGCATCTTGTCATAAGTACTGTAAAAGAGTCATGTGAATGTCCAGTCAAAAGGTAACACTCCCTTTTAATAATGTTTTTAGTGTAAAAACAACCTATATCTTTGTTCAGTGTGATTTTATAAATTTTGTAAAAATTAAGCCAAGTGTTTAATGATAAGTCCCCTCTTACACAGGATTTAATTGAATGAGCTGCAGCAGGTGCTGCTGATCATCAGTCCTTGATGAACTGACCATCAGCAGTTGTGCAGACCTCTATATAGGTCTACAATAGATAGATAGTTGGGGTACTAACTTTTGAACATGACTGTAAATGTAAAAAATGTATTTAAATTGACTTACTGTGGGGTTGCCATCCAGCTCCAACATAGCAGCAGTTATGTAGGCTGTCAGAGATTTGTCGTCACTCACTCCTCCCTGATGAAAAAAACACGAGTGCACTCAAAAAAAGGTCTACATGTTTTTTCATGCTTTTCTTTTAAGCAATTTTACGCTTTACTCTTATACTTATCTTTAATGTCCAAAGAAATGTGTACAGCAGCTGGACTACACATGAGGGTATTTAAAACATTTATATTGCATTGAATGCATGTGTGCTGCGGGCCTTCAGGTCATTAGGCTATGTGCTCAAGTCAGCAGCTCTTCCTAAATATCACTTTATGCGGTGAGATAATTCTGCCCTTTTGTCTTGCAGAGGAAACCATAAAAAGCTGATCTTAAGTTCCATTTAAAACCTTTTTAAACTCATCTTTACCTTCATGCCGTTGTGGAAGAGCTTTCCAACAGAGGTGATGGAGCCATCAGGACGCTGGTGTTTAGACAGCCACTTCCTGGCATCTTTAATGTGCTGTGGCTGCACAAAGATGAATGGCATCGCACCACCAAAGGACTTCATTACAAAAGCAGTCAACCTGGAATATCACAAAGATGCACACTAAGTTCTGAACCTGTGAACCTGTGCTAGTGACCCCAAAATGAACCCAGCTTCAGGACAATTATGTAACAGCTGTGTGTGTCACAGAAACTGAGAGTCTGAGCTGCATCTACAGCAATCATATTAGTGCGAGCCAGGATAAAGACTGAGGTAACACTGCCTCTTAAGGGACCATGAATATACACACTGTACCTTGTTACAGTACACAACAACAGTATGGATAAGATTAACCCTGATAAACGTAGACTGTATATGAAGATGGACGATATGGCTCCACCTCTGCCAACTGTACAAAAGGAAAGCCGAAATGTCTTGCTTACAGACAGCCATCTTGGAAGTCTCTACAGTAACGGCTGAGGGGTTAAGCTGCATGGTCAATGTTTTCCCAAACACCCATCTACTTTCAGGTCGAGTACAACCCTCCCTCAACCTTTTCCATAGCTTGGTTGCTCCACTGGCAGCTGACCACCATGTCAGGTACTAGCTAACAAGCCAAAACCATCTCAAGAAAAAATCTGAGTTTTTTAGTTTTCCTTTGAGTTCCACTATAATGCAGGAGGTGGTGTATGACCTATAATGCAGCCAGCCAGCAAGAGGCAATCCAAGTTACTTTGTTAGGAGCTGTCATCTTTTATGCATGTTATATGTAGTCTGTCCTAAAGGGTATTTAAGGACCAGAAACATTCAAAAGCTGCATTACATAATTATTTTGGACACAGTTATGGGAGGATTTTTCTGTTCCAGACAGTGTGGATGGTTATTATTCAATGACTCTTTTGAGATTTTGAAAACTCAGTGAGAGTCAGCTAGATTTAGAAAGTAAACACACGCCCCTTTCTCTCAGAGCTCACCCTGAAGCCACGCCTTGCAATCACATGGATCTACCTGAAGACGAGCTGCGTTCTGTGACTTCGGCCATCATGCATGTACCTCTCTGGTGCGCGCAGAGCAGGAAGAGAGTGACAACCAGCCAATACTCCGCGCAGGGTCGATTGGGATGATTAATATTCTTCATTTAAATGCTAAACTGCCGAACTAATCGGTTGCTATCGGATTGTAAAGAGAAGTTACACTAATTTAACAAAAAGATCATCAGAATGAAATCTCCTACCCTACCTTTAACAACACAGGTGAAATACTAACTTAAATTTTTTACATGTAGGTGCAGCTCCCACCGCTAAAGGACAGATGTGAAAGCACCTAAAAATAAAATGTGACTAATTGAGTCAGCTAACCATAACGTTATGGTTGTACATCATTTTAATAACATTTGACACTAAACATCCTCTCATATATTATAGGTGTGTGGCTATAGGTGGATTGTATTAATTATTGTATCAACATGAAAAACTAACAGGAAAAATGTTGCTTTTGTACTTGTAGGAAATAAAGAAGACCAAATGTGTGTATATATATATACAAACATATATATATATATGTATATATATATAGATATATATACATATATATATAGAGATATATATCTATATATATATATATATATATAAAACACACACATCTATATACACATATATTTACACTTACACACACTTTACTATTTACTATTATGCTTTAGTGTATTTCGCTGAAAGCAGCTTCCTGCTGTAAAAACTGGCTGTATGATCCGAGTTAGCTGGCCATGAAACAAAACAATGAGTTAAGAAGCTTAAAGGCTCTGTGGCACTGAGGGGAACCACACAATCTGCTGATATATGCCTCTCTGTGTGTGTGCCCCTTTCACTTTACAGTTGTCCATATGAAAGATGCAGCTTAGAACATCTATATTCATATATTTGTTCATATTTAGTTTGAAACTTATTTACAGTGTTGAGTAAATCTGTACTCAGTTACTTTAAGTTGAGTTGAATCTTTTCATGTCATCTTCTGCTGGAATTATAATGTAGCTGAACACTTAAGAGTCCTAGTTTCTCTTCACTATAAACACACACCCACACACACTCACCAACTGCCAAACTGCCCAGCACCCTTTCAAAACAGAGCAAGGTTTGTTAAATCCCCTGAAGCACTGTGCTGTAAGCCCATTAAATGAGAATATTAATATTTTCTGGCAGGTTCCTCATAAAGTAAATTATTAGGATGCAGGCTGGTGCCAAACATCAGAGAGGACAGACTGTGTGTGTGTGTGTGTCTACCTCCCACTTTGTGTGTCATTTTTCTTTAAATGCTTCTATAACCACTGATGCAACTGCAGTAAACCAGGAGTTATATCATCATGAATGTAGTCATTATTGTTGTGTTATTTGCAGGTCATCAGAAGTGTTGTTGACAGGTGTACAACGCAACATCAACACAGACAGCAGAGAGACTTTTTCCTCCACAGTTTATGAAACTTAAATATAAAGATCTTCTAAATGAAATCAATATCAATCTACAACTGTCAGTTCTTACACAAAGAACCACAATCATAGAAAATGTAGTTACATACATTACTACAACTGTTATGCCTATAACTGATTACCAGTAGCTGTCAATATAAAGGTTGTAACCCATGTGACATTGTTAGCATATAGCTAACCTTAAACACCATTCACTCATTACTCACCAGGTGTTTCCAGATGCATCACTCTTCCCGAAGGCGCTGTACGAGCCGTCGTCATGTTGGTAGGTGAGCTCCCTCTGGTACCCTACACAGACAGATACATGCACACACACAATAAAAGGTTTATCAGCATTAATTGTACTTTAAATGAAAACGATTTAAGAATCAATTGTGTCATAGAGATGCATAGAGGTGCTAATATTGAAGCTTTGCTGTGAGATGCCAATACTGTAAGACCTTAACATGGAGTAGTGCAGACTGGTAGATGGTTCATTCATTTCATACTGTCTCAATGCTGTAAAAAAAGTACTAAGAATAAACCTTTGCTAGTCTGGCCAGCCATTCTAATTCTTTTTCTCTTCTATAAACAGAATGACTCTGGTTTCTGTGGTACACCTATCCAAATTGCAATGGAATGTAATTTATGAGGTAAACCAACAATGACTTTTGTTAGGATTTCTGTGGATGTGAGGAGGAGGGATTCCAGATTCACTTCACAGAGAATTTTCACAGAGTGAAAGTGTATGGCTTGACAGGCTAAATCAACAACACTATAGGTGTGCAACAGGGGGCCATACTCAGACCACTTTTACTTGGTCTTTTAATTAGTAATTTGTCTTCAGAGTGTTAATATGTACAGCTGATGACAGTGGTGGTTACAATGCAACAAGCCATACTACAACGCGGCGGAATCCATTATGTCTCAAATTGACTTCTCATATTAATCTCAGAATCTCAGTGGTATAGCAGGGTTATAGCAGGGTTGTCCAATAACCAGAAGGTTGGTTCGATCCCAACTCCTCCCTAGTGTGTGTCCTTGGGCAAGACACTTTACCTGCATAGCCTCTAGTGTACTCACTGGTGTATGGTGCTCTTTGCTGGGCTGCCTTGAGCAATTTCCCCATTGTGGGACTAATAAAGGTTTCTTAATTTAATTGGTTTGGCTATGATTTATATAAATAAAGAAGAAAACTACAAATCAGAAGAGACTAGCTCCGTAGTACAACTCAAATATCTGATCATTGAAAAAGACTACACAAAGGATGGAGAGGAAGTGACATTCCACATAGGATCCTGGAGGGGGGCAGAATCACGAAAATTGCTCACCACTCTCCAAGAAGCGTGTTGCCTTTTCCAAAACAGCATCAGTCAGTTGACCGGTGCCTTTCAGGTAGTTGAGGATGAAAATGTTGGGAGCAAACAGTACCATGTTTTGCTCTCCACAGCCATAAGGCATGGCCAGGAGCTTGTCCAGGTTTTTCATGGCCCTGCCCATCAGGTCACCTGCAGAAGCACAAAGAGGAACACACAAAGTGTTAACAGCAAGTAAAGTAAAAAAAGAAGAAGACACAGTTCCTCCATGTAGTGTCACTAACCCAGCACTGAGACTGACGCTCTGGCTGATCCAGCCACAAACATCTCAGGCATCAGAAGAGAGATTTTCTTCTCCACTGGGCCCTCTGTCAAAAAACACAATTACACACAATAGTTTGGAAAAAGCTCACAAAACAACACACATTAGGTTAGCTAAACTACCCCTTATTATTCCCTCCGCTGACCTGCTGGATTATGACTATCTATCATATTTCCCAACACAAACACCAATCAGAATCAATCACAAAGAACGGCTTTGAAACCTTCAACCTCTGACCCTGACACAGGCCCCTCTGACAGCTCTGATATCTAACAGAGGTCCCGGGTTTCACTGTGACAAAAGACAGTCCAGATGGCCGCCCGCCTTGCAACCTTCAGATTTCAGAGGCTGATGTTTATGAACACTCACCTGAGGGACAGAGGAGAGCGTTGTGGCTGACCATTTGTGGTGTTCCTTCAGCCTTGTAGGGAAATAAAGAACAATAATCTCAGTGAATAACACTGTTAATTGCCCTACAATACACAAATGTAAGAAACCTCTGAAAGAAGTATTTCACAATTGAAATATAACAGAGCCAGACTGAGCTAACCATGACCATACAAGCAAAACAAACTTGTTAAGAGCTGGTAAACTGTACAACAACTGTACAACTGTAGAATTGAGAGAAAGATTATGATTCTACCTTTTATTATTATTCCTCTATTATTTCTATTCAAATCAGTCAGACATCAAACATGGCATCAAATCACAGTGTGTGTATAGTCGCTGACCTGCACCAGCAGTGTGCGGATCACTGTGTCAACTTGGCCCATGTCGGGGACGGTGGCCACCTCGTTGCCACACAGCGTGTCAGTCTTCAGGGCCTCAGCACTGACCTTCAGATTCACCTTACCTGTGTGTAAACACACAATGATTAGCACTCACTTCCCCACTCACTGTCACATTTTGTGCACGAAGGCAAAACAGCTTCCCATCTGCTTTTTCAATCCAACTCATTATCCTCCCTCCATCCCTCCTCTGTGTTTTCTTCCACCTCCAGTTTCCCATTTTATTCACTTATTCCCTCATTAATCCCTATTTGTTGCCTTATTATACCATCTCTCCCACCCCCTCCCTCCCTTCCTTCACAACCCACAATCCTTCACAGGGAGGACAAGTACAGATCACCCCCCGAGGGAGAGGTTTCTGAGTGTTTCGTCAGAGATACTACCTGACTTGTTAGTACAAGTGATTGTCAGCATTTCTCTAAGGGGGAGTTAGACGAGCGCAATTTGACATTCATCAGAGCCTCGTCTCCATCCCTGCTGATGGAGGCTGATGGAAATTCTCTGCTATCAGGCCAGGCACTGCTACAACAGCCGCGTGTCTTTGCTTCCACCAGCGCAGACACAACAGCTGTCAGTGCCCTTAATCACAACTAATTAGTTGATTGTGTGTCATCTTTCACTCAAATCACATGATTGTATTCAATGCAATAACAATAACATTAATAGATATAAGGCCATAATACTTGTGTTCTAATATAACATTCACATGTCAGACTTCCCTATAGTAAAAAGGAGCTATGGCTTGTTTAGTACAGTCAACCCATTGTTCTGACTGAAGCTAATATAAAAGCACAAACCTAAGAGAACAACTTTGTTTAAGTGTATTTCCTTTTTTATCTGAATTGTTATAATCTCAGTTTGTAAAGCCTCAAATAAATGCTACATTAGCCAAACTAATACTGTACTTTAAAATCAGTGCTGGTCAAGACACCATTTGGATTATAGTGGACAAATATTTTTCCTTGACAGATTATGCAATTTCCCCATTGTGGGACTAATAAAGGTTTCTTAATCTTAATCTTAATTAATAAATCTGCCAAGTACTTCTCCTCTCTAAAGATTTCTCACACGAAGATGTTATAAAAATGACAGCCAAGTTGTGGTAATTATTAGTTACCTAACAAGGCTGAACACCTTTAGAAATGCAGAAGTCTGAAAGTCAAGCAGCCCTTCCACATACCATCATTTCTGATTTGCTCCTTTCTCAAATTGTATTCATTTATTTTTTCTTCTTTGCTATATAAGATAAAGACATGAACATCCCCATTTACAGAAATGTGTACTACCTAGAGCTGTTGGCGTTACAATCCAAGAGAAGGTCCTGCTCTCCTCCCCACACAGACATATACTGTACTGACAGCCATCACAGTTTCTGAAGGTGAACTGGTCTGAGGCTGCCAGTGTGACCTCCACCTGTAGACACAAGTCACAAGTTACATCTTCATTCCTGTGTATGACTGTAAATGACCTGCATTTGTAAGAACTTGAATATTTACCATAATGCATTTGGAGAGATAATTAAAGACAGTGGCTTTGAGTGTGAACACCTCCCCTCGGATCACGGAGTAAGGCAAAGTCAGACTGACAAAGAATGGTTGGAAGACAGTAAGTCCAGTGTTGGGTGACACTCCAAAGCCCACAGAGGAGACACAGAAGGCTCCGGCAGCCCACTTGGTGATGGTATCAGGGACAGTTTTCTCCACGTTTGCTGAGCCGCTGTCTCTGCACAAACAAGCAAGAGAACGAATGAAATGTTACTAGTATGGAGTTTCTACATTCTATAAAAAGTCAAAGTTTCATGACAATCTACATTATCACATTATCCAAGGCTGTTGCTCTGGTCTGCTCCATCCTTTGGCTGTCACTGCTAAGTCAGTGATGAGTGCCTGACCAAGCAGCACATACCTCTACCAGAGATAAAAAAGTGGTTCTATCATGGGGAATACACTCTTTGCGCCTGTGCTCCATGGTTACAAACAACCTCTTAACAAGTCCATTAACTAAAAGGTCCAGAACAGAAAAGGTAGCCAGTCAGCACATTAAACACAAAAGCTGCAAGGTTTGTGGCATCATGGTTGATAATATTGTGCATCCATAGAGGTCAGAATAATTTCATCGCCAAGTAAAGAAGAGAACTTCAAATCAGAAGAGGCTAGCTCCGTGGTACAACTCAAATATCTGATCATTGAAACAGACTACACGAAGGATGGAGAGGAAGTGGCAGTCCTCTAAATCAGATGACTCCTAGAGGGCCTGGAGAGACAGTCTGCTGACGTGTAAGAAGGCCCTTCATAAAGCTAGGACAGCTTACTACTCATCACTAATAGAAAAAAAACAAGAACAAAGAGCCACAGCTCTGTGGAGCCTCGCATTCCTGCAGCTCTTAGTAGTGAAGACTTCATGAGCTTCTTCACCGATAAAATCACTATTAGAGGACTAATCAACCACAATCTCTCTGTGACCGCTGAGGATACACCGCCACTTCTGGAAACGGATCCTGATCTAACTCTGGACTGCTTCGTGCCCATTGGCCTCCCTGAGCTGACCACCAGCATCTGCAAGTCTAAACCTACTACCTGTCTTCTAGATCCGATCCCGATCCGATCACGGCTCCTCAAAGATGCTATTCCTCTGATCGGAGAGTCTATATTAGGACAGATCAACCTGTCTCTGGAAACAGGATATGTACCACAGGCTTTTAAAACTGCTGTGATCATTCCAATACTTAAAAAACCTTCACTGGACCCGGACGTCCTAGGAAACTACAGACCGATCTCCAACCTCACCTTTATCTCCAAAATACTCGAAAGAGCTGTTGTAAGTCAGCTAAATGACCACCTGCGTAGGAACAGTCTGTTTGATGCTTTCCAGTCTGGATTCAGAGCCCATCACAGCACAGAAACAGCACTGCTCAAAGTCACTAATGACCTCCTCATGGCATCGGACCGTGGACTCATCTCTGTACTCGTTCTACTGGATCTCAGTGCTGCCTTCGACACATTAGATCATCACATCCTGCTACACAGATTGGAACACGAGATCAGGATTACAGGAACAGCACTGCGCTGGTTTAAATCATGCTAACGATGTTTCTTCCACAGGTACAAGGGTTAATCACGGTGTTCCACAGGGTTCTGTGCTCGGACCGATCCTGTTCACCCTCTACATGCTCCCTCTAGGAAACATCATCCAGAAGCACGGCATAAACTTTCATTGTTATGCTGATGATACCCAGCTGTATTTATCCATGAAGCCTGAAGAAACGGAGCCGCTAGCCAGACTACAGGCGTGTCTAAAGGACATAAAGGACTGGATGTCCTCCAACTTTTTACTATTAAACTCGGACAAGACTGAGGTCATTGTTTTCGGCCCCAAACATCTCAGAACTAGTTTATCAGATAATACTTTCTCTCTGGATGGAATTACTTTGGCCTCCACTATGACTGTGAGGAACCTTGAAGTCATCTTTGATCAGGACACAAAAAACTGTTGTGCTTTTGTGACTTCTAGACTGGACTACTGCAACTCACTATGTCAAGAATACACTTCAAAATCCTTCTCCTAACCTACAAGGCTCTTCGTGGACTAGCTTCATTATATGTGCAGGACCTGATTGTACCATATGTTCCTAGTAGGACACTCAGATCTCTGAGGTCAGGTTTACTTGTAGTTCCTAGAATTCATAAAAGTAGAATGGGAGGACGAGCTTTCAGCTATCAGGCACCGCTATTATGGAACCAGTTACCAATCTGGGTCAGAGAGGCAGACACTGCCTCCACCTTTAAGACTAGACTTAAAACTTTTCTGTTTAGTAAGGCATACAGTTAGCCTTAAACATAGTGTGTAGGGCTGATAGGTATACATACAGTCAGTTGTTGACATGGCCTCAGCCACAGGTAGAACAGGTGTCATAGGGCAGATAAAAAACTTTTAGCACAGCTATGCTGCTCTAGGCCTACACTGTCAGGGGACACAAACATGATCCACTGAGCAGTTTCCCTTAAATCCCCCTCTCACCCTCTAACCTTTCCTCTACTCTCATTAGTCTGGTTCATACTAGTGATTCATGTCATAAACTGTGTTTGCTGTCTTCCTCGTAGTTATGTCTCTCTCTCTGCAGGTTTCACTATCCAGACCTGGCTGCTGACCTGCAGTCCAGCCCCTGATCATTCAAAGGCTTATCGTCTATACCAGTCTCTGTTGTTCTCTTTGTTTTAATTACTGTTTATTAACTATATATCCACTATAATATAGATACAATAGCTTCAGCTTGGCAACATCATCAACCTGTCATGTTTGTTCTCTGTAATGTATGATGATTGTGCATGTTTGTTCCTCTCTCTCTCCTTCATCCTCTCTGTCCTGTCTCTTCTCCTCCTCCTCTACCCGGCCGACTGTCAGCAGGAAGGTTCTCCTTATGAGTCGGGTCCTGTTCAAGGTTTCTTCCTGTTAAAAGGGAGTTTTTCTTGCCGCTATTGATCTTCAGGGGGTTCAGGCTCTGGGTCTCTGTGAAGTACCTTGAGACAATTCTGATTGTAAAAAGCGTATTAAATTGAAAGTGAGGCAGGGCTCTAGAGACAGACTCAAAGCCCATACCAACAGGGGGCACCACAAAATGTAACCAAGGGCTGACACTAATAAAACACTTGTAGAAGCATGATGTTTCTCTGTGCAAGTGGATTACTTTAGCATCCTTTATCTACAAACTTGTGTTAGCAATTTGTTTTTGTTGTGGCCATAGCTGCACTCTGTCTCTGTACAACTGTGGCAGACCTGGCAGTCCACTGGAGGCCATTACTACACAAGGTTTTTGTAAGGTTTTAAGTCAGTTAGGAGTGTTGTTTCTCTAAATCTGTCATCGTTGTCCAGACTAAAATTGAACGAAAAAGGTTTGGTGTGTGATATATCATTATTACCCCACAGTAACTAGGTCCCAGATCCAGGTCTCAGGAAAGAACGTTCTGATGGTCTCCTTTTTCTCCTCTTCTTTAGTATCTTTCAGCACAGCACCTACACTCTGTGGCATCATGTTGAAGGCCATGGGAACAGGGGAGTCTACGACATCTAGAAAAACATGGATAAGAAAAATCATTACACAAGTATACTTACCCAACAGATACCAGCTCCCAGATCCAGGTCTCAGGGAAGTATGTTCTAACAGTCTTCTTGGACTTTCCAGCTGCATCTTCAATGCCAAAACCTCCCGCTTCCCCTGCGGTCTCTATATAAAGTTAACATTATAACAGCATTTTCTTTTTCTGATGTTAATTTCAATGCACAGAGGGGTCAACATTGGTACCAGAGGTCTGCAATAACATACCAGCATCATAGTATAAAAAGTTAACGGTCCGTTCCCGGCAGTCAAAAGGTTTTTTCACATCAGAGTTTGTCACTATTTTGACTCCAATTTCCTACAAGTGAAAAGACAACCAAATAAGACAGAGTAAACTCCCACATGATGACACAGACAACAACCCTACACTGCTAGACAGAAACAAGAATGAGCAACAGATCCAAAGCAACACGGTGGAAAACTCCTACTGGCTTTCTGTTGAGAGAACTTGTGAGATGCTAACATAACAACACATCACTGTTGTTCTCTACTTTCAATATCAAGGATTGAAACAATAGATATAGTTTCAGTTGTGGATGTTTTCCACCTGAAAAATACAAACAGTAGCACAAACCGCAAGCCACTTTAGGGAACCTATCATTTAGATTAAATACATCCAATAAGCAGCAGCGGAGCCTCTTTAGACATACCGTCTCACATATGTGAGTATGCCCTCACATTTCAGCAACAAGTTTATTAATCTTTTCAAGAAACACTATACTTTATAACAATATAGAGTAGTTAGTGTACAGCTTGTACAGCTGTATTGATTACTATCCACTGAAAATTACTCAACACTCAGCCCTTCTTCTTTAAACAACTGGCAAAACTAGATCCCTTGCGTCACTGTACATGTTGTTCAAGCATGCAACGCCACCTGTCCTATTTGTTATGTTCATGCTTTTGCCTGCTTGACTGGACGATACAAATTTGTGTATCATGGATTTGAGCTGTTAAATTTGGTGCTTTGGGTACAAATCTCTCATTCTAGCCACTGGATGTCCAACATGGCAAAGAACTCTCTGTTTGGTAGCACCATACACCTGCATGGGGGTGGTAGCATCATGATCTGGGGCTGCATGAGTGCTGCCAGCACTGAGGAGCTGTGATCAGCTACCTTGTGGGTCATTAAAGGAATGACATGATACATGATCCCTCCCTTCAGAAACTGGGCCTCATGGCAATTTTCCAGCATGACAACGAGCCGGAACACACCTCCAAGATGGCCGCTGCCTTGCTGACGAAGCTGATGGAGTGGCCACATATGTCCCCAGATCTGAACCCAACTGAACACCTGGGGTGATGGAGGAGCACAAGGTGTGTAACATCCACCAGCTCTGTGATGTCATCATGGAGCAGTGGAAGAGGATTCCAGTAACAACCAGTGCAGCTCTGGTGAATTCCATGCCCAAGAGCATTAAGGCAGAGCTGGATAACCATGGTGATTACACAACATATTGACACTTTGGCACAATTTGGACGTTAATATGTTCACCGTGAGGTGTACTCACTTCTGTTGCCAGGTATTTAGACAAAAATGGCTGTGTGTTGATAAGAGTAGATCTATACCGATATACAAGCTGCACATTGACTACTCTAAAGTTTCAATTCTATAGTTCTGTCCCTTGAGAAGATTGGATAAAATGTGGGGAGTGTATTCACTTTGTGAGATACATTATATATCTGATGACTCCGGTTGCCACCGACTTCGGATCTTCTGTCACAATCAGTCTTAACTTGAAGGGACCAATTAGTAGACATTATGCAAAATTACCCTTGGTCTTAGAATGACTAGTGGACATTTTTCCTTTTTATAGGTAATATATATATATATATATATATATATATAGAAACAGGTGAAAGAGAAGATTTCTACTTTAAAGATGCTGTAGACATCATTCTTCTGGTTGTTCGGTCTATAGTAGACTGAGCGGGCTGTTCGACGAGCTGCCTGAGCATCTAGTACTGGATCTGCAGGTATGACCTCTAGCTCAAATTCTAGCTCAGGGTCTAGCTCAAGCTCCGGCTCAGGCTCTAGCTCAGGCTCTGGGATTGGCACAGGGAAGCAGGGATATGGCTCGAAGTCTTCAACATCATAGAAGTATCCCGACAGCTTCTGTAGAGGCAGCTTGCTGTACACCTGCACAAAAATATCAGTGTGAATCAATGAGTTGAGTAAGTCATTACAGTATTCTAAATATGAGGAAATTTCCATTTTTTCTCATTTTCTGTTTCATTATCCTTACAAGAGTTTTCTCTCATGTATTGTACAATGTCCACGTCTGACTGTAACTGTAATGTGTTGATAAAGTGATGTTGAGATGAGGCATACATGGTCGACAGTGAGTTCTTGCTCTGTCTGCAGCAGGAGCACGCTCTGGTCGATGGCTCTGACAGAGCACAAAGAGCCCGGTTGAGCCTGGAGACTCAGTGTTGTCTTCTCTGCTGGAAGCTCCTGGAGCGAGGAGAACTTCAGAGACACCTGCACAGAAGAGGTGGAAAAGGAGGGAGGCATTTGTCCACCACATCTCAATCTAAAATACATGACATACAGTAGGGTCTGAGTCCTTCAGTATGGTAATAAGCTACCTTATTAATGAGGCAGAGCTGAATAGGAAAGTTCTGGCTGTCAGCCACAGCCTCTCCACTGGGCATCACAGTGTACACTACCACCTGGGCAATTGGTGCCAGGTTTGTCACCTGACTTAGTGATACCGTCATCTCTCCTCTGTTGACTGAGATATAAAACAAAGGCATAGAAATGATACATGTGGCAGTACGGCAGAGCTATCAAAAAAGACAACATAATATTATTGTGGGTTAAGTGTTTTTCATTGAATCTCTCAACTACAGGGTATCCTTCAGGATTAGCATAAATTATTACCAGATCCTGCTTTGACAGTCACTGGGACACGGCCATGTTGTACAATTGCACCTCTTGACAGAACCTATAAAAACAAACAGAGAAATTATTACCACCCTTTACAGCAAAACCCTAGGTACGCACCTTTTGAAGGACCCTGGACTATTCAAACCTCATTACGAAGTTTCCCAGCATTTGGACATCATAGTTTCAGTCTGATGACAGGATGGGACCTAGGCCCCATTCATTATCTTGTTGCTAGTGTGCTTGATAAACTTTTAGGACTGAAGATTTCTCTTGCTTTCCTGTACCTGAATGGCTCTAGTTTTGGCTCAGAATATAGAAAAAGGACTAAAATCCCAGCGTCACAGCAAACAGGGGAGCTTTCCTTGGAAAGTGACCTAAAAGTCACAATGAAGATGCCTCACAGCAGGGATGCAGGGGCACAATGAAATGATGGAGGAGTGCTGCCATGTATTTATAAAGTCAGATGCTGTTTGGATTGTCTTAGATAATTCTCTCTCTCTCTAAATTTATTTTATGTTTTTTATAAACCATATTCACCATATACACAAATGGTGTAAATTAACAGAACTGTCTCACTTTAAAGCACGTACATGACACGTACCAGGTAAAAGAAGTCGAGGACCTCCTTTCCCTTCTTCAGCTCATCCCCCTGAATGATGTACTGAACTTGCACAGCTGCATCTCTGTCACAGGGGAGCCTCCCACTGACCTGCAGGAGCTTCAGAAAACTACTGCTCTTGGAGTAAAAGGCTGTGACGTGGTGGTGAGCTGACCTGTACTCTGGTCTCCTCAAATTGGGCACATATTGTTCGTGCTCTGTTGTACTTTTAGAACTGGCCTGTTGAATACAAAGAGAAGGATCAAATTCCTAACATTAACCAACTTTTTCATCTGAGAATAGATCACAGGATTGACTGATACCACGACAAATGCCCACAGTGAGCAGCAGTGGTGGAGGAAGTTCTGAAGCTTGGTACTTAAGTAAAAGTACATTTACCCAGCAAAATATATACTCAAGTAAAAGTAGAAGGGCTACATCAACAATCCTACTTAAGTAAAAGTACTTACTTTTAAATGTACTTAAAGTATTAAAGTAAAAGTACTCACTCAATATATATGATTGATTTCCATTGCAAAGGATATATGCTCAGGTTAAAATAATCAAAGAAATCATCTTAAAATTAAAATTATTAATACATAATAATGTACTTAAGTACAGTAACAAAGTACAAATACCTAGTTACTTTCCACCACTGGTGAGCAGTAACTAACCTTCAGAGATATACTGTCTTTCCAGAGAGAGGTGTCGAGCGAGAACAAAGCCATGCCTTTCATGTCAGTGGTGAGCGTCAGTTTTTGATCACCAGCTGATAGGTATACTGGCTCATTGCTGACCGGTTTGTTGCCTGGACCGACCATTTTAACCTGCAAATGAGTCGCAAAATAGAAACAGGCTATCAAGATGTATCATCACCAGTCTCAATTATATAAATGCCGAGTCAATTAAAAGGGAAAGTTGGTGATCCAGCTTAATGTTTTCTTCCCTCAAATGAGATATCTTTGAGCAAAGGTCATTTATTGTAGGTCTTAGTGAGTTACAGCTTAAAACACATGCTTTAAAAATGCACCATTCATCATAGCCAGGAAAAATCACCTTCTAACAGTCCTTGCATCTGGTAATATAATCAAAACTAAGATTAAAACTGACACTTTATAAGTGTATTATTATTGGAATTTCTTTTTAAAAAACTAAAAAAACGAAACTTTTTCCTTAGCAGTAACATGACAAAATAAAATCAGCAATTCTTTGTCTGATCTGCAGGCTTTTTCTCTTTGTAGACAGAAATGAGCCCACAATGGCAACTATGTGATATTAAAAACATTGAGAACAGTTATGAGAAACACATCACAGTACAATAAATACCATGATGTAAAGCAGTGACCTCAATGGTCATGAAACTAATCCTTCCTAAAAAAAAAAACAAACACAGTCAAAATACCACAGAGAACACATTTCCTTTCCTGGTTTAAAGGTACTATAGCTGCATTCAGAGAATTCTCTAAAGAAAGATCTACGAGGAGGACTTGGGACTACATCAATAGATTCTCTCTGTACCAAGTGTCGTAGGAAAAAAATTACCTTTCCCTCAAACATGATGCTGGGCTTGTATGCAGCAGGTAGGTCCTCAAAGGTGACCGTCCTGATCACACTACTGAAGCCGGTCTGCCCATGGCCTTTCAGAACCACCCCTAGATGGCAGCCAAAATACAGGTCACTACTCAGGAATTAGTACTACAATTCAATGAACCATATGTTACATTCTGTCAACCCACCTGTGCCGTACTCCTCCACTTCAGCAGTCACATCAAATCTGTCACCGTATGTGTGCTTGGTAAGGGCAAACTCTGTCAGGTTCACAGTCTGAACAGCACATCCACTTTTATCGGTCTACAAGATGAACGCAGGAAGAAATGTAAACAACAATGACTGAAGGAGAAAGTTTCTAAAAAATAAATATCTGAAATACTCACAGTCAGTTCATAAGTCCTGCAGAGGTCATTTTCTGGAGCACGTGAATACCAGTAAAACCTCATGGCACTTCTGCAAAACTCTGCTTTTACTGAACCCACAACTGGTTTCCCATATGTGTATCTGTGAGAGGAGCACAGCAGTACTGGATGTAAATTCTATTTAAATCTACTGGCCAGTTCTTTTGTCTTTGTACAGACTATAGCCAGACCATTGTATCCTATCGTTGACATGGCTATGTGTTGTCAGTGTAACAGCTGTCAATCCTTTGGTGTATTTAGGCGGAACACTCACTTTCCACAAACCCTAAATGTTGCCTCCGCATCGAGGATGGTTATCACACTGGGCAGGTGAACCTTTACTTCATACTTTGGCAAAACTAAAGCAAAAGGAAACAAAATCAAAAATGTACGTACATCAACCACATCATTACTTGGCTAAATGAGAAATGTTTTTGTTAATCTTGCAACTGCACCAGACCGTATTCCTTGATCTCAAAGCTGTGGGATATTTGCTCTCCTTTGTCCGTTAAGGCAATGATGGTGTAAGTTCCTTGCATGGCCTCAGGAATCATGGGGTGTGAAAGGTCCAGGATGCCACCAACAATAGCTTTGTTCAACCACTGGGCAATGCGGTTTAAACTGGGATCCTACATGCAGGAAAGAAAGATGTACATTTATACAAGGCTCGGCTCTGCTTTACTTGGTTGGCATGCAGCATTCATGTTTCATGTCTGTATTGTTCTCACCGCTATGAGTCACAGACAAACAGTTCAACTACAGCTCTGAAATGTTGGGTTCAAATGATTTGTTGTTGTAAAATGTATGCAGCGACCTACATGTAGGACTTACTTTGGGGCTTTTTTGCCTTTCACGAGGACAATGAGGAGAGAGAAGGAAGTGATGTGATGTGGCCAACACATGTTCTGTCAGATAAAGACTAAATTTGAGCTAAATCTGTGTGAATTATTATTTTGGGCCAGAGGATGTCAGCTGCAAATGCTATATTTGTATTTCCAAAGATGATTGAGGCCTAACGTCCCCACTGTTTTCTGTAGTAGATGTGGGAGCTGTTTAGAATAAATCAGAGAAAGTGTAGATCAGCTGTCTGTCTGCCTCATCTTCAGTAAAGCTATCTCTACCTTATCTGTGAGGATTATCTGTGTGACGCAGCATGCATTTGACATGTACACAGACACACAGCTTCAGGACCAGGTAGGGGAGGACAGATCTCACAGTCATAACAATAAGACCACAGCCTATTAAGTAGAAACCTCAAACCTAGTATTAGTAGGAGCCAAATCGCTGTATAATGTCAAAATAAATGCATAAATACAATAAAATAATATAAACTATTGTGGCTGTTGGCTTTTTTTCCAAGTCAATCTGATCCAAAATAAAATGGCCGCCCCTGGTTCTGAAGTGCTGGTACATGAGCTCTGATTGGTCAAGTTTGTTCTCACCACCTTGTGTATGCGTGTGAATCAGAACCATTCTACATTGACAGGCGCATACTTGCAATTTGTGATTAGCACACACACACACACACACACACACACACACACACACTTCTCCATCTAAGGAAGCCGCTTGCCTAAAGTTGATTCATGAATAAAGGAAGCATGAGGAGAAAGTAGTAAATTTCACAGTTTGTTAGAAACGATGGCGCCACAAGGCAAAAAAAACGAAAAAAGAACTTTACAACCACAACATCGAAACAATTGTGTCCGAGGTGGAAGAGAAAGGAATACTTTTCAAGAGTCTCCTCAGAGGTGACGATGGGTTAAAAAAAAAAAAAACCATAAAGAATTATTGTCGGACTGCAATAACTGATGACAGGTGATTAAATAAAGCAAACAAACGCATAAGGGACCAGAAGAAACAGAAGGAGACTGGTGGAGGACATGTCCACCTGATCAGTCTCATATTTTCCTTTGTAAATTAGGACTGTTGTATCGTTGAATATTTCAATTGTCACAATGATGAGGGTTAACATGTGTCAATGTCATGTATTGGTAAATAAAGGATTTTTTAAAATGTTAATTACATTTCCTTATAAATGTGGTTTTATGCTCTGCATGTACTTAAAAGGGGTAAAAGAGTAAGAACAAAGAACAAAAATCAAGAAAATATTATATCCTATCTCAGGATAGGAAAGGCTTCATGTTCTCTGTTCATAGGAGGAAAAAAAATAATATAATTTGCCAAAAGGAGTCTCAATCTTGGTGTTGCTGAATGGACTAATGACCTGTGAATTAATTGAAATTGGTAAAAGATGATGAATATACACTACCGTTCAAAAGTTTGGGGTCACCAGGCCAGTTCTATAGCTTTTCTGATCAGCATTTCACAGGAGTTTTCTAATCAACATTTAGCCTTTCATTAGCTAACACAATGCACCATTAGAACATAAGAGTGATGGTTGCTGGAAAAGTGCCTTTTTGTATATTTTCCATTAAAAATCAGCCTTTTCTAGACTATTTACCACATTAACAATGTCTAGACAATATGTCTGATTACTTTAATGTTATCTTCATTGAAAAAAACAAACATTTAAAAAAAAAAAAAATAAAGACATTTCCAAGTGACCCCAAACTTTTAAACGGTAGTGTATATCTATATTTAAATACTTCAGCTCCTTACCCACTTATGCGTAATCATATTGTATCACTTTTAAAAATCTAAAGACTGTAATTGCTAAGGAACACACTACATCACCACGTCAGCAGCCACTGCCTCCTATCTGCCACCTCCTTCCCTGCATGCCTCTGTAATGTCACTCAAATAAAAAAGTAAAAATAAGTTCTTAAGAAAAAGAAGCTGACAAGTCAGTACTTTCAGAGAGAGGCAAGTGTTTCATTACTTTCTAATGCAAACTGACAGATTAGCATTTCAAGTGTGTCTTACCTCCAGTGCCACCTCTTTGTACTAAAAAACAAGAGAAGCAACAATTAGCTGCATGCAGAGGGTAAAATGAATAATAATACACAACATTAGACATTTCTGTGCCATTCACAACATTTGATTCTAGACATAGTTTTAGTGTTTCACTGTTTAAGCACTTCCTAGAATACACAGCAGCCCAAATGAATACCTTAAAGCAAAAACACTGCATGTATATACTGCATATACCATCGTTTTAATCCCAACGTTCAGATGAATGTTTAAACATGAGTTTTACAGTGTAACATGTGTTGTCTCCATAATAACAGATGGGATTTACCATTTTCAGCATGTGATACATTTAAATAGATTTCATGTTGACTGCGTGCAGCTTCATCCTCTCATCACATCGGAAAAAGCCCTAAGCCTGTATTGATTCAGATGTTTGGGTCAAATGCAGTGTGTGCCAAATGAACTCTGACAGCATGTTTATCACACTACTCCACACAGCGCTTCACACCCACGCTGTCTTCAAAATCAACAAACAGCCCTCCTTTCTCCTCCCACTCCCCTGAACCAAAATAGACCTCGCTCTACAGACTCACTGACTGCTTTGTGGAAATCACAGCAGATTAAAAAGTTCACCCTCCACTATCCTCTGATTCTGATAGACATGAGGAAGTAGAAACTTACCACTCGAGCTACTGGGATGAAGTTAGCATCCATAGAGACAATCCTGAACTGGACTAATAAAAAAAGGACATGGTCATTCATACGGTAATACTGTAAGGGAAATATAGAGACAAATTACATTACAAAGGAAATCTTTCAAGTATCTGCACAAACAAAAAGATGGCACAAAGTTTGTATTGTATTTTGATTGACATTTCCAGAAAGCACTGGATGCTGCATTTCCTACAATCCTGCAATGTTGGTATGATGGCATTTTCTCATATCCTGCAATTTTCCAGGATATTCGTGGTGATCACATGAAGAACAAGTATGTGAACCAATCTTGAAAGAATGTACTAACTTATTATTTTTTAACTCATTTAATTAAATTCTGAGATTATTTAGGGCAAATTAAGCACCATTTCAGGTTGCAGCATTTCACTCTAAACTAAGAGGAGTACATCAGTTCAGGAAAACCAATACCAGGACATTTTCCATCTTCCAGGACAAAAACAAAAACACTGCCTTGAAAATGTAAAAGTCTTGTCTAAATTACTCTCTCCTATGCATATCGGTGTCTGCCTAATTGCCGTGGAGACTGGTGAAGCATGACTGGGATGCCAGTTTGCAGTATATCAGTATCTGTATCAGCACATGTAGCCATGTTAGCATCATATTAGTGAATTGTGGTGCAGTGAGTGACATTATGTCTTCATGGTTAGTTGCTTATTGTAGTTTGTAAGACACATTGCTAAAAAATACAGAATTAGCAACACATCGTCTCCTATGGCAGATTGACAAAAGCTGAAATAAATGAAAAATCCTAAAGCCAAAATATAATATAATATTTTTAATGAAACTCTTTTATACTAAATTCTTCACCATGTAATGACATGTTTATATACACACAGTGAGTAAAGGTCGGCATCATCTTATCTTCCTGACAGATGGAGGTTTCATATCAAAGCTTTAATTAAATGCAGATTTCACTGTGCATTTTACAGTAGTCACCATTTAAAGTGGAAAAAAGTTAAATCACCAAAGCAGTCCTAAGACAAGAGCAGGTACTGTTCAACTTTGATGAGTTTTGATCCACTTCAAATGTTGACAACAACGTAACTGTAGTTAAGACTGCCTGGAAACAAATTGTTACAGAGCTCACAGTGATGAGGTGCAACAGCATTTTGCACAAATAACATTAGCATGCCAGTCCAACAAAAGTGATCAGCTATTCAGTTAATTTGTTTTCAATATTTCCATAAAATCAATCAGTGCCACTGAAGCAGGTGAAGCAGCTAGAACCAAGAAAGGGAGACAGCTGTCGCATGATGTTGGATGTCTGTGCTGATGATGTTGACGAAGATGAGCCTCATCCTCACACACAAAGAGGATATAAACAACTTCTATCAAAACTCTTCAGGAATCTGTGGCTCAGCATTATGCAAATATAATAAAGTAGTCCAAAATTTTGCAAGGACAGCGGAAATGGAAAGCAGTGCAGACAAAATAATGTGGGTGAGATGTGCAGCAGTAACACTCCTGCATATCTTCTAATTGTGTCTGAAATGGTATTTATTAAACACCTACCAGTCTGTCCAGGTTTGTAGATAGGTTTATCAGTTTGGACAATATGGATGAAAGCAGGGGGTTCAATAAGGACCTTGGTCTTCTTACTCATCGAGGCACTCTCACCCTGAATCGTCACATGAAGGGTTGCCACGGTGTTGCTTCGCACTGTGGGGACCTGCAACACCATCAAACACACCTGTCAGAGAGGACTGGGAGATATTTAACCCTTATGCACTGTTCAAGAACAATTTTTCTGTTTATTTTGGCCATAACTTTGTCTATATGTGAGCAAATTCAATGATTTTTGCTGAAAAAGCTTAATTTTACATGAGTTTTGTTAATATGATTTTACCCTCTTTCGTGTTGTTCAGGACAAAAACGTCCACTAACTTTAACTGTTTTAAAAATATATCAGATAAACATTTGCATAGACCTTTTACATAGACTACTTAAAGTAGTAAAAGTAGTAGTAAAAAAGTAGTAAGTAGTAAAAAATCATTTCCCCAGGATTTTAAACCTTTAATTGCCAATTTTATAATGGGTGGTTCTGATCAATGGAAAAAAACACACAAAATGGCTCATTTTTAATAGAGTGAATGTGGACTGAATTTTTTTAACCTTTATTACATTAGTCTTGGTCAAACATTAGTAGCAACATTGACTTTAATGCATTGTTTCTCCCTTACGTGTTGTTCGTGGCCATTTTTGTCCCATAGACTTCTATTATAACCACATTTTGTGACTGCACAGCCATGGCACTACATCATCATGCATTCCTCGATTGTCCACGTTTTTTTCCATTTATCGGAACCACCCACTTTAAAATTGGCGATTAAAGGGTTAAAATCCTGGGGGGAAATGATTTGTTTACTACTGTTGATCAGAACTGAAGTTAATTAAAATGTCTCTGCAAAGAAATATGAACAAATATTTATCTGACATATTTTTAAAACAGTTAAAATTAGAGGACGTTTTTGTCCCGAATAACACAAAAGGGTAGTGTTTGTGAACGTTGCACAAGGGGTAAATGTTGACAGGAAGGATGACCAGGGCTTTTAAATTAAGTTTCCATGAGGCACTTTTTTTTAGACGCCATATTTTCCTGCCACAATAAACAACAACTGCTCAGAGGCAGACCTCTGCTGATATTGAGCAACAACAGAGTTCTACCACAAGGTTAATTATGAAATTATGTCACACTTTTATAACACATGTTTTCACTTGTTAGTGGAGCTGCTATTGCATAACAGGGGCTGGAACCACTTCCACCAACTTAACAAGAGTGTGTTTTTTTCAGATGTGAGGCAGTATGGGGGTGCATAGAGGGGTGTTTTCTCCCCAGTAGAATGCAGGTAGATGTTAGCCTCTGGCAGAAAGCAGTCTTTGTGTAGCTGCAGAGAGACAAATGCCAGACCAGGCCTCCACGGAGAACCAAATGAAACTAAGTGCTATTGTTGCAGAGCTGATTGGGGTCAGCAGGTCGTTCCGCATCAATAGGGAGCAAGGAACGTAAGTTGCGTAACAGAGAGCAGAGATGTGACAGAAACCAGAGCAGTCATTTAGAGAGGCCCTTTGGCATTGACAACCTCACTCATGGCGCCGGCTGTATAATTAGGTACATAATGATGCCAAGATTTGTGCCATTAGTTTAATGGATGGTAAGGAGAAGGGGAAAGTACTTGGAAACCTAATGGAGGCCTGGAGGTTTGGTTATGAAGAAGAAAACAAGACAAATGTTTTTGTGGAAGACAAAATACAAGAAGCCCCTTGTCTGACCTGGAAGTTGAAACAGCGGTAAAAGTCCTGTTTAACAGCCTCTTCTAGGATGAGAGTGGTGTCAGAGCCCACGCAGAGGGTGATGTTCAGAGAGACGGGTTCTGTTGGGCCATGGATCTGGGCACACAAAATCTCCTGCTTCCCTCCAGTCACACGGGAGCTCACAGTTACTGCAAAAACACTACGGGTAGAAAAACAAAAGGGACATAATATGCTGCCATTCACTGCTGCTGTTGCTGATGAATGTTGAAAATATCCAGTTATTGGTATCAGTATTCCGGTGGCCTTACCTGATGAAATAAATTATGTGGGCAAACAGGCTATCAGCGTTAGCAAAGTTTCGCATTATGAGCAAAATAAAATAATAGATAGTGGACTTACATATGTCAAGAGGCCAGGAACAGAAGTCTCATCAAATGCTCATCATGTCTAGATGCACAATATACAATAGTAAATACAGCTAACGCCTGAAAACGCGACGTCGCGCTATAGCTTGTCTCTGCAGCCCCCCAGTGGCACATACTGTTTTTGTTTCACTGCCCACCTTTCATTTACCTTATCAAAACAAAAAAGCTAATGCATACAGTTTATTGACAGCTAGCACTAGCTCGAACCCAATGTCCAGCAGCTGGTACACATGTGTTTACTCTGTAGGATAATGGACCTTGAGACAATGAATCTTGGTCTGTATTATAAAACAAGCAGCAGTTCCTTTTTGTCTGTTGGACACGTAAACATGAAAGTAATAAATATGCTAAACGCCGGACACTGTAACAAATTGTGCCATGACCAATGGTGGAAGCTATGATTATATTTCAATGCATTTGTAATTTAAAAATAATAATAATGATGAGTGAAGTACTACAGTTATGTTTAACATGTCTGTATTCTAACAGGCAGAACTAATCAGTGTTAATGTTAGCTTTTCTTTAGGATCAGACCACAACAGAAAAATATGTGATACATACATTTCAACGTCTGATGCAAAAATAAATTCTGCATTCCACTCAAGGACAAAAGCTTTTTTCTGCGTCTGAGGCTGCTTGGCTCTCAGGGCCATGCTGCTACAGCTGCCAATGAGAAATAAAGGACACATTTAATTGAGTTTTAAGTGGTGCTGCTGAGAATATTGATGGCATTTTTGCCAGAGTGAAAGTTGCACGAACATGAAGAGTCATCTGACACTGATACTAAACAATGGAAGGCATTTAGGTCAT
The DNA here is from genome assembly GCF_900634625.1 of Parambassis ranga. Classification (NCBI taxonomy): domain Eukaryota; kingdom Metazoa; phylum Chordata; class Actinopteri; family Ambassidae; genus Parambassis; species Parambassis ranga. The sequence goes on from NC_041033.1 coordinate 861,123, forward strand.
GATGAGCACAGCTCAGATATCACACAAAGACAACAAAACAAAGGTCAGGGAAGGGGTCAACGGGCACAGCGCTGACTTCACGCCCACGCTATGCGCCCTCGCTCATGTTATGGGTCATGTTAGTATATTGATGCTGTTGGTGTTAAATACTAAGTGGTAGCAGATGGCACACACACACACACACACGCACACACGTGGGACAGTTTCTTTGCTGATTGCGTAACAGCGTTCTGAGGCCAACCACTGGACTCTCTGCCTCTCCAGTACGCAGCAGTGCACATTCTTGCTGCTTGGTGATACCAAACATTACTCCAAACTTTTGTAACTTCATCCCGTGCGGTCCCTGCACACGCTTTCATATCTGCTGTCGCCGTGACGCACAGCGCAAACTTCTGCAGACAGCATGCGACGCAGCGGCACTTCATTTAAATAAACCACTTTACTCACGTGTCATTGAGGTGGGCCGATGTCGCAGTTTGCAGGACAGATGATGCCAGTATGACAGCGACCATATGGAGGACAGGTGCCATGTCTGCAGATCTGTGCGGTACGAGCAGCGGGACAACGCGAGCGAACCGGACTGCACCGGAGGATGAGGACGCACTACCAGCCCCTCTGCGGCCCGGACTCACGGTGAGACTGTGAAGGATGTGCGCCGCACAAAGTTGCACTAACCAGAGGGGGCGGTGGCCGAGGTTTGCTGTTTATAACACCAAACCACCGCCACCCCCTCCCTCTGAGTCACTCCCCCCAAGTTCGTTGGACCTCTGCAGCCTCCTCCCTTTTCCCAAAAGAGTTGCGTTTCCCAAAAGTCTGTGGCCGGCAGCCCATGCCTCCACTTTCTGAAGAATTTGAGAGAGGTCCAGCGGTGAGTGATACAGGAGCCTTTGTCAGATACGGATATGATGACCATACGCTTTCAGCACTGTTGAGCAACAGGTACTGAGTGCAGTGTTTGTGGGGCCCTGAGTGGCTCCACGGAGGCCTCTTTGCTTTTAGAGAAGGTTTATAATAACATTGCACAATACAGAGAGGATTTGGAAAACAAGCAGTCAGAACAGAGCTTTAGTTTGATCACGTGGGAGTATCTAAGACTACTTTTGCATTTCCCAGTTGTTGGTAATAAACACATCAATCTAAAATCTGCTGATATCTGGGTGAGTACTGGCTGCATTACAGATATAATGATACATTCGCCAGACATGTTTTACATAAAGGGGAAAAAAGATGCTATAGGTGTGTGTCACACATAGTTTGATAGTTTCCAGCACTCTCAGCACTGTCTGCAGCACACTGCAATCACATCTGAGCAGATGCTGTTGCACTATCACATGATGCTATGTAGTAGTTGCTGCAAAGTTGATAATCAATGACCCATATGTTATCCCTTTTAAATGTAACTAAATGCAACCATGTCCCTGACAACCACTTAACAAGGTAGCTAGCTCATGCTGTACCAAGAATAATGGTACATATATTAATATTAGCATATTTATACCGAAATACCAGTATCTTCCTGAAGATATGTTAACTGTTATACAGCACTTTGGATGGACATGGACATATGGAAAGCGTTTTTTTTCATAAACAGATGAATAAATAAATACAGATATAATATTTGTATCCATATGTATTTATTTATTGCTGTATTTCTTTAGTTCCAGTACTAATATGCAATTTGGCTTTAATTCAGAGCAGCTGTTGCAACTGTGTCATTGTAGAATAGTGATGGGAATTTCACTAAAGAGAGCTTGGTCTTTCAGCTCCCAAGTGGCTAACCAGCTGTGATGGTTTTGACTACCAGGCTACAAAGGGATGTAAGGTGTCTAATTTATTTTGCTGCTAGATGTAGTGATGAAGTTTTAGTTAAGTATATGATGACTGTGCACTTTCAAGCTTGGTCTCTCAAGTGGTAAGTGTGCTTCATTGGGTAGCAGATGTTGATGAAAATTCTCAGTCATCAGATGATTGTTAGCTGAAGCAAGAATGCTCCTGTTAGCTGTTAGGGTGTTGGCGAGCAGATGCCCAAAGTCAAATGGCCTTTTTAGTCTGGCTTGTTAATAGGAAAGTCAAACACGGAACCACATCAGGTTTGTTGGTACAGCAGCCTGACTCAATCAGCTGGTACTAAATTCGTTAGGGGTGTGAAGTACGTTTGTCAGGATGATCTGGTGCCCCGGTCGGACAGTCATGCAGACTGTTCAGTCTGTCTTGTTAGAGGGTAAGACAAGCAGAAAGCAGGTTAGCTAATGTTACTGTTGAGCTTCTAGAAGGAGAGGGCTGCAGCAGCTGCTCTGATCTGGAGTAAGCCGCGCCCCCACAATTTGCATGGGCTATTAGGAATGGGAAAAAATGAATGAGAGAAATAATTACATATGGAACTAAATAAATATGGAAATCTAGAAGCCCTGCAAGGGACATTAAGAAACATATTTTGAGGGTCAGTAAGGCACCAATTCTTCAACGGCCTTCTAGGGCTCTGTAAAAAAATAAGCCATTCTTTTTTATTTATTTAATTGTGACTAAAACAGCTTTCCCTAGATGTTTACTGAGCTCACAACTGAGAGGATATTTCAGTTGATTTGAGTGCAGAGCTGCATTTGTAGGTGTTTTTGCATAGTCCTGCTGCCATAATATATAACACTGTTTTCTTACCGTTTGTCTGCCTCTGGCAGCATTTATTTTCCCACTGCTGCCTCACACCATCATGATGGCTGCTACTGCGAAGGGTACTACTCTTCAAAACAGCTCTTCATCTTATAGAGAAATATCCTCACATTTTAATATCACCTCTGCTGTTAACAGAGCACTGAAACAGAGAAGTCTTTTTCCAGCTACTGCTGCAGGTCTATTGACTTGTGTAAAATGCTACAGAGAAACACGGCAGCCATTCTCCTTAGTGAATATTTTGGAACACACCGCCATAATTATGCCGTCTATCCATTCTCCAAACTGCTTTGTCTATCTGGATGATGGTAGTAGGAGGCTTAAAGACATCTTCATGACAACAGATTTAGTCTGCTTGTGTTAAGAAATGTAAACCTTTACAGGATTAATAGTGTTGTTATGGATACAGTCAGCTGCACTGTATTGGATACATTGTGGGTTATGACACCTATGGATTAGGATAACACTTAATGTGATGCACACTGTGTTATCAGCATCACCATCACCATCAATAAACACACACAGCATCATTTGGAATCAAATCAGTCATATTGATTATTAACAGCACAGACAAGGACACTGTCTGCAGAACACAGTGCATATCAAATCAGCTTCCGATATGCCAGCACACAGTTAAGATAGACAGAATATAGACAGAAAACAGACACAATATGTCTCAAACTCTAAATTCATTTAGATTTGTTTTCAAATTATTTCTGATCCGTTTTTGTCAGTATTTATATTGTTATAGTATTTGTATATTTGTGCAGTATACCCTTAGGTGTTTTTCAGCCATGTCTACAGGGCTCATGAATGAAATTTGAGTTGCAAAAGTCAAAAAACAACCTTCATGATATCATCATTGTGTTTCTGAGTCAAGATTATTGATAAGAAAACGTAACGTGATGTCTACTCATCGTAATCATAAATATATATGATCGATTTAAAGTTAAAGTTTACAGTTAAAGGAACCTGGCAGAAGACATCAAGGGCACTTACAGATGAGGCAAATCATGCTGTGACACACAGCAGAGGGTAAACACGAGGAGAATTCCTCTCAGGATATTAAAAAAACCTCTCTGACATGCCATGCCTCCCTCCCTCCCTTTCATTCCTGTGTGAGGACAGGAAGCAGAATACAGATCAGCACAGACATTCATTTCCACAACACAGAGACACAGTGTGGTCTGAAACATCTGAAAGCTGCACAACAATACACACAGGGCAGCTGAGATTCTCATTCATTTCAGGTTTATTAAGAGCTGGTGGCGACACGGTGACAGTCTCCAAGATGCCTTTCCTCCAGCTCTTCTTTTTATCTTCTTTTGTCTCCTCCTGCCTTTCATCTCCGCTGCTACAAAAGTCAATCAAATGCACATTTGAATGGAAGAGAAATTATAACAAAGTCTTTTTCCTATTTGAAGACTGTGTGCAGGACACACACATATGCAGGGGGCTTCTTAACTCTTTTAACACAATTACGTGACACTAGGAAAAACAGAGGAAAACATATCGGTTGTAAATGTGGGTGATGAGAGAGAGTTGGTGCCCAGCTCGTCCAATTTAAAGTTTATACATTAAAGCTTAGTTTTTCTTGTAGAAATATGCAACTTAATGATTCATCATAGGCATCCTTTGTGTAAGTAAGGTGACGTATAACTGCAGTATAAGGTTGCCATATCATTTGTATGTATGTGTTTATTTTGTTATTAAGAAAAAAACTGCACAGATTATTAAAATGCTTTAAATAAGTTCAATACATATTAGGTATATTATCTTAAAAATGTTAATGTTACTGTCCTGTACATCTGCATTTTAATGTTAAATTTCCCTAGGTTTAATCAAACCTATTACATTAGCATGTAGCTGGTCTCTTCACATACATTGTGCACTGTGTAAACGTGTACTCAATAACATTTACTCTGCCTTCTGTATGGTATGAGTGAGTGTGTATGAGAGAGTGAAACATCAAATGCAGCCCTGGGTGTGTGCTACAGTCAGTGTTCCATATCACTAAAAATGAACCTGCAGTGTAGCTCCATTACACCATCGTAGCCTCAAAGCACCACACTTTTGGAATCTGTATGTGATACATACAGGAGCAGGCAGTAGAGGGCAGCAGACATGCAGGCTGAGAGCACACTGATTTTTTTTTCTCTTCTCTCATCTCTGGCCCAGGGAGGGGCTCATTAAAATCTGGCTCCCCCATCTCTGGCTGATGAATTCTTTATTAAAACAATATGTTCACCCAGTGCTCCTACAAAGATATCGCATAAAAGTTCAATTAACTAGGGCTTGATGATCTCAATGAGATGATCTTTTACAGCTAAAAGCTCCCTTTGCACAGCCCACTGGAGCCTCTCCTCAGCGATAGTGTACACGGAAAAAAACAGTCCACCAGTGAATAACAAAGGGAAGTCAGACGCTGCATGGGGATTTAGATGTTCAAAGGAGCAGCTTACGCCTCTGGGCCATGCAGGGCCCTCTTGAGTCGGAGAATGAAATGTGTTGTTTAACAAGCCTTTATTGGAATCCACACTTCTACCAAAATGTTGAAGATCAGGGACAAACAGAAACCCACGGCGGAGGTACATGAGCCAGCGATGAGCACAATCCCAGAGAATTTTTTGTCAGTGGGGCTATACCAGAGTGTATGATTCCTGTATTGGTATAACAAAATCCATGGGTTGTGTGTGTTTGTCTGTGTGTATATGAGACTTGTGCGGGGATACAGTGGTCTTAAGGTGGTGGATATAACAGAGAGCCGCAGCCTCTGCTTCCCTGAATTTATCTGGCTGTGAAGGTTTTTCTAAGGACCATAGTGGTTTCTCTCAGGGGTCCCATGGGTCCTGCAGAGCCCTCAACACTGCCTTTGAGCTTTAGTGTGCTTTGTGTAATTCAGATTTGAAAGATGACTTCATTTCAGATCTTTTTATTGTTAAATATCATCATTTTGTGACGTCTAAAAACGTACATTAAAATGAGTTCTGATGACTTTTGTTGTACTTTGTGCCGTGTTTTGTAAAAGTTCTATATTGTAATTTATTAAGAAGGTCTTGGTCCTTGATCCTAACTGTACAGAGTCAACCAAGCAAGAGGGTCAGTGAGGCTGTATGATGAGGCTTTGAGTTAAATACTCAACTCAACTTTATTTATAGAGCACTTTAAAATCAACCCATACTTCAGTGATGTATGAAATACTACAGAAAGCTAACATACAACAAATCTTTCTCATGTTAGCTAGCTAACTCATATACGGTAACCACAAAAAGAGTAAGCTACAAGCTAACTAGCTTACTTAGCTACAAACTCACATGTAACTAACTCAGTTACAACTAAATTATTTAATAAATAATTAATTAAAATGACAGGAAATACAAAAAGTTCTTTAGCCATATTTCAGGACCACATGTCACATGTAAGCTCAGTGTGTCACTTAAGCAGCAACTGAAAAAAATTACAATGTTTTCTCATTAAAAAAACATTGTAACAATTCCTGAGGCAGTAACTGTTAGTTGCAGCTGCTTGCTCCTGATTGGTGGGGTGAGGTGATGTCAGGCATTCATGGTGAAACCCCAACAGAGCATTGGTATAAAGAAATACTTCCGTGATGTATGAAATTTCAGGGGTCACAGCAGAACTTCTTTAGGTGTCACTTCACTGTGTGACCTCTGCTTCCTCCGCTTGTTGACCACCTCTTAAACTAATCTTACTAATCAGAAAGAATGAATTTACATTGATAATGGGCCATATCATTACATTGTGTGCCGGAGCTTGCTTGGAGACAGCTGAGTGTGTTGTATTTCTAGTTTGCACTGGTTTGTTTTGGTTCACTGAAGCTTCATATGACTGGGAAAGAGCTAAAATTCCTTTATTCCAGGTCATTCAGTTGTTTAATGAAGACACCTTTACTTCTATTCTGGAAAACATCGGCCTTTTATCTAGCAGCCTTGCTCAGACTGGTGAGGGGTTTAAATCTAAGACTGTGGGTGGTGACCTGGAATTCAGCGGCAGTCAGAAGTAAAGCAGCCAGTCGGAGGTATAAAACAACAACATACAACAGAATGCTCCAGGATGGGATTTCCTGTTTGTCTTAGCCGTGTTGTTTAACAAAGATGATGTAACTGTGACTCCATGCTTTGGGTTGATTAAAGAATAAAGCATATAACTTACGGTAAGGTTGTGTTAACCCTGCACGAAATTCCATTTTCTTTTGTTTTGGAAAAGCCTATTTTAAACACATTTAAGTTCTCTGTATCTGCAGACTGTTGTGTCTCTGTTATATGTTCTTGTTGTTGCCCCTATGTGTGCGTGAACAATGTGTGCTGCTGTTTTTTGTGGACTCGCCTGCATGGCTTGGCTCATCCCCTGCAGTCATGAATACATAAATAATTTGCACCGAGCAGGCTCCATCTGACCCCAGTCTTGAGGCCCCTAAATGCAGTGAATCTCCTTCAAGTTAACCTCTGATTGACTCGTTTACCAGCAGCAAACCTTCATCTGGGTTCCTCTCTCCTGCGTTCAAACCCAAACCCAGCATTTTCCCTGTGAGGCTGTGAGCTACCACAGGGCTCCTGGTGGAGGTGCTGAGGGAGCAGGCAGAACATTGTTTGAACTACAGTAAAACACAGCTCCCTTCAGCCTCCAGATCAAAGGCACAGGATTATCAACAGCCTGCTGTAATGAGACCACAATGACTTGAAATCACTGGGATGGTTTGGTACCATCTCCCCAAACCGCGACGTTGTTCAGAGGCGCTGCGGTGAAACACCCTGAGAAAGACAACAGTAATCGAGTAATGTGGGTTTCTCTGGATGTAAACTCGTCTCCTCTACTCGCTTCATGTGCTGGAAAACTGAAGCCGCTTCCACAAGTCAGCATTCATGCTATGTTATTTATTGTCTCGCTGTTTTGTCCTCTTAGTTCTCTGACACTGAAGGATCGCCTGTCTCAGTCAATAAGCCTCATGAGTTTATGCCTATTTTATATCTATGTTTATTTTCTTATCATGGATTCTGGTCTGTGTGCATAGATTTTGGCAGGTTTCATGCTCATATTTGTCAATTAATGTCATTTAATTTTTTGTATTGTATTTTTTTACCTATGTAAATTGTACTTTACAGCTGAGTTATTTAACTGTTAGACTGTTTGGTTTGAGTATAAAATTATTATTTTGAAAAAAAAAATATTTTTGCAGTGGCCCTAGTCTTTACTTTTCTCAGTAGGTTATTGTCTTAATATAAAATGAAATGAGCTGACTTCTGTGGTAAAGACTGAGAAAAACAATATTACATGAAGAATAAATTAAATTAAAAAGGCCTTCAGTATGCTTCACGGTGTTTCCTGCTCTGCCTCTACCCTGCTGTTCATCTGTTAGGCTGTTAATATACAAATCTGTGAAACGTCAAGATGTAAAAATAAAACAGATTTCATAATGAGACCTACAGTAATAAACATTTCATCATCTAAAACATGTTCATGGCCAGCATAATGGGTTAATTCATTCATGTTTATTCATGCTGCTTCTGTGATTTGCATTTGTAAGCTGAAGTGATGTAAAATTAATAAAAGTTCCAGACTTGTAGTAAACAAATATGGAAATTTACACTGTATTTGACATTGTTTTGTCTCCTAACAAGTGCTCACAGTATAGCTGATAGTATGAGTGATGAAAGCAGAAGTGTGTGTCATGGGGATTAGATTAAATTGTCTACATTTGATATCCTTTCTTCCTCATTCCCTGTGCACCAGGGTTATCATCACCATCTCAGGGTCTATCATGTTAATTTAGGTTCATGTTTAAAGCAAATTAATTAATTTGTGTGTGTGTGGACCTGCCGCTCTGCAGCGCTCTTGTATGAGTGCTGTAATTGTGGCTGGTTTTTGACGTTCCCCCGGTGCCCGGCTCCCTATATCACAGAGATGAGAGGAGAAAGTGACATGCAGCCTCGGATGTTCTCCTCGGGGAACACTTATCAAAACAATACAGCAGCCATCATTCAAACACAGCCCTGCAGTTTGCTACTTTGAAGTCTCCCATCCTCTTGTTTTTTTAATCCCCCCTTCGCCTTTTTTCTCTCAATGTAATCCCACTGTAACTGCAGGGATTCTGCACAATTCCAGAACATTTGTTCACGCAAATATAACACTTCATCAACAAATAACAATACGTTGAGACCAACTATTGAATAGGAGGCAAAATCTAAATGGGTTCAAGCGCTGGCGCTGCCATGCATCCCTGCCTCTGTGTTGCCAATCCCTGTAAAAAGTTAATGTAAGCAGGATTCACAGGGAGCTGTTGGTGATGAAATTATGGTGTAACTGATACCAATGTGCCATAGTAGAAGAGTGCATGGCCGCTTGTGTCTTTGAAGGAGGCTCTTCCCATCCCACGATGCACTGCTGGAGAAGCCTCCTGTATGGTTGTACAGTACAAACGGACAGATTGGAGGGCAATACTGCACAAAGAGCAGGCAATCGTTTTGCCGCAATACAGAAAAAGGCTGCAAGTTATGGAATTTATTGTGGATTGCATGCAGTGCTGAAATACTGCAAACTAAATATATACAGAAAAATACAATGTGCATTAGGACATCAAACTGAATATTTTACCCAATTTTACCCAGTTTCATTATTTTATAAATGAAAATATTCAATTTCAATAAATATAATACATATTCAATAAATATTCAATTAATTTCTAACAGTCAGTAATAAAATGAAACATGTTTTTTTTTTTTATTTTTGCTGTGTTTTCTCCTGTTTGTGCTCTGAAGCCATTCCTTTGTGGTCAAACACCAGATGAGATATTAGTCCTTGCTCGGGCATTACACACATCTTCATCACAACTTTTCCTGATCTTTGCGACATGGAATGTTTACAAATTCTGCTACAGAGGTGCAAAATGCATAATAAAAAACTGCACCATCTGCAAAAAAACAGCACGAGTAAACAATGGGGGTGTAAGAGCTCTGTGGGGGAGGCCGTGAAAAAAAACATGAATACATGGATGCCAAAAACGTTTTTTTTAAAGGGGTGAACCAGTGTTGCCTATTACTATAGCAACAGGAAGACCTGGCTGCTTCAATCAGCTTTTGGAGGCAGAGGATAGGCAGAGGAGCTCCAGCCGGGGAGCCATGCCGGGGAGACATCCTGGTTATACTAATGAGGGCAGCGGGACACGCTGGGTGTCAACCTGCCTGTCTGACCTCCTCACGTCCTACCTGTCACACCATGCCACAAAAGCAGCAGGGGGGTCAGCTGTAAGAAACACACAGAGCAGGGGCAACCAGGAGACTGATGGAGATCATTAAATAAAAATAAAATTTGCCCTAACATTACAGATCACACTGAGACAAAACAAAGATCCTGACTCTCACTAACGCTTCACTGTTAGAAATCAGACACACAGCCATGTTGCTGCAGCGCAGCACCCTGTAGAAGCAACGCAGCTGTTTAACCGTGTGTTAAATGTGTGTTAAACGTCCCGTGCAGATGGACTTGCATCTGCATTTGACTTGACTGTCAGCATCTGTAGCTGTAATGAGACACCTAATAAAAGTTAACACACCGACCCCTTCTTACAATTCAGTACTTATTAATACCCATCTCTCTCTCTCTATATATATATATAAAACACTGAAGCTGTATGGGCGTATAAACCCCTGTATACGATACACGCATATGTGGACAGATTTTAAGATCCTCCTAGTTGCATACTACTACGTACAAAGGCTGTTTATAATCCATAAAATTATAGTGGTGTATCTTGTCTGAGTGTCTGTGTAGACTGAATATCATAACACACACGCACAGAAACAAAACATGCTTCTGCCCATCATTTCACACCCTGACGGTTTTATGGCTCCATCACAGCAACATGGTTATTTAACAGGCCTCTTTAGAGAGTCGCCTGTTAAATAATAATAATAATAATAATGTATTTACTCCTGAGGTTTAATGAGCTGTAACAGTTACCAATTAATCAAAATATTTATGAAGATGTTCTGAAATCTTGAGTGACAGTAATTTACTGACAAGAATGAAGTATGTGATTAAACCTGGTAAAAAATGAATTCAAGCTAGTTCAGTTAAATTCAGTGGAATTCAATTCAATTGATCTGTACACAGCACAGGTTCAGTCAAGACCAGGGCACTTTACAAAGTAAGGCCAGTATACATTTCTCCTTTAGCAGCATTTGGTGACAGTGAGGGAAGAAAACAGTGCCTTTGAACTGGAAGAGACCCCTGACAGGACCAGACCGAGGACGAGCCGATAGTGGAGGGAGTGAAGATGAACAGTGGGCAGGTTGGAGGGGCCACATATATCCAGCTTACAGAAAACCACAGAGGCACAGGCATGTTCATAAATGAAAGATGGTGAGAAATTCTCATGAGCACCTTTGTTTTTGATATTTTAAAAACAAAGATCTGATTTATTCCACAGCAATGAATGCGTTCACAAAGATTGTCCCACCTCAGCTAGGCGGTGGACAGGTGAAACCGAACATTTGAACAGGTGAAGGTGAACATTTAAAAAAGTCTCTATTATTCTGCAAGTATTTGTACTTAGTACGTGGATGCTGATTTGAAATATGTGTCTGAGCTCTGAGCAGTTTGTCCTATATGTTATAACAAACATTTACACCAGCTAAGAAAATATAAGGTGCTTTCAGATATTTAGGATTGATCAAACAATTAAATGTCCTCAGATTTTATTTAAATCAACCTGTTTTCAACCTGTTTAAAATCACTGCATGTGGCGGACTGTAGCTTTTCCTCTTATCAGTGTAGTCCTTCATAGTAGTGCTGATGACACACATACAATCGACTGAATACTGCTCCATCAATAACACATACAATAAACTGATTTTTTGATTTTGTCAGTTTAAGTAATATCATGATAAAAATACTAAGTTAGGTGATAATGTAGTATATTTATTGAGTGAGGAAGTTAGATACCATCAGCATGTAAACTAGGTTAGAGCAGCCTTTACTCTCTGTATAACTGGTCAAAGTGTTTTGATTTGTTTAGCAGCTTCACACCACTCACTGTATCCCGTTATAATAAATATTTAATCTTCTCTGTAAACTACAGCTGTCAGTTAAGTGTAGTGGAATAACAAACATTTACTGCAGCGCCGTACAAACGGATGAAAATGATGTAGAGAGGAGAAACATCAGAGTGCTTTCAGTCAGTGGGTCTGATTCCTGTATGATCCCAGGTGGGGTTCAGAGTTCCTCTCCCTGCTCTGATCCCGCGTACAGCAGTCCCAGGTTGGTGTTAATGCGTAATGATTAACAATCAGTGGAAGACTGATAGCAGGCCAATAGAAATAGGAAAGTTCCCCCTGATTAACCAATGGTGCGGCCACATTGTTAGAGCGTTCAGCGAATCCCCTGCGGATCTGATGCAACAGGGCTGCAACTAAAGTTACACCTTCGAACTGCAACATCGTGTCCTTCCGCTGAAGCGCACAGAAAACTAGTACCTGGCGGAGCGTCTGCTGAAGTCACTTTTAATCCATCCACAGTGCTTCTGCTTAGAAGTGTGTTTTAGTAACGTCTTCAGCGTGTGGGGTTATTATTTAAAGCGTGAGAGGTTGAGGTACAGAAGGAGTTTGAAGACTTTGTTCGTTGTACAGCGTCAGGGACATAAGTTTATATTTTTCTGTGCTAGCTTTATTTATTCTCAGTGATAAATAATGATCAATACCAAAACTTGATTGTTTTTAGATATTAAAAATACGTGCATGTCAAATTAAGAGGGCAGATATAATCTAGATAGTGTTAAAATATTAAACAGTTAAATGTAATTAAGAGAAACCAAAGTAAAAAGCAGTAAATAGAGTAAAGTAGGTGCTGCTTGCACAAACACTGAGGTCTCTGGATAATGGGAAAGTCCCCAGCTTCATGACGTAACGGCCGGGTGAACTCTGTAAACTGCGGATTGATCTGCGGTGTGATGAGGTCCGGGCATTAGGAGTTGCAGAAGTAGCGGATTTAAAAACTTTCTGTCTGCAAGTCTGTTCGTCGAAATAGCGCTTGATGAAGAGTCCCTGATTTCCAAAAGGGAAATATGGCTTTTTAAACGGTGTCTGTTTTCCTCTTCAACACTAAGCTTCGTGTGCTTTGCCTTCGCAGCGCACTTTACAAGACTATTCAGAAACTATGGGGTAAGTACAAGTGCTTTCAGCTTGGAGAGCAGGAGAAAGTTGGATGGTGACATGTTCTTTCAGCTCACACCTTCAGAACCTTTAAAACTTCTGGATAGAGTATTCATTTACGGCATTTACATTCTATTAACATCACTATTACCTTTTAAAGTAACCGCGTCAAAATACTTTGAAAGTGTCTTAAAGTGTAAAAACTATTAATTTGATTTATTGGTTGATTTATAAATTAAAAGAGTGCAAGAAATGTGGCTTTAACTTCCATTATGGCTGTTTTCTGTTTTCTGTTTTTTTCCTTTTCTTTTTTTTAGTCATAAACTATATTTTTTAGGTTTATAACAGACATAATTTTTGTTTATTTTCTTATTGTTATGTTTTAGTAATTTCAGAGTTTACTAATGCACATCTAGAAAGTTTTCTTTGATAATGAATTTGTTATGTAAATCAATAATGGCTGTACAGTATAAGGTGACAGGTGAAGTGAATTGGGTTGAATTGAGTGTTAATTTTAAACACAGTTAAAACTTTGAATATATAAAATAAATATTTATAATGTGTCAGTTTTCTTTCTGTTTTTTTTTAAAAAAAACATTTCGTCATTTCACAGTTGAAATTTTATATTTAAATGCTAATTTAACATTTTTGAAATTGTATCAACATTTCCGCAGGTCTTCAGGTGTTTCCACAACTCTTTCATCCACCCAGTGCACGCTTGGTGCTTTTGAACAATTTGATCGAAGCAGACGACACAATGGCGGCATCGATCCTTCGCAGGAAAATTCCTCCCATTTCCACGGGCGAGCTCGGTGCTCCCCCTCTCCAACAGGCTAGCCACAGCCAATCGCGGCCCGGGACAGGGGCGGAGCTAGTGGAGAGACAGCACTTAATTGGTGAGTTTTGCCAAGCTACTTTTTTATTTTTCCACATCCCGAGGTCGGAGCCGCAGTGCAGCACGGGGCTAATGTCGTACAGTGAGTACAGCTAAGTGGATATTTATCGAATGCAGACGATGCTGTTCAATCATTTTCAGATGATCGGTTAGTTGTTCACTTGGATTTTTTCGGATGTATTGCTTGATTTTTATTTAAGCTTTTTTACATTTTGCTTTAGCTTTAATTTGTGGAAGATTTTTTTTCTGATTTTGTAGTTTGTTAATTTCATTTATTCTGCAAATATCGGAAAGAAAAGGTGGACTGCTTTGGTGATTATATGTTACATTATTATGATAATACCTTTTAATGTTTTTAGGTGATGGTCACTCTGATTGGATGACGGAAAAAGTTGATTTGTCTTCATTTGTGTCGACGACCGAGTCTTCTCCAAGCTCCTCTCTTCCACCCTCACCATTAGAACAGGATGTCAAGGTGCCCTCGGATCTGGAGGTCATGACCTCTCTACTGCAGGAGGAGCTGGCTCAGCTGGAGGACTACTTCCGCTCCGAGTCCACATCTGCGTCAAACAAGTTGGAGAAATCTACAAAATGTGACAAGGGTGCCCAAGCCATGGGCTCCCAGTCTTATTATCAGTTACCCTATGGCTCATATGGGACCAGCCAATCAGAAACCAGCCCTGTGGTTGTTACCTTGGCAACAGGGGAACTGGACCTGGCCAGCTTCTGTGGCGGTCCCATCAGCAGAACCAAAATTGCGCGCCCTGCTCCGTACAACTACCATCACCGCTACCACCACAACAATGGGCGAAGAATCATCAGCGACGCTGTGAAAGTCGGGGATGAAGTTGGACTTGATTCGTGGGGCTCCAGAGGATGTTACTCAGGGAGCACAGAGTTGTCTGTGAACCACTACTCCACGCTGAAGACGGTGAGCAAGAATAGTCTCGGTAGTGTGAAAAAGGTGAGAGAATGTGCTTTATCGTTGAAAGAAGAGGAAAGTTATTGTTTTTCAGAAGGAATGTTTTGCAGCGAAGAGATTGCTCGAGGTTTTTGTCTGGGTGGCTCATACGACAGCCACCACAAGCGAGAGGGACAGTTAATGCACAATGTGAAGGTCAATGTAAGTTACGACAGCACGGGGCTTGAGGTCCTGCACTGCAGCAAAGATGGAGGACTTTCCGGAAGTATTCCCCAAGAGACAATGGTGGCCGGTGACGGCTACTTTCACCAATCCATGGCCAGCACAGAACCTTACCATAGCTTTATAGGTGACCTAGAACAACCGTCACAAGCACAGGCTGTAGAGCCCCAACATGGCCACTACCTCTATCCAGAATGCCTTGCAGACCAAAGCTATGAATGTCTGTCCAGAGGGGACGGTGAGGGGCCACTGTTGGGTGCCCCTATTCACCGCCCCACTCAAAGGCTAAAGGATGAACCTTGCTCCGTCAAGCCAGCTCTGGTGATGGGCGCAGCTTCTCTGGATACCAGCAGTGGAGAGAGAAAGCAGAAAAAGAGAGACCAGAACAAAACTGCTGCTCACAGGTAAACTACACATTTACTCTCATAAAAATTAAGTTTATTAATGGAAATGAAAGAATGAAAACAACAATCTGATTTAGTCACAGAAGTTGTTTCTTGGTGATACTGTCAACGGCGGCTTATAATCCAGCCTCAGTGCTTTAAATGAGTGTAGGAGGGACATGGAAAGTCCCTCACTGCCTGCCAAATTCAGCCCCACCTAACTAATTCTGTAAGTCTGTTTGGTCTGTGTGTGAGTGAGTGTGTGTCAAAATTTAAAAATGTGGATGCACTTAGAAAAAAAGCATTTACAATGTCAATAGACAAAAAGTGACAAAACTGAGCTGTGAAAGAGTGAAATAACACATGTTATCTCAGGGGAGGGCATTTAGTAATCCACTGAATATAGCCCAAAGGTCACATTCACTTGACTCATTAAAGTTGCAAGGCAGCAAAAACCTGTAAAACCAATCAAACACATTCTCCCCCTGCTGCAGGTACAGGCTGCGTAAGAGGGCGGAGCTGGACTCTCTGGAGGAGGAGCTGCATGGCCTCGAGGGACAGAACCGGGAGCTTCGTGACAAGGCGGAGTCGGTAGAGCGAGAAATCCAGTATGTCAAAGATTTACTGATTGAGGTCTACAAGGCTCGCAGTCAGCGGCTCAAACAGGATGGCAGTGCCTAAAAAAAATAAAATAAAAACAGCTCATGCTGACCTCACGTCCACACCTCCCAACCAGCACCAAGAGAAAAATCAAGTCAAGAGCACCAACTGGGTTTGTCTCACAAAATGAAATGGTAGTTGCATGATTTTGGTAGTTTTTTTCTAAAAAATATTTAAATGTTCCAAGAGGATGACTGGACATAAAGACACCTTTCCTAAAAGAAAAGCAAAGGAGAAGATCCCAATGGGGGGACTAAACTTTTTAACAAGCCTTAGCGAGGTGGCTTCCAGAGGAGATGCTTAACTTGTCCGTGACCACTGTGATCTGAACTGCACTCACAGCCTTGTGATGACTGAGTTTGCGCTTGCAATGATTGATCGTTTACAAAATGCTCTTTGAATTAGTAGTAGTGATTGAATTTGCTTGTGGTTTTTGTGACACACATCAGCAGCATCAAGGCAGATCATTAACTAAATATATATTTTATTTTATATTTTATTTTTACTTAAAAATGTTCATTTATCGTTTGCTTAAGAACAATCAACTGAATAAAGGGATTGCTGGACAAAGTGTGTAACATGCTCTACAAAATATTCATCATCAGAAACATTTAGAAAATTTGTATTGCTAAAATGTTGAGTATTTACACCTCTTTACCCCACTGAAATACCCAATGCATGTTTGATTTTGGAAAAGCATGTGCGAGTGTTATTTGAAGGCAATATTCTGTTAACTGCATGGCTTCAAGATCTCCACCTCGCCAATTTAACTGAGTTGACTTTATTCTTCTCATCAGCTGGCGACTTCTGTCTGAGTTTTTCCCCTGGCCGCGTGATTCACGCTCAGGATTTTGTTTTTCTGCTCTGAGATATTGAAACATTCACTGGCTTCTTTTTTTTCTTTCCTTTCTCTTCTCTCGGCTGTATTTTGCGAACAAACAATCACTTGTTGACGCAACAATAAATCATTGTTGGGTAACGGTACGACTTCATGGGAATTTTGTTTTCAATTGATCAATTTGATGTATCAGAAATTCAGGTCCTTTTACTAATCGATGTCAATGTCAGGAAATTTAACATCAGGTCAATTACAGCCAAATAAAGCAGTTATGTAGTATCATTCATCTTTGCCTTTGGACTGTTCTTCACTGCATGCTGCTCATTCTGCATTCATTTTGCAGCCTGCTCAGATGACATGAACTGCACACACACACACACACACACACAATAAGAACAGGGTGGGATTAAGAGATAGAGCGATGCACTCTGCCCCTCCCATCTTGTCTCTGCCTGGCCCCATAACAGCCAGGTCCAGCCCTTCTCTCTTTTGGCTGCAATGCAGTCAGAGTCTGGGCTGTTTCCTGGGATTCACCGCTGGACGGCAGCACATGAAGGCAGCCTTTAACTGACAGCTACCGAAGTGCAAGAAAACAACCTGTTTTCTTTAAGGAACTAGGATAGAGCCACACAAGCACACAATGCATGTTGTGTGTTTAGAGAAACACTAATAAACAAGTCCTACTTAATTATTATTACTTTGTTCCTGCATTCTGATTGATCCCTGGGGCTGAGTGGAGTCATATCAAGCTCTGGCAGTCAACAGACAACATAAGTTGCCTATCTCATCTCCCAGCTCAGAGAGCGTGTGTGTGTGTGTGTGAAGGCGTGTGTGTGTGAAATCTCTTGGTATCTCTCCTAGCAGTCGTAGGCCTTTCAAGTGCATGAGGCAATATCACACAATACTTGCAGGAGGAGGAGAGAGATGCAAGTGAACTATCAGAATAAAAAGTACTGGGCTGACAGAATGCCATTAAATATATTGAATCAGTCTTTGTTGTTTGCTTGATACATGATGCAGTATGAAAACAGGACTCTTTATTATAACATTTTTAGGTCAGGTGTGTTATTTTATACCTATCTAGGCCTAAAATATACAAATAGCAAATGAATAAACACATGTGCATTAACAAGCACATTAGTATCCTGATTTCTGTGTGTTATTGGTTTTGATTTGGGATTTGGTGTTTACATGTGACTTGATCAGGACGATATTGGGAGCAAGTTTGGACACAGGCATGTAGCCTGGACAACCGCAGAAACACAGGTTTATTTATAATGAAAATATAGCTGGAGCCACACAGCTCCAGGAGATTTAAGGGATTAAGCACATGCAAATATATATAAATTTACATAATGTTTACATGTATTCACCTCATATTTAATTTTCTGAGTGCCATGAACATGCGGCGTAATACTGTACTGTATATAAGGCCTCTAACCACCAGGTGTCCCTCTAAGCTTAGAAAACCCTGTAGGAGCACAGTGCTGTGTAAATGTTTTGATCCAGTGTGCTTTCAGGTGACAGCAAAGTATCATATCAGCAAAAAAGAAGCACAAGAGCACTTGCATTTATAACAAAACAACAAAGAGTGGAGGGAAAAGTGCTGGGATGGACATCATGGCAATACCACATTATACAGTTTTTTCTGAATGCTTAAACACTATCAATGATTCCTATAGCACAATTTCTAAAACTATTAATAGTTATAGCAAAATCACTCACTGAGTTTGCAAAACTAAAAGCAAAAAAACTGCTTTACACTCAATTTGCACTTTTGTAACACACAATTTGCAATTGTATAAATATAATCCACTTCACAGCATCTTTTTGCTGAACTGTAAACACAACTCACTGCTTTACACACAACTTCCAAATGATCAACACACTCCTAGTCAAACTACACACATTTATGGCTGGTATTTACACTATGTTGCCAACTGTCTGGCTACACTGTCACATGTGAGAACTGTTTTACATCATTAGTTCACTTTGCAATCAGCATGAGCTCTGTAAATAAGCCACAGGTAAGCTTCAGTGTGGAGAACAATGGAGGGAGAAGGAAACTGAGAAGAGTGAGAATTAGAGGAGGATGAGAACATGAGGAAGCAGGAGGAAGAGGAGGAGGACGAAGACTAGGAGGTGAATTTAGAGGAAGAGGACGAGGAGGTGAAGAGGAAGGAGGAAGGGTAAGAAGAAATAGAATTACTGATGTCATCGGAGCTACAATAGTGGATCATGTGATCAACCATGGAATGACCCTGAGGGAAGCTGGACGGGTTCAGCCTGAGCCGCTACACTGTAGCAAGCATCATGAGGACATATTGATGAGAATGGGTTAGTACAGTTCCCTCACTCTAAGTTTTGTAGCTGTACCATACTCTAATGAGAAAAACAACAATACTGTACATGTAAAACTGAAACTGTTACTCCACAGAATTACTAGACATCCAGCATCTGGAAGGAGGCATGCGAGGATATGGACCAGGCATCATGTCAGGCCTGGATACGGCACTCCAGGAGACATGTTTCCCGGTGCCTTGGACTAGAAGACATTGCATGCATGCGACGTTGATGAAATTCTGTGGCCGGACCCAGAGAGACGACAAGACTGATTTTCTCTCTCTCTCTCTCTTTCAGTGAAATTATATGTTTTCTTGTGATTGTTTTGATGTGTGTGAATAAACATTCATACTTGAAATTTGAATCCCTGTGTGGTTATAGAACTATTTATGACAAAGGTTTGACCTCAAATGGACATACCTTGTGCACAGAGAAAGCAAAAGCCAGATGTGTTTTCAGTTAATACCTTCAGTGTGTAGTTGGCACATTGTGTGCTTAGTAATATGATGGTTTGTGTTAACTGTGTGGTACAAAAATACCATTTTTACAAAGGTTTGAAGAGTTAAGCAAGATGTATTAGCTTTTGCAAGAGATCTACAATGTTTTGCTGATTTGGTGTAAGGTTTTTTTATTTGTGTGTAGAGTTTTGCACAAATAGCCAATAGTTACAGAAATGTGCTTAAGCAATCAGAAAAAACTGTAAAATCATGCTGTCAGGTAAAAGTAAATAAAATGTAATTGTAATACATTGAGAGTTCACAGCACACTTTCTGTTAGACTTTCTGTTTACCTATGCCCTCTTGGTATTTAGTAATCGCGTGACATGGATTCTCATGACACATTGTTTCACCAGCAGCTACCTCAGGGCGTTTCCTTCAGGCAGTTAGAAAAGTACACTGTGCCACCAACCACATTTAAAGTCATTCAGAGACACCTGTCTCTATACAGGCTGTAGCAAAATTTAGCAAAGCAAGCAAATAAAAGTTTGAATTTTTACTTTTCGTCTTTGAAAACAACTCATTTTGTCAAATGCATATGTATAATATAAATGCATATATCTTACACATGTATACAGGTATATAAAAATGCTTCCTATGTAAAGAAAAAATGTGTGCTAGAAAGGATTCACATGTCAGTGGATGTCCTGTCTTATTTAAACATCATGAGTGTATCATAGTGGGGATATGTGTAGTAGACAGCAGTTCTGATGAAACTATTCTGTGTGTCAAGTTACCTGGATTTTAAGCTTTTGTATAGTTCTCACACTTAACCTGTGGGTGGTGTTATGTAAACATTCATGGTCTATGACATTATTACTGCGCAGCATTGTTGAATAATTTTGCATTCATTGTGGATAATGCAAATGTAAAAAAATATTCAATTTATTTAAAAATGTCAGTAAAAATGTAAACTCTGCTTATTTATATGTGCCCGGTACACCTCTGAAGGGGGGATTCAAAATGACTCACCTCAGCCGGCTCCTCTCAGTGTGGAGGAGTGACCTCACATGATGGCACAGGGAGTAGAAGTTACTGCAATTATACCCACTTAGTGGTAAAAAACCTGCTGAGTGACATTATTGTGTTAATAACTGTCATAACCCATAAAGAAATCAAAAGCACACCTTAAAGGGGAAGACCTGCTGTGCAGTTAACTACAAATAGACAAATTCAGTGGATTACTAAATGCCCTCCCCTGAGATAACATGTGTTATTTCACTCTTTCACAGCTCAGTTTTGTCACTTTTTGTCTATTAACATTGTAAATGTTTTTTTTCTAAGTGCATCCACATTTTTAAATTTTGACACACACTCACTCACACAAACACACACACAGACCAAACAAAAGAAATCTGACATCTGGTTTTACAGGAATGGATTCACAGAAACAACTACAGTCCAGCGGCTGGAGCATCACTCCACTGACACCACTGTTTTATTGTTCTTAAAGCAAAGGGAGGGACGATTAACTACACAATTTAAGACAATTTACATCAGTGTTGTTTCTGCTTCATACGTAAATGTTGCCTATTTTTATCACTATATAGATGGTTTAGCAGTATCCTCTGAAGGCATGCTTGTTTTCCTACTCGGCTTGAGTGAGGCCGGATTGTTCTGGTGGGGATGTGACGTCTGAGCGTACCTGGTATTATCACTCCTCCTCCTTCACTAGCAGATATTTGGAAGGTCCTGCTTACAGCAAGAACAAACTGACTGGTAAAGACAGCCCACTAACAGCACTCACACATTTTGCAAATTTAGTGTAACTTGCTAGGATACTGAGAATTAGCTCAGAACTGGCATGTAGTATGAAATTAAGATGCTGCACCAGCTGCTGACCCAATAACATCAGCAGTTGGACTGCTGAAAATCACTGGTATTAACATAAATGAACATAAAAAACATGGTGTATTGCATCAGCAGTTCCATACAGCAGTTATAAATTTATATGTACAGCGAGGCAGTGGTCATATCGAGACATGTGGGCTCCTGAAATAAGAAGAAGGCAACACAGGATCATATTAGAGCCAGTGGTGGAAGGCGATGTGATGCAAGAGGTGCAGGAGTGGAGGAGGGGACCACAATGAGACTGGAGCAATGTGGAGAGCAGAGGATGAGCTGGAGCTGGGTGTTGAAAGATGGCCTGCAGCTCTGTTTGAGGCCTGTGTGCATACCAGCGAGAGGGTTTTAAATTCATTATGAGCAGCTGTATGAGGGCAGGGGGAGGGGGCGAAGCTGTGAGCTGAACTGCTGGGCGTGAAAAGGGGGTTAAATCTTTGATTGTGCAAATATTCTAGATGTATTCAAAGTATCTGGCGTTACTATCTCCTCATCACATCTGGGAGGTGTGGTGGCTGATAAAATGAAAGTGCATTGTGTTTGTGCCTCTAGAGAAGCAGTGAAAGCAGCATATGATATCAATAAATGCAGGGACACTCTCAGGTTCGTTTGATGTTGGAGAAGGATGCTGCAGACAAGTTTCCTTAACTTATTGTCAGTTTTGTTGAATCAAGTAACTGCCATGTGACCTAGAGCTGTAATCGGGCCTAAAAGTTAGGCAACAAGTACATTTTGATTGACAGCTTTTAAAACGCTGTTTACAGCCAAAGATTATTCAAATGTTCACACACACACTGCTCTTTTGCCTTTTGTCAAGAATGAGTCATTTACAGATCTTGACACTGTGGGCTGTAACGACAGAGGTCGGGAAGCGGAGTACATGAGTGTGGTGGACTGCTTTGTGGAGTGGTGGGGACAAAACCACCTGCAGTCACAAAGACAAAAGAGCTGGTGGTGGACTTCAGGAAGCACCAGACGCTCCCAAACCCAGTCAGCATCAAAGGTACCAACATGGACATTATGGACAGCTACAAGTATCTTGGTGTCCAAGATGTTCCATTTGTTACAGTTTTTTCTGATTGCTTAAGCACATTTCTGTAACTACTGGCTATTTGTGCAAAACTCTACACACAAATAAAAAAACCTTACACCAAATCAGCAAAACATTGTAGATCTTTTGCAAAAGCTAATCATCTTGCTTAACTCTTCAAACCTTTGTAAAAATGGTATTTTTGTACCACACAGTTAACACAAACCACCATATTACTAAGCACACAATGTGCCAACTACACACTGATGGTATTAACTGAAAACACATCTGGCTTTTGCTTTCTCTGTGCACAAGGTCTGTCCATGTGAGGTCAAACTTTTGTCATAAATAGTTCTATAAACACACAGGGATTCAAATTTCAAGTATGAATGTTTATTCACACACATCAAAACAAACACAAGAAAACATACAATTTCACTATTTCTACAATTTCTAGAAGACATTGCATGAGACGATGAAATTCTGTGGCCGGACCCAGAGAGACAATGAGACTGATTTTCTCTCTCTCTCTCTTTCAGTGAAAGTTACAGAAATGTGCTTAAGCAATCAGAAAAAACTGTAATTGTTTTAAATAAAACATGTTTCTTTTGGTTAAATGCTGGTTCTTTATTCCTGCTGTGATACAATAATATAATCAACATTTTTTTCCTTTCTTCTCATCTTTGCTGTATTGTTTTTTTTATCATGATATATATTTTGAATATCTCTCCATAATAATCACAGTTTAATAATATATCTGTTTTTTTCAGAATCGAGAAGTTCTGCAGCATTACTATATATTATATAAGTCTTTATTATATGTAAAATGGATCTTCACCGACCCGTATTCCTTGTATTAGCAGAAATGAGTTTTTGATTACAGATTGATGACAGATTGGCACATACTGTAGGTGGAGTTAAGTGTTGCTTCAAGTTAAGCTACATGTCAGCACCTCCTTTAAAGCTCTCTAAAGCTCTTGTCAAAATATGTTGGTTATTACAGTTTTTTCTGATTGCTTAAGAACTATTTTGTCAGAACTGTCTGATTGTTGTCTGATTTTTGTTATGTTATGGGGGGAGTTTGGACCCAAATGCAGACGCGGAGACTGAGGTGAACTAAAAGTGAGCTTTTAATAAAGCCGAAATGGCAAACAACATAAAATTCTAGAATGCAAAGTACAAATCAAAGGTGTAAAAAGCAACTAACTAAACCAACAAGAAGAAACAAGTAAAAAACAAACCAAACCTAACAGAGAGCCAAAAGGGATGATGGGAACACACACACGACACGCCATGGATAAACGGACGGACTAACAAGAACAAAGGGGAGCACAGGACTTAAATACAGAAGGGTAACAAGACACAGGTGAGACACATCAGGGTGGGGCAAGCAATCCTAAAGGCGGGAAACACAAGGAAGTAAAACACACAGGAACACAAGGGGAAACATGGACTTTCAAAATAAAACAGGAAACACAAGACACAACTGCAAACACACAGATCACAGACTCAGGGCAGGAATGAAAACTAAACAGAAAACAAATCAAGAAACACAGAATCCTAACAGTACCCCCCCTTCAAGGGACGGATCCCAGACATCCCAGAGAAAAAAAAAACAAAAGTCACAGCTGAGCCGGGAGGGAGGGGGGAGGTCCGGAGGAGGGATCAAAACAAAACCACAAGGATCAGAGTTCAAACAAAAGGGGACCCAACGGGCAGAAGTTCAGGAAGAGGGAAACGAAGTTCAAAGTGGCCACTGTGAGACCACAGAGTCAAAAACGGCCAGGGGGCCAAAACAGTCTGGGGCCTGGGACTCTCTGGGTCCCGGCAGAAGCCCAACAGAGGCAGGGAGAAGGGCAAAAGTAGAGGCAGAGTCATGGGCCCTCCAGGGTCCGGTCAGAAGACCAGCAGGGACAGGGTGGTGAACCCTCCAGGGTCCGGGCGAAAGACCAGCAGGGACAGAGAGCTGAACCCTCCGGGGTCCGGTCAGAAGACCAGCAGGGACAGAGAGCTGAACCCTCCGGGGCCCGGGCGGAAGACAGGCAGGGACAGAGAGCTGAACCCTCCGGGGTCCGGGCGGAAGACCACCAGAGATGGAGACGCGGACCCTCCTGGGTCCGGGCGGAAGACCACCAGCGATGGAGATGCGGACCCTCCAGGGTCCGGACGGAACACCAGCGAGGGCGAGGCTGCGGACCCTCCAGGGTCCGGGCAGAACACCAGCGAGGACGAGGCAGCAGACCCTCCTGGGTCCGGGAAGAACACCAGCGAGGACGAGGCAGCAGATCCTCCTGGGTCCGGGCAGAAGACCAGTGGAGACGAGGAGGCTGGCCCTCCAGGGTCAGGGCAGAAGGCCGGCAGAGACGAGGAGGCTGGCCCTCCAGGGTCAGGGCAGAAGGCCGGCAGAGACGAGGAGGCTGGCCCACCAGGGTCAGGGCAGAAGGCCGGCAGAGACGAGGAGGACCCTCCAGGGTCCAGGCAGGAGACCAGAGCCGAGGACCCTCCAGGGTCCGGACAGGAAACCGGGGGCGGAACCCCACCAGGCTCAGGGCTGGGACCCTGAGCTGAGGGTTCATCGAGGCCTGGGCTGGAACCCAGGGTGGAAGACCCTCTAGAGTTTAGAAAAGACACCCCCACAGTCAGTGTCAATGCTGCAAATGTTCCAAAGTATAAAAAAAATCCACATTCTCGGCGGATAAATCCTTGGAGGCAGCACCGAAACACCCACCCTCAGGTGGTGCAGGAGTAGGCAACGTCATTTGGAGTCCGCCCTCTGATGGAGCGGGGAGGAGCGACGTCGTCCGGAGTCCGCCCTCTGACGGAGCGGGGAGGAGCGACGTCGTCCGGAGTCCGCCCTCTGACGGAGCGGGGAGGAGCGACGTCGTCCGGAGTCCGCCCTCTGACGGAGCGTGGAGGAGCGACGTCGTCTGGAGACCGCCCTCTGACAGAGCGGGGGGGAGTGACGTCTTCTGGAGTCCAGCTGGCTCCACTGAGGGCGAGGATGTGAGACTACCAACTTCTGCAGAAACCCACGAAGAAGGAAGTCCAGTTGGCTCTGTAGAGAATGGGGGGCGAGCCCCCGTGGGACCAGGGGATGAGGAGACGGAGGCCAGGGCTGGAGATGCAGAAGACGCTGGTGATGGCGAGGATGTCGGATCACCAGCTGACACAGGAACACACAGTGTAGACCCAACCGGCTCCATAGAAGGCTCAGGATCACCGGCCGGCACAGGAACTAACGGGAGGAGTTCAGCTGGCAATGGCGTAGACGTCAGCCCACTAGCTGACACTGGGACAGGCGGGGAAGGGAGTCCAGCTGGCTCCGCTGAAGACGAGGAGGGAGCCTCAACAGGGTCAGGGGAAGAGGTGGCGGAGAATTCAGCTGGAGCAGGAACAGACAGGGAGGAGTGAACTGGCGGACATGAAGATGTCGGACCACCAGCTGCTGCAGAAACCCATGAGGATGGTAATCCAACTGCCTCCGTTGAGGACGAGGGGTAAACCTCGACAGGGCCAGGGGATGAGGAGACGGAGACTGCAGCTGGAGCTGGAGCAGGAGCAGGCAGGGATGGACCGGCTGATCTGAGTACAGGCTGGGTGAGCCAGGGGGGAAGCATTGGGGCCACTGGCGTGGGGAACCTCTCCATTTCCTCATACACAGGTAGGAGCAGGTCAATTAGCCAAGGCTTATCCTCCAAAGTATCAATTATTCTGGTGGAAAGTCTCTCCTTTTCATTGCATAGGTCCCCCAGCAACTGTAAAACAGAAATCCGGTAGGAGACCCATTGCCGGATCTCCCGATTGTCTTGAGGGGAAGGGATTAAGGAGTCCACCTCGTCCACCTCCGCTTGGAGGAATCTCCACTGTCTTTTAATTGCCTTCCAGGCTGAAACACAGTCTGCTGGGTCCATTTTCTGGTTAGTCCGTTCTGTTATGTTATGGGGGGAGTTTGGACCCAAATGCAGATGCGGAGACTGAGGTGAACTAAAAGTGAGCTTTTAATAAAGCCGAAATGGCAAACAACATAAAATTCTAGAATGCAAAGTACAAATCAAAGGTGTAAAAAGCAACTAACTAAACCAACAAGAAGAAACAAGTAAAAAACAAACCAAACCTAACAGAGAGCCAAAAGGGATGATGGGAACAGACACACGACACGCCATGGATAAACGGACAGACTAACAAGAACAAAGGGGAGCACAGGACTTAAATACAGAAGGGTAACAACACACAGGTGAGACACATCAGGGTGGGGCAAGCAATCCTAAAGGCGGGAAACACAAGGAAGTAAAACACACAGGAACACAAGGGGAAACATGGACTTTCAAAATAAAACAGGAAACACAAGACACAACTGCAAACACACAGATCACAGACTCAGGGCAGGAATGAAAACTAAACAGAAAACAAATCAAGAAACACAGAATCCTAACAATTTTGTCAGAACTATTTATGACAAAAGTTTGACCTCACATGGACAGACCTTATGCACAGAGAAAGCAAAAGCCAGATGTGTTTTCAGTTAATACCATCAGTGTGTAGTTGGCGCATTGTGTGCTTAGTAATATGATGGTTTGTGTTAACTGTGTGGTACAAAAATACCATTTTTACAAAGGTTTGAAGAGTTAAGCAACATGTATTAGCTTTTGCAAAAGATCTACAATGTTTTGCTGATTTGGTGTAAGGTTTTTTTATTTGTGTGTAGAGTTTTGCACAAATAGCCAATAGTTACAGAAATGTGCTTAAGCAATCAGAAAAAACTGTAATTGTTTTAAATAAAACATGTTTCTTTTGGTTAAATGCTGGTTCTTTATTCCTGCTGTGATACAATAATATAATCAACATTTTTTTCCTTTCTTCTCATCTTTGCTGTATTGCTTTTTTTATCATGATATATATTTTGAATATCTCTCCATAATAATCACAGTTTACAGTTTTTTCTGATTGCTTAAACACTAACAATGATTCTTATAGCACAATTTCTAAAACTATTACAGTTTTTTCTGATTGCTTAAACACTAACAATGATTCTTATAGCACAATTTCTAAAACTATTAATAGTTATAGCAAAATCACTCACTGAGTTTGCAAAACTAAAAGCAAAAAAACTGCTTTACACTCAATTTGCACTTTTGTAACATACAATTTGCAATTGTATAAATATAATCCACTTCACAGCATCTTTTTGCTGAACTGTAAACACAACTCACTGCTTTACACACAACTTCCAAATGATCAACACACTCCTAGTCAAACTACACACATTTATGGCTGGTATTTACACTATTTTGCCAACTGTCTGGCTACACTGTCACATGTGAGAACTGTTTTACATCATTAGTTCACTTTGCAATCAGCATGAGCTCTGTAAATAAGC
Source organism: Parambassis ranga (assembly GCF_900634625.1). Lineage (NCBI taxonomy): Eukaryota > Metazoa > Chordata > Actinopteri > Ambassidae > Parambassis > Parambassis ranga. The sequence goes on from NC_041033.1 coordinate 888,965, forward strand.
CACAGGTAAGCTTCAGTGTGGAGAACAATGGAGGGAGAAGGAGACTGAGAAGAGAGAGAATTAGAGGAGGATGAGGACATGAGGAAGCAGGAGGAAGAGGAGGAGGAGGAAGACTAGGAGGTGAATTTAGAGGAAGAGGACGAGGAGGTGAAGAGGAAGGAGGAAGGGTAAGAAGAAATAGAATTACTGATGTCATCGGAGCTACAATAGTGGATCATGTGATCAACCATGGAATGACCCTGAGGGAAGCTGGACAACGGGTTCAGCCTGAGCCGCTACAATATAGCAAGCATCATAAGGACATATTGATGAGAATGGGTTAGTACAGTTCCCTCACACTAAGTTTTGTAGGTGTACCATACTCTAATGAGAAAAACAACAATACTGTACATGTAAAACTGAAACTGTTACTCCACAGAATTACTAGACATCCAGCATCTGGAAGGAGGCATGCGAGGATATGGACCAGGCATCATGTCAGGCCTGGATACAGCACTCCAGGAGACATGTTCCCCGGTGCCTTGGACTAGAAGACATTGCATGCGACGTTGATGAAATTCTGTGGCCGGACCCAGAGAGACAATGAGACTGATTATCTCTCTCTCTCTCTTTCAGTGAAATTGTATGTTTTCTTGTGTTTGTTTTGATGTGTGTGAATAAACATTCATACTTGAAATTTGAATCCCTGTGTTTCTAGAACTATTTATGACAAAAGTTTGACCTCACATGGACAGACCTTGTGCACAGAGAAAGCAAAAGCCAGATGTGTTTTCAGTTAATACCATCAGTGTGTAGTTGGCACATTGTGTGCTTAGTAATATGATGGTTTGTGTTAACTGTGTGGTACAAAAATACCATTTTTACAAAGGTTTGAAGAGTTAAGCAACATGTATTAGCTTTTGCAAGAGGCCTACAATGTTTTGCTGATTTGGTGTAAGGTTGTTTTATTTGTGTGTAGAGTTTTGCACAAATAGCCAATAGTTACAGAAATGTGCTTAAGCAATCAGAAAAAAACTGTAATAATATATCTGTTTTTTTCAGAATCGAGAAGTTCTGCAGCATTACTATATATTATATAAGTCTTTATTATATGTAAAATGGATCTTCACCGACCTGTATTCCTTGTATCAGCAGAAATGAGTTTTTGATTACAGATTGATGACAGATTGGCACATACTGTAGGTGGAGTTACAGTTTTTTCTGATTGCTTAAATACTATCAATGATTCTTATAGCACAATTTCTAAAACTATTAATAGTTATAGCAAAATCACTCACTGAGTTTGCAAAACTAAAAGCAAAAAAACTGCTTTACACTCAATTTGCACTTTTGTAACACACAATTTGCAAATGTATAAATATAATCCACTTCACAGCATCTTTTTGCTGAACTGTAAACACAACTCACTGCTTTACACACAACTTCCAAATGATCAGCACACTCCTAGTAAAACTACACACATGTATGGCTGGTATTTACACTATTTTGCCAACTGTCTGGCTACACTGTCACATGTGAGAACTGTTTTACATCATTAGTTCACTTTGCATTCAGCATGAGCTGTAAATAAGACACAGGTAAGCTTCAGTGTGGAGAACAATGGAGGGAGAAGGAGACTGAGAAGTGAGAATTAGAGGAGGATGAGAACATGAGGAAGCAGGAGGAAGAGGAGGAGGACGAAGACTAGGAGGTGAATTTAGAGGAAGAGGACGAGGAGGTGAAGAGGAAGGAGGAAGGGTAAGAAGAAATAGAATTACTGATGTCATCGGAGCTACAATAGTGGATCATGTGATCAACCATGGAATGACCCTGAGGGAAGCTGGACAACGGGTTCAGCCTGAGCCGCTACAATATAGCAAGCATCATGAGGACATATTGATGAGAATGGGTTAGTACAGTTCCTTCACTCTAAGTTTTTCTCTAAGAGAAAGCAAAAGCCAGATGTGTTTTCAGTTAATACCATCAGTGTGTAGTTGGCACATTGTGTGCTTAGTAATATGATGGTTTGTGTTAACTGTGTGGTACAAAAATACCATTTTTACAAAGGTTTGAAGAGTTAAGCAAGATGTATTAGCTTTTGCAAAAGATCTACAATGTTTTGCTGATTTGGTGTAAGGTTTTTTTATTTGTGTGTAGAGTTTTGCACAAATAGCCAATAGTTACAGAAATGTGCTTAAGCAATCAGAAAAAACTGTAAGTGTTGCTTCAAGTTAAGCTACATGTCAGCACCTCCTTTACAGTTTTTTCTGATTGCTTAAACACTAACAATGATTCTTATAGCACAATTTCTAAAACTATTAATAGTTTTAACAAAATCACTCACTGAGTTTGCAAAACTAAAAGCAAAAAAACTGCTTTACACTCAATTTGCACTTTTGTAACACACAATTTGCAAATGTATAAATATAATCCACTTCACAGCACTCTTTTTGCTGAACTGTAAACACAACTCACTGCTTTACACACAACTTCCAAATGATCAACACACTCCTAGTAAAACTACACACATGTATGGCTAGTATTTACACTATTTTGCCAACTGTCTGGCTACACTGTCACATGTGAGAACTGTTTTACATCATTAGTTCACTTTGCAATCAGCATGAGCTCTGTGAATAAGCCACAGGTAAGCTTCAGTGTGGAGAACAATGGAGGGAGAAGGAAACTGAGAAGAGAGAGAATTAGAGGAGGAACATGAGGAAGAGGAGGAGGACGAAGACTAGGACGTGAATTTAGAGGAAGAGGACGAGGAGGTGAAGAGGAAGGAGGAAGGGTAAGAAGAAATAGAATTACTGATGTCATCAGAGCTACAATAGTGGATCATGTGATCAACCATGGAATGACCCTGAGGGAAGCTGGACAACGGGTTCAGCCTGAGCCGCTACACTGTAGCAAGCATCATGAGGACATATTGATGAGAATGGGTTAGTACAGTTCCTTCACTCTAAGTTTTGTAGCTGTACCATACTCTAATGAGAAAAACAACAATACTGTACATGTAAAACTGAAACTGTTACTCCACAGAATTACTAGACATCCAGCATCTGGAAGGAGGCATGCGAGGATATGGACCAGGCATCATGTCAGGCCTGGATACAGCACTCCAGGAGACATGTTCCCCGGTGCCTTGGACTAGAAGACATTGCATGTGATGTTGATGAAATTCTGTGGCCGGACCCAGAGAGACAATGAGACTGATTTTCTCTCTCTCTCTCTCTTTCAGTGAAATTGTATGTTTTCTTGTGTTTGTTTTGATGTGTGTGAATAAACATTCATACTTGAAATTTGAATCCCTGTGTGTTTATAGAATTATTTATGACAAAAGTTTGACCTCACATGGACAGACCTTGTGCACAGAGAAAGCAAAAGCCAGATGTGTTTTCAGTTAATACCATCAGTGTGTAGTTGGCACATTGTGTGCTTAGTAATATGATGGTTTGTGTTAACTGTGTGGTACAAAAATACCATTTTTACAAAGGTTTGAAGAGTTAAGCAAGATGTATTAGCTTTTGCAACAGATCTACAATGTTTTGCTGATTTGGTGTAAGGTTTTTTTTATTTGTGTGTAGAGTTTTGCACAAATAGCCAATAGTTACAGAAATGTGCTTAAGCAATCAGAAAAAACTGTAACTGAAAACACATCTGGCTTTTGCTTTCTCTGTGCACAAGGTCTGTCCATGTGAGGTCAAACTTTTGTCATAAATAGTTCTATGCAATTTATACAATTGCAAATTGTATGTTACAAAAGTGCAAATTGAGTGTAAAGCAGTTTTTTTGCCTTTAGTTTTGCAAACTCAGTGAGTGATTTTGCTATAACTATTAATAGTTTTAGAAATTGAGTTATAAGAATCATTGATAGTGTTTAAGCATTCAGAAAAAACTGTAAAATCATAAACAAATCATTATAGAGGAAGATGTTTCAAAAATCAGTTTTTAGTTTTGGTTAAGAATAAAAGTTAATAATCATTTACAATTACAATAGGACCTTGACACTGCTGTTGATGCTCAGGCCCTACAGTGTCCTTTTACAAGAAAAGTTTTCAAGATTTGAACATGTTAGCTGGTGTAGGTGCAGGCAGACCTACAGGACATACAGGCTACAGGCTCTGGCTCTCCTAAAGTGTCTATGTGATGGAGAGGAGGATGTAAACCAGCACTGTATGACACCTTCACATGCTCCAGCCCTGCTTCATTGGTGGATATTGTGATCATTGGACGCTCCAACCTCTCCCGCAGCTTCTGCTTAAGAAGACGTCCCAGGTCCAAACTGTACTTATGGATGTGTCCGTTCTTGTGCCTGAGAGTAGCTACATATGAGTTAAAAAGTACAGTTATTAGGCTGTTTGACAGTGATTATTCATGATAGAGCTCAGACATAATTTGGCATATTGTCAACTTCTTCATATTGTCAACCACTTCGTATAACTATGAACATGTTATTTTCATGATCTGAGTCATTAAATGTGGCCTAATTGAGATAGCAATTTGCTAAAATGTGTGCTAAAATCTCAGTTGATTTGAATATATACAGTGGCTTGCAAAAGTATTCATACCCCTTGAACTTTTCCACATTTTCTCACATTATGACCACAAACATAAATATATTTTATTGGAATGTTATGTGAAAGACCAACACAAAGTGGCACACAATTATGAAGCAGAAAGAAAATTAAACATGAGTTCATTTTTTTTTTACAATTAAAAAACTGAAAACTGTAGTGTGCAAAAGTATTCAGCCCCCCTGAGGCAATACGTTGTGGAACCCCCTGTTGCTGCAATTATAGCTGCAAGTCTTTTGGGGTATGTCTCTACCAGCTTTGCACATCTACAGACTGAAATCTTTGCCCATTCTTCGTTGCAAAACAATTCAAACTGAGTCAAATTAGATGGAGAACGTTTGTGAACAGCAGTTTTCAGATCTTGCCACAGATTCTCGATTGTATTTAGGTCTGGACTTTGACTGGGTCATTCTAACACATTAATATGTTTCATTTTAAACCATTCCACTGTAGCTTTGGCTTTATGTTTAGGGTTGTTGTCCTGTTGGAAGGTGAATCTCCGCCCCAGTATCAAGTGTTTTGCAGACTCCAACAGGTTTTCCTCCAAGATTGCCCTGTATTTGGCTCCATCCATCTTCCCATCAACTCTGACCTGCTTCCCTGTCCCTGCTGAAGAGAAGCAGCCCCAGAGCATGATGCTGCCACCACCATGTTTGACAGTGGGTATGGTGTGTTCAGAGTGATGTGCAGTGTAGGGTTTCTGCCACATATAGCGTTTTGCATTTAGGCCAAAAAGTTCAATTTTGGTCTCATCTGACCAGAGCACCTTCTTCCACATGATTGCTAGGTCACTCACATGGCTTCTTATGGTTTACTTTAACAATGGCTTTCTTAATGCCACTCTTCAATTAAGTCCAGAGATGTTCAAAGCTTGGGAAATCTTTGTATAGCCTAACCCTGCTTTAAATATCACCACAACTTTATTCCTGACCTGTCTGGTGTGTTCCTTGCACTTCATGATGCTGTTTGCGCCCCAATATTCTCTCAACAAACCACAGAGGCCGTCACAGAACAGCTGTATTTGGACTGAGATTAAATTAAACACAGGTTGACTGTATCTAGTCATTAGGTCAACATTCGATCAGTCAGAAATCATCAGGCAACTTCTGAAGGCAATTGGCTGCACTCAGAGAAAAGGGGGCTGAATACTTTTGCACACTGCACCTTTCAGTTTTTTATTTGTAAAAAAAAAAATTAACTCATGTTTAACTTTCTTTCTACGTCACAACTGTATGCCACTTTGTGTTGGTCTTTCACATAACATTCCAATAAAATATATTTATTTTTGTGGGAATAATGTGAGAAAATGTGGAAAAGTTCAAGGGGTATGAATACTTTTGCAAGCCACTGTAACTGAAATTACAACTACAGTGTTTTCTAGCATTCTTCAGTACAATGCAATAACTCATCATCTGCCTTTTACACAAGCGCTGCTTCAGCGTGTGTGCGCACATGTGTTGTTAAGCAAGTATGGCAAGCCATGAACAACAGAAATGCGTCAACACGTACAACAGTGGCAGGGAAAAACTCCCTGTTAACAGGAAGAGCCCTTGAGCAGGACCCCTCTTGAAGACCCCTGATCTACAACTGTTCTCAGGTGCCCATTTAGGCCCAAATAAAATTCAATTAAACCCTGTGTCAGAATTAGTTTATTCGAAAATCTGCCTATCAAAGTTAAAATAACACTGGAGACATCCTACATTCCAGAGAAAGGCGCAGTCAGCCTCAGCTTTAAAAGGTCATGAGCACAGTCATTAAAATGTTCTTTCATCTGAAGCCAAAAGGTTCCAAGTGTGAGAGATGACTCCAAAAGAATGCAACACCTGTTGTTCAGCAGGAATCTTAAGCATCTGGCAATCAAGGTAAGGTAATTACTTGTTTCACCTAGAAACAATGTAGCTGTGATGCAACTGTTCCATGGAGAATACAGCTAGTCTAAAACGAGGGAAACCTCACAGCCTTAAACTGTGTGTCACAGTTACCATGGTAACTAAACTGTAGTAGCTGTCTGATACTGTTTCACTTCACTCATTTTGTCTGGGATGACTGTATCCACAGCTACACAAATACATGAAACTATGGTAATACGCATTAGAATGATCAGGGGACAGACTGCAGGTCAGCATGCAGGTCTGGAGGCAGAGAAACCTGCAAGGGGAGAGAGAGAGAGAACTGCGACAAAAGAAATGTCTCATGACACAACTTTAACTTTGTGAAAGAGTTTGCTTTGGAGCCAGAAAGAAAAGTCAAAGTGAGTGAATCAGTCCCATGTTAGTCAGACTTCTGTGGTAAACACATCTTTAAGGATAATTTCTAATGTCATGACAACCATATGAGTGAAGTTTTATCCAACTGACTTTGACATTAAATCATGGGTTTAAAGTCATAAGTAAGGGTGCTTTGAATGATAAGCAGGTGCCCTCTCATTTCACATGCTTCTGCTCACAAGAAACTTAACTAAAACACTTTGTGTCATTTACCAGTTAGAACATGTTTGGAGATGTTATTGGTGAGGAGTTGTGCGTGGTGTTTCATGTCAGCCTTTCATGTCATGCCCTGGCAGCCCTGTGTCTGTCAAAGGCAGACACGCAAACCTTCTTGCCACAGCTCGCATTGATGTCTGTCAGCACAGTGTCCAGAGCATGTAGGAGACACCAGGAGACAGGCCAGTACACCAGGAGATGTGGAGGGGGCTGTAAGAGGGCAACAACCCAGCAGCAGGACCGCTACCTCCTCCTTTGTGCACGGAGGAGCAAGAGGAGCACTGTGAGAACCCTGCAACATGACCTCCAGAAGGACACTAATATGCATGTTTCTGCTCAAACTGTCAGAAACAGACTCCATGAGGGTGGTATGAGGGCCCGACATCCTCAAGTGGGGCTTGTTCTTACAGCCCAACACCGTGCAGGGTGATTGGCATATTCATGTGCTACCCTGACTGCCATCAGGTACCAGTATGAGATCCTCAGACCCGTTGTGAGACCATATGCTGGAGCAGTGGGCCCTGGGTTCCTTCTGATGATGACAATGCTAGGCCTCATGTGGCTGAAGTGTGTCAGCAGTTCCTGCATGATGAAGGCATTGATGCTATGGACTGGCCTGCCTGTTCCCCAGACCTGAATCCAATCCAGCACATCAGGGACTTCATGTCTCATTCCATCCACCAACACCACGTTGCACCACAGACTGTCCAGGAGCTGACTGATGCTTTAATCCAGGTCTGGGAGGAGATCCCTCAGGACAACATCCACCACCTCATCAGGAACATGCCCAGGAGTTGTATGGAGGTCATACAGGCACGTGGAGGCCACACACACTACTGAGCCTCATTCTGACTTGTCTTGAGGAATTTCCACTCAAGTTGGATCAGCCTGTAATGTGATTTTCCACTTTAACTTTTAATAATGGTTAAAAATCCAGACCTCCATGGATTCATAATTTTGATTTATATTGATCATATTTATGTTATTTTGTTCTCAACGTATTCCACTATGTAATTAATTGAAGACCTTTAACTGTATGATTCATTGATTGAGGAGGTGTTATTTTAGTGTTCTCTTTATTTTCTGAGCAGTGTACATGAGAGCATGTAAAGTCTGACAGCAGCAGGTAGGAAGGACCTGTGATAGTGCTCCTGTCACTGAGGGAGCTGCTCAGTGCTGTGCATGAGGTGAGAGGTGTTCTCCTTCAGGGACACATCATTCACAGCACCAGCCATATTACAACAGGTAAACTACAATGGGGATGATTTAGAGAATTTACACATGCTGGCAGCCAGAGTACTTACAGTATCTTACACCAGGAAGCCAAAGCAGTAAACACTGCCAACATCAGATGTGTAATTAGCAGCTATGAGTCTTCAACAGCTGTCTGAGATTGGCATGTTGAACACAAACAGGCAGAAAAAAACATCTTAACCAAACCCAGGAATTTATTTGTCAGATGAAAATGCAGATACAGGTACAGCATGAATCATGCTGTGAAGAAACATGCATTCGAAATCATTGCATTTTATATATATATATATATATATATATATATATATATATATATATATATATATATATATATATATATATATATATATATATATTTTATATTTATAAAAAAGCTGCACAGTCACCTGCTGCAATGAGCTGCTGGAAACAGATGCAGCCATTTTGTTGCCAAAAAAATTGGCTTAAAACAGACAAGAACAGACATCTCACTGCTTTCACCAGCAAACAGTTCTCCAGAACTGAGACTGATTCAACAAACATTTCATAATTTCTAACCTGAAGGGAAAATAAGTCATCGGTCACTCCTTATGAGATTACAGCAAATGCTTTGTTATTCCACCCACACACTAGATAATTCTGTATTACAACAATAATCATACAACTGAAAGATCCCAACAAGAACAGTAAAGAGATTTCTCCCATTTATTTTATCAGTTAGCACATTTATTAAGATGTAATCCTAAACTTTTGTCCACCACCACAAATTATAATAAATCAAACCCTATTGATGATTTGTGTGCAGTTTTAACACATCACCTACACACTAAGCACCCCATAAACTCATTTATTTTGTAATTAATAATAATGTCAATATATGTATTACTACCAAGCCTTTTAATGCACTACAACAAAATCCCCTCATACCCACATGAATGTTTACCTCCGTGTTCAGAGAAGTAGAGGTAAGTCAAAGTGGGATCTATCTCGAAGCTAAATACTTGTCACAACTCCTCCTCAGAGCTGGCTGGCTTTGCTCTTACCTGCTTTCACTCTTAGCTAATCACATCCCAAATGCACTTTCAATGCAACACAAGAAAGACAAGAGGAAAGTAATTGAACATTCATGATTCATAAAGATGAAACAACACCACAACTACCTGCACATGAGTGCAGTACAAGGACAGTCGAATAGGATGTTCTCTCCCTGTCACCATACAATGTTTACTAAAACTTAATGTCCTCCGGTACAGAAGTCCTGAAAAACTCAACATTCAACATGTAAATTCTATGGCTTTATGGCATTTATATTCAGTTAGAATGTAAAGGACTATTGAAATATTTAAATACCTAAAACATAAAAGATTTAATCCATATGGCAACTATAAATAAATCCTGGACATGCTACTGGCATACCCTTTGTTTTAATATCTATATCAGTGTATGTTTTGTCTGTGTTACTCTAAAATGACAGGGTATACTTTGTTAATATCAGCATATCTTTGTCAAATTACCAGAATCCATCCCAAAATAGATCACGATCTAGTAAAAAGATGAATAACTTCCTCATATATCAAAAATGCTGCCATAGATTTTACATCAGAATCTCCAGGACAAACTGAGAAAGTGAGAACAACTTGTTACTTCACTGTAACAAACAATGGAAGTTTCACAGAAACCAGCTAATGGGCACCTAACATTTCTGTGCAATAAATATCTTATTTTTACCACACAGGACATCAGATGCTTTACATAACAGGCCTGAACGTGTGTTTATAGAGAAGATGGCCCCATTAATTGTAGCCCTTCTCCATGACCAATTCAGGCCTGAATCAACTCAGAACATTACTGTTGGGTCTCAGGATGCCTTTCCAGGCGGATGTGCTCAGGCAAATCTGGGCTGCATACTCATGCTCCCCTGAGAAAGAGTAAACAAAACTGGTTAGCATTCAACAGCTAAACGAGCAAAGTTCACTTAATGTATCTGTAAGATATTCTTGTGGAATCTGAAGTTAGCAAGACCCCTACTAATATAGCAGGTTCATATTTCTTCTGACTTCTAGCTGCTCTAAAGACAGTGCTGCAAAATACAGTATGTTGGCCTACACAAGTAATGTTCTGCCTATGCTACCCTATTGTTGTCAAGGCTTTCCAGAACAAGCTGCAGTGCTGGAGAGACACTGCTGCACAGAGCTGCCAAATTTAAATCGCTCTGTTTGACACTTCAAAAGCAGTCAAGGAATTAGGAAGGATCCGCCGTCAATAAAGAGAAGAGACATTTTAAGTTGAGTCAATATTTGTTCTTGTGTGTCATGAATAAATGTGGTCATGCCATAAAGCCGAAGTACAAACAAGAACTGTATGTCTTAGAAGATCACAGGGAGACTGTTGGCCTGAGCACAGAGGACCCATCGTAGTGGCGGGTTAAAGCTTACTAAATAGATAGATAGATACTTTATTAAACCTGAGGGAAATTCTTCTACCATCACACACTGACTTACCATGGTATGAGGGTAGCTGCCCATCTGCAGCAGACACTCCAGGGTCTCCAGCATCTGCTCCTGGCGGAGCATGTGGACTCTGGTGTGACTGGGGGTCTGGCTGTTTTCTAGCTCAGAGACGGTGGCCTTCAGAGATACCGAAGCACACTGGAGGACACTCATTCCTGAGAACACACACATGGGAAATTAGAATTATAGTAACATTTCTAATACTGTACTATGTATCAATATACTATATACAGTATATTAATAGAATTTTTATGTTTATAAAAAAGTAGAGCCAATATTTGGTTTTCAAAGACATAAGACATTTTTTGCTAGAAACGCTACTGATGTAGCTAACTAGCTATTAATCAAGACACCAATATACTGTATCAGTCAGTTCATACTTATTATATATTAGCTATGTGATATGCAAGATATATTTATAAGCAAATGAACTGTCTGAAATGTTTCAGTGCTTACCAGAGTTATCAGTGGCTTCAACATCAACATATACATCATCCATCATTGCCCATTTCAGAACCTAATAGAAAACATACATACTGCTTTAATGTATGTATTAGCAACCATGTCCAGTCATATTGGGGTGCACTTCACAGAAGTTGATTGAACAGAGTTGCACAACCCCACTACAATTGATCTGACTTACCTGATCTGTAGTAACCAATAACCTTTTCTTTAGCCAACACTCACCTCCAGGACTCTGACATAGCCATTCTCAGCACTGAGATGGAGGCAGGATTTCCCGGAGTTGTTCTTCTGATTGACATTAGCTCCCAGGTAGATGAGATCAGCCACCATGAGGTGGTGGTTGTGCTTTGCAGCATAAAGGAGGGCAGTCTGTGGGCAGACAGCATGTTAGACTATGTAAATAGTGACACTTGGTTAAAAATGAGTTGAATGCTTTAAATGTATTATTTACCAAGAGAAAAGGGAAAAAGACAAAGCCTCAGTTAACTGGTTTCACTTGTATCTTACTGAGAACTCAGACTGCTGTTGCTTGTTGATAGCCTTATGCTGATGACAGTTTTCTATGGCAAACATCTTGTAATTGTTTCCAGACTGCAATTTGTAAAATGATCCTTAATCACACAAAGTGAAAGATAATCCAGCAGGAGACCGGCCTTTTCTTAGTTAAACATGGATGATTTTAGAAGGTTTTCTCATGCCACAGTATGCCATTCATGCTAAGGGATCATAAAGTTTTTCAATCACATGTGAGATACATCATCCTAAACAACCAATGAAGACATATGTTACTGTACCATTCCATCAGAGTCTTTGATGTCCAGACTGTTAAGTGCAGCCATTCTTTTAGCGATGGCGTAGCCCAGTGCCCTCTTTCCAACAAATGCCACTTTATGGAGAGCTCTGGAAGCAGAAAGACTGACATTTGAGCAAGTGAAGGGAACAACACAGAAAACGTCCTTTAAATTGGACACAGCTATGGACTCTCACCGCTTAATCCAGTTATCATTTCCAAACTGACCCATGTCTGCTAAAATATTATCTTGTCCTCAGTACAGGAGAACAAGAGAACTCCCTCTCTCCTCATCCACAGTCCCTCAAACATGCCAATAAAGCTTAATTCTTTCACTTTTGCCAATTAACATGTATGATTGATTTTTTATTATGATTTTGTTATTATTATTTATTTTTTATTATGATTAAAGCCCATTCTGAGCCAAGAAAAACAATAATTCTTTAATTGTAACATGTGCATGCAGAGGAAGCTTTAGATGACCAGCTGCCACTACACCTGGAACTGACTCACTGCTTCAGGCACTAACATTGACTGTATGTTACCAGTACAACCACTTTACCTGTGTTATGTAAGCAATTACAGATTGATAATTAAGTTTTCTGCTTCTCATCAGGTTTAGTTCATAAATCAGACACATAATGTTAGCAAATGTATAAATTATTTCAGTAAAAATTCTAAACATCTTTCCTATCTAAAATGTAACTTTCCTTTAGGTTTCCGTGGAGTTTCCTGGTGACTTACGTTCTGCCGTGTTCATCTGTGGCCAGTAGCGAATTATCAGAGATGTCTCTAAGCTGGCTCTCTTCTTTCTGCAGCTGTGTCCAGAAGAAAGCAGAGCTATCCTGGTCCAAGTTGTAATTCTGAAAATCAAACCACTCTTTTTTACCGTCAAAGGACTGCTGCCAGGGGTATATGTTAGGAGGGGACAGGGCCTGCTGGTACTCTGGTGAATAGCCTGGTGAGTAGGTCATGTAGGACTGAGACATGGGGCTCATCTCATCGTATTCATCACTGTAGTATCCTGCACAGAGGGGAAAATAACATGATCCAAATCTGATTTTAAAATGAAAAAGCAGGAATACTGCTCTACCTATTCTATTACCAGCTGGAGACAGTTCGGGGGACACTGGTGGGTCCAAGGATGACACATTTTGGGAAGGGGAGTTATAGGTGTTACCAGTCCTTAGATCCTCCTCCAGCACCTCAACAATGATTGCCAACTCCTCCAGGCTTTTTGTTGGATGCTGCACCTGAAAGACAATCATACCTTGCAGTTATTGGCAGCGCTCCCCAAATGTGATTTGTGATGTGAAAACCCCTTTACAAAGCCAGTGGAACCTTCAGGAAGGGGATGTGGTCTGTGTTTTTCAGCACTCACTTTTATGGTTTGCTCTCTTGAGCGAGTTTTGACTTGTTTCATGACTCCTGTGGAGCAAAAAAACACATATTAACAATGGTATAACATGCAACCAAGAAAAGTGTTCTATAGACTTTGACTCTTAGTGTTGATGTTTTGAGGCCAATAAAGGGCATCTGTTTAAGAGTATAAAGCACTTAAACAAAAATCTACAGCTATATAGATGCAGGTGTTACTGACCTTTGGCTCTGCAGCATCTCTTCTGCATTCATGAATAGGAAGAAAGCAATAGTTTAATCCTTTAGTGTGCTTCGTTAGACATAAATGTAAATGTTTATAAGTATGGCTGGATGGATAATAGCATCTGTAGAAATATTTAATTGATTGATTGTATTTGTTAGCCAGTAGAATTTTGTAATTTTCTGACTTGCTGATTTGAAACGCACTACTACTACTACTAGATGAACTATGACACAAAAAAGATACCTTCAAATGTTGAGACTCCCAGCCTTGGGTTACACGGATATTTTTCAGTAGGTCCTTAACTGGCATTTTGACACGTACTCCAAGGTACACCTTTTTATTTTCATACATGGAACATCGTTTATCTACAGTAAAGAAAAAATGGCAGTGATCCATGTTGATGCCTTTAAGATAAGATAAGATAAGATAAGATAAGATAAGATAAGATAAGATAAGATAAGATAAGATAAGATAAGATAAGATAAGATAAGATAAGATAAGATAAGGAGAAAATTAGAAAGTGATGGATGATGATAAAACAGCTTATATAAAATCACACAGTTGATTTTGTTTTTGTATTTTCACTACATATGTTTGTAGAGTGTACAGCTAAAGGTGATGCAAGCTTTCTATGAATCTATCAAAAAAACTATGTAATGAGGATTTGTAATTAGTTGCATTACCCCAATTCAAAACAAACCTTTTTTACTGCTGCCCATATCCTGGACAGTCACTCCAGGAACAGTGTCTGGCTCTCTCGGGCCTGCAGCAGTTTCCTCTGGCAGAGGAGAGAGTCCAGCTCCAACAGTAGTAGCTTTCTGGCTTCCTCCTTTCAGGTTCTTTCGTTTGTACCTTCCTCTCATCTTGTACATGTACTATAATAAAAGAAATTGCGTTAACAACAACAAAGGGTGGTGAAAAGTTCAAAACCAAATACTGACACTACCTGTGGCTGGGCGTTACTCAAACCTTACTCTCTCCTCTGTGGCTGAGGGCCCCTGTCTGTCCACACATAGCTATGTGTCAGACTATAAGCTGTAATGCGACACTGTCTGTACCTCCACGCCTACTGCTTGCGGGAAAAATGTGATGTACACGCCCACAAGCAACAATGAGATAATCAGAAATCAGAAATGACCTCAATGTACAGTTTCAATGCACAAATACTGTTTGACTAATGTATCACATTCTTTGCAGCAAATGCTGTTTGTCATTATTACAGGTAGCAATGCATAGGTTTTTACATCTTATTTAAGAATATAAGTAATCTCAGGAGCTCATGTGAAAAAAACAAGGCATCTAGCCAAACCTGTTGCAACCTGTTGCAACTTAAGTGTGGTCTGTTTGCTTGCAGTTTTAGGTAGGCTTACCTTTACTGGTATTAACATATTTTCCTTAAACTGGAAGCAGAAGAAAAGTTTTTTTTTTCATGAAAATGTGTTTTGACTCCTTTTGATCAAATGTTTTTAAATTTGCTTTTCTTGGTTTTCCAATTGTTGGTTGGGTGATGTTCATATTACAGGCCATGTTTTTTAATTGAGATTTGCCTTTTGTCAGGATTACCCAAAGGGTTAGACTCAAAATGCAGGAAAGTTGGTGCAAAGCAAAGGTTTAAGGTTCACAAGCACAGTTCAGTACACAGGAAGTCAGTCCAATAAGGCGAAAGTGCAAAGGGATCATGAGTCCAGTCCAGAAATGTAGCTTGTAGCACTAATTCAAAAAGGAAGACTCTGTTCTCTTCATCATTATTTTGAACATTTATAAAGATGTTCAGTAAGTAACTTAACAAGACAGTAACAAAAAAGACAATGACAAATACAGTTGTGGTACACATACATAATCCACCGTGCAGTTTCCCCACCTCCTCTCCTCTTCTTCTTCTCCCCTCCTCCACTCATCAGGCTGAAGTATATTTCACGGTACTAACTGTATGTTTAGTTTTCCTCGTAATTTTGTGTCCCTCCCCCCATATATATATATACACTGCTCAAAAAATAAAGGGAACACTTAAACAACACAAACAATACTCTGTTTTCATAACCTGCAGTCGTTTTGTTGTATTCTTGGTTTTCTGTACCACCGCTTCTACCTAACACCACAATACATAATATACACATAATATACACTGCTCAAACAACTAAAGGGAACACTTAAACAACACAATGTAACTCCAAGTCAATCACACTTAGGAAGCAGCACTGACTGTGAATCAGTTTCAGCTGCTGTTGTGCAAATGGAACAGACAACAGGTGGAAATGAGAGGCAGTGATCAAGACAGCCCTATAAAGGAGAGGTTCTGCAGGTGCTGACCACAGACCATTTCTCTGTTCTCATCCTTTCTGCCTGATGTTTGATCACTTTTGCAATTTGTCACCCTAACCCCTAGAGGTAGCATGAGGCGGTGTGTACAACCCACACAAGCTGCTCAGGTAGTGCAGCTCATCCAGGATGGCACATCAATGAGAGCTGTGGCAAGAAGGTTTGCTGTGTCTGTCAGCACTTGAGGAATTTCCACTCAAGCTGGATCAGCCTGTAATGTGGTTTTCTACTTTTTATTTTGAGTATGGTTCCAAATCCAGACCTCCATGGGTTAATAATTTTGATTTACATTGATCATTTTTATGTTATTTTGTTCTTAACGTGTTACACTATGTAATGAATGAAGATATTCAACTGTAATATTTCAGTGTATATAGACAGTATATATATATATATATATATATATATATATATATATATATATATATACTGTGGATACACAAATTATTCAGACCACTGTATGTATATATATATATATATATATATATATATATATATATATATATATATATATATATATATATATATATATATATATATACAGTGGATACACAAATTATTCAGACCACCTGAAATGTTTCACTCTTATCTATATATATATATATATATATATATATATACACAGCACCCCATATTGACAGAAAAACACAGAATTGTTGACATTTTGACAGATTTATTAAAAAAAGAAAAAGTGAAATATCACATAGTCCTAAGTATCAGAGCCTTTGCTGTGACTCATATATTGAACTCAGGTGCGTCCATTTCTTCTGATCACCCTTGATGGTTCTACACCTTCATTTGAGTCCAGCTGTGTTTGATGATAGTGATTGGACTTGATTAGGAAAGACACATACCTGTCTATATAAGACCTTACAGCTCACAGTGCATGTTAGAGCACATGAGGATCATGAGGTCAAAGGAACTGCCTGAAGAGCTCAGACATATAATCCATGATTGCCCAGAAAGGTACTATACAAATTTGATGTATTACAGTTTTTTCTGATTGCTTAAGCACATTTCTGTAACTATTGGCTATTTGTGCAAAACTCTACACACAAATAAAAAAAACCTTACACCAAATCAGCAAAACATTGTAGATCTCTTGCAAAAGCTAATACATTTTGCTTAACTCTTCAAACTTTTGTAAAAATGGTATTTTTGTACCACACAGTTAACACAAACCATCATATTACTAAGCACACAATGTGCCAACTACACACTGATGGTATTAACTGAAAACACATCTGGCTTTTGCTTTCTCTGTGCATAAGGTCTGTCCATGTGAGGTCAAACTTTTGTCATAAATAGTTCTATAAACACACAGGGATTCAAATTTCAAGTATGAATGTTTATTCACACACATCAAAACAAACACAAGAAAACATACAATTTCACTGAAAGAGAGAGAAAATCAGTCTCATTGTCTCTCTGGGTCCGGCCACAGAATTTCATCGTCTCATGCAATGTCTTCTAGTCCAAGGCACCGGGGAACATGTCTCCTGGAGTGCCGTATCCAGGCCTGACATGATGCCTGGTCCATATCCTCGCATGCCTCCTTCCAGATGCTGGATGTCTAGTAATTCTGTGGAGTAGCAGTTTCAGTTTTACATGTACAGTATTGTTGTTTTTCTCATTAGAGTATGGTACTACTACAAAACTTAGTGTGAGGGAACTGTACTAACCCATTCTCATCAATATGTCCTTATGATGCTTGCTACAGTGTAGCGGCTCAGGCTGAACCCGTTGTCCAGCTTCCCTCAGGGTCAATCCATGGTTCATCACATGATCCACTATTGTAGCTCCGATGACATCAGTAATTCTATTTCTTCTTACCCTTCCTCCTTCCTCTTCACCTCCTCGTCCTCTTCCTCTAAATTCACCTCCTAGTCTTCGTCCTCCTCCTCTTCCTCATGTTCCTCCTCTAATTCTCACTCTTCTCAGTCTCCTTCTCCCTCCATTGTTCTCCACACTGAAGCTTACCTGTGGCTTATTCACAGTGTTCATGCTGATTGCAAAGTGAACTAATGATGTAAAACAGTTCTCACATGTGACAGTGTAGCCAGACAGTTGGCAAAATAGTGTAAATACCAGCCATAAATGTGTGTAGTTTTACTAGGAGTGTGTTGATCATTTGGAAGTTGTGTGTAAAGCAGTGAGTTGTGTTTACAGTTCAGCAAAAACAGTGCTGCGAAGTGGATTATATTTATACAATTGCAAATTGTGTGTTACAAAAGTGCAAATTGAGTGTAAAGCAGTTTTTTTGCTTTTAGTTTTGCAAACTCAGTGAGTGATTTTGCTATAACTATTAATAGTTTTAGAAATTGTGCTATAAGAATCATAGTTAGTGTTTAAGCAATCAGAAAAAACTGTATTAATAGAGGAAGACAGACACACTTTACTATTCATTATATTACAGTTTTTTCTGATTGCTTAAACACTAACAATGATTCTTATAGCACAATTTCTAAAACTATTAATAGTTTTAGCAAAATCACTTACCGAGTTTGCAAAACTAAAAGCAAAAAAACTGCTTTACACTCAATTTGCACTTTTGTAACACACAATTTGCAATTGTATAAATATAATAAACTTCACAGCATCTTTTTGCTGAACTGTAAACACAACTCACTGCTTTACACACAACTTCCAAATGATCAACACACTCCTAGTAAAACTACACACATTTATGGCTGGTATTTACACTATTTTGCCAACTGTCTGGCTACACTGTCACATGTGAGAACTGTTTTACATCATTAGTTCACTTTGCAATCAGCATGAGCTCTGTAAATAAGACACAGGTAAGCTTCAGTGTGGAGAACAATGGAGGGAGAAGAAGACTGAGAAGAGAGAGAATTAGAGGAGGATGAGGACATGAGGAAGCAGGAGGAAGAGGAGGAGGAGGACGAAGACTAGGAGGTGAATTTAGAGGAAGAGGACGAGGAGGTGAAGAGGAAGGAGGAAGGGTAAGAAGAAATAGAATTACTGATGTCATTGGAGCTACAATAGTGGATCATGTGATCAACCATGGATTGACCCTGAGGGAAGCTGGACAACGGGTTCAGCCTGAGCCGCTACACTGTAGCAAGCATCATGAGGACATATTGATGAGAATGGGTTAGTACAGTTCCCTCACTCTAAGTTTTGTAGGTGTACCATACTCTAATGAGAAAAACAACAATACTGTACATGTAAAACTGAAACTGTTACTCCACAGAATTACTAGACATCCAGCATCTGGAAGGAGGCATGTGAGGATATGGACCTTATGTGTTTTGGGGATTCTGGAATAAAAGACAGAGAAAAAAGGTGGTTATATCTAGAATTCCATTAGGTCAATTTGACCTCCATTCCTCCCAATGCAGAAACAGTAAATAGGCTGCATCGACATGGCCCTATACATTATGTAGCCAGTCAGACACACAGCTCAAAACACTACAGTAATGCCTCACAGTCCCCAAGTAAAGTAAAAAAAACAAGCTCAAGAACATTTCAATACATTTGTAGGGATACTCAGTTTATTTGAATTTTATTCAAATGCCTATTAACGCTTATTGGTACTTTCAAATTGTGTGTGTGTATACATATACCCGTTTGACTTCTCAGTCATTGTGATGATGTCAGAATCAAATTACTCTCCAGATTTGCTAAGAAACAGTTATTTCTTCAGTGTTCAGCTGTGTTGCAGAACTTGGGGCGGAATAAGCCTGTGGTTCCCAGATACTTTCTTTGTAAATATTTCAGAATTAATGGTCATGTCCAAGAAGAGCAGGGGACTGTAATTATTGTAATGTTTAATGTTTATGAGCAGTGGTCAATAATGATCTCTTTGACGGCTTTCTCATATTTCATCACATGTATTTTTCCATGGATAGTTTAACTAAGTGAATTTATATTGTTGTATTGATAAAATAAATGAAATCCTAATATGGCAAAATGAATAAAATCCAGATATTGTGTTCCATTTTTATACAATATAATATAATACAATATTGTGGCTTCCTCTTTCTTTCTTTCTTGCTTTCTTTCCTCCATTCCTCCTTCCTTCCTTCCTTAAGGCAGCTCTGCCTGCCGCTTCCCCCCTCTGCTAAACATTGTCCATTAAAAAAACCTATGCTTGATCCAAACAGACAGCAGGGTGGAGGTCTTATGTGGTCTTACCACATAATGATGCAAGCTGAAATTGAAAAAAGGAGAAATTCAACCCTTATAGAGTTCTTTTATTTGGGTGAAAATATTGAATGATAGTGTTGACCTGACCAAGGTTGTGTTTGGACTGACCATGTGAGCATTGTCAAAGTAACTAAACTAAACTTCAGCCTATCTTGCGTCATCCTCTCAGGAAGCTCCTGACATGTGAGTTTGAAAGCCCAGTCCTCTGGTGCCATCTTGTGTTTCATATCTTGTTGCAAGGTGTTTGTTTACATGATGTGTAGTAGCAAGTGTTTACCACCAGGTGGCAGAAGTGGATTAAATTATAAAGCATGACAGGCAGTCACTGAGTGTCCCTGCTGTTTTGGCTTATTCATTAAGGTAACATTGATATTCTTTTTCTTTTATTCTTCTGACCACCAGTGAACTGGTGCATTAAGCATTGAGTTTACTTTACAGACACATACAATGAAAGGCAAGTTAAGACTGATATCAGTCAAACAAACTTGATACCATGCTTCATTGTGTGTGTGTGTGTGTGTGTATGTGTGGGGAGTATTAGGTTATGAAACTGTACAAGTTGGCACTTGTGTGAAGGTGCAGGCGCATTCATTAAATGAGTTTCTGTTCAGCTTGTGAATACTTTCCCTTCACCTGAGGGCAATGTGTTTGAGCAGCACCTGAAGAGAACCCACTGCTTCCATGAGCCAAAACATAACATGAGATTATCCTTTAAATGTTTAACACCGGAAGATTTAATAAATAACACAACCGACAACAGTCAAGCCCAAAGTTCAGGGAAATATGGATACAAATTGTGGGGGGAAATGTACAAGTACACAACACAAAAGACAAATCTGGTTTTCTTTATGGTGTTATTCCTCCAAATTATCAACTGCTATTCAACCCATACTGAAAAATTCCAGAATAATCTTTGACCCCTAGCATTAAAGAAAGTGGCTTATCGTTACTTATCATAAACGTGTGGTTCAGTGGTGACTGTTACTGGTCATACCAGAGTGATATAACCCTATTTGTGTGAATTGCAGAAAGGTTGTTTGTATTTATGTTACCTGTGATGTTCCCAAAGGGTATAATTGTGGTCCTTTATTGTTCTTCATGTACATGCCGGCCTGGGGTTAAACTGTCTAAGATTATCTATAAATCCAACTGATACTTTGTTGCCACAGACACGTGAGTGCCATTTACACGGGGGTGGTGGGACAACTTCTTGTCTGCATATCTACAGATGATTGTGTGTCATTGCTCATTTAAGTCACGAAGCAGTCTTTCCCTATATCATGATAGAAGCTTCATTAACTTGTTTTCCTCTTTACAGTAGTAGGACAGCCTACTTGTCAGCTCTAAGCCTGTGTCTGATTATGAGGACAGGCCAGTTCTGAGGGAAGCTGATGTTTAACTAAGATAAACTGTAAAAGCACCTGGCACAGTTACCCACGTCCTTGCTTAGAAACTGAAAAGGGAAGTTCCATAGTAACTTCCTAAATATGTGTGCCATGTTAAAAGATGTCTTTAAGATCTTTCATCAAAGTAAACATTCATATGTTGTCTCACTATTTTAGTTATGGATCTAGGTATTTGCAGTATTTTACCTGCACTCCACCCCAGACAGTAACTTTTTAAGGTAGTGTGGACAAAATAAGATGTACAGTACATATATTGAATTATTATTATTATGAATAGTCAATTTGTCTCTAGCATGTTTTGCAGTTTTGTTTGGTCATTCATTGCATAACAGTACAGATTATAGAGATAAAGTAAAATCCCATGTTTCTTCTTTTCAAGATCAGTGTCTGCAGTGTATCTAGATTTCAGTGGATTTTGCATTATTATGTTGCTTTTCCTGCTCTTGTAAAACTGTTGGCGGTCACCTCAATCCAAAATGTAATCTCCCAATAGAATGCATGTGAAGTAAATATTAACCCAAACCCTTAAGGGACTTTCCTGATGTGTGTCATATATTCCTTTGCTGGCCCCGGTGTTGCAAAAGGTGCCACAAACTTTCCCTGTTTAGCTTATCATGAACTTATGAACTTATGAAGCTCACGTGTTGCTGGATATTTTTCCTGCCTTCTCACTGTTGGACCATTTATTCAACAGGAGCAGCTGTGCAAGCACTTTTCCTCCTTGTTGTTTGTCTCGGGCCCTTGCAGCTGAAATCAGGATTCTCTGTGCAGAAAAAGGGCCAATCAATGCCGTCCTCCCTCCGCACAGCCTGCATGCACAAGAACACATGCACTGCACAGAGGGACAGAAGGTCAGCAGTGAAAAGTAATAGTGATAGAGTTACTCAAGTACTCTACTTACAGTTTTTTTCTGATTGCTTAAGCACATTTCTGTAACTATTGGCTATTTGTGCAAAACTCTACACACAAATAAAAAAACTTTACACCAAATCAGCAAAACATTGTAGATCCCTTGCAAAAGCTAATACATCTTGCTTAACTCTTCAAACCTTTGTAAAAATGGTATTTTTGTACCACACAGTTAACACAAACCATCATATTACTAAGCACACAATGCGCCAACTACACACTGAAGGTATTAACTGAAAACACATCTGGCTTTTGCTTTCTCTGTGCACAAGGTCTGTCCATTTGAGGTCAAACTTTTGTCATAAATAGTTCTATAAACACAGGGATTCAAATTTCAAGTATGAATGTTTATTCACACACATCAAAACAAGCACAAGAAAACATATAATTTCACTGAAAGAGAGAGAAAATCAGTCTTGTCGTCTCTTTGGGTCTGGCCACAGAATTTCATCAACGTCGCATGCAATGTCTTCTAGTCCAAGGCACCGGGGAACATGTCTCCTGGAGTGCTGTATCCAGGCCTGACATGATGCCTGGTCCATATCCTCGCATGCCTCCTTCCAGATGCTGGATGTCTAGTAATTCTGTGGAGTAACAGTTTCAGTTTTACATGTACAGTATTGTTGTTTTTCTCATTAGAGTATGGTACACCTACAAAACTTAGTGTGAGGGAACTGTACTAACCCATTCTCATCAATATGTCCTTATGATGCTTGCTACAGTGTAGCGGCTCAGGCTGAACCCGTTGTCCAGCTTCCCTCAGTGGTTGATCACATGATCCACTATTGTAGCTCTGATGACATCAGTAATTCTATTTCTTCTTACTCTTCCTCCTTCCTCTTCCCCTCCTCGTCCTCTTCCTCTAAATTCACCTCCTAGTCTTCGTCCTCCTCCTCTTCCTCCTGCTTCCTCATGTTCTCATCCTCCTCTAATTCTCACTCTTCTCAGTCTCCTTCTCCCTCCATTGTTCTCCACACTGAAGCTTACCTGTGGCTTATTCACAGAGCTCATGCTGATTGCAAAGTGAACTAATGATGTAAAACAGTTCTCACAAGTGACAGTGTAGCCAGACAGTTGGCAAAATAGTGTAAATACCAGCCATAAATGTGTGTAGTTTTACTAGGAGTGTGTTGATCATTTGGAAATTGTGTGTAAAGCAGTGAGTTGTGTTTACAGTTCAGCAAAAAGAGTGCTGTGAAGTGGATTATATTTATACATTTGCAAATTGTGTGTTACAAAAGTGCAAACTGAGTGTAAAGCAGTTTTTTTGCTTTTAGTTTTGCAAACTCAGTGAGTGATTTTGCTATAACTATTAATAGTTTTAGAAATTGTGCTATAAGAATCATTGTTAGTGTTTACAGTTTTTTCTGATTGCTTACAGTTTTTTCTGATTGCTTAAACACTAACAATGATTCTTATAGCACAATTTCTAAAACTATTAATAGTTTTAGCAAAATCACTCACTGAGTTTGCAAAACTAAAAGCAAAAAAACTGCTTTACACTCAATTTGCACTTTTGTAACACACAATTTGCAATTGTATAAATATAATAAACTTCACAGCACTCTTTTTGCTGAACTGTAAACACAACTCACTGCTTTACACACAACTTCCAAATGATCAACACACTCCTAGTAAAACTACACACATTTATGGCTGGTATTTACACTATTTTGCCAACTGTCTGGCTACACTGTCACATGTGAGAACTGTTTTACATCATTAGTTCACTTTGCAATCAGCATGAGCTCTGTAAATAAGACACAGGTAAGCTTCAGTGTGGAGAACAATGGAGGGAGAAGGAGACTGAGAAGAGTGAGAATTAGAGGAGGATGAGGACATGAGGAAGCAGGAGGAAGAGGAAGAGGACGAGGAGGTGAAGAGGAAGGAGGAAGGGTAAGAAGAAATAGAATTACTGATGTCATCGGAGCTACAATAGTGGATCATGTGATCAACCATGGAATGACCCTGAGGGAAGCTGGACAACGGGTTCAGCCTGAGCCGCTACACTGTAGCAAGCATCATGAGGACATATTGATGAGAATGGGTTAGTACAGTTCCTTCACTCTAAGTTTTTCTCTAATGAGAAAAACATCAATACTGTACATGTAAAACTGAAACTGTTACTCCATAGAATTGCTAGACATCCAGCACCTGGAAGGAGGCATGCGAGGATATGGACCAGGCATCATGTCAGGCCTGGATACGGCACTCCAGGAGACATGTTCGGTGCCTTGGACTAGAAGACATTGCATGTGATGTTGATGAAATTCTGTGGCCGGACCCAGAGAGACAATGAGACTGATTTTCTCTCTCTCTCTCTCTCTTTCAGTGAAATTGTATGTTTTCTAGTGTTTGTTTTGATGTGTGTGAATAAACATTCATACTTGAAATTTGAATCCCTGTGTTTCTATAGAACTATTTATGACAAAAGTTTGACCTCACATGGACAGACCTTGTGCACAGAGAAAGCAAAAGCCAGATGTGTTTTCAGTTAATACCATCAGTGTGTAGTTGGCACATTGTGTGCTTAGTAATATGGTGGTTTGTGTTAACTGTGTGGTACAAAAATACCATTTTTACAAAGGTTTGAAGAGTTAAGCAAGATGTATTAGCTTTTGCAAAAGATCTACAATGTTTTGCTGATTTGGTGTAAGGTTTTTTTATTTGTGTGTAGAGTTTTGCACAAATAGCCAATAGTTACAGAAATGTGCTTAAGCAATCAGAAAAAACTGTAAACACTAACAATGATTCTTATAGCACAATTTCTAAAACTATTACAGTTTTTTCTGATTGCTTAAGCACATTTCTGTAACTACTGGCTATTTGTGCAAAACTCTACACACAAATTAAAAAACCTTACACCAAATCAGCAAAACATTGTAGATCTCTTGCAAAAGCTAATACATGTTGCTTAACTCTTCAAACCTTTGTAAAAATGGTATTTTTGTACCACACAGTTAACACAAACCATCATATTACTAAGCACACAATGTGCCAACTACACACTGATGGTATTAACTGAAAACACATCTGGCTTTTGCTTTCTCTGTGCATAAGGTCTGTCCATGTGAGGTCAAACTTTTGTCATAAATAGTTCTAGAAACACAGGGATTCAAATTTCAAGTATGAATGTTTATTCACACACATCAAAACAAACACAAGAAAACATACAATTTCACTGAAAGAGAGAGAGAGAGAGAAAATCAGTCTCATTGTCTCTCTGGGTCCGGCCACAGAATTTCATCAACATCACATGCAATGTCTTCTAGTCCAAGGCACCGGGGGACATGTCTCCTGGAGTGCCGTATCTAGGCCTGACATGATGCCTGGTCCATATCCTCGCATGCCTCCTTCCAGATGCTGGATGTCTAGTAATTCTGTGGAGTAACAGTTTCAGTTTTACATGTACAGTATTGTTGTTTTTCTCATTAGAGTATGGTACTACTACAAAACTTAGTGTGAGGGAACTGTACTAACCCATTCTCATCAATATGTCCTTATGATGCTTGCTACAGTGTAGCGGCTCAGGCTGAACCCGTTGGCAGCTTCCCTCAGGGTCATTCCATGGTTGATCACATGATCCACTATTGTAGCCTGATGACATCAGTAATTCTATTTCTTCTTACTCTTCCTCCTTCCTCTTCACCTCCTCGTCCTCTTCCTCTAAATTCACCTCCTAGTCTTCGTCCTCCTCCTCTTCCTCCTGCTTCCTCATGTTCTCATCCTCCTCTAATTCTCACTCTTCTCAGTCTCCTTCTCCCTCCATTGTTCTCCACACTGAAGCTTACCTGTGGCTTATTTACAGAGCTCATGCTGATTGCAAAGTGAACTAATGATGTAAAACAGTTCTCACAAGTGACAGTGTAGCCAGACAGTTGGCAAAATAGTGTAAATACCAGCCATAAATGTGTGTAGTTTTACTAGGAGTGTGTTGATTATTTAGAAATTGTGTGTAAAGCAGTGAGTTGTGTTTACAGTTCAGCAAAAAGATGCTGTGAAGTGGATTATATTTATACATTTGCAAATTGTGTGTTACAAAAGTGCAAATTGAGTGTAAAGCAGTTTTTTGCTTTTAGTTTTGCAAACTCAGTGAGTGGTTTTGCTATAACTATTAATAGTTTTAGAAATTGTGCTATAAGAATCATAGTTAGTGTTTAAGCAATCAGAAAAAACTGTAACTGAAAACACATCTGGCTTTTGCTTTCTCTGTGCACAAGGTGTGTCCATGTGAGGTCAAACTTTTGTCATAAATAGTTCTATAGAAACACAGGGATTCAAATTTCAAGTATGAATGTTTATTCACACACATCAAAACAAACACAAGAAAACATACAATTTCACTGAAAGAGAGAGAGAGAGAGAAAATCAGTCTCATTGTCTCTCTGGGTCTGGCCACAGAATTTCATCAACATCACATGCATGCAATGTCTTCTAGTCCAAGGCACCGGGGAACATGTCTCCTGGAGTGCTGTATCCAGGCCTGACATGATGCCTGGTCCATATCCTCGCATGCCTCCTTCCAGATGCTGGATGTCTAGTAATTCTGTGGAGTAGCAGTTTCAGTTTTACATGTACAGTATTGTTGTTTTTCTCATTAGAGTATGGTACTACTACAAAACTTAGTGTGAGGGAACTGTACTAACCCATTCTCATCAATATGTCCTTATGATGCTTGCTACAGTGTAGCTCAGGCTGAACCCGTTGTCCAGCTTCCCTCAGGGTCATTCCATGGTTGATCACATGATCCACTATTGTAGCTCTGATGACATCAGTAATTCTATTTCTTCTTACCCTTCCTCCTTCCTCTTCACCTCCTCATCCTCTTCCTCTAAATTCACCTCCTAGTCTTCGTCCTCCTCCTCTTCCTCATGTTCCTCCTCTAATTCTCACTCTTCTCAGTCTCCTTCTCCCTCCATTGTTCTCCACACTGAAGCTTACCTGTGGCTTATTCACAGAGCTCATGCTGATTGCAAAGTGAACTAATGATGTAAAACAGTTCTCACATGTGACAGTGTAGCCAGACAGTTGGCAAAATAGTGTAAATACCAGCCATAAATGTGTGTAGTTTTACTAGGAGTGTGTTGATCATTTGGAAATTGTGTGTAAAGCAGTGAGTTGTGTTTACAGTTCAGCAACAAGAGTGCTGTGAAGTGGATTATATTTATACATTTGCAAATTGTGTGTTACAAAAATGCAAATTGAGTGTAAAGCAGTTTTTTGGCTTTTAGTTTTGCAAACTCAGTGAGTGATTTTGCTATAACTATTAATAGTTTTAGAAATTGCGCTATAAGAATCATTGTTAGTGTTTAAGCAATCAGAAAAAACTGTAATAGTTTTAGCAAAACCACTCACTGAGTTTGCAAAACTAAAAGCAAAAAAACTGCTTTACACTCAATTTGCACTTTTGTAACACACAATTTGCAATTGTATAAATATAATAAACTTCACAGCATCTTTTTGCTGAACTGTAAACACAACTCACTGCTTTACACACAACTTCCAAATGATCAACACACTCCTAGTAAAACTACACACATGTATGGCTGGTATTTACACTATTTTGCCAACTGTCTGGCTACACTGTCACATGTGAGAACTGTTTTACATCATTAGTTCACTTTGCAATCAGCATGAGCTCTGTGAATAAGCCACAGGTAAGCTTCAGTGTGGAGAACAATGGAGGGAGAAGGAGACTGAGAAGAGTGAGAATTAGAGGAGGATGAGGACATGAGGAAGCAGGAGGAAGAGGAAGAGGACGAGGAGGTGAAGAGGAAGGAGGAAGGGTAAGAAGAAATAGAATTACTGATGTCATCGGAGCTACAATAGTGGATCATGTGATCAACCATGGAATGACCCTGAGGGAAGCTGGACAATGGGTTCAGCCTAAGCCGCTACAATATAGCAAGCATCATGAGGACATATTGATGAGAATGGGTTAGTACAGTTCCTTCACTCTAAGTTTTTCTCTAATGAGAATATGGTGGTTTGTGTTAACTGTGTGGTACAAAAATACCATTTTTACAAAGGTTTGAAGAGTTAAGCAAGATGTATTAGCTTTTGCAAAAGATCTACAATGTTTTGCTGATTTGGTGTAAGGTTTTTTTATTTGTGTGTAGAGTTTTGCACAAATAGCCAATAGTTACAGAAATGTGCTTAAGCAATCAGAAAAAACTGTAAGCATTCAGAAAGTCAGTAACTCTAATTATATTTTACTCTATTGGTGTATTACAGTTTTTTTCAATTGCTAACAAGCGCTTAGCCATTCTACAGATACTTTTTCAAAACTCTTAACACAGACACACACCAACAAAACACAATCGGCCAAAGGGTTCACTTTATTCTCAAAAACACATTTTGTTAAAAATACACTAACTCTTTGTTTCAAAATACAATACATCTTTCTCTAACACACTAACTTCACCAAAACACTGGAACTCAGACTCAAAATGGAATTATTGTGTCACAGAAAACACGTGTTTTCAGTTCACAAGGTACATGCAGTCAATCAAAGTGCAGGCAGCATCCATGGCATCAAGGAGTGACATGTGGCCATGTGGCTGATGGTCAAAAACTTTCCACCTCCATGCAGAAAAAAAACTGGGATTGAGAAAAGGTGAATAGGGTGGCAGGAAGAGACGGACCAGTCTTGGGTGGACTTCAAACCATGTTGTGATGGCTTGAGAGTGATGGAAATCCACATTGAGCTGAGCTGACCACCAGCATCAGTAAGTCTAAACCTACTACCTGTCTTCTGGATCCGATCCCTTCACGGCTCCTCAAAGATGCTATTCCTCTGATCGGAGAGTCTATATTAGAGTCAACTTGTCTCTGGAAACAGGATATTACCGCAGGCTTTTAAAACTGCTGTGATCATACTTAAAAAACCTTCACTGGACCCGGACGTCCTAGGAAACTACAGACCGATCTCCAACCTCACCTTTATCTCCAAACTACTCGAAAGAGCTGTTGTAAGTCAGCTAAACGACCACCTGCGTAGGAACAGTCTGTTCGATGCTTTCCAGTCTGGATTCAGAGCCCATCACAGCACAGAAACAGCACTGCTTAAAGTCACCAATGACCTCCTCATGGCATCGGACCGGGGTCTCGTCTCTGTACTCGTTCTACTGGATCTCAGTGCTGCCTTCGACACCATAGATCATCGCATCCTGCTACACAGATTGGAACATGAGATCAGGATTACAGGAACAGCACTGCGCTGGTTTAAATCATATTTATCTGACAGATTTCATTTTGTTCACACTAACGATGTGTCTTCCACAGGTACAAGGGTTAACCACGGTGTTCCACAGGGTTCTGTGCTCGGACCGATCCTGTTCACCCTCTACATGCTCCCTCTAGGAAACATCATCCAGAAGCACGGCATAAACTTTCATTGTTATGCTGATGATACCCAGCTGTATTTATCCATGAAGCCTGAAGAAACGGAGCCGCTAGTCAGACTACAGGCGTGTCTAAAGGACATAAAGGACTGGATGTCCTCCAACTTTTTACTATTAAACTCGGACAAGACTGAGGTCATTGTTTTTGGACCGAAACATCTCAGAACTAGTTTATCAGATAATACTTTCTCTCTGGATGGAATTACTCTGGCCTCCAGTACGACTGTGAGGAACCTCGGAGTCATCTTTGACCAAGACATGTCGTTTTATATATATATTATATATTATATTATAATATTACTAAGATCAGGAGCATCCTCTCTCAGAGTGATGCTGAAAAGCTCATCCATGCTTTTGTCACTTCAAGACTGGACTACTGCAACTCTTTATTGTCAGGATGTCCACATTACTCCATCAACAGTCTGCAGCTGATCCAGAACGCAGCAGCTAGAGTTCTGACGGGAAGCAGCCAAAGGGATCACATCTCTCCTGTTCTAGCGTCTCTTCACTGGCTCCCAGTGGACTCAAGAATACACTTCAAGATCCTTCTTCTAACCTACAAGGCTCTTCATGGACTTGCTCCATTGTATCTGCAGGACCTGATTGTACCATATGTTCCTAATAGGACACTCAGATCTCTGAGTGCAGGTTTACTAGTAGTTCCTAGGATTCATAGAAGCAGAATGGGAGGACGAGCTTTCAGCTATCAGGCACCGCTATTATGGAACCAGTTACCAATCTGGGTCCGAGAGGCAGACACCGCCTCCACCTTTAAGACTAGACTTAAAACTTTTCTGTTTAGTAAGGCGTACAGTTAGCCTTAGACCTAGTGTGTAACACAGCTATGCTGCTCTAGGCCTACGTTGTCGGGGGGCACAAACATGATCCACTGAGCAGTTTCCCTCTCACCCTCTAACCTCTCCTTTTCTCTCCTTAGTCTGGCTCACACTGGTCTCAAGACCTGGATGATGACCTGCAGTCCGGCCCGTGAAGTCTCTCTTGCTCTCAGGTTCCCCCTTAAGTTGACGGGTCCTGCTCAAGGTTTCTTCCTCTTAAAGGGAGTTTTTCCTTGCCACAGTGCTCTTAGGGGGGTTCCTGTGAAGCGCTTTGAGACAATGTCTGATTGTAAATATGCGCTATATAAATAAAACTGAATTGAATTGAATTGAATTGTCCCAGGTGATGACAAAGATCTTCATGTTCTCTCCCTCCTGATCCTGCTCTGGAACCAGGTGCTGGTGAAGGTCATTCAAGAAGGAAAGAAGGCGCTCGGTATTGTAGGGTCCAATCCGACATCTATGATGGATCAGTCCAGTATTTCCAAGTGCTGCTCACATTGTGATGTTTGCCCCTCTCTGTCCTGGCACTTCAGCTGTGGCCCTTTTACCTCTAACATCCCTCGCTGACACCTTTTGGCCAGATTGAACCCTCGTCCAGACATTACTTTGTTTGTCTCTTCATGTGTACCCTCCCAAAAACATCACCCCTCAAGGTCCTCCTTTATGTGTCAATTTCATTGAAGAATCCTCAGCACCTGCCTCTGCTATCCAGTCCACAATCAGCTGTGGTTATCCAACATAAATCAGCTGTTTGTCAATTATTGAATTGTTTGATAATTATCAGCTTATTTTTGAGCTGATGTGTTGTTTTTGAGCTGATATTGTTTCAGAAGTTGAGGTTTTATACTGTAGCTAAGGTTTGGAATATTGTTGTTTTTATTGTGGTGTGTTGTGTGCTAACATTTGTAAAAAACACAAAAATGATCCATCATTTGGGTGGTGGGTATAACTTATCTGTTAAGAGTGTAAGCATTGTAGAAATATGTTTACTGGCTGCATATTGTGTGAAAACGACATGAAATGTGTGAATGGTATGGTCACAACAGACCGATGCTTTCAGAGTTCTGAAAATGTGACGATTGTTTGGACAAATGCTTGTTAGCGGCTGAAAAAAACTGTAATACATTTTCATGAATACTCTTCCACCTTTGGTGAAAGTGAAGCCATGGCCCCCAGAAAAAGATTTGTTGGCTCTGCGGGTCTGGGCGTGTTAAAGGCCCTGAAGGCTTGGCATGTACACACAGGCTAGGAGCCTGGCACGCACACACACTCACTCACACACACACACACACACACACAAACCCATCTCTTCAGTTTTAGCCTCTTTTCATTCCCTCTGGCTGACAATCTGCTATTACTATTTACCATTTCATTCTATTTGACCTTAGTGCACTTTACAGCACTTTACAAGCATTTGTCCAAACAATTGTCACATTTTCAGAACTCTTAATACAATGTGCACAACATCGGTGTGTTGTGACCATGCAGGCAGTAAACACATTTCTACAATGCTTACATTTTCTTAACATGACTGCACTCCAACACACAACACCAACATCTGTGTGAAGTTTGTGGACAACACAATTGTGGTGGGTCTCATCTCCAGTGGAGATGAAACTAACTACAAGAATGAGGTGCACCTTCTGGCCGCGTGGTGCAGAGACCACAACCTCTCCCTGAACGTGGAGAAGACAAAGGAGATGGTTGTGGACTTCAGGAGAGGAGAGCACACAGTCAGCACCCCCCTCTGACCATCGACGGTGCCGCTGTGGAGCAGGTGAGCAGCACCTCTACTTCCTCCGCAAGCTCAGGAGAGCCAGAGCATCCTGCTGCATCACTGTGTGGTACGGAGCCCCCCCTAGATAGGAACTCTGTGTACCAGCCACTTTACCTTGTGCATTCTCTTGCACCTTA
Source organism: Parambassis ranga (assembly GCF_900634625.1). Lineage (NCBI taxonomy): Eukaryota > Metazoa > Chordata > Actinopteri > Ambassidae > Parambassis > Parambassis ranga. Next base: position 921,571 of record NC_041033.1, read on the forward strand.
GTCATGTCATCCAGTCTCATATAAGCTGCTATAACTTAAACCATTCCTGGACTGTTTACATTATGCCAACTGCACTTGTCTTCCTCTATTACATCTTTTGCACTCTCACTGCATTGTGCTTTCATTTTGTGCCTTGTATTTGGTGTGTGCCTCATTGTAGGTATATTTTTTTTAGTTATATGTTATATGTTGCGGAGTGAAGAGTAACACAATTTCAATTCTCTGTATGTCCAGCACATAAAGCAGATTTGACAATGAGGCTGACTTTGACTTTGACTTAACAGATAAGCTATACCCACCACCAACATGATGGATCATTTTTGTCTTTTTTTTTTTTTGACAAAATGTACATTACATTGTGGCATTATGTTTTCACAATGGACATTTAAACAGAACAGGTGCACATAACAGAAAAAACAATACATTTATAATGTTGGCATCTCTTCCAGGATTGTAAAGTTCAAATACAAATACAATACAAAACACTAAAACTGAGAGTAAAAGAAATAAATACATAAAAATAAAGAGGATGCTAGGGCTTATTTAGAAAATAATATCTGTCAATCAAATTAAAAAGTTTTATTGCCTTTCATTATTTTAAGGGCTTTAGTGAAGGAAACAAATTCATTATGAAACAGAAAAAAATCTGGGTTTAACTGACATTTATTATATATATATATAATATGTATTATATATTATAATAATATAATATATGTGTGAAATTTCCCAAGGATGAGGATATTGGTAATCAAGAAATCATATTCTTTACTTTCTGAAATAAATCCATAGATAATGTCATTACGACAGAAGGGTTCCAGTAGAACAGTGGTATGAAGCCAGTCATGAACATCAGTCCAAAAAGCTTCTGAGAACATACACTGAAAAAATAAGTGATCTGTAGTTTCAATATCATCACAAAAAGCACATCTATTTGTGTCAAAACCAAACCTTTGACGTAAAAAGTCATTTGAGGGATACACACCATTCAGTATTTTGAAATGCACTTTGTTCTTAAGGAGTGTATAATGTCTTTGGTGAACACATGGCCAATTGAATCTGAATGACAGAAGGGGATAAGGAATTTCATTATACATAATTGTTTTGTTAGGAAATTTGGTGGAAGCAAAGTCACATCCGCCCACTAGAAGATGTGGAAGACAGGGAGTGACGACTGTGGAATTTGAAAGTCTTCCTCTGATTAGGCCCAGAAAGGGAGCAGGGATAGCTCTGGTTATAGAATTAAAGGATTTTTGATTGATATTCAAATTATATTTCAAACAAAAGTTTTCATGGGACATTATACATCCTTCTCCATCAAGAAAATGAACCACAGACCAAACATTTTTATCTATCAGTTCCTTGTTGTAAAAGGATTTGTTTTTAACCCCATGTACCTGTTGTTCCAAATTAGTGTGTTGTGTGGAGCGAAATTATGATTGTATAACATTTTCCAATATAAGAGAACTTGTTAATGAATAATGAATAATAAATCTATACCTCATAATTTCTCTAGGAATATGAAACCAATGTGTTGCTATTTAAAAGGGATTTTAACCAATTCATTTTAAGGGTTCCATTTATGAAATCAAAGTCTATGGCTTGTAAACCTCCATATTTATATTCTTTGGTAATTTCCACTTTCTTAATATAATGAGCTTTTCCAAATATAATCAAAATTAATCTGATTAATCTTTTTGATGGCTCTGTTAGGAATGGCTAGAGCAGACCTGGGCATTGTACGGACCGCAGGCCGCATACGGCCCTTTGGCTGACTCTGACTGGCCCGCGTAATGAAATTACAAAATAAACATGTTTTCGCATTTTGCCTCATGCATGGACTAAAACTGCATGGCTTTTATTTTGAAGTTGTTTTTATTCACGTACATAATGACGTAATGACACATACGTATATCAAGATGTTTAGATCCTTGTTACAAGCAGGTGACAAGATGACTTTAGCCCTCAAAAATGTCAGTTTCTGCAAAAAAAGAAAGGTGGATGCCGAATGCAGGCATTTAAAAAAAATTTGGACTGCTAAGTACTTATTTACTGAAGTCGGAGGTAAAGCCGTGTGTTTAGTTTGCGGGGAGCAGATCGCTGTGTTTAAGGACTATAACTTGAACCGGCATTACGAGACAAAACACGCGGAGAAATACAAAAACTTGAGTGATGCTGAAAGGGCACGGACATCGAAAATGTTGCTAGCTAAGCTGCAAACGCAGCAAGGCTTTTTTACCAAGCTTCACACATCCAGGGATGCTGCAACCAAGACCAGTTTTCTGATATCCCACAAAATCGCTAAAAACAGTAAGCCAAAGAGTCAAAGAGTGTTTGGTGGACTCTGCAGCACTAATATGCCCTGACAAAAAAGGAGCATTTGAACAAGTCCCGCTGTCCAGGCGAACCGTGACTAGAAGGATCGAGCAAATTGCAGGAAATTTGGAGCTTCAGCTGCATCGCGAAGTGGCAGGTTTTGACTTCTTCTCCTTGGCTTTGGACGAGAGCTGTGATGTCCACGACACAGCCCAGCTACTCATATTTGTCCGTGGAATAACAGACTTCAAGATTACGGAGGAGCTTGCAGCAATGCGGTCGATGAAAGGGACAACAACAGGGAGCGATCTGTTTATGGAGGTAAATGCTTGCATAGACACCCTGGGGTTGAAGTGGGACAGACTAGCAGGCGTCACAACGGACGGTTGCCCAAATCTTACAGATAAAATTGTTGGACTTTTGAAACGTATGCAAGATAAAGTGACTGAAATTGATGCAGATCAAAAGTTGGTATTTTTGCATCGTATTCACCAACATGTGCTGTGCAAGTCAGTGCTAAAAATTACCCATGTTATTGATGTTGTTAGTAAAATAGTAAACTTCATCAGGGCACGGGCATTGAATCACAGACAGTTTGTCGCACTTTTAGAGGAGCATGAGTCTGAGCATAGTGACATCGGCTACCACACAGCTGTCAGATGGCTCAGTCTGGGCAAAGTGCTGAAAAGAGTTTGGGACCTGAACGCAGAGATTCGAGAGTTCTGTGAGAAGAAAGGCAAAGACATCCCAGAGCTCTCAGATGAGAACTGGATGGCAGATTTTGCATTTGCTGTCGATGTGACTGCACTGATGAATGAACTGAACACCAAACTGCAAGGCAAAGGCCTTTTTGTTCATCAAATGCACAGCCTGGTGAAGGCTTTCATGACAAAGCTGCAGTTTCTTTCACGCCAACTGGAGAGCAACACTCTTACTCACATGCAAACCCTGAAGGAAGTCACACCATCAGCTGATCACCTCCGCAGGTACTCATCCATGTTAGGAGCATTGCATGGTGAGTTTTCAAGGCGATTTGAAGATCTCAGAACAATCGAGGATGAAATCCACATGATATCCTCTCCCTTTACCTACAGTGTGGATAATGCACCCACTGATGTTCAGCTGGAGCTCATTGACCTGCAGTCTGATGCAGTACTGGCAGAGCACTGGATTTCTACTCTACTCTTAAGGAGGAGAACTTTCCAAACATGAGGAGACATGCTCAGAAGATGTTAGTTCTCTTTGGCTCAACCTACATATGTGAACAAACATTCTCAATGATGAAGTTTGCAAAATCTACCCATAGAAGCTCTCTCACTGATGATCATCTGTCAGCTGTGCTTCGCATCTCCACCTCAAACATTCAACCTGACTTTGATGCACTCATTAAAGCCCAGCAGAGACTAGATTTTACTCACTGAACAAGAAAAAACAACTTAAAAACACAAAATTGGGTGGTTAGGCTACAAATGTAGGCGTGTAAAAGCACCAACAAGCAGTGAACTGGGACACTTTCTTTGGAAGCCTTTTTTTCAAAATCACAGTTCAGTGATGTTCAATGACAGTATCTTATAATATGTGTCTTGCTTAATGTTTGGAGCACAAAGACAATATTGTGATGTTCTTAGAATGCTAAGAACCACTTGCCAGCAGTTTTTGAAACTCATTTTGGGAGTGAATGTGACTAAAAATGTTCATTAATATAACATTAATATAACATGAATAGTAAAAAAAAAGTTCATATTTTGTTTGCCATTGGTTTGGGAAATTTGATTGAATAAAGGATTTTTTTGTAAGGCAACCTCACTTTTTCATTGCTTAACTATAACATAGCCTACTCATTTTGTTAAAACTATGCTATTTACTGGTTTTTAAAAAGAAATAAAATTAATATTATGCGGAATTGAGTTCAGCCTTTTGGCCCGGCCCTCTACAATATTTTCTGTTTCTCATGTGGCCCCATGGAAAAAATAATTGCCCACCCCTGGGCTAGAGAATATGCAGGATAAATACACCTCGAAATGCTCTCCATCTTAGTCAAAAACACTCTACCTAATAAACTTATATCTCTCAGTAACCAGGAATTAAGTTTAGCTTGACAATTATCCAAAACCCCCTTTACATTTTTGTTTTCTCTTTCAGTGACATCTTTAGAGATATATACACCCAGATATTTGACTATCGTCTTTATGGGAATGTTGTAAATATTTTATTAAAGCACATTGATGGATTGGCATCCGTTCACATTTGTTTAAATTGAGTTTAAGCCCTGGGGCTTTAGAAAATATATCAATGTTTTGTAATATTTTTGGGACCTCAGATAGTTGTTTCATAAAAATGGTTGTATTATAGGTTTGCCAAAAACATTTAGGGGAGCAATATTCGAATTTTTGATAAAAATAGAGAGCATCTCAGTGGCAATGATAAAAAGAAAAGGGGAGATTGGGCATCCCTGTTTAATCCCACGTTTGATAGAAAACCTTGATGAAGTACCCCCTGGTAATGAGACTGAGCTATTTGCATTATCATAAAGAGATTCAATGATGTTTCCAAATTTGTCAGTAAATCCAAAACGTTTAAGGCATTGGAAAATGAAAGGGTGCTTGACTGAGTCGAAGGCCTCATAAAAGTCAAGGAAAAGAATAAATCCATCGTTTTTCATAAAACCAGACGGAGTCACTAATAATTTTGTCTAAATCAGATTTTAATCTATTAGCATAAAAGTGAGTTGAGTGTGATAGGTCTAAGATTATCCAATATTTTTGGGTCCTTGCCAGGTTTAGGGATCAAGGTAATTACTCCTTGCTTCATTGTGGGAGGGAACAGTAAATTATCAGTTGCTTCTTTTAGCATAAGATTAAACTGTTTTTTCAATATGTCCCAGAAATGAGATAGAAGTTGGATGTCAGTCACATCCTGGGGATTTATTCAAAGACAACTGCTTTGTCAAGCTCATGAGCAGTAATATCAGAATCACATAACCTTGCAAATTCTTCTATACATGGAATAGAATTTTCTATGTGTTTGAAAATGCATCAGAGTCATTTATAGAAAACATGGAGGAGTACAGCTTACTATAAAAGGAAACAATTTCCCTAGCAATGTTGGAGCGGTCGGAGCATAGCTGATTCCCGATCAGTAAGGTTTTAACTGAATTTCTCTGAATTACTGCATAGTTATAGTTTCATAGGTATTTGCATGCAAAACATGCAATCCACCTGGTTTTACACTACATTGTTTGGTTGGGAAGCCCCCACCCCCCCCACCCCCCCCCCCCCCCCCCGCTTCATCTGAGACTTTTTGTTGCTGTTTTTTGTGTGTATATTCAGAATGCTCTTTTATGTTTCATTAATACTTTGTTCACTCTAAGCAATAAAACTTTTTCTGTTCTATCATAAACAATATTTCTACTGTGTGTCCTGTTGTATACAGAATGTGAACATGACATGTGGACATACAGTTCAGTTGTGAAACGGTGGATTGCATGTTTTGCATGCACATACCTGTAAAACTGAAACATGAAAGTCTATGCTGTTTTTGTGATGCTAACAGTTGCCAGTATTTTTAAGCCTGGTGCACTTTGATTGACTGCATGTACCTTGGGAACTGAAAACACATGTCTTTCTGTGACACAATAATTTAATTTTGAGTCTGATTTCTAGTATTTTGAAATGAAGAGTTAGTGTATATTTAACAAAATGTGTTTTTGAGAATAAAATTAACCCTTTGGCCGATTGTGTTTTGTCGGTGTGTGTCTGTTTTAAGAGTTTGAAAAAGTATCTAAAGTATGGCTAAGCGCTTGTTAGCAATTGAAAAAACTGTGTGTCCCATCTTATTTACACGTTCTACAAATGATTAAAAACAAAACAAAAAACAGAAAATAAGGCCCAAACCTGAGACCTACATGACTGAGGGCAGGGATTCTGCTGTAATCTGACATCCCTGTCTGTAGCTCTGCATGGGCTCCTGCTGACATCTTAGGTGATTCCATCAATATAAACACAGTGGTAACGAAATACTAACATTTAACATTCTGCTTAAAGGAACATTCCACCTTTGAACATTACATTTTCAGACCATCTGTCTATGCTTTGAAGGAGTTATTTTCTAATAAAAAAGCATTCAGCTGACAATGTTTGCAAACAAGGATGGATGTGTACTGCGGTGTCCTCAGCTAAATGCCTCAGGCAATTTGTTTTCTTATGTACTAAGAAAGATGCTATCTGTCAGGGTTAAAGGTCCTACATTATAAGTGATGTAGGTCGCGAACGAAACGGCTCCTAGAACAGGCTCTTCGAAGCGAACGATTGGAACGTGAGCCGGAGGCGTTTTTTTCAAGCTGCACGTGAGTGGTCAACAACACGATGTGCGGCCTGTGTGTACACACTGAGCAGGAAGGGAAGGCAGGAGGGGGGGGGGGGGGGGGGGGGGGATACAGAAACAACACATGTGCACACACAGAAACAATCAGGAGGAAGGGAGATGCAAATGAGCGGGAGCAGGTCTCACATGGGTATAATGCCAATCTATGGCTTTAAACATCCCCTCTGAGTGATCATTTCATATCTACTCAGAAAGACACAAAATAATATAATATATGATTTCCTGACTTGGGTTTCCCAACAAAACAAAATCACACACATGTGCTCTTCTTTTCTATTAACCCATTTGCATCCATTCATTTTCTCAGAGACACCCAGACCTAACTGTCTCTACTAACTACCCCCTTCAAGTCCTGGATCACCCTGAGGCCTCCACCCTGCCTGGTAGACCTCTAAAGAGAGGGACCTAGAGGGCATCCTCATCAGGTTCTTGAACCACCTCAACTTGCTCCTTGTGGAGAGTAGGCTTGTTCTTAGATCTTAAGATGTCACTTCACTTATCTTTTTACTTAAGTGCACTTAAGTGAGGCCAAGCTGCTGTAGATTGAGATAGCAGCATGAGTCCCTAAAGTATATATAAACTGAAAAAAAAAATCAGTCATGGACAGATGGTTGCATCTTTCACTCTTCTCTCACTTGTTTCAGCTTTTTCTCTCACACCTCTTCTTTCTTCTTCTTTTTCTTTCCTACGCACAACCTTAAGGCCGCTTGCAACTCAGCAAGGTCATGCCACTGTCCTAAGTCAATAACTCATAATGAAAAAAATCACAGGACAGAGCCCTCACCTTTGCATTAACTTTCCACATTAAACCACACTTTGCATCAGTCAGTGCACACATTCAAAATCTATAGCAGAGCATCATTGTAACATGGTGGGGGAATGGAGTTGCTGGAACTGCCATGAGACTGTGTGAAATGTGAGTTTGAGCTTCTTTTTTTTATTTGATGTTTGGTTTACATTTGTAAACACATACATTGGTTTTTAACTAGCATCAAACTAAGAAAATGTATGTGTGCTAGTCAATGCTGATGATAGTATAGACATAGATGACCATTAGCCATCTGTTTTGCACTCAGGTGTCCTTAAATAGCACCAGACATGCAATCAACTATATATCTGAATAATAATAAATTATTAATCATTCAGGCACTGAAACAAGCTTGTGTTGTGCGTTGCTGGTCAGTGAACCCTGAAGAACATGCAGGTGTTTCCCTCCTGCACCACTAAATAGACCAGCACAGGCCAGTTTCAGGCTCAAGCATTAACCTAAGGCTGGATTCAGTTCATAGGTTTTGGTATCGCAACGCAACAAATGTTCTTAAATGACCGAATGTTCCCACTTTTAATCACAGTTTCGGTTATTTCATTACTTTTAAACCCAATTCATATTATAACATTTGCTTCATAAAACCAGCAGTGCGTGCAAGAAACTGTATGTGTAACTACAGCTGAACTGAAAACCTGATTGACAGTTTTAATAGTCTCAGCTTGCATGGGTTTGCTGCTTGTTTGATGACAAGGTACACAGAGGGTTAACTGTCACATTTCTTGTCTTGAATTTAGAATTTGGAGCTCGTTTCAGAGACTCTTTGTGTTTGTAAAACTTGTAACTTGTAACAGTTGTGCGAGTCTTTCTAGAGCTGAAAAGAGGAAGTTTCCACAATGAAATGACTGTGAACGCCACAACTGTCTGCTGCATGACAACCATATTCATGCTCGCTGCAAGCTTTTAATTTGCACCTGCACCTGCCCAAAACAGTTTTCAATTCTGTATGGAAAGTAGGCAAACAATCATTTACATTAATATAATGACAGATGTGATAACTGGGGTCCATTAAATGCCATTTGTAGTGTTACTCTTTGGAGTCTAGTGACAATTACTGCAATAACCTGTTATAATCACTTGCTATCTTTATAAATCAAATCTTTATGTTTTAGTTTGACATGTTAATGCCCATTATATTTTCGTTTCTTTTTAATTCAGCTCATTACAGGATGTTAAAAAAGTATTTAAAAAACTTGGTCTTTATTCTTACGTTCCAAATCATTAAGAGGCAACAAAACATGCCCAAACCATGACACTACCACCACCATGCTTCACACAGACAGACACATACTGGAATGCAGTGTCATTCTTTCTTCAAACAAATGGTTTCCCATTTAACATTCTATTCTGATCTCATCTGTCCACAAAGTATTTACCCAGCAGCCCCCTGGTTTGTCCATATGATCTTTATCAAACTGCAGACAGACAGTACAGTGTTCTTTTTTGGAAAGCAGAGACGGGCTCCTTTCTCTCCTGTGGTGGTGTTTACAGGTTACCCTGGGTTCATTTGTGACCTCACAGACAAGTACATGACTTGGCTTAGAGTACTCTTTGTTGATTGACTACTCAGCAACAACTCTTTTTCTGAAGTCTTTGAAATGTCTTTCAATCATACCGTTGTACACTTCCATAAAACATGTTTTGACGATCACACTGATTACTGTTGTTTATGTAAATTCTGAAGGGTTCACAAACATTCAAGCAGCACTGTACAAATGATTGCAGTACATCAAACAAATTAAATTCGTGAGAAGGTGCCTGTAGCTCGGATTACAGGATGATGCACTCATGTCACAATTAGAGGCAAAACACATCACATTGTGATTTCACTAGTGTTCCAAGGAAAGTAAACATGCTCTATTGAATGGGAAGGGCAAGGGCATGAACTGTGCTATCTTTGAAATACTTTATATTCAGGCACACAAGGATCCACAGAGAGTTTAAGCTTTTCCTATAAAAAGCTCAGGCCAGGATTTAGCCAAGGGGTCTAGCCTGAGGGGTGCAGTAAAAATGTCAGGACATATTGTCACTGTCGTAATGTGTTGTAAACACATTATTGTTTTTAACTAGTTGTCTTCACTTTCTGAAAGATTGCCATGATGTTTCAGTGGTACAGCTTAGGCTCTCGTTGTCACTGTTTAAAGATTAAAAAGATGTTAAAGATTAAAAATAGTCAGGTCAAGCATAAGACCTTACACAACAATTTTTCTTTAAAAAACCCAAGCCAGGCATGACAGAGTGAAACTTCTGGTGTGGCATGGGTTACTCCCCCTTGGCTCCACTGATGAACTTAAAACATGACTCACTTCTAAATGACACTACTTAGTGTATGTGCAAAGCATTTCCTGAACAAGCCCCAACTAAACATGTTCACAGCTGGTATCACTGGGGTTAGTATGAGGAAAGTTAATCACACCAGTGTTTGAATGGAAAACAATGAAGAGTAAAAACAACACTAAATGGGCCAGATATATGCTAGAGGAACAGCACTGCTTTGCTAAGCCTAAGACAGGAAAATACAGCGGTTGGCAACGACCCGGTGCTAACTGTGTGTGCAAAAAGGCAATGCAGATTTTATGCGACAACATATTGCCAGAGATGGTGAAAAACACAAAGCGTGTTACAGTCAGAAGATGTTTTTTTAGCTTAAAAGATGCTAAACTAATGACAGGTTGAGAAAGACAAGAAACTGACCTGTGTCCTTAGCAGTGGTGGAGGAAGTACTGAAGCTTGGTACTTGGTAAAAGTACAATTACCCACCAAAATATATACTCAAGTAAAAGTAGAAGTGCTACATCAACAATCCTACTTAAGTAAAAGTCTCAAGTACTATTAAATGTACTTAAAGTGTTAAAAGTAAAAGTACTCACGCACGAATATATATTGTTGATTTCCATTGCAAATTATATCGGACAATAGCCGCTATGCACGCAGGAACGTGATGTCATTTCCGCTGAAAGGTCTGGATGTATGCAAACATCCGGTAACTATTGAATGCGTGCTGGAATGCACACACTATGCTAGCTTCTTTTTTCATCACTGCTCGTCAATCTTCGCTGCAAACTTTTGTGTTTTTTGTTACTATGCGTCTAACTCTACCCACCTCTACATATAAATATGACATGTAAACGCACAAAATTATCCTTTCAAAAACGTGAGGACAGCAGCTCTAGCCACCTTTTGTGTGCCTTTCTGGACAGCATCAGCTAGGTGTAATTCGTACCTGAGTTTCCACTTTCCTGAAAGATTAAGAGTTACAGAGACGGTGGGTAATTAACATCAGGAGAGACCGTTTCATAGTCACTAGTAGTTCCCGAGTGTGTTCACGACACTTTCTTCCTGGTGATCTGATCGAGTCTCCCACTCCAGCTGGAACACGACGACTGCGGTCTGGAGCCGTGCCTGTACTGTTACATGTTGTACATATTCAGCACAGTGATACCCCTTGCACTTACAGGTAGCATTAACCAACTTTTTACTGTTGCCTGTCTTTTGGTGAACTATCAAAGTGGTCCCTTGGTGAAAGCCTGGGCAAGAAATGGCTAATCTAAACATTAAAAAAAGAAACAGTATCTAATGATTTTCTTACTTTCATTTGCAAGAAATACAATGAAAGGGACTTCCGGTTATGGCGCGCACCTGATAAGTCGCAATAAACTTGGCTCCAGACTAACTTTCTGAAATAATACGTCAAGGCTCATACAACTCCCTCTTTACGCTTCGAGAGGTTTTATTAGAACTCATGCCACCGAAAAATCCCAAACCTGGGCAACTGCAGCCGTCGAAAGCTCCACAAAACGGCCGGGCGGATATTGCCACAAGCAGCGTTAGCAACAATGCTAATGAAAATATGGATGGAGCTGATGCTAGCGGGCCATCAAACAGTGCTATACTGGATGCAATTTGCTCGTTGAAAGAAGAACTCACTAAACAATCTGGGGACATGCTGGAAGCGATTAACGGGATAAAAGGAGATTTACTTTCGCTCTCTAGAAGAACTGGGGAGGTGGAAGAGAGAATTTCTCAGGCAGAGGAAGACATAACTGCCCTCCAACAAAAAGTTACGCGAATGGAGGAAACAATTGGGAAATTAAGCAACAAAATACAAGACCAAGAAGATAGGGCACGGCGCTCAAATCTGAGGCTAGTCGGCCTACCCGAAAAGACGGAGGGCTCGGACGTGTGCAAATTTCTGGAAGACTGGCTTCCTAAAGTGTTGGGTGATACCTTCGCTGCGTCCCCAGCGATTGAACGAGCTCATCGAGTTGGCCAAGTTAACTCAAGTCGGTCTACAACATCTAGACCGATCATCATGAAGTTCCTGAACTACAGGGATCGGGAAAAAATGCTTAGAGCAGCCAGGAAAGAGAAGGAAGTCCGTTATGGAAATCAGAGAGTCAGTTTCTTTCCGGACTTGTCAGCCGAGACTCGCCAGCGTCAGCGACAATTTGACGGAGTGAAATCTCGATTCCGGGATATGAATGTTCGCTACGGGCTGCTCTATCCAGCTCAATTGGTGGTCACCCATAACGATCAGCGCTTGATCTTCAAATCGGTGGCAGAGGCAGAGGACTATCTTCACAAGATACAAACTGCACGTTGAGAGTCCCTGGGACCTGAAGTTTGAGAAAGACTCCAGTTAAATAATTTTGATTTATCTTTACACTGTCGCAAATACCTGGAAGGTACGTAAAGAGGGGAGGGAAAAGGGGGGGGGGTCGGATGGCCCGAGTGTACGATTTGTATTTTCCCCTTAACTACGTTGGCCTTAGTGAGCAAATGAGGATTTTTGAATGCTAGGATTTTTATTTCCGTTTTTAAAGGGGCTTAAAAGTAGTTTAATACTACCCCCCTTTCTTTATCGGTTGATGAGGGCCACAGGGGGCGGACTCTCCCTCGCTCCCCCTCACAGGTTGATTTACTGAGACACGAGCTCAGTCTATTTGCTTTCAATGTTTGCGAGCCTGAAATGAGCTATAACGTGAATCGAGTTGCTCCTCATAGTGTGGATCAAACGTTTATCATAACCGACGTTGTTATCACTTTTGTGTTCTTTACGTGCACTTTGTTCCGGTGCACGAGGGATTGTTGGGAGGGGCTAAGATCTCGGGATGTTGCGTTCACTTTCTGTATCTTAATTATTATTTGTATGTGTGCATTTATTTATTTATTTATTTTGTGGTCATATTATCCTAACGTTCGTCTGGAAGATAAGAGATATATACTCCAATGGCTAGTGCACCAGAGATAAAAATTTCGAGCTGGAATGTAAGGGGTCTAAATAAACTTGTAAAACTCAAGCAGGTCTTAAATAGGATTAAGCAAATGAAATCTAATATAATTTTTTTACAGGAAACTCACTTGGAAAAAAAGGATATTAGTAGAGTTGAAAGAAGGTGGCCGGGGCAGGTTTACTCTTCCTTTTTTACCTCTCATGCTAGAGGAGTAATAATATTAATTCATAATTCGGTCCCCTTTCAGGTAAAAAATAAGCACATAGATCCGTCAGGGAGGTATATCATACTCAATGGTAGTATAATATCCACTCAGGTTAACCTAGTTAATATATATGCCCCTAATGGGGATGATCCCTCCTTTTACCAAAATATATTTCTCACTTCCTCATCTTATTCTGGGCAGTACATAATTGGTGGTGATTTCAATTGTGTGTTGGATCCGGCGATTGATCGTTCTACTGCAGTGGATATTTCACACCAACAAACAAGGAGAACTATCAAAAAATACATGATTGATCTAAATCTAACTGATATCTGGCGATATCTTAACCCTAGCAAAAAAGACTACTCATGTTTTTCTAATACATTTAAAACATACTCCAGAATAGATTACTTTCTAATCTCTACTGGGCTATTATCACAGATTGAGAAATGCTGGTACGACAGTATACTGTTGTCTGATCATGCTCCAGTTTCTTTATCATTAAAGATTCCTAATATAGACTCCTCTTTGCCTAGATTTCGCTTTCAATCCAATTGGCTCCAATACCCCGATTTTGTGGAATTTCTGGATAGAAAAATAGATGACTATTTCTGTCTAAATACTAATCAAACCAGCGCCTCAACGAAATGGGAGGCATTCAAAGCATATTTGAGGGGGGAAATAATAAGTTACACTAAACATAAATCCAAGGTATACTATACACAATTATCCTCCCTTGAACGAAAAGTAAAGGAGTTAGAACAGGAAATATACCACAATGATATCCCAGAAAAACACCAGGAACTGCTCCTTTTGAAATCTCAATATAATGAACTAACTACAAATAAAATAGCCTCCAATCTGATGTGGTTGAAACAATCATACTATGACCAAGGAGAAAAAGCTGGAAAGCTGCTAGCCTGGAGGATTAAGAAGATGCAAACAAACAGGGCGATTAACTCTATTACAATAGAGGATGGGAAGGCATTAGTTAACCCAGTTGACATAAATACTGCATTTAAAGAATATTATGAAGACTTGTATAAATCTGAATACCCAGAATGCTCAGAAGAGCAAAATAAATTCTTAGATCAGCTTGTTTTCCCAACCTTAACTGAAGAGGCTAAGACTAATCTAGATAAGAATGTATGCATTGAGGAACTATTGGCTGCATTGAAGAACATGAGTAGCGGTACAGCACCTGGGCCTGATGGATTACCCATAGAAATTTATAAAAAGTTTGCAGGGAAACTGCTACCCCATTTATTGGAGATGTTTAATGAGTCATATAATACTGGAATTCTGCCTCCCTCCCTGAGGTCTGCTACAATTTCTCTACTGTTGAAACCAGGAAAATCCCCCTCAGACAGAACATCGTATCGTCCTATATCACTAATGTCATGCGACACAAAAATTTTATGCAAGGCTCTGGCTAGGCGGATAGAAAATATAGTTCCCATTCTAATTAATAAAGACCAAAATGGATTCGTTCAAGGTAGACAAGCATTTCATAATACTCGTAGACTGCTGAATATTTTATATGCAAAAAACAATGTTAGTGACCATGCAATTCTGTCACTGGATGCTGAAAAAGCTTTTGACAGAATTGAGTGGAAGTATCTTTTTGATACGCTTAAAAGATTTGGTTTTGGAGAGGGATATCTTGGATGGATCAAATTATTATATACCAATCCACTAGCAGAAGTCAAAACTAATAACCAATTCTCAGCACCTTTTAATCTTTGCAGATCTACACGCCAAGGCTGCCCTATGTCCCCTTTATTATTTTTATTTGCTATTGAACCATTGGCCATGGCAATCCGCCGATCTTCTGAGATCACGGGTATGGTTATAGGTAGGACAGAACATCGCTTGTCACTTTTTGCAGATGATATTGTAATGTTTTTGACAAATCTGGGAACCTCAGTTACTGCGCTTTGTCAGCTTTTGAAAAGATTTGGTCAGTTTTCTGGATATAAAGTAAATAATAGCAAAAGTTCCTTACTCTTTCTGAATAAGGAGGAGAGAGAGTCTGCCACGATTCATACACAGTTTGCTAGTACTCCAAATGGTTTTACTTATTTAGGAGTTAAAATAAGCCCTGATATTAAGAATATTGTATCGATCAATTATGACCCTCTGTTGACAGAAGTAGGAGAATCTCTAGAGAAATGGAGCTTAATGCCTATCTCTATGATAGGACGAATTAATATTATTAAGATGTCTATTCTACCCAAATTTCTGTATCTCTTTCAGTCAATTCCACTACCTTTACCAGCATCATTTTTTACCACAATTAAGAAAACTTTCTCTTGCTTTATATGGAATAATAAACGCCCGAGATTGCGGCTCTCTCTGTTGTACTTACCTTTTGAGCGTGGAGGACTTAAATTGCCTGATATGAAACTGTACTATTGGGCTGCCCAACTACGTGCTGCAATATATTATTTTCTACCCACAGAGGTCCCAGCTTGGATAGAGATAGAAAGGAATACACTAGAACTTCCATTACACTTATACCTTTATTCGGCACAAGCTAAAATACTAACAAAACGTTCTCATAACCCATTTCTCAGAAACACTATACAGATTTGGTATGCGGCCCATAACTCTTTAAATGAAATCCCTAAACTATCATGCTTTACGCCTATTTGGGGTAATGATAACTTTAGAGCAGGAAGACATGATATGGGATTTAAACACTGGATGGAAAAGGGGCTAAGTAAAATAAAAGACCTATATAATGATGGAATTTTAATGTCCTTCCAACAATTAATGGAGAAACATGACCTTCCTAGGAAACACTTTTTTAAGTACTTGCAAGTTAGGAGCTTTGTTTATTCACAAATCCAAACTACTGTCGAACCTACTTTATCTACAATTGAACAATTTACAGTAAACCATCTGAGTGGTAGGGGCCAGCTGTCAAAGTTTTATGATATATTGCTCTCCGGATCTAAAGAGAATTCTAGAGCATATCTTGCTGCGTGGAAAACTGATCTTCAATTAGAGGTCTCAATAGAAGATTGGGAGAAGTCGTGTCTACAGGCACAAACCCAATCTATAAGCACAAGATGCAAACTGCTGCAGTATAAGTGGTTACTCAGAACGTACATCACCCCTGTCAAACTACATCACTTTAATCCTGATATCCCTGACCTTTGCATTAAGTGCACTGAAGACGTTGGTACCCTCTATCATTGCATGTGGGAATGCACAGAGCTCCAGCTGTTCTGGAAGGAGGTTCTAGATCTTATCTCTAACCTGACAGAAAGTGTTATCCCAATGGAAGCTAAATTGTGCATACTACAAATATACCCAAAAGATTTTCAAGCAAATGTAAAGAAACGTAGATTAATTAATTTTTGTTTGTTGCAAGCCAAACGGGTAATAGCTTTAAACTGGAAGGAAACTCGGAGACCCTGTTCTAGACAATGGGTTAGGGAGATGTCGAGCAGTCTAGCATTAGAAAAACTGACCTACATAGTAAGAGGGAAAATTGAAGAGTTTTATGAGATGTGGTCATGTTTTTTGAATTTCATGAACAACCTGGGTATATAAAGGCCAGCAATTAAGAATTGTATTGAGTGATTCTGTATCTCAGTCTAGAATGGATGTAAAGGGGAGCAATAGGATATTGACCAGATTTATCTGATTGTATTTATTTCTTAAATTATTTATTTATTTATTTATTTATTTATTTATTTATTTTTATTTTATTTTTTTTTTATATTTTTATTTTTATTTTTATTTATTTTTTTTTTATATATATATATATATATATATAACTATTTTATTTATACGTTTGTAGTTGTTTTATTTGTCTTGTTGTGTATTTCATTCTTAATTCTTGTAATCTCTTTCCGAGGATGCTGTTCGTGACGGGATGGGAGTGTTGTTACGGTGGGAATGTTTGTTTGGTCTCATATAAATGCTTAAAATCAATAAACAGAGTTTGGAAAAAAAAGAAATACAATGAATACAAATGAAATGAAATACAAAGAATACAATGTACAATAACAATACAATTAACGGAATAAATGACTATATTTTAAAATGCTTGATTTCATGTTTTTGAAATTCTGAGATTCTGCCTTCATTCCAGCATAGGCAGGTCCAGGGTAGAGGGAACTGGGAGCTCACCGCTCTAGGCCTTGTAAAGTGCAGCTCTGAAATAACAGGTAGCCAACATTATTTGTGTACACAGACATTTAACAGCAACAGCAAAAAGGAATAATATTATCAATCAACAATCAATAGCAAACACACTGTTAAATTAAATTTGCATCTACATACCTAACTCCACTGGCTGGAGTAGCACCTGGTTTGGGCTTTATAACAACCATGGCATCCTGGTTTCACCCCCTGTTTATTTAAACAGTGGTAGGAAAGTGACTGGTAAGTGTGACACAAGCATTAGATACTTAAATGATACAAACCATTGTTCGCGGTTTATGCCACTTCTGTTCCGTCTCTGTGCATGAAAGGACTGGAGGGACAACAGACATGCCACATTCAGAATAGTGAGCTGTCTGGAAAAGCAATGCAACCAAGTGGTTGCAGATCCCACAACCCGCTACACAAGTGCAGTCGCTGGAAATCAGCACATCTGGCTGTGAATCACGTATTGTCATCTGAAACGCACAAGGCAAAAATAAAATGTTAAAAAATAAATCAATAACCGCAATAGGAGCAAAAACTCTCCTGTCAGGTTGTAATTGGTGTAAGCCACTCATATCCTGTCACATGTAACATTAGTGCTGTTCTGCATCACCCGCCTACTGGCATACTTGGCTATACTGTCTCATTCTTGTGCAGTATTGCACATGAACAAAGTAATGCAATAGTTCAATGAACAAGCTCATTTTTCTTTGAACTTAATTTTAACTCCAGTTAAAATGCACATTTGAGTGGTGTCATGTTTTGCATGAATGAAACAAGACTACAAATAATGCATTACAACCTGTACCAACTAAACTTTGAAATTGCGTAGAACTTGAAACAGTTTTCAAGCTTACTCTGTGGCATTGTACTCGATGTTCTTACAATACGACGTACATCGTTAACAGTAAACTTTGGTAACTTCAAAAGGCACCGAGTGAACTTACACTCTGCCAACTCTGCCATGTTCCTGGCACGTCTGCACAGTCCGACCGGAAATACCGTTCCATCCTTACATCAATCCCGGAAATGATGGCTGCATAGAGCCCATTTAGATAATCAAAGAAATCATCAATTAAAATGGAGCATGTGTAGTTAATGTCCATGTTCAGTCCAGAAGCAGCTATGGACAGGTCTGTGTGTCATGAGGCAGGCTGTGGGCATCAAGTGAACAAAGAGGCTGCTGATAACAAACAGGCATTCAGCATGTTTACTGTGTCAGTGTTCCTGCTGTAGATTCATGTTATGATTCATGTTAATCAGACATTAATGGATGGACCTGTGTTAGCAGACAGCAGCTAACTAGTTAGCTAACTGAGCCAGAGCACCGGCATCATGACTGAGGCTCATTATAGAAACACAGCTGGCAGCGTGACACCACCTCCATGCAGAGTCTGACCTCACATCAGTCCAGCACTGTGTTCATCACATGGAACAAGGAACTACAGACACTGTAGAAATGTAGTGGAGGAGAAAGTACAGGCAACAGCTGCAGCAGAGTAATAGAGTAAAAGTATAAAGTATGTACTATTTTGTTTTTACTTAAGTAAAGTATAAATACATAAAACAATACTTAAGTACAGTGACGAAGTACAAACACAGTTTCTTTCCCCACTGGTCCTTAGGATATCAGCCATACAACGTTATAATTGACTATCTCTTTAATATATAAATACCACAGTTCTTAATGCACAGTTGTCTTAAGATATTGGACAGTTGTCTTAAGATATTGGACAGTTGTCTTAAGAAAGTTTTTTACTTTTCTCATTTTTAAATGCAAGTGAGTAAATGTTGTAGTTAAGATTAAACCTAACATCAACAGTGAAACCAGATGCAAGAGAGATTTGTGGTTAAATCCCAGGGGGGTTGCCGGCAGCTTTAGGCTGTTATAAAGCAAGTCAGTCAACCCGCCATTTTGATTTTCTTCACTTTAACCAGATGACATTGGTCCGACAAGCAGAATGCACTGGGAAAAATGTAAGTACTCCATGTTCATGTTTTTTTCATACATGATCTTTGAAAACTTTACATCATATTCAAGCAAGTTGATTACATCAGCTTGAATTTTGGTAACAGAGGCAGGGATTTTAACAGTTATTGAGATATGTGTCATTTTTGTATAGTTTGTGTGTTTTTTTAAATACAACTGTGTTTAGAGGAGGGGGGCACAAGTCAACATATTTAATGTACAGCGCTGCAACATACCCTTATAAAGATGTATTAATGTTCAGTTTATGGGATAATCATATAAATCATCCAATTGAGTACAGAATACATGTTAAGTATATCCACTGTAAACATACTGTTTAGAACAGTGTACAATGTCAAAGTCAGTCAAAGTCAGCTATGTGCTGGACATACAGAGAATAAGTTTACATTTTGGTTTTAATGATTTTTGGAATAACAAACAGCAGTACAGACCCCCCTCCTCCTGCTGTTTTTTTTTGCTGTCTGAAAGAGGAAGGTTGCATTTGAACGCTGGCGGCGTGTTGCCATTGGCCATAATCTTGATATGCAAAAGACAGTAGGGTCCCACCACAGTAAAACCCTGCACAGCTGTGGAGCTTCCTCTTTTGTGTTGATTGAGTCCCTGTGCATGTGCCATGGTGATTGTTTGTCAGTGTGCACTCATGTGTAAAAACAGAGAGGCCAAAAACAAAGTTTCAGTGCAAAGATTTCTAACACCTCAATTTGCACTCATGCCATTCGGTTTTTTTTTCACAATAAAGACTTTCATGTCCAGATTCCTCCAGTATTACCAAACTTTTTCTAAAAGCAACTTTGTTATCTCCACTGTTTGAACAGTGACTTATATGCCAGGCACTTTTGCTGTTATAAATCATTTGCCAGCATAGGAGCCACTCCCCTGTGTGCAGCACACTCCTTAAGTCCTTGCTCAGGAATCTGTTGGCCGTGTGACAGCCTTACTCCCTGACCTCCATGTAACTGTACAGCACCTGTCACATCTGCACCTTTGAGACACAGCAGCACCCTGTGTGCGGCTATGCTGTATGTTATTCGGGCCATAAACAAAACTTGTACTCTAAAGAAAGAAGCTTGACATGTGATTCTTAAAAATGTTTTCATTTCATAAATAAATCTGACAAACTAAAGAAATCTATCTAGAGGAAAGCTAATAAAAACAGTATACTGGCAAGTATAATCAGAATGTACATTTTTGGCATGTGTCATGGCTTACATTTAGAGTGTACTTTATGGAGGATAAAAATTCTGAACAACACTACAGAGAAGCTGATTTGCTATATAGACCCAATGAGACCTTATTTTGGAAAGTAAATATGAATATTTTGGCAACAGAATAATTTTTAAATCCACCAGAATGTTTCAAGCTCTCTATAGAGCAGAAAATCTGGGCACAGCCCCCAAATAAGTACATGACTTGACTTTAATAGAACTATATATGCACCATGCCCAAATTCCATCAGAGAACATTAACTCAGGTTAACTGCTAGTAAAAGTTCCTCCAGTAGATGGGTAGATTTTCTTCTGTGACTCTACTGTTTTGTTTGTTTTTGTTTTGCTAAACTGTAGCGTTGCTTTACAGTTACCTAAACCAAGCCCAGCATTAAGCTAACTCATTCCAGTATTCTGGCTCACTGTGGAGGCAGCGTGAAGTTGCCATATTGGTCAGATCAGGTTGTGTCACAACTGTGCCATATTGATTTAAACATGTTCTGACTGGAGGCATAAAACCACCATACTGCCTGTGGGAACAAGCCATTTTATTTTGAAATAGCTTAACCCTGCACCAGAACAGGCTTAACTGTTTGCTAGCATCAACTCCTTAACCGATCCCCAACAGTGAGACACACACACACTGCATTAATATATCACACCTGATCATCACTGTCACTTGAAGGACACCTTCAGAAAGTTGGGTTTCTCACCAGTAATCTTACCAAATAAGTCCCATACTAGTCAGACTTTTGGGATTTAAAATGACAAGACATTTTTCATCACTTTTTTTAATCTCTTGACACCCTCAGGGAATTTCACAGGGCCTGGGGGCTATCATAGATCACCGGCAGACGGCTTGTTAGCTCAACAGCATCAAAGTATTGAACTTTTGACCTTTGCTGTCACTCAAAGATGGATCTGAGTGTGTGTTTGTGTGTGGCATCAGGGCAGGAGTAGAGACAAGAACTGGCCAGTTGTTGTAGATAATCTACAATTACAATGAAATGGCATGCAACGGTGATTGATAAGTTTCTGGCCTAAAGGTATAAAGAAACAGAAGCAGATGCAGGGATGTAGTGTATTCGTGTGTATGTTGCAAGCTCCTGCGAGAATTACGTAGTAATCTGTCTGTTTACCTGATCTTTACTGTGCTCTCTACACGTTACTGAAACCTCTGTTTACTCCATCAACACAGCTTCTCACCTTCCACTCTGAAAGCAGTTGCTGCCTCTCTCCCTGCCTTTTCCTTTCTGACGTTGTCCTTATAAGCTGAATCTGGCAGAGTTCTCTGCCGGTTGCAATGTTAACTCAGCGTGAGTTCAGTCTAACAGTAGGCATGGGATGGTTCAGGAATCCAAACATAAATCCAAACCGTTTGGTACACGTGTCTCGGTTCGAGTGTGTGCTTTGTTCAGGACACATCAAGTAATGCAGGGAGGCACAGTATCTCTCGCAGAGCTACACATCTAATGTAAATACTGTCATTCATTAAAATACACCAGTAAAGTGTCATACACCAGTGAGTACACTGGAGGCTATGTGGGTAAAGTGTCTTGCCCAAGGACACACAACAGTGACTAGGGAGGAGTTGGGATTGAACCACCAACCTTCCAGTTATTGGACCCTGCTAACCCTGCTATACCACTGAGCCACTGCTGCCTACAGATCTATAAGGATGAATACCAATGATGAATTTTGGGTGAAAAGGTTGCTTTCATACCTACAAGCGTCTTTGCGCAGTATATTTCATCGTCAAAAAAGTGACACATTTTGTGTCCAAGTGAAAAGGAACTGAGCCAAGGGTAAACCTCAATGTTCATGTTGTCATAGTTAAAATGAAATCCTGACTGCTGAAAAAACAAACAGCAGGCTGCTTTCTTAATATCTAACGTTCTGTCAACTTGTCCAATCACTTTGACCTCCTACTGATGCAGATGTTTACAGAACTGTAAGTTTTCAGCTCTTTCTCTGCTGTCCACATGATTGATATGACAGCTTGTGTCACAGTGCACAAACTGCCTTAAGTGTCGTGCATGTGATCTTACTAACTTAGGTGTAGTTTGTGGCTTCTGGCTGATTAGGTTCTGAGCAGTTTTACATGTGCAGTCTAGTTCCTCTGAGTTTATCCAAAGGGGCTCTTGCTGGTAGATCAGATTTCATCTCATGCTTCTACTTGCAGAAAGTCATGGTTGTTAATATTTTGATGAACTCTGAGAACTCAGGCTGAGGTTCTGTCAGTGAAACACCTTCATATTGCACAATATAAATTTGTTGCATTTTTCCGTGCTCGCTCACCTCACAGAATTGACACACAATAAAGCAGTTGAAAGTCAAGCCTTAATTAAAAACAATTAATTAAAAGCGTGGGCCCACACCACGGTCTTTGGCTGGGAAGGTACTATTAGTACTAGTTAGTGTTGTTTGTAATTAATGTTATCAGTTAAATTTTTTGTGATGTGATCTTGGCTAAACATGGACTTCTACTGTACATCAATATGCTATGAGGGAATAAACTACCATTTATGGTAGAGACCATAAATGGAAGCAGGTGATAAGTCAGTTCCTGCAAGTCTTTGATGCTACGTCCATGTCTTACACTTTTCACTAGCTGCTTTATTCACTCTGCTCTGGCTTCCCCAGCATCACCATCAGCCCTGGGCAGAACCAGACCATACCAAGGAGTTCGAGTCAGAGACCCAGTCAAAGAGCTGCTGAAGAGAAAAAGGAGTCTGGAGCTGCAAAATGCCAAGACAATGCAACCTCCAGTGGTGAGAACACCATTGATACATGTGGTTACATTTATAATCAATTAATCAGCAGGTGCTGGTTCTCTGTACCTGTATTACTGGGTTTTTAGCCATTAATCAAGCAAGCAGAACAGGAATTACTAAAATAACAATAACAAAAATCTGAGAATGTGCTTAAGATTCAGAATATGGAATAACAAAATAATAATGTAGTCAGATTTAGAATAGGAGATTTGTTAAAACAAAAGAAACTAGACCTGCTTGAGTGTCCTGTGGACATTTGACCTCTTATCCATTATGTACACTAACAAACCAACCTCAGTGTGCAAGGGTGTTCAGGCAGGGATGAGTGGTTCTTAGGAAACATTTTACTGAAACACACCTGTGATTGTGCATGCCAACACATCCTTGAGAAGTATACATTGCAGTGGCATTAGCTGGCTTCAATTTACTGTCAATTTATGGACTAGCAAAGATGGAATAAAGATGAAATCTTCAGAACTGCCATACAGCAAATAAAATTGTACACAAGTACTGCAAAATGACAGCTGAAGTTTGTTTTGCAGGAAGTAATTTGGCCTTTAGGTGACAAATTACACTAAGTAGGTAAAAGAAAGGGCCCCTGTGTGGCCATTAGGATGTCAGGGCCCAGGGCCTGCTCCAGAGAGCAGAAGGGGATTTTGTCATTATATAATCCAGGTGTTTTTCCATGACAGTTACAGCCTTTCCCAGCATGGCTCCAGGGCTGGGCACATAGCCCTATGCAAAATAACTTGCAGCCCTGCCAAAGAGCCCTCCCACATGCTATTTATTACACCAGCCCGACAAGAGGGGGATAGCAGCAGGATGTGCACACGCAGACACACATATACAGGAATCTTGACTCACACCATGCTAAGTATAGTTGTATGTTTTCTTACAAAAATTAATTCTGTGGAAAGATTTGTGAAGTAGTTCAGTGTAGTTCGACAGAGCTGTCAGAACAGTGTACTCCACAGGATTATCAATGGATGTTCACAGTCATGGACCTGTGTTTACCATTATCCTGCTTCAGTAAAGGGAAAACGAGTGGTAGTCTTTTGAGAGGTTTCATTCTAAACTATGTCATGGCACAGTGACTTTCACCATTGTTAGCTGGCAACCTATCAGTCTCAACATGACTCCTGGCAGTCCAGCCTGGCCAAGCTGTAAGTCATAATTTTCAGTATGGATAGGCTTGTTCAGTAGTAGTGATCGGAACTGTGAGATGCATTGGGTTTTACGTTCCATATGTTCCAGGCTGCTGTATACCTGGTTGCTCTTGCTCAAGAAGATTTAGGGATACTGCAGGATGGAAAGATATTATTCTCCAAAAAAGAAATGTAACTAGTTACAAAAGAGGTGAGCTTTGATGCACAGATGGGTGTTTTAAAGGTTCCACATAGTCTGCCATGCTCAGCCTGAATCCTTAGTAAAGCATAATTAGCATTTATTTCTTCTCTCTAGCCTATTTTCAAAGCAGCATACTGATCCACACATTGCATTAAGTTATTAAATATGAATATAAAAACATTTCTTCACCTATCTCTAGTAGTAACATGCCATGCAGGTAGTTTTAGGTTCATGAGCCCAGTGTTAAAGATATGTTACTGTTCACGTCTGGTGATGGTGAAAGCTACAGATGTTCCTGTCTTTATATCAGACAACAACAGACTAAGATGCACAAGCAAACTTTACTTCTGCACTCAGTGTATGGTAAAGCAAATAAAGTGTGTTCTTCTGTGTACATTATCATAATTAAAAGCTTTATTCATTAAGTTAAATAATCCCTCAGTGTCCAGCATGACAGTAAGTCATCTTCTGAAGAGTGCAATCAGGTAACTGATCTGTCCTTCTTGACTGACTGCTGGAAATCTCCACCTGTAACACTAACCAGCTTCTAATTCTGCAGTCTGACAGGCACCGAACAGCACATGCCTGCCCATATTGCCTTGCAGCTGGCTGACTGCAGGCAGCAGGATACATTACAACCCCTGACACGCGCTGTCACTTCTGCCTCCCATTTCTCTCACTGCAGATATTATTCTGTGGCCTACCACTGCCTGTTACACACTTACCACTTGAAAAGCCACTCAAAACGTATTTAGAGCCAAGACAAACAACATACCATAGAAATCATTATTAACAAAGAATAAAAAAGACAAAGAAGTTACATTTGTAGCATTAGTGTTAAATAGTTTTCGTTGATTTGGTATGACACATTCTGAAGTCCTCTGAACAATAGACCCTGAAAGAACATGAATAAGAAGAAAAGTGGACAACACATGGTTATTATTGTATTATTGCACAGTCTCTGTGCCAGAGACGCTCACACAGCTTTAAGTGCGTGTCACTATGTTTTTTGTTTTTTATACTCAGTAATACCATAAATGTATCATTTGTTTTGCAGCACATAAACGCCATAAAACACATCCTCCTACAAATGGCAACCAATATGCCAGGTTGTATATCAATTATATATACAACCTGTATATATTTATATAGTTGACATGTATGAAGTTCCTTTAATAAAAAGTAAGTGTTGTCAGTTCCTATATGGTGGACTATGCGGCAAATATACTACAAAATAAAAGCATTGAAGTCGAAAGGCCTTCTTGGGGTTAGCTCAGTGTTTTTACTCTGTTTGCCAGATAATATCTACTCAGCTCAGTCGTTAACACTGCAGGTACTTAGACCTGTCTGGCCTTTTGAAAAAAAAAAAGAAAACAAGAAATGTAGACATCCCTCTTGACCCCACAAAGAGTTGGCAAAGGCTTTAGCAGCTATGCTTCCTGAGCTTTGGAGCTATGCTTACAAATCCTGTGTATCCTTTCCTGTGTTAATGAACTGAGAGGGTGTGAGAGTTCAGCATTTCAACTGGTGTCCATTATCTTCAGAGACACCATCTGAGTATTGTATACACAATTTTACTTGATGTTTGTAAAGATCTAAGATCTAAAGAAAGATCTTTTGACTCTTAAACTTTAGAGAATTTGTTCTGCTCACACCTGGATGTTAATGGTACAGGTCAACAATGCAATGACACAATTGTGCTTCTGTAATTATTGATATGTAGACCTCACTTTCTTCATTGGCTGTTTCTTTTCAGGATGTGGTTGGCAGCCAATCATCATTTACACAAGGTACATGTGTCACCTGCACATTTTAAACAATCACAACAAATAAATTAACCAGAGGAAGTACAGTGTGTCTCTGCATGTGTTACAGACACACAATCTCTTTGTTATTCAGGCATCTTTGGCTCTGACGCTGCAGCCAGTCCTCTAGCTGAAGCACCTCCCACTGCCACTGGCGATGGGGGTCTGCAGTGTGCAGGGTGGAAGGCTGCACCCCCTGTCAGCAATGCTGGGCTGCAACCTTCTGTGATACCCTGGTCCTCATCTGAGTACCACCAGCAGGACCCCTCAGCCCAGACTCTGGCCTACCCAGCCACCCCTGCCCTCACTGCTGATGTGTATATGCCGACTCTGTGTCCTAGCTACACCATGCTGACCTATACACACGCACCACTGCTCACTAACTTTGGGGTAAGTGACACTAGACTCAATTGTAAAGAAGATTTGGAGGTAAGAGTGAACTGGACAAACTAGTGTCTCTGATATGTTTCTTTATCATGCCTTCATCAAAGTTATTAAGAAAGAGAGCTCTGAAGGAGTGGAAACATTCATTTAACTCTTTTTTAAAAGTCAGACTCTTTGGCAGAACTTTGAACTATGCAGCCTCTTTGGAACATTTATATCTTTGCAGTCATGAAGCGATACATTTAGCTTTCAAGCATTAAATGGTGGATTCAATGAGCCAAAGGGGTGATGCTACAGCAGCTTTGCTTTCCAAAACAGCTGCTCATCCAGGTCATCAAGGGTTTTCTCACTTCTACCATTTTATATATGGATGCATGGTCAGTGTCCAAAAGTGTCACATATGAAGCCGACGTCCATCACTCCAATGTATTCAGCAGATCATGTTGTAGAGTCCCTAAGTCCCCTAAGTCCCTAAATGCTAAGAAGCTAATAAGGTAGTGAGAGCAGTGCCACTTTTCTCATTTTTTTTTCTGGTCAACCAAATTCTATTTAGTCACCTTTGTGCTCTATAGCTGCTCAATCCTAGAGTATGCTGGGAGCATTTAGGCTTTTTTTAGGGGAAAATCCTTTTCTAATCATACAATTTAGTGAACACTGGGTTGTTTGTATAAAGTTAGAAGAGATCAGATGTTTATCTTTTCATGCTTTAACTTTTTGTAGTGATTTTATCATTGTTTCAGACCATACCAGTGGCCCCAGCCCCAACCTCCCTTCCTCAAATGGATCTCCCAGACTCTGGGCTGACTTACCTTCCCTGGGGGCAGCCCCTCACCACCATATCTACAGTGCCAAATCCAGGGGTCCAGTTTGCTCCAGGCTCTGCAACCCTGCCAGGGTCACCTCTAGTTCACATGCCCTTGTCCATGTCTTTGACCACCATGATCCCACAGCTGGAGACCCAGGGGGAAGACACTCAGCCACAGGTTTTGGACCTCCCACAGCACCCAGACCATCAGCAAGGTCAACCAGTGAATGACGATCCAGAAGTAGAGCCACAATCACCAAACCTTCTGGACAAACTCCTGGAGGACCACAAAGAAAACAATGAAGATGGAGATAAAGACACATATAGCAGTTCACTTTTCATAACTGGTGTCTGAAAATAGGGCCATGTTGCTATAGAGTGCAGATTTCCTGCATACATGTAAAAATAGACAGAGGTGTGGCACTTACTGGTTGTTTTTCTGTATTATTTCATGTCAACTTTTTTGCTGTTTTCTTTTTGCTCTAATGCAAATGCTTAAAAATATTGCTCACAAATTGCAATGTCATGAGACAATCAAATCTGTCATTCATTACTCAAGAAATGATCATTACCATGCACCTTGCACTGCTTCCATTTTTTGCTACTAGCTAATGATTTCTTCAAACCAGGAAAGAAAAAAGTGACTTGGACTTGTGGGAGCATGTTGACCGAGAAGGAACTGGCAGTACCACTGTCAATATTTAAATGAGAAAAGAAGTTTTTTTGACACATAATACATCAGGCAGGGGATTTTTTTATCAGAAAATGTGATTTAAGACTTAAGGAACTTTAAAAATTACTCATGCCTTCTGTGATAAACAATAACAGCGTGAGAAATAGGATGTCGCGTGAGGCCAGTGAACATGTGGTTTAAATGGATTCTAAACTCAGACTGCATAGAATGTTGTCACTGTTGCTGAGGACTTTCACTTGCTCTTGGCAGTGGAGCCCTCTTTTGCCTCAGGGGTTTCCCCCAAGGAGAAACGGATAATCGTGAGGGGCCTGCAACTCCTCTGTCAGATACCACACCTGGAAACACCTGAGATCGTATCACAGGGAGAAAAAACGCTCATCTGCTCATGTGATGTAAAAAGTGAACAGAGGTTGGCTTTGGCACGATACAAAACCGTGAGAGTGATTAAACAAATGCTGAGAGCACATGGGTGGTCAACAAAGCTAGGTCATTCATATTTATATAATGTGCATTTTTGGAACTAAAGACATTTTGGAAAGACATGACAGATGTATTGTTTTATTTATCAGTGTCAGTGTTAAGATCTTTAATGATTTGGTGTGTGAACATATTTCATACATGCCTACCAGAAATGTTGTGATGCTTGCTGCACTGAACTGGAAAAACAGGAGAGCAGGATAACCTGAAACCATTCAATTCCCTAGAAGAGTTTTTGTTTATTGTCAGATTCCAGTTGCCACATGTTAGTCAAATATACTGTGTATAGTGGAAAACTATAACATCAACTAACTATAGTGGTAGTTTTAGCTGACAATAGTCATCTAATATTCAGTCCAGGAACTGCAAGTTTGATGCAGGGTATTACTTCCACAATAATTACTTCTTCTTCTTCTTTTGTGACTTTAGAATAAACTTGCAGCACTGAAAAAGACAAATGATGTGAACATTTTTTACATGCCTAAGTTTTACTACAGTTTACCTTCAGGTTACATCAAGTCACATGCAAAGATCCATCACCACTTGAGTATATGAAGGTAACAGTGAGGAAATTATCTTAAGGTCACCCTGCTCAAGAAAGCACATGTACAGGCCCGCCAGGCCAATTGTGTGGTGGTCAGATGAGACCAAAATCCAGCTCTTTGGCATCACCCTTAACTTGCTGTGTTTGGAGAAGAACGCTGCCTCCAAGAACACCGTCCCCACCATCAAACATGGAGGTGGAAACATAATGCTTTGGGGGTGTTTTTCTGCCAAGGGGACAGGACAACTGCATCGCATCAAATGAGGATGAATGGGGCCATGTACCATCAAGTCTTGGGTGAGAACCTCCTTCCCTCAGCCAGGCTATTGAAAATGGGTCATGTGTGGGTATTCCAGCATGACAATATTCAAAACACACAGCCAACAAAGGATTGACCAAGAAGAAGCATTTTAAGGTCTTGGAGTGGCCTAGTCAGTCTCCAGATCTTCATCCCATAGAAAATCTGTGGAGGGAGCTGAAGGATTCAGTTGCCAAACATCAGCCATGAAACATTAGTGACTTGGAAAGGATCTGCAAAGAGGAGTGGGACAAAATCCCCCCTGAGATGTGTGCAAACCTTGTGGCCATCTACAAGAAACATCTGGCCTCTGTGGTTACAGACAAAGGATTTGCCACCAAGTACTAAAGCACGTTTTGTGAAGTGATCAAACACTTATTTCATTCATGAAAATGAGAATTCATTTATAACTTTTCTGAAAGGCATTTTTCTGGAGTTTTGTTCTGTCTCTCACTGTTCATATAAACCTAACATTGAAATTTCTTTTTTAGTGGGCAAACTTACTAAATCAATAAGCAATAAACAGCAATAAAAATCAGCACTAAATCACTTTTTCCCTAACTTTATTTCAATCAGGAGAGACTAAATGTTTAGATGAGAAAGTTATTTATTGAAGTACAATGAATGAATGAATTGTGCTTTGGCGTTCTAGACCCTGATGCGATGACCGACATCCGAAGGGGGAAAGGACAGGAGATGAGGCCGCTTAGGCAGGAATCCCCCCGGGTCTAGACCTTGGGGTGGTGAAGGAGCAGAAGAGCAGGGGATAAGAGGCCTTGCCCTGATGAGGAACTGGTGGTGCTTGGGGTGGAGGAGGGTTGCCGAAATCGATCTGAAAGACAGCTGGAGAGGAGATGGAGAAATTTTAAATGAATTGCTGAGCGGTGATTGGGCAGGAGAGGGACGGCTCGGCCGCTGATTGGTGGGGGAGTTGCTCTATATTAACCAGATGATTAAGTGGGAGGCAGAGAGAGAAAAGGGTGAGGGAGAAGGTGAGATAAGTGTGAGGAGGATGATAAGGGAGAGGTGGTTGGAAGAAGTGATGAAAGTGAAGATAGTCTTCCTGATTGAACTTGCACTAAGAGCTTCATTACAGCTATACAACATGCATTGTGTACGGTTATAGCCTACTGGTTGCATTTTATATTATATATTTGAACTAGTTACCACTCCCTGTGTACAACTGACAAAAAGCAGAGAATCTAAAAGTAAAACAAACCAAACCAACACTGGAAACATGGTAGATGCAGGAACAGACATGGGGCAAAAACATCAGCATGACACAGTTTGCACAAATAAGGACTAAGGGAAGAACAATACTTAAATACACAACCGGAACCAAGACACAGGTAAAACAAATTAGGACGAGGCAGGTAGTCACAATGGAGGGAAAAACAGAAGGTAAAACAAAAAGGGAAACACAAGGAAATCAGATTTTCTAAATAAAACAGGAAATTCCATGATAACAATCACAAAACACCAGAAACACAAACTAGGAAAAACAAGAAGTCAAAGGAATACAATGCCAAACAGATTGGGGATCATGACATTTACTGGTTAAAATTTGCAACTAATGTTAGCTTCAAGTTTACCAATGGTCATGGAGCAACATGGAGAACCACCAAACTAGAGTCAACAAGACTGTATGGTCGCACAGGCAGCGTGCAGTTGCAATTGACAGCACCAAGAAAACTGGTCCATATCTCCTTATTTTATATGGCCAAACCAACCAATCAAGTGTTAATAAAACATTAAATACTTCTTTATTTTTCACACTTGGGATGAAGACAGGCTATTTGGCTTTAGAAGGGCATGGGAGGGCATGCACCCCTTTCACCTTTACAGTCAGACAGCTGCAATGAGACTCACCTAATTGACTGATAATAGAGATGACTCAAAGGTAATTGGAAAGTGAGACAACTGTAACTATTTATAATGGAGTAGCAGAGAGTACACATGACACAACATGACATCTGAACATGAAATTCCAAGGGGGGCGCAAAGTACTGTGTGTATACAGTCTCCTCAGGAAGAGAGTGTTGTTGGATCCTGGGGCACAATCTTTCGCAAAAAGCTCTGGCAGAACCTCTGTGTTCCCCACCCAAGCGTGCAATCAAAGGCGCTGCACAGGCTTGTTTCTGTGAATGCCTCTTGGCCCCTAAGAGCGAGCACTTTGCTCTCCAGGGGCTCACACCAGGAGACTGGAGCCCTGCAGCCCTGACTCTGTCTCTGAAATGAAATTTAATATAGACTGATGCACTCAAAGGAGGAGACAGAAACCACTATAAGCTACGGGCACCGCATTACTTTTTAACACCATCTTTGATGGACACTGAAGACAAGTGACTGTAAACTGTGTCAGCAAGGCAGCAGAGGATCAATTGTTGCTTTGATCCACTGGGCTTTTGTTGAGTTTTGCACTTAGCTGGTGCAAAAGACTCCAAGAACAACATACGCTAACTCAATGACTCATCAGATAATTCATTTGACAGGAATGAAAGAGAGTTGATAGCTGAGGAGTGATGCATGAGAAGGAGTTGATACAAAGCGCCTTTTAAATTCACACTAATGGTTGATTTAAATTTGCTGCTGTCCTAGACACACGATCATTTTCATGAGGTGTTGACACACCCATTTTTTGACAACATACAATTTCACACTTATATGTTATTGTTTAGAGTTTTAGATTGATTTGATTTTTTTCGATTTCGTATGATTGTCATAAAAATGTGAATTTATACCACTTCTCTGAGAACATTATTTACATGAGATTAAATAAAATCTAACTCTAAACTGCATTTTTTTTCTGATTATGTCATTCACATTGCATTTGATAGCAACATTGAACACAAAATAATTGGATTAAAAGTTATGTTCATGTTTATGCGCATAAATCAAATGTGTTTGTTAGTGACGTGAAGAAATCAATTCTCTTTTTAAAACCTGCATCATACCTTTACCATTGAATTACCATTCATCATATGTCTGAAGGGACATTACATTATTTTCCGCATTTTTTTTATTTTTTTTTATTTTTTATTTTAGATACTGTATTAATCCCAGAGGGAAATTCGTTACGGCTATATGACACTGCTTGTGCAGTGTCATACAGCCGTAACGAATTTCATTCCTGTCAAATGATTTATCTGATGAGTCATTGAGTTAGCGTATGTTGTTCTTGGAGTCTTTTGCACCAGCTAAGTGCAAAACTCAACAAAAGCCCAGTGGATCAAAGCAACAATTGATCCTCTGCTGCCTTGCTGACACAGTTTACAGTCACTTGTCTTCAGTGTCCATCAAAGATGGTGTTAAAAAGTAATGCGGTGCCCGTAGCTTATAGTGGACTTAACAGCATGACTAGCAAGGCGCGCCACAGGCTAGGGTGAAGTGTCTTGCCCAAGAACACACAACAGTGACTAGGGAGGAGTTGGGATTGAACCACCAACCTTCCGGTTATTGGACAACCCTGCTATCCCACTGCTCCACTGTTGTCCTCATCCCTTTTAACATTGTAGTGTTCACTGTCCACAGGTGACCTGTCCAGGGTGTACCTCGGTGGGATAGGACAAAGCGGGTTTAGATGATGGATAGATGGTTGGATGTTTACTGTCCTCTACTGGAACTAACATGCAGCAACTAAAGACCATGGAGAGTTATAAGAGTGTCGTACTATAACACTGCTACTACTTTGTTAATGAAGACTGGGGGAAGACCAGGTGCTACATTAGACCATCAAGTGGTATAAGGTGGCATTGCCAATCTCATAAAACATATTACACAGTGTTGTGATGTATGCCACCATTGGTTCCCTCTACGAGATGCCAATGGGATTTTCCCAATAGCATTAGTGCAGTAAGTAAACTTTATTGTAAACAAAAGATATGATATTGAAACATTTTGTTTAGCGAGATAATGTTCACCATTTACACAATTTAATTAACTCATGATATATATATCAGATACAATATTAACACAATAGTTTGAACATCATCAACCTGTCATGTTTGTTCTCTGTAATGTATGTTTGCTGCATGTTTGTTCCTCTCTCTCTCTCCTTCATCCTCTCTCTGTCTCCCTCTTCTTCTCCTCCTCTACCCGGCCGACTGTCAGCAGGTTCTCCTTATGAGCCGGGTCCTGTTCAAGGTTTCACAGTCAGGTTTATTACACGTTTACACATGCCTAGATGACATATATGGCACCATTTAAACTACTGCCTTTTTTAACACATGTAAAATACACACACACACACCTATATATATATATATATATATATATATAGGTGTGTGTATACACACTACCATTCAAAAGTTCAGGGTAGTGTATATATATATGTGCGTGCATGTGTGTGTCAAAAAGTTTACATTACAATACTATTAGATTATTAGACTATTAGACTTAACAGCATATATTGTCTGTTTCACTAGCTCAAATAAGCAGTAGTGGTAATCTAATCTGATCTGAATAACGCCACAGAATTCCATAAATGCACAGCACTGACACAGTTGCGCAACCTCTTTAATAAAAGTCTGAGTAACTGTGTAAAGTTACCACAGTGATCGAATTTATGCCAGATGACTCATAAGAGTAGCAAAGGGATTCATTGGCAATATTCCTCCACTTGAACAGCTAAGAATCCATTTCCTTTTTAGATAGCTGAAGAAGGTTATATTTTACCTTCTGTGCTGTCAAACCCTGTCAACACGAAGACATGACAGTGTGTAGAATGTAACTCATGTGTAAAGAATGTATTGTTGTGATTTGTACATCACATTATGCTGATCCTTTTGTAAACACAAGCAGAAGCTATGCATTTACATTTATTGGTAATATAAACAAACATGTCAATGGATAAAACCGCCTGGCTGGTTGTTGGTGGTGAGAGGGGAAAACCCAGACATTTCCCAGGAAAACGACACACGTGTATACCAGTATCGCTGTCTGTGAGGGCAGATTTTGGCACCTTGTAGTGATGGGAATTCCGGCTCCTTTAAAAAGAGCTGGCTCACTAAAAAGCCTTTCAGCTCTCATGTGGCTCCTTAGATTTTTTGTTGTTTAATTTATTTTCAAAATGTATTATCAAAACGTATGTAAAAGTATTTGTGACATGAATTAGTAGTGTAGAAAGCATACATCCCTAATATTTGTATGGCTTATATTACTCAACAAATTGCTACAAAAAATACAATATAAAGTACAAAAACAATAGTTAAGCCAATCCAATGTCTGAGTGTACCTATAAAAATGTGACTATTCAGTGAAACAACACAAGGCTTAGAGGTCAGGTTCACTGCACTGATGGATGTACAGCACTAATGTGCCTGTGCAGGTTAATTGTTCTCTCTCTTTGTCGTTCATTTGCGTCTCCCTCCCTCCTGTTTCTTTCTGTGTATATGTGCGTGTGTTGTTACCTTCATATTTAGTATTGACATAAATGAAGATGTACAAGTCTTCTGTAATGTAACCCAATGATTTTCTGAACAGCAGGTCTGAAGCCCACAATGATTCCTATTTGTTAATTCACACAGTATCAGTGAATGAAGCTGTGGTGATCTGTCATTCAAAGTGGCCACAACCTTTAGTTGAATAGATTGCTAATAGAGGAAATGTACATATAATACTACTATGTACTAATGTACTAATAAAGGATTATCTTATCTTATCTTACATGACAGCAAGGCGTACAGTTAGCCTTAGACCTAGTGTGTAGCACAGCTATGCTGCTCTAGGCCTATGTTGTCGGGTGGCACAAACACGATCCTCTATGCAGTTTCCCTCTCACCCTCTGACCTCTCCTTAGTCTGGATCATACTGGGTAATATCGTCTCATAATCTGTGTTTACTGTCTTCCTCGTAGTTTTGTGCCTCGCTCTCACCCTCTCTCTTTGCAGGTTTCAAGACCTGCATGCTGACCTGCAGTCTGGCCCCTGATCTCTCCTGTGCTCATCGACTTCACCAGCCCCTGCTGCTCATCTTTGCTACCAAATTACTATTCCTACTTATGGACTGATGATATATACAGATATCTATTACAATATAATCACTTTCATCTTGCTGTCATGTTTGCTCTGTACTGTATCATGTTTGTATCATGTTTGCTCCTCTCTCTCTCTCCTTCATCCTCTCTCTCTCTCTCTCTCTCTCTCCTTCATCCTCTCTCTCCTCTCTCTCTCTCTCCTTCATCCTCTCTCTCTCTCTCTCTCTCTCTCTCTCTCTCCTTCATCCTCTCTCTCTCTCTTTCCTCTCTCTCTCCTCTCTCTCTCTCTTTCCTCTCTCTCTCTCTCTCTCTCTCTCTCTCTCCCTCATCCTCTCTGACTAGCAGCAGGACTGGTTCTTCCTTAAGTTGACGGGTCCTGCTCAAGGTTTCTTCCTCTTAAAGGGAGTTTTTCCTTGCCACAGTGCTCTTAGGGGGGTTCCTGTGAAGCGCTTTGAGACAATGTCTGATTGTAATATGCGCTATATAAATAAAACTGAATTGAATTGAATTGAATTTATTTTACTTATAGCCATAGGAATGAGATCTAAAACGTGGAAACACATTTTCAGCACTTCCAGTTCCTCTGAAGTCAGCTGGGTTTCCAATGTGATTAACTTTGGAGTTTATTTTCTGCAGTATTCCAAAAGTTGGAATGGAATGCTAACTATCTATATATTGCTACCATTATTTATAGTTATAACATTCCATATGGGTATAGTTATAGATATAACTATCTGTAACTAACCAAATGTGTTTTTGTTCTATGCCGGGTTTCCACTGTGTGATTTTGGGCTGTCCCAGATGAAAGACGACCATCATAGGAAAATCGGACTAGGCTAGACTGGCTGAAGTGGCCACTAGACTACTGCATTTTTTTTTTTACATTTCAGCACCTGCTTGATACAGAACAGTGAATCATCAGATAGTATATAAAAATGTTACAAGTGTTCTGCACGTCTTGTACAGAAAACATTATTGCTTCTTGCACATTGGGGTTTTTCATCTGCAGTAGGAGCAGTGTCTACAGCAGGACTAGTGCTGGCCAGTGCAGTCATGCTGAGGCCTGTTCTTCTATCTTAGCTCCTAGAAAAAACATAATGTGAAGATTATCCTTAAACAGTACAACATGCCACAGATCAAGATAACAAGACCCCAAACAAAAAGCTGAGCAGTTCCAAAAGAGGTGTTGTCTTCTTACGCATTTATTTCAAACAGAGGGTATCTCTACAGTTATCTAATGAGAGGGGCAATGCAGGTCCAAATACTTAAAGAGATAAAGAAGAGATCTGCAACAATCTCCCATTTTATCTGTGAGTTAGAAATTCCTTTCAGGTAACCTGTGTCCACATTGTCCATATTTTCCTTGGGTTTCTATAGAACTTCGGGAAAAGGCCATTTCCCCTGCAGAGAGTGGTTCCCGGGAAGAAGCAAACAGGAAAAAAAGACAACAAACAACTTCTTACAGCAAGATGTTTATGTGAAAAATATGAGCCTAATGGTGTTGACTGTCCCACTTCCACATAGTAAGTGTGTTCACCCACCACTTACCTTCTGTTTGATGTGTAAATACTACTTTCCTGTCACTTTCTGTCTGCGGCAGTGTGATCGGCCAACACTCATTTTGTTATCAGGCCTGGGTGTGTGTTTTGGTGTTATGTACAGAAAATATGAATGAGTGTAAACAGCCTTTGATTTACTCAATGAAGAAACACCCTCTGGTATGAATACACAGAAGCAAAGGGCTGGTTTATTGCGAAATACAATGTGATGTTACTTACTGTGCTCGCCATCCAACCTTCCAGCAGGTGTGATAACACTTTATGAAAAGGCTGCCAAGGTTTAATGCTAAATGTCATATCCAACAAACAGACGAGTGTTGTTAACAAGCCCTCATAAAGGCTCTGAATCTGCTGTGTGAAGATTAACTAGGACACATGAAGCACTGTGCACAAAGAGAAGTCTGATCATAAAACTTCAAAGGATACTCAGAAATGTTGAAAACCATGTAGAACATCATGTTTATCATATTAGTGTACATTCCAGATGTAATTTACAGCTGGAGTCTCAAGGTGACGTAGCTGATAAAAAACAGGATTTGCTTGTTATTACCAATGTCCAAATGGACCAATGTTACCAATGAATAGTGCTACTATACAGAGCATACAATATAGCATTTTGACTATTGTCAAATATGAATGCATTTTCTGTTACGTTGCCAAGTAATATCCTCTACCTACCACCAACTTTTTCCAACTGTCGCCATATTTGTACTGCCTGAGTCCAGCTAAATCCTGGTTAATTCCAAATAGAGGCAAAGTGGTGGAACCCAAGTGAAGCAAAGGATGGCAGGTGGTTTCGTCAGCAGGAAGCTTGTGACGAAAAGTAGAATATGTAGTCAGAACATATCATATATGTATGTAATCATATACAATATCAGAGGTGCAAGCACTTCACTTAAAAGCCGTTCCATAACTTTTCCACAACTAATATGCTTGTGTAATTTGCCTGCTTGCAAGTGATTCTATCATCATAGCATTCATAGTGTAGACATACATAGACTTTTACTTCCTCTCCTCTTTCTGACTTGGTATATTTACTCACAATGTAAGCTTGGCGTGGTGTTAGCAAATACATTTTTGGGAATATCCATGGATCATAGACTTCTTTGATATGTCTTTGGTGATTCTGCACATTTTTATGACATATTTACTACATATTCCGTCTTTAAAGTTGACTTAAAGAATTCACTCTGTTCAAACTTGTACCAGGCTATGAACACGTTTATTTCTGCTGTAATGTTGGACATTTTAACATTGAGGTCTATGGGGATTGACTTACCACAGGACCCAGACCCCAGAGGCCATAGTGGTAACTGCAATTGTGACACATCTACACTGGCTTCATTATCTTATCCTCATGCATTCTGTCCTGAACTGAAACCGCTTTTGTGAGCTAATTTGCGACAAGCTGAGAAAGCCTCAGGCACTTCTGGCAAACTCAACTTTTCTCCTCATAGAAAACCTTTATAAGTTCTCTGAAATATATTGTTATAAAGTCATGTTCATATAATCATGTTGACAACAGTTTTACTAATATACATTCGCATGAATTAGCAATAGATAAATTGCTAAAGCGTGAAAACACAAAGAATTGTTTAAGATCAGAAAAGAGAAGCAGTGGAGGAGGCATTACATATTAAATCGCAATACCTTTCTTTAATCCCATTTTGGTGGGGGAATAGGAGGGGGGAGGGGGGATACTTAAGGAACTACTGCACTACATGTACTCGACCCAAGGAGGGCGCCAGATATGTAAACACTAAACACTGTTTTTTGACAAAACCGGTGAGGAAACCGGTCTCATTAAACATTTTCCTGGTGTTCAGAGGTCACAGTTGCTATAGCTGTTCCAGATTTGGAGTTTGTTGGATAATATATTATATTATATATTATAATATATTATACATGTATGACATCAACAGGACGTCAGTCCAGTTTTTGGAGATTTTTCAGAATTGGAGGAAGGTCAGGATAATACTCTAACACTAATCTTTTAATGTTACATTCTGAATCTCTACTTTGAACAGAAGTTATAGGAGCTGTAATTATTGTGTGCAATGAATTATTTCACAACACTTCACTTATCATTGCTGCCTGACTAGGTAACTGTAGTTCTGTATGTTTTCTGAATCATACAGGCTGTTTTTGCTTAAACAGTCAGACAGACCAGCACAGTGTGTTTCCTTGCATACACGCCTACAGTCAGATCAGATAAACACTGGTGAGCTGTAAAACTACCTGTAAATGAATAAGCACTTTTTTATAGAGATGGAGTATTATCCTTTAAATGCCATAAACATGTTGTCTTTGTCGGCATGCTAAAGTGTCACTGAAAGCTAATTGTGGTGCTCTGCTCAGGCCTGAGCATGAGTGTTTCTTCACACTGATTGGGTGCTGCCAAACCTCTGCAGGGGGATTTCCACAGGTGCTGGCTCAGCAAGAGTGCAAGGGATGCTCGCCAACAGGATCTGTGGAACATGTTCTATACACACGCACACATTTACACAAACACACGCACACACTTACACAAACACACGCACACATTTACACAAACACACGCACACCTCCAAACTGACATCTAGTCTCAGGAATGAGATATAGGTGTGAAGGACCCGCACCACACCCCCTGAAAAGCCTTTTGGATCCTCAGAACAGTGTTGGCACAGAATAGCCCATCTGACAACACAGGTCAAGTCACTCATACTACAGCTTTCATAACTAGATCCAACTTGCTGTTTTAATGTTAAAAGACACCAGCAGAAAGATGTTTTACATTCCTGTGCTGCAGGTTTATCTGTCTGATAATGAGTCAGAATATTAAATAAAAAGCCCATGGCTATGTTTCAGAGTAAAGTGATACTTGATTAACAAAAAGCTGGACTTTTTTAGTGACCATGTAGCTGAAGTGAAGGCAACATTCCATTTTCTCCTCAGCCAAAATCAACTAGTATTAGAACAACTGACAGTGATGACCTCAGGATCTCTTTCCAGTTGGCTGGTAGTGCCTGGTAGATACTCTAACATCCAAACCACCTCAAAGCAGCCTCTAGAGTAAAGGCACTATAACTACACTTCCTGCCATCACAGAACCACCAACCACCCATGCCCCAAAGAGACCACCTTGTATCTGCTTGTATCTGCTATATTATTCTTTTGGTCATTATCCAAATAGCACACCTATATGTAAAAATATTTCTGGTATCAACTGGTAACCTTTAGGGTCAAAATGTGCTCTGTGTTAGCATCAGGTCAAAGGAGGAGACACCATCCATGGATGTGCAAAATAGCAATTGATACTGAAGCTAGATGAGGGGTATGAGGATAGGGTCTCTTCATGGCCTGTACAAACATGGGTCTCACTCATCATGGATGCATGGCCAATGTCATGTATATAATGGCGCTTCTCATCCACGTCAAGAAATCAGAATCAGAATCAGAACTTTATTTATCCCCGAGGGGAAATTCTTTTTTGTTACAGACAAAGAAATCAAAGATAAATTGAAATATGAAATAAAAATATATAATAAATATCTAAATACCTAGATAGCATTTAAATCCCCGAGTTGTATCTAAAGAAGAACATATTTACTACTGTATAAAAACCTTTACATAGTAAAGAGCATGACATGAATGTACCAGTATGAATGTACAGTGTCTGAGTGACTGTTACAGTTCAGAGTTCAGTAGTTTGATTGAGACAGGCAGGAATGACTTCCTGTGTCTCTCAGTGGTGCATTGTGGGAGTCGGGGGTCTGTTGCTGGTCAGCACAGTGTGGAGC
Source organism: Parambassis ranga (assembly GCF_900634625.1). Classification (NCBI taxonomy): domain Eukaryota; kingdom Metazoa; phylum Chordata; class Actinopteri; family Ambassidae; genus Parambassis; species Parambassis ranga. The sequence continues at coordinate 962,328 of NC_041033.1, forward strand.
GGATGAGAGGGACAGTCCAGTATGGTCTTTATTTTGGACAACATTCTCCTCTGACACACCTCAGAGAGCCCAGGTCCTCTCCCACAACATGGCCGCCTTCCTGATGATTCTGTTGAGTCTGTTAATGTCCCTCACCCTCAGACTGCTGCCCCAGCAGACAACAGCATACATGATGGCACTGGCCACCACAGACTCATAGAACATCCTCAGCATCGTCCTGCAGATGTTGAAGAACCTCAGGTGCCTCAGAAAGTAGAGGCGACCGGCTTATCCAGGTGGGCGTAGAATCTGTTCAGCAAGAAGATTACAACTGGAGGGGATCAAGAAGTGGTTGGACCATGGGCCAGAGCTGTTCCAGGATGAGTCTTTCCAGAGTCGTTATAATGTGTGATGTCAGAGCCACGGGCCTGTAGACCTTCAAGTCGCTGGGACGCAGCGTCTTTGGAACAGGAACAAGGCATGATGTCTTCCACATGATGGGGACTCTCTGAAGACTCACACTGAGTTTGAAGACATGATTAAGGATTCTACTTCCGCTGGGGGACACAGGCTTTCAGGACCCTGGGGCTCACGCCATCAGGGCCTGCAGCTTTGCCTGTGTGGAGTCTCTGCAGTTGTTCTTCTCACCTGCTCTGTGGTGAAGGTGATCAGTGCAGGTGGGGTCGTTGGTGGCTGGTCGTTGTCGCTCAGCTGCTGAAGAGTCGTTAGCAGGGTGAACTGGGGTCACTGTATCAAATCTGTTAAAAAACAGATTCAGCTCATCGGGCCTTTCCACACCATTAACTCCACCACTGCTGCTCGACCTGTAACCAGTGATGGTCCTCATGCCACTCCACACCTCTCTCGTGTTGTTTTGCTGAAGTTTCCACTCCAGCTTTCAATGAGAACTTTCAATGAGAACTTTCAATAAGAATGTTCAGATTTTTGTTTTCGTCCTGCTGTCACTTTAACTTTTTTTTTGCCTAGATCTAGGCATAAAAACACTTACCTTATAGTGAATATATGATTCAGAGGAGGACTGGTTAAAAGTGTTGAGGTCGGATGAGACCAAAATCCAGCTCTTTGGCATCACCTCAACTCGCTGTGTTTGGAGAAGAATGCTGCCTCCAAGAACACCGTCCCCTCCATCAAACATGGAGGTGGAAACAATATGCTTCGGGGTGTTTTTCTGCCAAGGGGACAGAACAACTGCATCACATCAAAGGAGGATGGATGGGGCGTGTGTGGGTATTCCAGCATGACAATGATCCAAACCACACTGCCAGGGCAACAAAGGATTGATCAAGAAGAAGCATATTAAGGTCTTGGAGTGGCCTAGTCGGTCTCCAGATCTTGATCCCATAGAAAATTTGTGGAGGGAGCTGAAGGTTGGAGTTGCCAAACTTCAGCCATGAAACATTAATGACTTGGAGAGGATCTGCAAAGAGGAGTGGGACAAAATCCCTCCTGAGATGTGTGCAAACCTTGTGGCCAATTACAAGAAACGTCTGACCTCTGTGATTGCCAACAAAGGTTTTACCACCAAGTACTAAAGCAGAGTTCAATACTTATTTCATCCATGAAAATGGGAATTCATTTATAACTTCTGAAATGCATTTTTCTGGATTTTGTGTTTGTTTGTTGTTCTGTCTCACTGTTCAAATAAACCTACCATTGAAATTATAGACAGATCATTTCTTTGTTAGTGGGCAAACTTACAAAATCAGCAGGGGTTTAAATAACTTTTTCCCTAACTGTAAGTGGATTGAAACTTCAGGCCTGACACTGTGAACCACTAATTCATAGCTTTCTCATCAGAGGTTATTAGAGCCTTATCAGACAGCTGAAGGGGCGAAGCATGTTTCCACACAAAGATACATACGCCTTCCTTTCACTGCCTTGTTGCCAGTCCCAACATTTCTTTAGGAGGGACCCTGGAGGTAAATGGGGTGACTTGTTTACACTAAGCGATCAGAGTGAGGAGCTGCAGACAGATCAGGTTAGGGTGGATCAGACCTTGATTTCTTCAAGCTCTGCTGGTGTCAGTTAGGAGCCCTGCATTCCCCAGGCCTTTGACTTTAACTCCTGAGAGCCCTAACGTAGTCTCTGTTTGCAGCAGCTTACAGCGTGCCTTCAGGGGATTACAGCTTTGACATTCAGCTTTCAGTTAGGGCTCAAAATAATGTTAAAAGATGCTCTTTTAAGCAGACCTGACACAGCCACAATCCATCAGGCTCAGACAGAAAGGTGCATGCTCAGGTAAGGGTCAGAATTTCTGCTGAGTAAACCTCAGACACCTGGGTCTTATTTTTTAATCGAGTGAAATATTCACTCTCCATTTCATTGCTGAACTTATTTATTATTCATAAATATCAAATACAATCTTCCCTATTGTCATGCATGGTGGTGGTATCATCATGCTGGTGTTCAGCCTAGGCACAGAGACCAGAGTTATGTGAAGTATGAAGATACAGAGTTGCTGTTAAAAATGCCAACTCTAATCTATGCAGATTATCAGTCCGATTTTTCACAGGTCTCTAAAGCTTCACATACCTCGATGTGACCCATCTGAGTTTGGTCATACCCACACAAATCCATAACCCTCCCTGATTTGCTGTAAACAGGTTATCTAATATGACAATTATTATTTAAAAGCGTTACGGGTCAGTACTGGCCAACAATGCAGTACAAAAGTGCAAAAGGTGCACTACAAACAAAGTTCTGCTTAAAGGGACAGTTCACCCCAAAATCAAACAAACATTCTTCCTGTGACGTCTATGTTTCAATAGAATCCTACAGAAATCCCAGGTGTGCAGATGTTTGCAGTTAGCAAGGCTAACTTCTTCTGCTGCTAAATGTGTGTGCACAACCCTCTATACAAGCCATTCCCATTATATAACTTTGTATTAGAGTAAAGATGCAAATAATGATTTTATTCATTTTTGAAGTACTTTAAGAGAATGAAGAACATACTCAATAACGAAATATGCTTTTATTTGTTCTTATTTGGATACTCATTGACTTCTGTAATAATAGAAACTATGTTTTTTACATTTACCTGAATTTTAAATTCTCTGTTTTTTTTAGTATTGTCTATAGTGCAGGCGAATTAGTGTAATACATCATATTTGATGTTGCAGTGGAGGGAGAGAGATTATTATTACTTCTTAGCTCTCTGCCATATATAAGGAGGTTTTATCCAAAGCATGGAAGCTGATGATGTCAGTTACTTAATTAATACCTTAAAATAGCAATTAATTCCCTATAGTATATTACATATACAATACTGTTGGTTAGTGTGAATCAAAATTACTGCTATACTTGTGCTGCACTTATGACTCAATCTGTTCAATGTTAATTTGTGTACATTTAAATCTGTTTGTTGCTCCTGGGTGCAGTTGTTTTTAGAAACGCTAAAGCCAAAACTTTGGCTCAAATAGAAGCCTCCTAACAGATCCATGTTTCTTACATAAACAGTAGAGTAATAACAGTTTTTGTGATGTGAAGATCAAATGTAAACTAAAGCAGACATGACCTCGGGCGTGGAGGAGCGCGGGGGTGGTGGGGGAGTGCAGCCCTACCAGGAAGCAGCTGCTGGACTTTATGTACATAACATTTTGCCTGAAGCAGCAACTGAAACATTTTCACTAAGAGCTCCAAATGTTTCATGTCAGGTTTTATAGGTGTTTCACAGAACTGGGAGTCAAAGTCCATCATTGAAAATGAAGTCCTCAGGTGTCCTCAATAAACACACATCAAGCAAGCCTTTCAGGATTCACTCAGCTCAGCACACACTGTTGAGCAACAGAACAGTTCAGCCGTGACATGCTCTTAGCCTTTGTTTTTTTACCTCTTATATGTGTGATGATAGCAGCTTGTTCTGGGACAAACCTGCTCGAACTCGTACTAAGGTACTCTTTCAGGAACGCCACAATGATTGATATGATTATTGGTCTGTTTGTATAGAAATCAATTTTATACCCATTTAAGTTTGAAGCTTTTTTTATTTTGTATAGCAACAGTTTATGCATATGAAAATAAATCTAAATTTAAAAAAAAGTACAAAAATATTGGGATTACCATCCATTCAACATTCATCGTGTTCACCAAGCAAAAGCCCGTCACAGCACACAAACTGAAATGCAAACCAGACCATCTAGCAAACAGCCTCACTGAGTACAAGAAAAGGATCATTTTTACAGGCAGGACACAGATTACTACTGCTGAAGGGCTCTTCATAGAACATTGTAGCACATTTCAGAGCTCACTGGATAATCCCTCCTAAAGTAGTCCTCCTCCACAGGACAGGCATATGGATAGTCTGTCGGGTTGTTGTAAGATGCATTTTCAGGGGCAGTGAAGCTCTCCTGCTGGCTAGGCCAACAGTGCGGCAGACAGTAACAGTCCTGTGGGTTACAGTGCTGGTAGTGGAAGTATTCCGAGGCAAGGCCACGGTAGCTGGGCTCTATCCTGGTGGGCGAGTCATAACAAGAGGAAGAGGAGGAGGAGAAGGAGTCCTGTGGTGAGTAACTGTTGTGATCCATGGAGTTGCAAAGCGTTGGGGATGCCGACGAGGAGCAGGGAGCCTGAAAGAGAGGAAGGCGTTAGGATGGTGAGGATTACTTCAGGAGTGGGCTGCAGAGGTGTCATGTGATTGGCGTCAAACTGAAACTGGGCCCAAGTGGTTCACCTGGGACACCTGTGAGTGGTGTTTATTTATTGTGCACTAGACTAAGCTTACAATTTTTTTTTCTCAGAAATATGTTAGGTACCATCAAATACTTTGTTTCAGACATTATTTTGTTCTGAATACAAACTATCCCCTTTAATGCACCTGCAGACCACAGGTATATTTACTACATGCAGAATTCAAGCTCCACACAGGTTTATGGCAAAGAGAACCAACAGTGCCAAAGCCCTATTGCAAAACCACCACAAAAATGTAGTTGACTCAGGGTAAAGAAAAAAAACTTTTAACTTATATGACAGTAAGTTATAGCGTTATTTAGGATTTTAACGTTTGGCCCCATTTACTGTATATCAAACACAAATATTTTTTTCTATAGCTTTTTATTTAATCACAAAAGTATATTATATTTATACCGAATACACAAATAGACTAGATTGAAATATTTCTGCATATAACATTGAAGAAATTCGGAAGCAAAACAAACAAACAAAGGAAAAAGACTTTTAGACTGTGATCAGTGTGAGTGGGCAGAACTTACCATTCCATTGCCATAAAAGTCTGCATCAGAAGAGAGCCCGTGGCACCAAGGCAGCGGGGAGGTGGGATGGAGAGGCAGGGAGGTGTTGTAGCTGGTGCTTGCGCAGGGGTTGTTGTTGTTGCTGTAGCCGTTGCCGGGCAACATAACGTCCCCAAACTGCGGCTGGATGTCGTTAAACATGATCTCTTGCATCTGGATGCTGCACGAGCTGTCAGGGACAGGGAACGCGCGCGTGTGAGTTGGAGAAATAGCTGAAGGAGGATCCACGGGGCGACCTGATGGAGCAAAAAAAAAAATAATTAAAATGTGAGGAGAAAAAAAGCCTTCCTGCTGGCGCTTTGAGAGACGCTGCGAGTAGTCCCTGCGTGGCAGCAGACCACAGGGAGACATTTAAATACATATACGTTCGGAGAGTGATGTCATGACACCATCAGCCAACACATTTGAATGTAGCTTACGTTTATAAGTACGGGGGCAACTCTTTAGGCAGGGAGCTGTCAATAACTGACTAGTATTGCATTCCAAGTATACTTTGTGAGGTGGTCATAACAAAGGCGCTTTGTGAGTATTTTACTGGGGTTAATATTCCTTTGTTATTTGAATTATCTATTGGTTGCAGCCAGTGCGGATTTCGATAGATTCGCCGCTGTTTTAGACCACTGCATGCACATTTACATTTAGATTGTGTGTCTTCAGTGAATGTCTGAATAGATTTAAATGGTCTAAGTTTAAAAGGCTTTATTTAAGCATTATACACAAGGTTTCAAATGAAGCTGCTGTGTATGAACTTACTTGGAAAAGTAGACGCGCAAAGCTCCTGCAGTTCCAGACAAGCCTGGGATATCTGTGGATAAGGAGGTGAAGGAGTGGGGAGGAAAGTGGAGATTATTAGACTTGTTTCACAGCATTGTGTTTTCGAAATAAGGCATTGTTTTTCTGATATTGCTTTTTCTCTTTGGAATTTCACGTGCATACGTGTGTGTGTGTACATGCTTAATGGCTTTATGTACGCTGGGCAGTCAGGGTTTTTTTTTTGCTTTACTTGGTAAGTGTTTCTTGTCTCAATAGGAGGAGGTCAGAGGAGGGATGAAGTGTTTACCGTTTTCACTTTCTTGCGGTTGGCCTCCCGAGCTCTGTGCCTCTGTAGCAGCTCTTTAACCGTGGTCTTCACTCGGACGCCCTGGTACACCCTCGGCTTATCTGCATGGAGAGAACAGCGTGCCAGTTTAGTAAACACCCTCTATTGAAGCAGACAATAGCCCCACCCCACCCCGCCCCCCACCTTCAGTGTAATCTCAGTTTTTTTCATTTTGAATTAAATAAATAAAATGTTTCCAACAACACTAAAAGGGCATATTTATGAAGTGTAGTTATATACACTATGTTGTTATATACACTAATAAACACTTGTTTATTGAATGAATGTTATACGTTGCCGTATAAAGTTTTAGTAACACGTATATACTTTTACAATAAGACATAAACTCTCATTTCAACTCCACGTTGCGCTCAAATGTCCCAAATTGTGTCCAAATTCGCGATGCGTAAAAGCGCATTACCATCGCTTGCTGTGTGTGGCTCCGGTACTTTTTTGACTGATTGTCCCGACCTCTGAGCCTCCCGGGGTCCCCTCTTTACGGCAGTACGCGACTTGGCGTTACCTAATAGCCGCCAGCAGACCTTTTCTCTGTATTATGTGAGTAATCCTCACTCCTGAGCCACCCCGCCCAGACCAGGAACAAAAGAAAAGCTGCAGAATTCGCGCTAAAGTAAGTACATTTCTAACCACTAAACATCGTAGATTTCGATCAAATGTTGAAATCAAACTAATTTCAGTGATGTGATAAGTGTGAGAGGGTTTGGTAACGTTGGATGAAGCCGATCTGTGACATCGCGTAAAGCGCGCAAACAAAGACCGAAAAAAAGTCTGCAAAGCAACCAGGGACTGAAACGTAAAAGTTTACCAAGTAAACGCGATTAATGTACTGATCTGCATTGCGTTTGTGTGTCAGAGTTGATTGCAAAGTAAAGTTTGCTTCGGTAAAGGCACCGCAATATCTATCCATGAAAACAGTGTTTTCTTTACGCGTTTCAGCCCACCGTGTTATTGAACACTGAGCCTTCAACTTAAGCGGAGATTGTGTTTCAGTCGAAGCCGATTGTTTTTGTTTTATGGAAATTTTTCGGAGCAATTTTGTCCCGGAGATGTTTGCAGCTAAAAACCCCAAGCTCTAATCCAATCTGTGGTTCTTTATTCAAATCACCTCTGCTCCCCCCAGCCCGAGAAAGTGACAGTGAAAAGCAATGACGTTTATACATATAATAATTAGCAGCATTTTTCCTATATAGACTAAAACAAAAAGCTTGATTAAGGAACAGAAAAAGAACGCCTTGTATAGGTGTGCGTAATTTTAGGCCTAAAGGCGTAAATTAAAGCACTCAGGAGTGGCGAGCTTTGTGGAAAAAGGCGATTTGATAAGAGATGAAGCATCCGCAGTGAAACCTCATCTGATAAATATTCATACGGCTAAATGCTTCTTTATGATTTGTCTTAAATGTGGCAAATAGTGGGCTAAAATTACAGACACATCCCACACTAACACCCATACGCCCTGTTACGCACAGGCAGTCCGGGGAGAGAGGCTTTACGGCTCAATTCGTACTTCCAGTAGTAATGCATCTAATCAAAAATGTCTTCGAAAAAGAACATCTATATATGCAGAGGTGTATCAGCACACGGTGCCTCTAAGTATTAAACACAGCCTGTAGTAAAGCCGAAAAAGTCGGTAAAGCTTATAGGAGGTTTGAATGGAGAAATCCGACTGCCCAGAGCAATCCTTCATGTAAGCAGGTGGCAATAAACTGCAATGATTTTTCACTTAGTGTTTAAATGTAACTGTTGGTTGTCTTTTTTTCATTTAAACATAAAAAGAAGTAAACATCTAAACAACAAAACTGGGCATTTTACCTGACTTTGCTGTGTCCCTAATTTTGCCACTAAACATTTATTAAAAGAAAAACTTTTCTCTTTCTTTTCTAACAGGGAAATGCTACAAAAAGATTTCCTGATGAAAAACCAAGATGAAACTCACCAGACATGATGGCTGAGATGAGGAGAGGATCCTTGGAGAAGACCTGTAGGACTCCACAACGTCCTTTTCTGCCTCAGCAAAATGGCCAAGAACGAAATTTGTGCAAAATTATCCAAAAATCTCAACACAAATGTCTTATAGCAGGGTCAGGGCATACAACAATATTGTAATATAGCTGGGGACATATTAGTTTGAGATTTTCTCCCTCCATGCCTACTATTTAAAACCCCTAGAACTCAATGATTTGACAATGATTTGATTGCGCGTTACTTTCAATTTGAATATTCAGAGGCAACCGGCTAAAATCAATTTTTCAATAAAATCCTTACGCATGGACATAATATAAGGTTGGCTTTAATGTAATATAATACTATTTTACACTTAGACCGAAAAAAACATACTTTTATTAATTTTATCCTGCTTTTGTAGTATCAGAGCATCACACCCCCTCATTAGGCACTGCAGCCCTGGATGCTTTTGTGCGCAACTTTACCACCGAATTTCGCCTCATATTTGCGATCACGCACTCACTTAGGTCCTTCTGCAAGGTATCGACGAATCCAAAGATATTTTTAAGATTTATTTCAAGGAAATAACACATAAAAGTCAAGGGAAGGTGGGCGTGGCAAATGGCAGCAGCCATCTTTGCCATCGCAGGCCTTAACTCTCCAGCAAGTTGTCCCACTGCTCTCACCTGCTGCAGGCTCCAGGGAGCAGACTCAGCAGCTCTGTGCGTTTACAAGTTATCTATTATATTTTTATTTTCAAAAGATGAATTTAATTTGACAAAAATATATATTTTTTTTCTTGATGAGGAAGATGTGCAGCTTGGCAGGATGTCCTAATGCTTATCTCAGCTGTTTCAATCCAGCTACAAATCCTGACACTTATCCCTCGCTACAGTTCAAACAAATTTAAAACTATTACTTCAATCATATAAAAAAAACATCTATTAAAGCTGCATTTAACTATTTCTGGTCATCAAATTCTAAGAAAGCAAGTTCTAATAACAACTGCAGGCCTTCGTTAATGTAACTGAATTCTCTGCTGCGCGTATTAATTATCATTAAAGTAAATAATTACAAGAAAAAATATTTAGATTATAATTATTGCCAAATTTACATTTTATATTAAGTTTGGTGTCACACAAATGTATGCACACATCTATTCTATAAAACTTTAAAATAAGTTCATTATTACTGTCATTGTCAACATTTGAATTATTATAAGAGAAGCTACTTAGTTAAGTCGTTTTTATTTGCTGCAGTGATATTAGTATAAGAAGCAACGTGTCCCCAGTCCAAACAGAGCATGGAGAGAACAGGGGTTAAACAAATAACATCTCAGGTCACTATGAATCGCCCTTCAAAACAAACTCCTCTCTCCTCGTGTTTAGCACTTTTCACAAAGGCTCCTCTTTACTCCACTCCACTCTTCATCCCCGTTCTCTGCTCCCCACCACCCAGAGTCGTGGGCTTCTTGGTCTCCTCACAGAACAGCTCCTCTGCTGCTGCATCGGCGGCACAGCGGCTCCATCTAGTGGACAAATTTCAGCATGAGCTAACAGCAGGCTGTTGATGGCCGTACTGGCTGCCCAAGCACTAAATGATCTAGAGCTGAACTATGTATTCACGACTACATTATTTCCGCTATTATTTTTACCTCTGCCCTCACTGAAACTGTTCCGCCTACTTTGAAAATCTAACCCAAACAGCGCTGGCACATTTTGTCAGGGTTGCTATTCCTTAACACAGATACACAACTATGCATATAAGGCATGAGGGCGTGGGTAACGAATTAAAACGTTTGATAATATGACAATATGAAGAAATGATGATTAAACCAAGTAGGGCTTGTAAAGCATTTGTTAACAGCATTGTTCCTTTGTAATGTGGTTGGGACTTGCCCAGTGGTACAGTAAAAAAAAAAAACATTTGCTGTAAACCTATTTCGTGTACGAAATACGGGGACACCGTACACGATTTTGTTTTGCCTGATTTTACCCACGACTCCCTGTCGGGCAAAGTCCGCAGCAGTCTGACTGCACACGACAGTTGTGTAGTCTGAAGGGAGCAGACCCGACCTCAGTCACAGCCATTCCAACATGTTTGAATTATTCAGGCCGAGGGGCTGTTTCTTTACCTCTTCTTCTTTCTCTTCCTTCTTCATCTTCCTTGAGTTTTACACAGTTGGCAAACAACACAGTGCCGCATTACTGCCACCAGCTGGTATGTTGGCTGTGTTCAGTTTTAGCCTTAGTTGGTCCCTCATCAGGAGCAATGTCAAGTGTTTGACCCTCATCATCATAAAAACCGGCTGAAGCCATGTGTGTTAGTGTGTCCCCCTAGTCTTTTCATAATGTGTTAGGACTGATGTCATGTAGTGTGTCCCCAGCCTTAGTTGTTTTCGTTCTTTCTGTCTTTCACTCTTTTAGTTCTTCTTCTTGGTTCTATCTGGTTAGAGCTACATAACCCTACTGTACAAACTGCTTGTTATAATTTCATAAATGTAGCTCATTTTTTGATGCAGTTTTTGTCCATTAAAATGTCCTCACACCTGTTATTAATCACTCTTTAAAATGCTTATAAGTCACCTTTTATAGAGTGCTTCCACATGTTCAAGTAAATTGTATAAGTTTAATTCCAAGTGTTAATTGTAGAGATAAATAAAAGAAAGTGTGGAATGAGTTGAGTCCTGTGCAGTTCTTCACCTTATGTGTTATGTCATCCCTTATGACAGTACACACACACACACATGTATATGTATAGACATGTATATATATTACATACAAGCACAACAACACACCCTGTTTAAATCCAGGCAGCCTTTTCAGTGAATGTGCACTCAGTAAATCTCCATGAATGGTGCCTTGTTGCATGCCTGTCCAAGCTGATCTCCAGCATGAAAGGGTTAGTGCACCACTAATGATATTTTAATTCACAGGTAGTCTTTATGGTTGTATTATTTATTTTAAACTTTGTTTTCTGATCATGTCAAAAAAAGACCAAAAAAGATCTCCCTACAGTCTACATACTGCTACTAATGAATGCTTTTCTCATTGTAAATAAAACTAATATAAAAACTGTACAAAAAGCATCAGTGTCAGCCCAGCCACTGTTCAACTGTCTGTAAATCCTTCATGTGATCAGTAGGCCCTTCTAATCTCATAAGATGACCACGAGCCTACACCGTCCTCCTTAGCCCAGGAGGAGTGGGCGTCAGTGTTGGCGGGGAGGCTGCTGTCGGCTGATTCCTCTGTCACCATCTTGGACACCAGGTCGCTGACTGGGCTGCTCATGTATGGGGGGCAGGTGAAAGAGGAGGTGGGGACAGGATAAGAGCTGCTGCTGGTTAAAGGGTGGTAGTGGGCATCCTCCAGTGGGTGCAGGGTGTAGGACTGGGCAGCGGAGACAGGGCCCATGGTGGAGCCTCGGCTGGGTGAGCGGTACTGAGAGGGGCTCCCTGGTGGCTCTGGGCTGGGCATGGAGGGTGGTACAGTGACAGAGGCCAAGCTGTCTGGACAGAGGGCCTCCACCTGGGATACTGGCTCTGGGACAGACTGCTCCCATGAGTCTCTCTAAAGCCGGAAGTTGAGAGAGGAGAGGATAAATCATTCATTCACTTCCTCATCAGATAGAGCAAAGCTCATTGGCACAAGAGAACTTTGGCAATGACATCATACAGATCAGTGATGCCCCATAGAAAGGGAAAAAAACATATCACATCTACACTACATCACTTTAGAACCTATTCTAGGGATGGTGTACCATCAGTGGTTATGAAGCTTTGTTTAGGGATTTTCATCCTGTGGATGATGGGACCACACTGAAAAATGACATGGCACCATTTCAAACTTTAAGATTGCACTTTAAAATAATGAAATAATGAAGGAAATATAAGTCACAAACAAAACTAAAAAACTATGTTTAAATCAAGTCATCCATTGCATCTGAAAACTTTCATCCTGATTCAGCTTTGGTCTTCAGGAAAGCTGATAGCAAGAATAACTTGCAGGGAAACAAAACAAAGTGGAAAGGTTTTGAGCCACGTCATGAAAACGCTGGTGATTAACACACATGAACCGACACCAGAAAGGGGAGACCCACAGTAATCTTTAAAAATAACGACAAATGAATGACTAGTGAGCCAAGGATGAAAACCCAGCACCACAACATTTATGTTTACTCTGTATTATCTGGGGTGTCTCATTAGTCACAAATGTTTCAACCTGCACTATTAAAGCCTGATGTCAACTCATCATGTGGTTTTGGTCTTGCAGAGGGAGGCTTGGAATCAATATTTAGAATGTTGAGGGAAAGTCCCACAATGACAATTTCTGATTGAACATATGCCTTAATTCAAATTAAGCCACTTTTTCAGTGCAAAAATACATTGATTGCTTGGCAGAATCACGTAGAATCAACCAAACCTTTACAAGCGGTTAACCTTTTTTCAATAACAGCAGTTTGTTATAATCACATGTTTAAATGCATTATGGTCTTATTAACCAGATAGATATGAGCAAGACATAATGCATACAAATCAAACCTGCTGGAGGTGATAAATGTTTCTGTTCATTTCTGTAGCCGTGTGTGGTATGTTGCTTTTGGAGAGGTCTCAAACACATTTGGAAAGACAATTCCACTTCAGACGTTAATAGGTTCATTTGTATAGCCAGACATCAGAGTGACGGCACACAGTTGAAACAGCAGCATATTCATATTGCATCATAATATTAAATGGGGCATGCTTTACATATTGTGGATCCTACAATGACACATACAGAACACTGCGACAGAATGAACAGGCTCTATTAGTTACCATGATAACTTTCCACACAGTGCGGAACCATAAAGTTGTGAGAAAGGGTGTGGACTGATGTAGATAACACATCAGTGGGCAGGCCAACAGTGCACTGTTGTTGTCTGTTGATGCTGCTGTTACTATGGAACAGGGGGAGGCGTCATCCACCACAGCCAAACCAGATATTAAATACTGATATGTGAAACATGAGGTGAACATATTAAAGCGTATAGCGGTCAGGACCACATTCATTCTCTAGAGGGCTCCTTTTGAATAAATGCAGCAGAATATGCTGCTCTGCATTGTTTGGGGTCTCAAGTCATGTATGCTGCAGATAAAAGTTATATTTAGGTATCACTAAAAATATTGCTTATTTGTTTCATTTTTTGTTCTTACTAAAGTTATTGATTATTTTTGTTTCGTAAGGAAACAGAAACACTTTTCTGTTTGTGGTTTAAAAAATCCCAGAGCTGTTCACTACCTGTTAATGCCTTTGTACTGAAATTGGCTGCAATTCATCTAGGGGGCGCTGTTTACATCTGCTTCTGGAAAGAAAAAATCATCACATTTTTGGTATAGAATTTATTAAAAATCTGAAGTAAAGTGAAAAACTGACTGTCCTATATGTTTGTCCTATATTTCTTACAGGCCATATTATGCATTGTAGTATTCTACCAGTGTATGCTGACTGGGCCGTTCACATATGACCGTTATGCTAACATGTAGCATAACATGAGGACATCGCTTGAGGCTTTATAATTTAAATGCCAACATGAGAACTGACAGCGTAAACAAACCTGATCCTTGTTTTGATTATATATCTTGTGTGGTCCGACTGATTGAATGCCTGTCTCTAAATATCAGAATAAAAATACTCCATTAACCACAAACAAAGGTAAAACTAACTTTGTCTGAAACATGCCACTGAAACATAGGCTCATCTTATATTTATACTATATATTTATATATTTAAACTATTGTGCATTGCCATGGCACTGCATTATAGGGTGTGAACATTCTGACCATGGAGGTCCAAAAGTCAGACAAGTCACCATCACAAATTTCATGGTGACAAACACAACAAAGGAGTCAAACAACTCTCAAGTAGCCAATATCTGTATCACAGTGCAATGTCAAAAGATGGTGAGCCTTAAGTCTTGAATATGCGAACATTCAAATAACGATGCACTATAGTGGGTCTGCAGAACACCATAACACTCCAAATTCAGGGAGAAGCTGCTGTATTTTTTAGTGTGATTGTCTTAATATGATCAGCCTTATTATTATTATTATGAAACTGATTTTCAATCAAGTTTGATTGCTGCAGCTGAAGCATTGCTTTGAATGCTGATGTGAAGGATTTCTCTGAATTGCTGTAGAATCAGAGCAGTTCAGAGCTTTGTGTGCCTCTGTGTGTCAGCCTGTCACCATGGTAACAGCAGAGGAGACCTCAAAAACCACTCCAACTTTGAGAGCCTGGCGTGCGGAAACGATTTTTTGATAGAAGTTTGATAGAGCAGCATCTAATGAGCGTTTTAAGACTAAACTGTAGTCTGTAGCTTGGAATTTGTAGGAGGAGATACATTTGGCAGATGACCCTCATTGAAGGGCACTCTCATAGACTCCCATGTTAAAAATGACACTGAAATTGAAAGAGGGTGAAGAACAATAGTTCAAAGGCAATCAAACTAATAACAATAGGTGAATCTTACCAGAAATAAATGTGAGGACTCTCCACTGAAGGGTGGCAGGAGGGAGGAGAGGGCCGATGAGGGCAGGAAGGACCCTCCAGAGCTGGAAAAAGTGGCAGCGCTGCGGTAGTCACCGAAGGTCTCCGGGTAGTAGCTGTCAATGAGGGAGGAGTAGCTGGTCATGGTGGAGGGCTCGCAACCCAGCGGTTTGCCCCCGAGGGTGGAGGAGTAGACATCAGGGGAGAACTGCTTGGTGGATGGGCAAAAGTCGGAGTCAGAGATGAAGGAGCGTCTCATGCCGTAGTAGCTGTTCAGCATGTGAGACCCTGAAGAAAGACAGGAGAAATATATAATGTATATAATATGTTGCCACTGTTAGTGTAAAGACTAATCTGATTGTAGTAAGTGCTATATAAATAAAATTGAATTTGAATTGACAATCTCACCAGGCATCTGGACAAATGAAGGTGGACTGGTCGATCCTCCCTGTGATGCACACAAGAGACTTCAGATTAACATGTAATGGTTTCACATAATTAATGACAACGTCAAAGTAACCGCACTGTAAAATCTAAATCAAATGGTCATTATTGTGTTATTGAGTGCAACAGCATTATCTAACTATAACTGTAAACAAAGAAGTTTCTGATTGGTCCTTTGTTTAAATGTTAGAAGGTTTGAACTGAGGCTGCCATGCATGTCAACGTGGGTGGCTGGCCCATCAGAATAAGATCAGCTTCCAGTGTAAACAAATTCTTACTAAAATCAGGGCAGGACTCTAACTCTATCATTTGTTTATCTCCTGTCAAGTATCAAAGTCATGTGACCCTGTACAGAGAACATGCTGCATTCCACTGTATCTGTCTGTATTTTACAGGCTTTGCACCTGGCTCACAAGCACCCAGCCACACCCAGCAGATATTAGTCCTTCATGAACTGCAATGAATGCAGAGCATGAATAAGATGTTTTTCAAAGCTTTTTTCTTTTTTTTTTTTAACAACAATTGTACATTACACTGATGAAGTTAATTAAAATGTATCACAGCAAGGAAACTGGACTACATTTGAATTGCACAAGTAGTATGACTAAAATAACTGTGTTAACTGTGCTAAGTTTTTTGGATTCGAAAATCTAATGCAGCAGATTTTTATATCTGGCAAAAATACAGCTACTTTATAATTTGATTTACACCTACGTATGTGTATTGTGTAGTTCTAATCAGTTAAAAATCACTGTCCACATAGCTACATCAGACTGTAAGACAGGTGAGACGGGTAAATCAACTGGTATGGATATCACTTGTGGAGTACCTCATGTCTCAGTGTTAGAGGCAAAACAGACAAAGACATTTTATACATAAATAATTATAATATGTAAAACAAAGGGTTTAGGGTTCATAACATAACCATGAGGAGACTTTAAAGACTTTATATCAGTTGAATTTAAAACAAAGTGGTTCATGGTATTCACAATATTCACAGGAGTTTTCTAATCATCAATTAGCCTTTTTAACACAATGTACCATTAGAACACAGGAGTGATGGTTGCTGGAAAAGTGCCTCTGTATACCGTTGTATATATTCCATTAAAAATCAGCGTTTTCTAACTAGAACAGTCATTTACCACATTAACAATGTCTAGACTGTATGACTGATTACTTGAATGTTATCTTCATTGAAAAAAAACTTAAAAAATAAATTTAGATACTGTATTAATCCCCAGAGGGAAATTCGTTACGGCTGCTGCACAAGCAGTGTCATACAATGACTAGCAAGGCGCGCCACAGGCTAGGGTGAAGTGTCTTGCCCAAGAACACACAACAACCACCAACCTTCCGGTTATTGGACAACCCTGCTATCCCACTGCGCCACTGTTGCCCCTAAATAAATAGTAAATAAATAGTACAAAATTTTAAACAATTCCTCACTGTGTTAAAATGGTGCATTCCCAATAGTTAGTCCTGACATCTTTCTTTGGAGGTCTTGAATGTTCACTAGAATTCATATCACAGCTGATGAAGACAATGGAGCGGCTCATCCTCAACCTCCTCAAGCCCCAAGTGCATCAGGCTCAGGCAGGACCCGCTACAGTTTGCCTCTCGGACAGGTGTGGGTGTGGAGGATGCCATTCTCTACCTCCTACACCGTGTTCAAGCACATCTGGACAAAGGGAGGGGCACAGTGAGGATCCTATTCTTGGACTTCTCAAGTGCCTTCAACACCATCCAGCCCCTGCTGCTACTGGACAAACTGAGGGAGATGTCAGTGGACCACTACTTGGTGTCCTGGATTGCTGACTACCTCACGGAGAGACCGGAGTACGTCAGACTAAAGGACACCACATCAGACACTGTCATCAGCAGCACTGGAGCTCCCCAGGGGACGGTGCTGGCCCCCCTCCTCTTCACCCTTTACACCTCAGACTTCTGCTACAACTCAGAACTGTGTCACATCCAGAAGTTTGCAGATGACACAGCCATGACATGCTGTACAGATCACCTGTACACGAAGGGCCAGAGCCGTCTGTACTTCCTGAAGACTGGGAGCCTTCAACATCTGCAGGAAACTCCTGTGGATGTTCTACCAGTCTGTGGTGGCCAGTACACTTTTTATGCTGTTGTCTGCTGGGGGGGGGGGGGGGTAACATAAACAAAAGGTGTGCTATTCTAATTCTATATAAAGTTCTGTGACTTTGAGAGCACAGTACATATGAATATGTGGTACGTCCATTATATTTTATTCATTTTGAGTGTTTTGTGTTTTGATATTTGTTGATCTAAGGATCTGAGTAACATCCATCTGTTTGTTTCTGCTGTAAAAGCAGACGGAGATTCGTGCAGACACTGAGAGAGAGCAGACATGCAGCATAGAGACACACAGGACAGGGTCTGACAGGATCTCTTGTTTGCATATTGCTAACATGAAAGAGTTGATATTAAGCCTGTGTTCGCTGGGACACAAGCAAATTTTGAGGCCTGAATTTGAATGTGATTTGCCAGTGCCAAGACTTCCTCATGTGGCCCAGGTACGGCTCAGTGCATCTCTGAAGGCTTCATATGGAAATCAGCTTGCTCAAGCTCAGGCAGTCACATTATGTGTGTTTGTGTGAGTGTGCATGCGGGGGGGGGGGGGGGGGGGAGGAAATGGTGATGGATTTATTGAACCTTGTTTCAGAGGAAAACTCTTCCTTCCCATGCAAAGCACATCATTTTCTGTTACACCACTTTTGTTTTGATATTAGTTGCAGCTATTGAACATTTTAGAGGTTTATGCACAGGCACATGCACAACTTTCTGTGTGAACAGTCCCATGATAACATTCCTTGTTTATTTTTGGTGATTGATTGTTTGAGATAGATTAGCTATTGGATGAGATGTTAGCGTCCACCATTTTCTGCATCACAGTGTCCTAACCCTCCTGTTATGTTGCAGGTCAAATTGACCCATTTATGACCTGTCTACGAAACATATTTACTGTCGTGGTACATTTATGTAATAGGTACATGTCTGGGCACAGCAGTCAATAGGAATTGACAGAAAAGAGTAGCTGATAAAGTGAAACGATGAAGATCATTATTATATTTTTACTGCTGCAGACCGTGTTCCAACATGAGGAGACTGACTCTGTGGTCAGAGTTCCATCTCCTCTCTCAATGCCCTTTATTTCCAGAGAGAAAAGGTGGCATTAGCAAGGTAAGGGCCTGTGTGGCTTTAGTTACTGTGTGCCTCTCAGCATTATTATCCCTCCAAGCACCATTTATAAACATGTAAGTCAACCTGAAAACATTAAAAGCAAGGACAGGCACCTGCAAACACTGCAATGCCACTACAGCCTCCACACAATATCCACCCACCTCCATAGTAGGAGGAGGCTTTACTGCTCTCATGATAAGATGATGTCAGCCAATACAATATGCTCCATTAATGCAAACAAAAAATAAGACTGTATGTCCAAAAATATCCATATGTGTCTTTAGCAGTGTCAGTCCATCCTCACCAGAGGGTCGATATTTCTGCCCATAAAAATGAAACCCTTGGGCATATTTATCTGGCTGCATGTTAATGCAACTGCCTGTGAGTGGCCTTTGTAAAATGTGTCTGTTTACCAACTCTTGTGTTGTTTATGATGCCTAACCATAACCCTTTTATGCTAAGCCACCTGTGGTAAAACAAAAGTTAACCACACAAAATCAAAAAATGAGGACCTCCTGAGTCAAGGTCCTTTGCGTCGGGTAACCATCCATCCAGGCCACACCCACCTCAGTGTATTGTAGCTTTGTTGGTCTAATGACAATCACAATCATGCTCCATTAATGCAATCATAATATAGTGTTGTATGCCAATACATACATCTGCAGATACATCCAGATATACTACGTACTGATATTAATGCATTAAGGACACGTCTGGTATGGACTGTCTCCTAATATGACTGGGTTTATTTATTACAGACGGAAACTCCAGAAAATATACAGACCCAATTTTCAGGACATTATCTGGAGACTATCAAATTAGCTTATGGCAGCAAAGACAGAAGTAAGACTGATTTTCAGCACCATTTCTATTACCATCAATACTTGTAACCAACAAGTACCAGTAATAGATTTGTCTAAAAACAACATAACAGGTGAACTTATTAACTAAGTGTAACAGCCAAGAAAAGAGTTGAATATATACTGAGAAGACCATCACTTGTTTAAAAGTGAAACTACTGCATGTAGCTATAGCTATGTAGGTAAAGTTAACTATATCAGCTAACAACCTGAGCTAGGCCCACTGGCTATAAACCCATTTAAGCACAGAACATCATGTGACAGTAAACAGACTTTATCTGGCAAACATTGTTTTAGTAAAAAACAACCATGGCAGGCAAAGACCAAAAACCATGTGTCTTTACCTAAACCTAACTGATGAGCTTTAATAACTAAACTTCACCAAGTTTAAATTTACACACCTGATAGCGGTTTTACAATGTAAACTGAACTAATGAGTAATAATGTGTAAACCTTATAAAAGAGTTTAAATGTCAAACTGTAATGAAATGGACAGTGAACTAAACTATGACAGAGCATTGCATTTGGAACAGAACCAAAAATGACATGTTACTGTAATCATGCACTTAAATGATCAGCAGAATTACAGCTGTGAGAGAGCTTTTTATTCCTACTTGGTGGAGTAAAAAAGCTGCTATTAGTGGGTTATCTGTGAACTCACTGACCCCTGAAGTGTTTCTTTCCTCCAGCCTATTGCTGCCTGTACATGCTGTGTAGTCAGACCTTGGATCTCGTCCTAAAACAGCCAGTGATCTGTGAGCTGCATTTCTGGCAGCTGAGAAAAGAATGCATTTATAGTTTTGAACTATTTTCAGCTGCACAATAATTGTTTTTAGCTTTTCGTTTCACTTCTAACTTCTAAAGCCGGCATTTTGTTTGGCTTAACTAAGCAAATCCACGCTTCACCAATAAAACCTCAGACAGAACCAGCACACCAGGAAGTCAACCTTCGCCTCAGCACACTGAAGTTATAAAACTCTTCATAAAATTCTCAGCATTAGAGAAGGTACATGTTTGTTGTATCTGTTGGTATTTTGTCTCTAAAAAAAGTCCACATTGGTCGAGTCTTCAGCAGCCTGCATATCTATAGAGTGGACATGCTGACACTAAACACAGAGCAAACAGTGAATACTGTCCTGGAAAAGCCTTTTGACAGGTGGTTTGTGAAAAATGAAAAGCCAGTCGTGCTTGTGCATGCATACGTCTAAAGCGCAGCCTGATTTCTCTACGTGTGTGTGTGTGTTTGTGTGTGTGTAAGAGAGAGTGTGCATTTCTGAGACAACAATAGGATGTTTGTCTGTGGCCTGTTCATGGCAGAGGACAATGTTGGCTGGCAGGTGTGCATGCATCAAACTTTGCATAGGCAGCCTTCTACACGGCCCTTTCTCTGTGTCTCTGTGTTACCTGTCCCACTCAATCCTCCCACCCCGCCCTTGCCTACACCTCCAGGGGAGGTTTTAGGAGATCATGGCAGTCGCAATTGCGAGCATTGTGTCAGTGCTCCTTTGTGAGGTCAGGACAGGACTCAGCGCTTTGTGTCTCTTTCTACACATACGATGCTCAGCTATTTACAGACTGGCTTTGCAAGTGCTGAAGGGTAGCAGAGCCCGGAGGAGGGGGTGTGGTACAGGTGGTCAATGGATCAACCATGGATCGTTAGTGCACAAAAAAGAGCCAAAATGTAAACAAGAGGAGGAGGTTTTTAAAAGACAACCTCTTAATTGTGCCACGCAATAGAATGTCAACTGTGGCTGTTTGGTCTAAAAGACAAATGAAGTGGGGAGAGACAGGACGGGACAAAAGCAGAGGAAAAGGTGCTTACACTGTATCTGGGCCCGTTTGTCTGCCGGGACCTCTTCTCCGCCAGCAGGTCTTTAACTGTGTGCTTGACTCGAACGCCTTGGTACACTCTCTTAGAATATTCTAGACAGAAAGAAGAAGAAGAAGAAGAGGGAAACAGTTTGACTTGTAACATAACTTCATACAAATTTTCATCCATCCCCACAAATGTGTTCATTTGAATGTGACACAGTTTTATGCATATAGGTGTATGACTCTGGGATTGGTGTGTAAATGTCATGGAAATTGCCTTTGGTTTGGTGAATGCAAATAAACTGCTAAAAAGACGCAATTAGCTGCAAACACTTGCTAAAAGCTCACGATGTGAAAACACCGCAGCGTGAGGCTGATTATTGAAGAAATCTACATCCACTCATCTTTATAGCATCATCTGCTGTCAAAGTGCCTTTTAAAAAAAATCTCTTAAGTCTGCTGGTATGATTTTGGGACATTCCTGGGCAGCATGAGTATAAACTCAATGAAAATGCAAACTTTATTATGCAAACGGAAATTGCATGCAAAAAACTTTATGTAAAAGACCCCAGCTTTTGAATGGATCTTTTAGATAAGACTCAACTTTGTGCAGCCATGATATTCTTGAAAATATGACGTCCCCAAAATATATAAACTTAGCAAACTTTCAAATTCCAAACATAGAATACAATAAATTAAATGTATGCAATGTTATTGCACCATCAATACCATCACACCTAATTAATCTATTTAATATCTACTTCTAATCAGCATGTGTCTTCAAATATCTGTCAAAACGGCAACAAGAAATTTTAATAAAATTTTAATAAAAGCATGCCATGAAATAAATTCTACAAGCTTTTCTGTCAGATAACACATAAGCAGATGAATACAAATGAATAGGTTTTACCTGTGTCCATGATGCTGTTGAGCAGAGTGACACCCACACACACAGAGGCCTATCTCTTCTCCCTCTGCTGTATTTACCTACAGTGGCTAATTCCAAGTGTGCAGCACCATTCTGAGTAGCGTGCCACGATGGGAGCTTTAACCACGCTGTCAGGAGGGCAGGGACACATGGAACATGCCACCCCACACTGCAGTCATGAGGAGGCAGCTTTTCAAAATGACCTTTATCTATTTGTTTAAATGCAAATGTTTGGTTGGGACGTTTTTTAGACTATTTGCATCTGCAGTCAAGATTAGGGTTGAAGGCATCAGGAGCATGGAACAGGGGACTGGAAGCAGCTCATCACTCCTCACTGAGCCCCTACTCATCAACCACACTTATGAAGGATGCATTGTTTCCTCAATTTTGATTTATAGCTGCAGGAGTGTGTACATGCTGCTGGTCAACTCAGAAGATAGCAAAAAAACTTCTCATGTGCAGATAAGATGATAAAAAAGCTTTTAATGCTGTCATTTCTTTAAAACATTCAGTCAGTGTTTCCTGGCTCAAATTATACAGCTCAAAGTTCATTTGTGTGGTGTCGTGCAACCTGATCACATTTTGGCACATATGATTTCATAACATCCCTGAGACAAAGTAGCCAAACATTGATGTTGCAAAAGTTTTTCCTGTTCAGATTTGCATGTGTGACACTTTTAAACCTGTCCAAATGTTTAACACACTTTAAAATACAGTAGTTTTGCAAATTATACCTGGTGGCTGCATGATCTCAATCACAGTCATAGTCACTATGTGCAAAAAATATTGTAAAAGGGTGCACAACAAGCGGGTTGCACATCTGAGGAGCAGTGTTGCTTTGTATTTTGTAATAAAAAAGGTACAATGTTTTGTGGTAGTGCAGCCAGCCCCTGCTGCTTCACAGGTAAACACCCGCTGTGTTGTAATAAACCCAGCTTATACAAGTCTTTTCAGGAGGAGGAGCTCCTAAAAAAGTCCTTTGTCCTGTGGACAAAAGACTCAGCTCAATGCGTTGGTCTAATGACACAAGTGGGTATAGCATGTTTGGTTACATCTGTGACCAGTAATCTAGTTACTCCATAAAATCAATTTACACTTCACTGAAGGGCAGAACTGTGCTGCTTAAATGTTTGTGACCCAAACATCCCCAGATCTTCACACAAGTCCTCAAAGTAGACTCACACAACAAAGAAAATCAAACAAATGAATCCTTGGCTTTGTAATATTACATTTCTGAGTTGTTAGAATATGTTATTTTCTAGGATCAGTGGTTAGGTGTCAGTGATTGCTCTGATTTGTTTTAACGACACTGATCTATCAAAATCTGATCTTCACAACACACGTTTGTGGAAAAATATAATGGCATGATCAATTTCTAAGGCCATCAGCTGTTGCTGCTCATCAGGCTACAAAAGTTTACAAAACCATCCCCAAAACCAATACTCCTACTAGTATCCCTGTATTTAGGAACTTCCCATTGTCACATTTGTCATTGCATGCTGGTACATGCAGGCATTGATTGGCAAAGAGAGCAGAAAAATCAATCCTATTACTGCTGCTTAAGACTGGCTCCAAAATTAAGTCATTACCCACTGATGTCCATGTTAAAATCAAAATCAAACATGTAAACAATAAATATGCAACACACCACTCATATTTTCATGTTCTTTTATCTGCCTATACTGTGTCTGTGAATCATCCATAAATTGAAGCTCTAAATGCACTGAGCCACACACAGACATATAAAGGGCCTCCGGCAGAACAGCGTGACTCATTTTGCATCTCTTTCAGTATTAATTTCCAGGTAAGTATTACAAGTCAACTGCTGTTGACTGAAAACTACACTCACTGTTGCATTGACACATGAAAACAGATTAAAAGAAAGTCATATTTACAGCAGAAGTATACAAGTATACAATTACAAAAACCAACAATTCATACAGATATAAAATGTCCAAGCTGACTGCTGCCGTTTATAAAGTATTTCAACAGCACATTCATTATACTGTGCGATTGGAAAGGGGTTTTCACAGGCGCACATAGTGTCGTGTATGCCAACGCTTTTCCTCATCAACACAGCACCTTTGAGTCTGGCTGGGTGTTTACAGCAAATTATGAAGCAGACTTCCTTGTGAGTAGTAGTTTTGTTGCTCCCTGTACAAAAGTGGCAGTGATGTTATGTGTGCTGACTGCCGTGTGGAGTTTTTATCAGTTAATGACTCAGAGATAAGAGGGATGCACAGCTCTCCTCTGCAACGGACATCAGCAGCAAAGGAGGAAGGAAAAGATCCTACGCTCTGTTCACAGTGCCTCATTCTGCAGAGGCAGCACTGGGGTGCATAATGAGGCTGTCCAGATGCGTCTATATATTTTCAAATAGTATCTGTGTGCAGACAATATAACACAGGTATTATACCGTGGAGGCTTTTGCATTTGAGCATGTAAACAAGTCTCTCTTTTACTGGATTTTTTTTTCAGGGAAATTCTGGTAAACAGCAAATGATGCATCCTCTGTTTACACACACAATGTCTGACTTGTGTTCTAGCATTAAATGGAAAATGTTGCCCAGTTTGAAACTTTAAAATGTAACCAACTGGTGATTAGATGTGTCAGATACACATACATATGTGCCATCCATTTTCATGCAGTTAAATGTGTCTGTTGCTACATGTGTACTGATGTGTGTTCTGATAGAAGGGCTCTGAGCTTACCTCTGGTCCTTCATCACAACTGTCAGCTTTTGGATCTGTGCCATGCAGCTGGCTGGCTAACCTGCTTTACAGAACAAGAACAACATCAACAGGTGCGTATACACTTTTACCTTGTGCCATTACATCATTTATTGTTGGGTAAAATTCATACAAGTGGGGATCACAGCTCCAGCCTGAAGTTTCCTGGAGCCCAGCCACATTGTATTTATCTGTGTTGTTTACTTCCTTACATGAGCAAGCATACACTACTGTTCAAAAGTGTGGAGTCACTTAAAATTTTAATGAAGATAACATTAAAGTAATCAGACATACAGTCTCGACATTGTAATGTGGTAAATGACTATTCTAGCTAGAAAAGGCTGATTTTTAATGGAATATATACAAAGGTATGCAGAGGCCCTTTTCCAGCAACAATCTACATTGGTTGGACTAAACCCTCTGTAATTTAGTTTCCCTTAATTAGAATGAAATTACACTTGGTAGAGATAATGTCCACAAGCTTGGCTACAGCTTAAAAACAGTATTCAAATACACCTTGTGGTTGCTGAGATATACTCTATTAATTTTGGGCATGCCTTTTTTGCTTAAAAAATAGACTTGGGGTAGATACGGTCCCTGTATGACCGGAGCAGGAGTTTGGTACGCATTGCCTGCAGTAAGTCAGACCTTTTCCCGGTGCATGTTGGACTCCGGCAGGGCTGCCCTTTGTCACTGGTTCTGTTCATAATTTCTATGGACAGAATTTCTAGGCACAGTGAGGGGCTGGAGGGGGTCTGGTTTGGGAACCACTGGATTTCATCTCTGCTTTTTGCAGATGATCTTGTCCTGAAGGTTTAATCGAACCAGGACCTCCAGTGTGCACTGGAGGTTTGCAGCTGAGTGTGAAGTGGCATCTGTTTGGGATGCCCCATGTACGCCTCCCTGGTGAGGTGTTCCGGGCATGTCCCACTGGTATGAATGTAACCATATTGACTGGTTTAGTTGACCAACTTATTGCTGACATCATGGACAGTGTTCAGTCAAACATTCACACATAACAGTCAGTGAACTCTGCAAAGCCAGCTCAGAGCATGACACATTACATATTACATTCAGACCATTTAAAACACTGCAGATCACTTTAAATGCTCTGGGCTGGAGTTTATAGATAAATCACTTTGAGATGTTAGAGTAGAATTTGTTGTTTATATACCAAATAACAAACTGCATGCAATTATGCAATATTAATATATTAATTAATTAAGGAACCGACCTCTGAGCAGTTCAGACATCCAGTCTATGACCAAAACTATCCCTAGCCTGCAGTACATCCTTGTGACAGGCAGCAGCAGCTTCCCTGTTATTCCTTTTGTGGGATTTGTCTCCGCAGAGCCGCTGTTCTTCCCCTTTACCCCTGTAAAGCAGAGCCAGAGTGCCGACTGCAAGATCTGCTGTCAGAACTATTCTGACACCAGTTTTCCCAGACAAGGTTGATTTGGGACTGCTGAGGGCAGACAGAAGAAACTCTGTCCATACATTGGATCTGGGTGGATGCACTGTCACCAGACTCATCTCGACCATTTACGTCAGTAAGGACACCAAGCTGGAGAACTGGTGGAGGGTGACAGACTACAGAGACCCTAAAGGCACCCAAAGGAGTCCAGCCCCCTTTGTCCACCAAAGAAGCACGTCAGAGTTTCACACACACAGACACACACACACTTTTAAGTTTTAAGTTATTGCTGTTATTATTATTATTTTAATATTATTTGTCTCCTTTTCTGCCATTTTTAACATCAGAATTTCATTATTTTTTATTCCCCCTTTTCACTTTGTTGTTCTGCTGTGATTGATCTGTGAATGTGTCCTTTAGGAAGAGAAGAAGAAGAAGAAGAAGAAGAAGAAGATGGGGCTGAGGAGGACACACCAGCTGCATTGTCAGTTATGATTACTAAGATCAATATTTATTATTTTACATAGATTCTAAGAAGTTCTACAAACAATGTTTTGTTTGTCTGACACATGTCTTTTAGAAAGAAGGGAGACATGAAGACCAGAAGAAACGCATGTGTGGTAATGTGGTAAATGAGTATTCTAGTTAGAAAAGGCTGATTTTTAATGGAATATATACAAAGGTTTTCAGCAGCCATCACTTCTGTGTTAATGGTACATTGTGTTAGCTAATGGTGTTAAAGAGGCTAATCGTGTTAGAAAACTCCTGTGAAATGATGTTAGCACAGCAGAACTGTTATGCTGATCAGATCCAAACTTTTGAAAGGTAGTGTAAATATAAATAATTGTTGAAATTTAAATTCTGTTCTATTGCTCTTAATGCAGTGACAATAAATACGTTCTATTCTATTCTAATTTGCACACAGGATGTTGGTTTATTTATCCATGTGTAATATTATACTTTTAAAGTTTTTGCATGATTGTTCTTGTAAACATTATACAAATAAAGTCATTGCTAAGACAAAGAATATTTACACTGACTTTTATTTGTCAAAGACCCCACTGTATAAATCACTAAATACTGAAAGTACACCTATGAAGCACTGATGAAATTCTGTTCTATATGTTGCATTCATTTAATTAAATCTATATTTTAGTTTAGTTGTTGTAAAACCTAAACATGTGTGTTTTCATAGTTATTGATATTATTTTTTGAATGTATTTTTTTTACTTCCATTTGTTTCTTTGTATTACAATCAACACTGTGCTTCGCAGTGTATATCCTTGTGTGTTTCTTACTGCTGACCCCCAGTGGACAATTTTGTCCATGACAGTTGAAGCACTCTGCAGCGTAACCACTAGAGGACAGTAAAAGCCAGCTGACCCCATATAAGAAGTCTGACACCAACGGTGTCACCTGGGTGAACAGATGGGCTGAAACTAAACATTGCACGGAGAGATAAATCAATAACAGACTAAAGGAATGTTAGTCATCCTTGGGTAAATACATTAAACACATTACACCAACCAGTCAATAGACAGAGACTGACATGCAGGCAGGAGTAACAGGAACACACTTTCTCTCATCCAGGGCTTGTTCGAATGGCTAATCATGCTGTACTGCTGAGTCATAGTTTATCACAAGCTGACTCTGATCAAACGTCCTCTCCCCCTGCTCCTCCCTGCTCTGAGACTGCACTGTAAACAAGGAACATATTGTGCACCAAACTAAATTCCTACCTTGCTATTGTGTGCTATTATCTACCATTACAACCTGACAGTGCCTGAATGCTGCAGATGTTATTTATTCTGTAACTTATGTGTGAGAACATGTTAGACAAAGCCAGCCTGAGTCAGCCTGATCAGGCATGTTGTGTCTAAACATAAGGCATGATATATTGGCTTATTTATTATACACTAAGTAAAAGTGACTGAACTATAGTACCCCCTTGTGGTCATTTGAGAAGATTCAAACTCTAGAATCTATTTGACAGCAACAATTTAAAAACAACAGTGAGACTGAAACAGTAAAGGTGTCAGAGGGGAACCAAATCTATGAACATGTCATCTAATACATTTATTTATTTGAAATTCTTTCTACAGTGCTGTAGTGCAACAACTTACACATTTTTCTGTCCAAAATCTTCATGTCACTTCACAGATCTGTAGACTTGAGCAATTGTGTACTCCTTGTTAGAGAGCAATGCTTTTCTGTGTCCTCCTTTTTTCACTGCTACTTGTTACATAAGACCCAGCCGATGTTGAGAAACAACTGTCTGTCTGCCACTAGACTATTAGCCAGAATATTAGTCTCTTAATACAACAACCATAACAAAATATTGAAGTTGTTTCTTTATTATCTGAAAGCAACACTAAGGACATCATCTTGACTCTCTATGTCCAAGTCAAGCCAGGTCATCGTAACAAAGCCATGGAACCTTTTAAACCTTCTAACTCATTTTGCATTTCCAGCCTAATAAAGTAAATGACTGACTGTTATTCTCCCTGTCACCATCAGCAATAACACACTTCTTATCACAGGACATGCTCTTGGACAGCAGAGTGGAATTTTCCAGAGGATGGACTATTTCGTCTCAGATGAGGACGCTGTGTTGGTAGGTTCCGTGTGTGTATCATGCACATATAGGGATTATTCTCATAAAACTAAATTCCAGCTTGTAAAGCTTTGGTATGTGTCTGAGCCCCGGCCACTCACTCCTTCTTGGAAATTATAGTGCTTCGTCACACTGCAGAGGAATACTTTAAATTCTTTGGAGAGTCTGGAAGATGTGTTTTGCTGAGTGGGGTAATATAAATGTTTATTCAAGCCCTGCCAGCACAGATTCACATCACTTTGGTGCAGAGATGACAACTCACATGAACCTGTCCCACATTTGGGGCCGTATTCACAAAGATTCTAAGAGAGACCTCCTATTTTAGCCTAAAAAATCTTAGGACTCTTAGCTTAAAGGTCATTAAAGAACATTCTCAGAGTGATCAGGAGAAACGGACGCACCTGAGTTCAATATATGAGTCACAGCAAAGGCTCTGAATACTTAGGACCAAGTGATATTTCACCTTTTCTTTTTTTATTAATCTGAAAAAATGTCAACAATTCTGTGTTTTTCTGTCAATATGGGGTGCTATGTGTACATTAATGAGGAAAAAATGAACTTAAATGATTTAGCAAATGGTCTGAATACTTTCCGTACCCACTGTATAACAATACCCAGCTCTTGGACAAGCACATGGAAACATATTATGGTGTATTGAATGTAACCTTCTCTCAGCAATTTAAAAGTGGCTATTTTTAAATGTGCAGGACACATTATTGAACCTCCATGGAGGATGAGCCTGGAAATAATTGTAACTCTTAATAACTCTTCTCATGAACCCGGTGAGGTAAAACAGCATAGACAATGCAGTATCATTAACTAAAGTGAGATCACACAATGGAGCTGTGAATGATGTCAGCTCCCATGATAGGTTTCAGCTTGTCTACAATGTTATTTCCTAAGAAGTCTTTGTGAATGTGAGGTGTGCAGGAGTAGTATGTAACCTTTAATGGATAGGATTTGTTGTCTGTGGCCAATTCCTCCATTCTCCATCTTCAGCTGTGAAAAACACTGATTTCATGTGTTAATGTGGTACCCAACATAAACAGTCTGCATACCATATGATTTTTCTTTGCATACGTGTATACAAATCCTATTGTATGGTTTCTGATAGGGATAAATGGAGGCCCTATAAAGCCTGTTCTGGCGTTCTGCAGCCATGTTTTCCTCAAGTGCTTATCTATGTGAGAACTGGTAAACTGGCTAGAGCAAATGAGGATCATGAGGTCAAAGGAACTGCCTGAAAAGCTCAGAGACGGAATTGTGGCATGGCTCAGATCTGGCCAAGGTTACAAAAACATTTCTGCTGCACTTAAGGTTCCTAAGAGCACAGTGGCCTCCATAATCCTTAAATGGAAGACGTTTGGGACGATCAGAACCCTGCTGGCCATCCAGCTAAACTGAGCGGGGGCGAAGAGCCTTGGTGAGAGAGGTAAAGAAGAACCCAAAGATCACTGTGGCTGAGCTCCAGAGATCGGGAGATGGTAGAAAGCTGTAGAAAGTCAACCATCACTGCAGCCCTCCACCAGTTGGGACTTTATGGTAGAGTGGCCCGACGGAAGCCTCTCCTCAGTAAATGGATCAGTTCTTCTGTCAGTTTGAAATTCAGTCCACCAAATTATGAAGTTTTGTGATCAGCTAACACACAATAATTATTACTAGCTGTTTAATATCAGTCATATTAACATTAATATAAATGAAGGAGTCTTTAAAGTAAGTAGCCTACCTTTTGCATCATAAATTATGGTTTTAGTCATTTCTTTTTTCATCTTGTTTTCTTCTTATTTCACTTCCTGTTTTATTTTGGTAGTTGTCATTCCTCTTATTAAACTTGAATAGACATGAATAATAAATAATGTTAATGTCACTGTGCTTTTAACAGGTAGCAAAATTTGTTAACATGTTAGCAAAGTTTGGCTGCCCCAGAAGTTCTTTCCAATCTGTAAACCAAGGACAACCAGCTGCTGCTTTAGTCTAACCCCTGTCAAGAAGAATTACACCTCCTGTCCTGTTTTCTCCATCCTCAGTGTGTCCTTTCCTCAGTGCTAAAACTTTGTGCTCATCTTATGAAAATTCCAGTGGCCAGACTACTGTAGATCATCAGATTCTCATACACCTAGTCTGGCCTAATTAGTGGAGTAAGACCAGAAGCAAACATTTACATTCACCCCATGACTCCTTCAGTCTGGAACACAGCACCAGCTGGGCTCTGCTTACAGACAGAGGCTGCCCTCAGTTCACAGACAGGCCAATGCGCTGCTGGACCCAGAGGTCAGCATGTGGTGCAGCTAGACGTCAGCAGGTGCTGCAGGTTCAGCAAAAAGACATAAGCAAAATAAATGTAAGAACTGTAGGAATGCGTGTGAGGATGAGAACGTCTGTGTATTGCATTGGGAGTGTGTGTTTATGTGCGTAAGAGAAAAGAATAAGGTCAGGAGGGAGGCACGGACAGACAGAAAGTAGTGTAAGACATGCACACCATAAATATCACCTTTTGACTTAGCTCAATACAAGCCTCTTTTTCCCAGTTTCTGTGGCAAAGCAGTCCTGACAGCTTCAGTCTCCTTGAATGGAATTGCACACCCTTGGCGAAACCCTTTGAAGATGTGATTAACGCTCACATAGCTGTGAGGTCGGACAGTAGCATGAATAGTGGGTACATTAATCCATCAGGCCACCCAGTGTCCAGTGTTTTAGTAGACCCTGAAAACAAAGCCAACCCTGATCTGTTAACCAGGGATTGTTTCCACCCAGACAGTGGAAAAGATCTGGAGCTACAAAGGAGAGGCTGTACTAATGAGCTAATCACAAGATCTTTGTAAAAGTAAAGTTCTAAGCAGCAATGTACTTTTTGACAATTTAAAACCAAGTACCAACCTGAACCCAAGGCAGAAGCAGTACTTACTGCAGTGCCTCAAGTGACCTTTTAGCATGGCTCTAAAAGGGAGTCCTGGAACTGTATGGTACAGTATGGCATTTTATATCACAACAGTACCAGTTAAGGTCTGGGATATATTAGATGGAACAGTCTTTTCACATGCACTGAGTTGGATAGCAACCTGGTCAAACGTAAATGGTATTTATGTAGTGCTTTTATACCTGCTGAGAGGTACTGAAAGTGCTATACACTAATTCACATTTTCCTCTTTGCACACAAGCACATTAGATTTACACTGGGAGCCTTGCTTGTCTTGCTGAAGGCATGCAGCCAGAGTGGGGTTCAAACCACTCACCTAACAATAAGTGGACAACTGGAGTGGAGCAGTTGATTTCATGTGTTAAGAAAAAGAATTGGTACACAACATAAACAGTCTGGTCTCAGCATCCTTGAAACTGCAAGGTGTGATGAATACCAGTAGGACATGGCGGGTACCACTTCCAAACCATGAACCAGTCATTGGCTGTTGGTCTCCAAGGCTCATTAGGGCAGCAGGTTTACAAAGGTCATTGCATCTGGTGCAAAAGGATCATAAAGAAATCCTCTAAGACAGCAAAATGGTCCAAGGAGGTACAACTTTAAACCAGTGACTTTGGCCCCAAGAGGGTGTAGGGGGCTACAAAGGCTGCCCCATCAAGTGTAAAACTATCCAGAAAGGTTACTAGTACAAATGTTTAAGAAATCTTAGTAAAGATTATATAAAGAACAACACACCCTGCTGAGTGTGGCTTTTAAGCTACTGACCAGATCAAAGTTTCTAAATTTGGAACTCAAAACATCTTCCAAAGAACATATGATGTTAATAAAATCAAACAAAATCAGGTAGGTGTGTAAATCTCTATTTCACTCTCTGACCCAAAAGAGTGTTCCAGCATTTACACAGTAAATATTCCTGCCACTCTGTGACTGTAGACGAGGTTATTGTTCATCGGATGCTGTGCAGAGCAAATGCAGAAAGCAATGACATATGAAGTGAGGCCTGCAAAATTGAAAAAGAATATGTCCAAACCAAATTGATGTACAACGTGTGGTCCATTTGTGGAGCCTTTTGCCATGGGCACTCTGAGGCCTGATGTTGGACGAGTTGATTTCCAGATGTGTCTTTGGGGCCTGACTTATGTAAGGAAAGAAGTCTGCACACTGGGGGCAGGTGTTGGCTGTCTGCTGCCTTGATTGAAGAAGTTCAAATGTTGATTCAGTCTCAGTACACTAAGTATTTCTCTTTTCACTGCAGCAGGCATCATTAACCCTCTCCTTATTCATTCTACTTGTGCGCAAGCTTGGATAACTGTGAGTGCACATCGTCTGTTTGCTTTCCAAACCTGACCTCATGAATGAAAACATATAGGCACATAATGACTGTATTTCATAACTTTTTGGCCGACAGAAGCAGGCCTGACAACTTCAATTCATTTGTCGTGCAAAGGCACAGAAAGGTGGGCTTGTCAATCGACTTTTCTCCCCACATGAGCTGACACGAAGGATTAAAAGAAAACAGAACTCAACATTTGCTTAAATTACTCCATTATGTACAGTGTCTTCCCTCAGGGCCCAGATATGTGTGTTTGGTGTACTCACCTGTGTGGACCTGCGAGCACTCCTCAACAGGTGCTTTTCTGTGGTACAGGGCTGTGGTTGGTACACTATGTGTAGAAAGCTGTTTACTTTAATAACAGCAGTGTGCGTGTGTTAGGGGGGGTGTGTGAGGTAGGTGGAGATGCTGGCTCGTCAGTTCTCGGTGATGACATCACTGGTGCATTGATTGAAATGCTGCCAATAAGACGCTCTAGTGGCAAAACTGTTGCACTGCGGAAACACATCTAATGATTACACTTTAAAGTGCCACTTCCTGCGAAGGGACAAACTTGCCACTCACACACACACACACACACGTTTCATGGGTGTTTTTATTATAGTGGATGTATATATCATCAGTATCATATCATATTTATCATCATAAATAATAATAATTCAAATAGGATGAACAACAGAGACTGGTGCAGGCAACAAGCATTGGAATATTCAGCGTCCGGACTGCAGGTCAGCGTGCAGGTCTGGAGGCAGAGACCTGCAAAGAGAGAGAGAGAGAGAGAGAGAGAGAGAGAGAAAACAACAAGGAAGACAGCAGAAACACAGTTTATGACATGAATCACTAGTATGAACCAGAATAATGAGAGTAGAGGAGAGGTCAGAGGGGTTGATAGCTATGCTAAAAGTTGTGAATATATCAGATATTAATATTAGATTAAAAAATCAATCATGATCTTTCCCGACCGCCGAGGATACACCGCTACTTCTAGAAATAGATCCTATTCCAACTCTGGACGACTTCGTGCCCATAGACCTCCCTAAACTGACCACCAGCATCAGTAAATCTAAACCTACCACATGCCTTTTAGACCCAATCCTATCTCTGCTCCTCAAGGATGTTATTCCTCCGATAGGAGACTCTATATTAGGCCAGATCAACCTGTCTCTGGCAACAGGATATGTACCACAGGCTTTCAAATCTGCTGTGATCATTCCCACATTTAAAAAACCTTCACTGGACCTCGACATTTTAGGAAGATACAGACCGATCTCCAACCTCACTTTTACTTCTAAGATACCTGAAAGGGTAGTTGCATGTCAGGTAGTGATGGGAATTGTCTCTGTACTTGTTCTACTGGATCTCAGTGCAGCCTTTGACACTGTAGATCACATCTCACTACACAGGTTAGAATACGAGATTAGGATTACAGGGACAGCACTAGGCTACAGCACTTGTTATGCTGATGATACCCAGTTGTATTTATCCATGAAGCCAAACTGCAAAAGAAAAGCTAAACGTTTAGTTTTTATCTCTTAGGTAATAAGTTATTATAACGGTGGTAAATTATATGTTATCTTGCATTCCTACAGCATTAAAATAACATTTAATCATTCAATGTGTACTTTGAAAGGACCAGGCTTAAAGCTTTTCTTCTCATCTACAAATGATTAATCTCATCGTGAAATGTGTCTGAAGTATAGTTTACTTGCTGTACTTGCTGTAGTCGGTTATTATTCAAACAGCTCTATAACACAGCCTAACCATTTTTATTATAAACTGGCTGTTTTTAATCCAAGGCCACTCCTGACGTCAGCACTTTTGGAGAGGAACCTGCATGCATTCCTGAGATGAGGAGAGATCCAGACCCAGACTCATTCCCTCCTCCTCGTCCTCCTCCTCGCCCTCCAAACCCCCTCCAAACCTCTGCACTTATTAGCCAGGACAACAAATAGAGCTCTGTACAGACTAATAGATCAATCTCAGCAAATCTACCAGCATTAACACACAGTATTTTCTACAAAACAACAGGTTTACTGTCTGAAAGTCAACTGATCTGAATGTGAGGGGAACCAACTATTTATGATGTACATCTGCGGACCCAGAAACCCACGTGTCAGCACGTTACAGTGCGGTGTTGACAGTGAACTGCCTGCTATATGAAACCTTTCAAAATGACTAATGTAAATATTTTGCACTGGCTGTACTCATAAAACAGCTGTTTTTGCAAAAACAGGCCCTACAAAAAGGTAAAAAAAACAACAACAAAATCAAAACAAAACAAAAAACATCCTTTCATTCTTTTCCATCAGGTTTACTTTTTACTGTAGCTGTAGAAAAAGAAAAAAAAACTCTTTTCACTGATGCTTTCACCATCACAAGCTGCTGAATTTACAGCAAGAAACGCTGCAGCTCTCTATGCTTAAAAACACAAAACAGCTCACGTCGCTATGCTTTTAAGAACGTAAAGTTTAATTGTGCTCATTACAGGACCTATAAATTTGCTAGTAAATACTTTTAAAAAAGCCTCTTAGATGTACCTCCACTGTCTGTGAGCAGGGAACCATGTTTACTACAGAGGGTTACATCAGTTAAACACTAGCTAGACGCTTTTGTGTGACTTTTTCCTAAAGACATCTTTTTTTTGATATTTCATATGAATTTGAAACTACAACTAAGCTGTGATGTCACTCCAAGCTTCTCCACTGTTGTTTTGGCTACCATTTAGACAAGTTATGGAGACAACGACATGTGTGCAACAGAGTAACCTGTCCACACCAGGAAAATATCAAATCAGGTTCATATTCCCAGCCCATGTGTAATCTATATTTAGAAATGGTCCTCTTCAAGGAGATAAAAAGCTTTTGTTTTGAAGACCTGTTTACCATAAAGCTGATCAGAGTGAATGAAGGATCATCACTCATGATATGCATGGTAGGTATGCATGGCGACTCCTTATACACTCCTAGTAAAATATCATGATAAAAAATTTCCCTCCTTGTTTCTCCTGAAACCCATTCGCAGGTTCTGGCTTCCACAAATTGGCCACATGTGCTGGCTGACACCAAAACTACTGGAAAATGTCACAGGTGTCACAGGCGTTTTACTGTCACTGCTGTCAGGTTGGCTTTTCCATGACTTCCCAGAAATGCAATGGAAAGACTTTGCCATGAAAGAATGGAAAAAAGTGCTCCAGACCCTTTTCTGATGGTTGGTTGGTGGGTTGGAAATCACCGCATCGCTTAAAGAAATCCCTCATGTGGTCCGAATATTGGTCCTATTTGTCTGATATAAATTTCAACCTTCGTCTGTAAATGAGACGCAGACAATGCCTAATGAGGGAAAAAGTGAAAGCATGCTTTTAACGTCTGCAGCACGTGTCTTGTGTCACAAATCTGTCATCTTAAGAGGCTTCTTTCAACACATATGTGAGCAGGTTGAATCCTTTCCAGCCTTGGGTAAGTGAACATCAATGAAACAGAGTGTAAAAACAGTCACACAAGCCTGTACTGGACAAACTATCCCAGCCACACTCACAGATCTCTGGGAAGTATACTTATGAAGATGAGAGCAGGGTTTGACGTCAGGTTCCCCGTCAAGCACAGATAGTGTCCTTAGCAACAGCCAAACACAAAGGATCACAAATGTGACTGTGAGGGCAGCACAGCCAAGAGGCTCATCTAGTGTTGTTACAAGAATAACACATTCTTGGAAATGACTTTGAATAGCTCAGTTGTGAGTCATCATTTTTTTACCTCATCACCCCTACCCTCTGCTGATCTTAGAGAAATGCAAACAAGTTCCAGTCCAGTGAAGGTTATTATGAAGTTTACAGTCTGTTTCTGGAAGCGTTTACACCAAATCTGTGACATCATGGTCAGCTCATTCTCTTCTGTAGTTTACAGGGATCAAACAGGCTCCACATACAAGGGGTTAATATAAACAATAATATAAATAATACTGTGATTATTTTACCGTGTTTACTCTTAAGTTTTCTCATCTCAAAATATTCATATGTCATCATATAGATGATGGCAGCTGATCCACATGGTCCATGTGTATCTGTAGGCTATTTCTAGCTGTGGGGTGTGTGAGTGAGAGTGTGAAAATAAACTTGACACTGCCTTGACACGGCTATTCTGTGCACAATCTCTACACAAATTTCATACAGTCTAGTTCAAATAATCCATGAATACCATGTCTGTTACTATGGAGACATGGAAGGGTCACAGGAGGATTTTTGCTTTACCCCTATTGTTTCCAACACTCAGCACTGTCTGCAGCACATGATGATGATCAAAAAGTGGTACTGTGAGACTCAGTGTGAGTCACACGTTAAGTTTGTGAGATACATTTCTGATGTTAAACATTTTCAGTATAACACTAACATAATTCTGCCAGCTAGCTTAAAAAGTATAGATAAATACCCAAAATTAGTATCAGCTTTAAAATCCATTATTGGTCAGTCTAGTGCAAATTTTGTTTGTATTTATTTTCTGGAAGATCAAGTTGCCTTGATAGCCCAGTGCTACAGAAAGATGTATTAGAAATGTCAATGTGTAAATAAAATGTGTATATGTCAACAAATATAGTATTTACGGTAGTATAGTATTTTCACAATGGAAAATCTTGGATGCTTAGGTCGTTCGGGCTTATTGTAGTGCATTACTGGAACCTCCTCCATCTCCTGATTACATTTCATTTTTACATTTAGAATTGCCTCAAAGCGCTTAACAGAGACCCAGAGCCTGAGCCCTGAACAAGCACCTAAAAGCAGAGAGCGGCAAGAAAAACTCACTTTTAACAATTAGCCTCTAAAACTACTTGGTTAAGGTTAGAAAATGATCATAGACATACAGACAAGCAAAACATTCAAGCTTTTGAAAAAAAATGTTTCATCATTGAATACTGTAACGAATATGTTTTCCCCTTGAAGCATTAAATCTTAGCCAAGCCATCACTGAGTTACTGGTATTTATCAGTCACAGCCACATCATGTTACCTAGGAACATGTGACTCACTGCCTTTTAAGGAACCTCCCTGTGGGGAAAGTGTAATTCAGGTGTGTTTGGCTGGCTGGGAGAGCAGCCGCTGCAAACAGGGCTGTCTATTCACACTGAGCGTCCTGATCACTGGGATGAAGCTGCAGTTTAATGGGGTTTCCATACAAGCAGCTGCTTTGAAAGGGCACGAACAGTGAAACTTTTATACTTCTCTATATAGCCTACAGCCTTTCCTCTTTAGTTTATGTAACTGTATGTTATTTGCTACCTCCTGACACCCTTGGAAACTTGCTGCTCCTCACTGGTTATAACAAGATCCAGGATTGGATGAAAGATTTCATTTGCTTTATATTCCACTTTTATTTTAGGGTCCTAACTTAATTTTGTATCTGGAGACACAGCTGCTGGCAGAGCAACACAAATGATCAAGTCAAGTATTTTAAATTACTAAATTAACTATTCAGATACTGAGAATCTCCAAAGCTATGTTTCAGGAGGAAGTTTCCAGGACAAAAATAATTTAATTGCTTTTTTCTCCTTGCAAGCACATGACTACTCACATGGATAGACACATGTCAGAGAAAGCATCTGATTCATCCTCCCAAAATACACTATTATGTTTTTAAAGTCAAATAAAAGTTGTGCATGTGTACATCAGTGTGCTGCTTGTTCTTCATCCAGCCAATCGTTTTATGCAACATGTATTCTCAAAGCTGAAACACTGCCCTGCTGTTGTACACAGAGGAGCCAATGAAAAAAAATCTATTATGACACGTGGCATTCTTTCCTTCATGAAAGCATGATAAGATTATTTTATTGTATGATTTACTGTAATCATTCCCTGGTCATCTGTAAAAGCATTCTCTGGAAGCTTAGTGCAGGATAATTTAATGGAAATGTCACATCCATCAGAGTCTTGAGATAAATCCTAGAGCTCACAATGTGACTAAAGGGATAAGAAGCAAAAATCAATCATTTTATTTTAACATAAAAATTGTGCAATTATATAAAAGTTGTTTTTTTAAATGAACCAGTCAGTGAGGGAAAAGTAAGTGTTAGTATAAATATTGCTCTGAGGATACATGAATTTGGGCTACGTGTACTGGTGATAGCACTATCAGTACAAGAACTGACTGCTGCGCCAGCAACACTGCTACATGTGCTGCATACTGTACTGAGAGTCCAATGGAGAGGAAGCAATGGAGTTGAAGCAGCGGAAACTATGTGGTGACACAACTCTATAGGATTTTTTTTCCTTTTTTCTATTTTTGGACAGCATAAACTGACACTGATAGGCTAATACTGGGTGACTCAAAAATCTGTTGGGATGTAGAAAGTAGCTGTAGTAGTAGGCTAGAAGGTGACCTTTTATTTATTGTCCTAATGCCCTAGAATCTCTGAGTTGAAATCTGAGTTGAGAAACACTCTGTGCAACAGTTAACAGATAAAGTGAAAGGGTTGGTAACAAACCTGATAATAGCCATTGAATGGATTGATAACATGAGATAATGGTCATTCAGTGGGTTTAAAACAAAACTGAATAGAACATTAAATAGATTACAAGGCATCTTCTAAACCTGGTAAGTAGAGGAGGACTCTTCTACGTCTACACATGTATAGGTATGATAGCAACCAATAACGTCCCCTCACGAGGGACGATAACATATACTATTTTTTGATTTCCTGACCCACAACTATAACAACCACAGCAGTACAGCACTGGATACAAAAACAGACTGACAAAGTCAGCACCTTAATGACCTACATTGTGAAAAAAGTGGAGCACCAGTAGAGCTGGCAAACAGAGCTAGAAAGAGAGGGAAATCTTCACTTGGGCAAGATTTAGGATCAAGATGAGGATCACTTACCGTTATAACAACCTGGCAAGTGCTCATAAAATAGAGCCTTTTACGCAAAGACCTTTACTGGAAAACGACCAATCACTGTGAGCTGTGACATCATACAACCATGTGACTTTGCTTTCTGGAAAAAATGACATACAAATAATATATCTGTAGTTACTGTATTTCCATCTGTGTATGTGGGTCATTACATTGTGTTGTCTCCCTTTCAGATATACAGTTCAGGAGAATTAACACTAATGGAGTTCACTGCTGGAATTCAGCATAATGGCTCATAAAATGACTTCCAATAAATGTCAGCTGTGCTCTTTATGTAAGTGATACTGCAGGTTAATGGTGATTTTATAGGAACAGGCTCTCCTCACACTGTAGATAACAGATACCATGAGTGTGGCCTGCTGACGGTACAGAGATTATATCACTGGCTGTTGGTTTAGTATGTACCTGCCAGTGCTAGATAAAGTGTGTTGAGGATGACTTGACCATATAACCTATAGTCTACATCAACTCATAACTCGTTCGACTGAATGGGTCCACAAAACAGAGGTGGTGACTTCAGTCAATGAGACTAAGACTCAGTCAGTCTGACTCTACTTAAGTCACACAAACAAAGACTTTCCCCACTGGTGTCCTGGATGGTGGACTATCTGACTGGCAGACCACAGTATGTACGCCTACAGAGCTGTAAATCAGACAGACTGATCAGCAACACTGGGGCTCCACAGGGGACCGTCCTCTCTCCCTTCCTCTTCACTCTCTACACCACAGACTTCAACTACTGCACAGTGACCTGCCACCTCCAGAAATTCTCTGATGACTCTGCAGTGGTTGGATGTGTAACTGGTGGTGATGAGGGGGAGTACAGGTCCGTGGTGGATCATTTTCAGTGTGGAGGTGGTGGAGGAGTACAAATACCTGGGAATGTACTTGGACCACAAACTGGACTGGAGTAAGAACGTGGACACTGTTTACAGGAAGGGCCAGAGTCGCCTCTACTTTCTGAGGCAGCTGAGGTCCTTCAACATCTGCAGGACGATGCTGAGGATGTTCTATGAGTCTGTGGTGGCCAGTGCCATCATGTATGCTGTTGTCTGCTGGGGCAGCAGTCTGAGGGTGAGGGACATAAACAGACTCAACAGAATCATCAGGAAGGCGGCCATGTTGTGGGAGAGGACGGATAGATACAGGAATTCTGATTCTGATTGTGACTTGACTTAGACCTGCCCTCAATGACTTAAGACATGACTTGGACTTGGTTGTTATAACAAGTCAGCCTACACTTCTTGCATTTGGGGAATGATATTACTGTATAATGATAAATGATGGTACAGGATGCTTTCACTCTAATGAGAGAATGTTCATTTCAGTCAATTGAGACTTGAGACTTGACTTGGACTTGACTACAAAGACTTGATACTTGATTTGGACTTGGAAAAAAATACTTGTGACATCTCTGCCACAGAACCAGCACTAACACATGGGGAATGACACATGACCTGCTTTACATGTATGTCAGGCATCACTATAATAAAGGCGGAGTTAGGATGTCATTTAACTGTAAGATGGATGGCTTCTGTGTGGTATGCTTTTGAGCGTTTGGTAGTCAAGTCAAGTTATCAAATTGTTGTTTCCAAGACACACTAGTTCATTTTCCATCAGTGTAAATAAATACACATGTATTACACAGTTACACAGGGAGGCTCCAACCACAAGTATTTATGACAATAGTATTGCACCTCCTAAACACAGGGGGAGCCTGAGAGCAATTTTCCCATTATGGTTCTCACCTACGACCTGGAAGCTGAGAACCTGCTAGTGTGGTCTCAAAATCCTGTTCTTTCAGACCACTCATTAATAACCTTCGACTTCTTTCAGACCTATCAGCATCTGAGGAAAAGGTCTACTACAGCAGATGTCTGTCTGAAGACGCTGTATCACAGTTTAGGACAGCAATCCTACCAGTACTCCCCACAGTCCCATGTATAAGTACTGATGGGGGTACCAACTTAAATATTACTCCTGCAGAAATGGACTGCTTTGTCAACAACACTGCAGACACATTACACTCAAGCTGGATCCATAATCCACGAGAACAGAGAACTCCCTCCCCCCTGCCGACATTACGCCCACAAAATGATGTAATTTTTCTCTCGGACTGCCCGTTGTGCAGTGCTCTCAGACACATGGCCCGGGCAGAACTTTTTCTCTCAAGGCTGTGCGTCAACCATGCTGTGATTGGTCGGAATTTATTGTGGGCGTGATGAATGTGGAGAAGCGCAAAAGCTTATTCAGGTGCAGAACACACAGACAGAAGGAGGAAGTACAACGACGATGGACAGTTTAGATGAGCAGCTGGCAAACAGCTCCTGGAAGGAGAAACACGGCGCACAGAGCAGAGTGTCTGTCCAAAAGGTGGCGTTAAAAGCTAATCCCAGTATTGATCTGCAGGCAGCAGTGGCACAGTGGTATAGCAGGGTTGTCCCATAACCGGAAGGTTGGTGGTTTGATCCCAACTCCTCCCTAGTCACTGTTGTGTGTCCTTGGGCAAGACACTTTACCTGCATAGCCTCCAGTGTACTCACTGGTGTATGGCTGGGCTGCCTTAAGCATTTTCCCCATTGTGGGACTAATAAAGGTTTCAATTATTATTATTAATTATCACGGCGTTACAGTGGCTCGACACACATTAAACACCGGGAGACGGGATGTGTGATTGCAGACAGTCATCCACACGTGCACAGAGTTAAACTCACACAGACCAGAGGTCTGCTACAGTCAGCTACACTGATCTTCTATCTATTGTCATGCTATGTGCCCTCTTCCCTGAACATTATCAGCTCATTAGGCCAGGTAACCACGATTGTGCGCACAATTTACAATACAATTGCATTGTCAACCTTTTGTGTGTGACGTGCGCTGCGTAGGAGGGCCGCGTAGGAGTTCTGCACATACACGTCTCGCGGGGGTATGGTACCTCCGTGCCAAAACAGACTTTTTTTTTTACTCTTACCACCCGTGGAGCGAGTTCTCTGTTCTCTGTTCTCTGTTCTCTGTTCTCGTGGAGTATGGATCAGCCTTCAGTCTTGAACAGCATTGCTCCACTGAAGAAGAAAACTACAAATCAGAAGAGGCTAGCTCCGTAGTATAACTCAAACATCCGATCACTGAAATGGACTACACGAAGGATGGAGAGGAAGTGGCAGTCCTCTAAATCAGATGACTCCCAGAGGGCCTGGAGAGACAGTTGGCTGGCATATAAGAAGGCCCTTCGTAAAGCTAGAACAGCCTACTATTCATCACTAATAGAAGAAAACAAGAACAACCCGCGCTTTCTCTTTAACGCTGTAGCCAGCCTGACAAAGAGCCACAGCTCTGTGGAGCCTCGCATTCCTGCAGCTCTTAGTAGTGAAGACTTCATGAGCTTCTTCACCGATAAAATCACTACTATTAGAGGACTAATCAACTACAGGTGTGTCTAAAGGACATAAAGGACTGGATGACCTCCAACTTTTTACTATTAAACTCATTGTTTTTGGACCTAAACATCTCAGAACTAGATTACCAGATGATACGTTCTCTCTGGGGGAATTACTCTGGCCTCCACTACGAGTGTGAGGAACCTTGGAGACATGTCCAAGACCAAGACATGTCTCTCATATTAAGCAGGTCTTTCTTTCACCTGCGTAATATTACTAAGATTTTTTTATTATTTTAGATACTGTATTAATTCCCAGAGGAATTGCTGCTTGCTTGAGGGTGAAGTGAGGTGAATGAGGGTGAAGTGTCTTGCCCAAGAACACACAACAGTGACTAGGGAGGAGTTGAGATTGAACCACCAACCTTCCAGTTACTAGACAACCCTGCTATACCACTGCGCCACTGTTGTCCCCAAGATCAGGAGCATCCTCTCTCAGAGTGATGCTGAAAAGCTCATCCATGCTTTTGTCACTTCAAGACTGGACTACTGCAACTCATTATTGTCAGGATGTCCACATTACTCCATCAACAGTCTGCAGCTGATCCAGAACGCAGCAGCTAGAGTTCTGACAGGAAGCAGCCAAAGGGATCATATCTCTCCTGTTCTAGCGTCTCTTCAC
Source organism: Parambassis ranga (assembly GCF_900634625.1). NCBI lineage: Eukaryota > Metazoa > Chordata > Actinopteri > Ambassidae > Parambassis > Parambassis ranga. Next base: position 1,006,380 of record NC_041033.1, read on the forward strand.
TGGCTCCCAGTGGACTCAAGAATACACTTCAAGATCCTTCTTCTAACCTACAAGGCTCTTCATGGACTTGCTCCATTGTATCTGCAGGACCTGATAGTACCGTATGTTCCTAATAGAATACTTGGATCTCTGAGTGCAGGTTTACTTGTAGTTCCTAGGATTCATAAAAGTAGAATGGGAGGACGAGCTTTTAGCTCAGGCACCGCTACTATGGAACCAGTTACCAATCTGGGTCCAAGAGGCAGACACTGCCTCCACCTTTAAGACTAGACTTAAAACTTTTCTGTTTAGTAAGGCATATAGTTAGTGTGTAGTGTGTACACATAGTGTGGGCTGATAGGTGTAGTTACAGTTACAGTCGCCTCAGCCACAGGTATAACAGGTGTCATAGGGCTTCTCTAGGCCTATGCTGTCGGGGGTCACAAACATGATCCACTGAGCAGTTTCCCTCTCTCATAATCTCATAATCTGTGTTTACTGTCTTCCTCATAGTTTTGTGCCTCGCTCTCTCTCTCTTTGCAGGTCTCAAGACCTGCATGCTGACCTGCAGTCCGGCCCCTGAACTCATATTCATGCCCCTGTGCTCATTGACTTCACTAGCCCCTGCTGCTCATCTTTGCTTTGATTACTATCAAATTACTATTACTACTTACGGACTGACGATATATATAGATATCCATTATAATATAATCACTGTTTCATCTTGCTGTCATGTTTGCTCTGTACTGTGTCATGTTTGCTGCATGTTTGCTCCTCTCTCTCTCTCTCTCTCTCTCTCCTTCATCCTCTCTGTCCTGTCTCCCTCTTCTTCTCCTCCTCTACCCGGCCGACTGGCAGCAGGAAGGTTCTTCCTTAAGAGACGGGTCCTGCTCAAGGTTTCTTACTCTTAAAGGGAGTTTTTCCTTGCCACAGTGCTCTTAAGGGGGTTCAGGCTCTGGGTCTCACACTCTGTGAAGCACTTTGAGACAATTTCTGATTGTGAAATGCGCTATATAAATAAAATTGAATTGAATTGAATTGAATTTTGTGTTGTTTTTACCCAGACCACACCCAGACCTCCTACCTCCTAATACCTCGTTAAGACTTTCACCGCTGTATCAATCTTGTAGACTGATGAAATCTGCCAAATGCCCTGATGTGCTGTTCTGAACCATCTGGTGTAAACATAAGCATGTGTGGTTTCTGAGGTAGGTGGTTGCTGAGCTTTATATTTGTGAGGATGTGTTGGTTCCTTCTACTAAACAATTGTTTTTAGAACAGTTTCTCTCAGCCCCATGCCTTCATAGGAGGACTTTCCCTTTGGTGCAGCTTTTCTCCTGTAGCTACCTTTATTATTCCACCTCCAACTTTCTGTCTGACAGCTGTCATTTTATACAATGTACATGTGTTGTAATTCTATCAACCTTAAATGACAAAATGATTTTTTTTATATATTGGCTTGTGTCCACCATCCTGTGAATGCCTGTGTCCTTAGCACCATTTGTGACCTGCTTTATGGGTGGCTAATCCTGCTGCTTCTGCTGCTAGGGAGCAGTGAGTATCTTTAATTTATCCTCTAAACCATCTTTCATGTGTAAGATGAACTTCTAAGGACAAGAATTTGATGAGACAGATGTGTTTCAAAACATTGGCACCAGAGATGAGGGATCTCTAGTAGGTGCATCCAAATATGCCTACTAACCCTAATGATGTTATTGCCAAAGTTTACTCCTGCCTGCAGAATCCTTATGAGGAGAGGATCTAGCGAATGTGTGGCGACACTATAACAAACTTACCACTGAAGTCGTCAAAACAGAGCGTCACCTCCAGTTCAGCATTACTGAGCTGACTGTTTGCAGACTTCTGGAACAATACCTGACAGATAATGACGTTATGCTGCTGTATGCAGCATCCAGATTTTTTCTGTAATGTCAATACGATTGACTGCATGAACTCATGCCTATGTGGAGTATGAAGTGAAAAAGCAGGCACGCATTAGGACAATCGGCAGTAACCCGGTGATGAGAGACCATATAAGGCAGCTGTCTGAGGGAATACACTGCAGTGAAAGCCAGTCAGCACGGGGAGTCACCCAAACACACACATACCTCACACACTTTTCCTATAAAGCAGATGGCACCTCCTCGAATGATAGGTCTGTATTCTAAGCCTCAATAACTAAGCTGTACAGTGAAACCTCAGAACCAACAAAAGCAGCACTTAAGAGCCAGCTGCCTCTTTAATAAATCAACATTATGTAAGTACCAAGCAGTGCCATCTAACAGCCTCATAAAGCATGTCTTACTCAGATGTAAAAACAATGTTCCAAAGACATCTGACATTTAAGAAGCATAAACTGCCAAACAGCTGCGAGCTAAGACAAGATGCAGCAGCAGTGACGTACAGCATCATCTGAAGTTAAAGTTCCCATTACACTGCAACGCAGCACGCTGTCACTTGATTCTCAGAGGCTTGGTACTTATGAGTCCTTTAATGTCTTTATTACACTAAGCTGTATTTCTATTGAGCTAAATGACACAATGGAGCATCAGTGGAAAAAAACAGCCAATCCAGCCAAACTCATGTCAATATTTTCCTTCATTTGTAAAGACTGGCACATAGACACAATGACAGGCTATCACCTGCACCAAACACAACCATACAATCTGGCAGGTATAGCATGGTAAAAGAAAGTACGACATCATAAACAGCTGGCCCTTAGCAGGTTTAAAATAAGGGAAAATACAACCTCAGAAGAACAATAACACAATACTCAAAACATTAAGGCAATATGGACATATGTAAAAAAACTTAGGGTGGAAAGTTGCAACCGGTGTGCAGACCTCTATGAAAGCTTAGGCCCTGTTTACACATAAAAGGTATTCCAGGCTTCCTCCTTCTTACACTGCCACCCACGGGCTTGTCATAGTCATGATGGCTCTTGGGAGCGTATTTATGTGGGTTAATGTAAACTGAAACTTTTTTGAAAACAATAATGTGTGCACAATGTTATTTTGGAAAACAGAGGGACGAACGAAATATTTGTTTTACAGATACCCGTGTAACAAATATCTGTCTTAATGTCCTTGTCAGGTTTACCAGAGGGTTAGGACTCAAACACAGACAGTTGGTGGTAAAAATCTGTGTGTAATTCTGTCTTGGGTTCGGTACAAAAAAGGCAGCCCAACATGGCAATGGCACAAAGGGCCACACAGTCTCTAGAGTCTAGGTCCAGGCCAAAGTTTGGTACACTAGTCAGTCAGTCCAACAGAGCAAAAGTACCAAAAGGGAAAGATGGTCTCTAGAGTCAAGAGGCAAAAATGGTCAAAAACAAGGTAAGCAGTCAAAACCAGCAAAGGTACCAAAACAAGCAAGCAAAACAGTGATAAAAACACAGTCAAACCCAAGGAAATCACTTGATGAAATATATAGATTGCTGGAACTAATTACACACATGCTAAATACACAAAGGCAAGGAAGACAATCAGACACAGGTGAAACACATTAGGGAGGGGCAGGTGATCAGCAGGAGGAGGGACAAGAAGACAACTGAAACAAGAAGGGCATTAGTAACTTCGAAATGTCTGTTTGTTCGCACTTCAGAAAATGGCAGCTGAAACAAAGTGGGTCATGTGGGAGTTTAGCTAAGTTAGGTGTTTTTTCTGAACTAACTACAGCATAGATTAGACCTTTGTATGAAGGATGTCAGGTGCTTTTCCACCACTGAGGGACACTGAAAAGGAATTACTCCTCAGATATTGCTGGATGCCAGCAGGTAAATGTGAGCTCCACTCAGCAGACCCTTTTGGCCCCTTTCAGCATTTTGTTTGGGTCTCCTGACCGGCAGGTTTAATTACAAAGTTACAATGTAACAATCACTATGACAACCAAATGGTCAATATTAAAGCAGATGTATTATCAGCACAACAACGAGATTGTTAAAAAATTGACCTCATGAAGAGGTACAGTGGTGTTCACATAAAAATGTTTCTGTTGGTCCAATAAACATTATTTCACTACTGAAATGTTTCTGTTTCCATAAGATATAACATATGTTAAAATGAAGTTGCTGCTCAAAAGCTCAGCCAGTGACAAACATGATGCATTGATTTTCCTAAGGGGTGCCTAAGCTGTTGCATAACACATACTCAGAGAGACAAAGATGACAACACAACACAAAAAACCAACATACAAACAAAAATATGTCATTAGGAGTGTTCTGCAAGCACACAGATCTTAGCTGAGCCTGAGGAAGGCAGGTTAAAGGTAAAGACCACCTGCTCCTGTCTGCAGAGACTTATGTATAACACTCGAACACATGGAAGTGTTTCTGTAAAAACAACAACAACAGTGGAGCCACACAAAGACATGCAGCTCCATCACTACGAGTCAATTATTACAAAAGTTTCACACAGTGCAGCTGCAAAATAATTCCTCTAAAACAATAAACCGTGTCACATAAGTTAAAGCAGAAATATGTTGCATGCCTGAAGGCAGCAGCCGCACCTCTGACGGCTCCAGCTTATGTATGGGAGACGGGTCTCCTTTCATAAAAATCATATAAGTCCCCGGGCAGGAAGCCACCTTCCCAGGACTTAAATAGGAAGTCAAGATTGCAGCCACGCTGCACAGTGACCAAGACATGCGTTTAAGTTTGATTTTATTATGTAACTGACTGGATGGCTCGCTGTTGGAAAATGTGCTCCTGGCCTAAGGAAAGACAGGTGGGTGGATAAAGTTTGGAAACAGTAACTGAAAAGGATTTTTCAAGTCAAAATCTGGAACATTTTCATGTGAATAAATGTGCTATGCTTCTTACTATCACTCAGAGGTAATTGAAAGCTCTTACAATAACTGTTGCAAATGCAAGCCATCTTTCCCTGCCTCACATGCAGACGGTATTTTGTCAGACTGTGTGCTTGTTTAGAATAAACAGCGGAGAAAATGAGCGCTTTGCGTGAGCAGTGCAGTCGGTGAGAGCTGCCTTCACAAACACAAATTTAAAGAGATAGATAACCATACAGAGAGGAACTCTCAGCAGACGGCTCAGTCCTGAAAAAAATTAAATAAACGTATGCCATTCCTACAGGACAGGGAAGGATAAAAAAAAAACTATGATATGAAGAGGAAAAAGCCTTAGCATCAGAGCAGAAACACTGTGTTGATTTGAGGTTTTTACACATTCCACATGTTTTGTTGAGGTTGAGGGCAACTAAACTAAGTTTTTATAAACCAAAGGCGTGCTTTAATAATTAAGGCTGGGAAACAAAAACCAAAGCAGGAGCAACCACTCCACCAGGCAAATATCAAACATCAGCAGGACACAAAGTTCTCACTTTGTTTTTGAACTCACCTTTTTTCCTGCCCATATTGCCCTTATTCTGGCAAGAGGTCAGAATAAGGCCCAGAGGATGGCCCAGGGTCAGGGCAGACTCCAGAGGCTGGAGATGAGGTAGACAGGGAAATGTCTTGTAATTAGGAAATCTGGAGACCTAAAGAACAACCAATGATGATAGTAAACAGTAAAAAGAAACGGAATAAAATCAGCAAGTAGGGAAAAGAATAACACAGGTCACACAGAGAGTTGAAGCCCAGTGTGCTGGGTGAAAGTCCTTGGTCAGCAAAGGTTATAACAAGCACAATATGCAAAGGGCAGGTCATCATGTGGGATCTCCATCATCCTGATTAATCGTTGTTTTAAACTGATTTTTACCAGATTTCTTTAGTGGATTGGATGAGATCCTTTCTGGCCACAGAAAAGCGTCAATGTATGCAGTCAGCTCTGCATAGTGTCAGTATGCTGTATGCTCTAGTATGACTCTAGCTTGTTCTTTGACTCCTTAGCCTCCTGATCGGTGTTTGTTTTCTTTTTTTTTTTATTCGACTCCAGCCTGTTGACTGCCCAATCCTCTGGTGCGTTTGCCTGTCCTGCGCTTGTGGCCGCCAACTTACTCATATCCTGACAGATACCATCTTACTGCGGTCACTAATGCCCCAACAACACAACAGCCATTTCATTGTTTGAGGACCAGTAGGTGAGTGATAACAGCCTATTAAATGGGACATTTCCAAATTGTGTCCATCATTAGTTGCAAATGTATACTTTGCAACATAATAGCTCACTCAGGCATGAGGTGTGAAATTATTAAATATCAAGGCAATCCTCTGGCATATTTGACTACAAACCGCATCATGGATTTGACATGCCGGGTGATTGATGGGAGACGCAAAGCAAAAGCCTGGCAGTAATGACCTAATTGCAGACATATTGGATAAAACACTGTGAATGTATTTAAGATGGCAAGGAGAAGTGTCTGGAACATCACAATCAAGAGACGGAGCAGAGGCATACAGAAATACGGAGTGTTCTGTGCAGAAAGCGTGACCTTAGTTTTAATTAGGCACATGATCCTCTGAGCTTATATTGTTTGATGTTCCACTTGACGTCACTCTGACAGTTGAGGTGCTCGGAATTCAGAAGACAAGGCAATTTACTTTGATGCGCAGTCCTGTCTGATGAAAGCGATATAACACAAGCTTTGGTTTGGCCCATCAGATGTTAATGTGGGCCGGGGGACAATTTGGACAATCAGATAGCTTTCCAAACAGTGATCACATCGGCCTGCAAAGGCAGCAGATTTATCAGATGTAACAGCAAAGTGTGTGCTTATCAGGATGGTGGTTAGGGGGCTGTGGACAGACACCACACGTGTTTACCTCCCTTTCCTTCCTCCATCCACAGTTGTGTCGGACATCATGTGATTTTGAAGAATTTACACTGGAATGAAGGCTGGATGTTCCATGTCTGGCTAAAGTGATGCTTTTCCAACACTAGAGAGCAGAATAAATCCTGAGCTGGAGTGGAAAGAATCAAATTCAGACTGAAGCTCTGAGAAGCTCATTAGAAACAAATGGAAATTGACATAATACTGTAATGGGATGAATGTATTTGCTCATTGCTTCTATTAGCAGGTATTTGGTACAGTAGAGCTACTGGATGAAAGACATGAACAGAGCTGCGGAAAAGGGAGAAATCATCTTAGTCGATGCTTTTTCAGATGGCTGTCATCGTCATCCTGGAAAATAATGGAACAAACATATTCCCTTTTTGCATAACCGCACGCATGGCCAACATTACCCAAGTCCTCAGGTCAGTGCTTTAAACACACAGCTTGAATGTATAACTATTATTTTCTGCAGATACAAAAGACTAATGAATCTGGCACGGATGTGAGTTGTGGAATATTCCATTGAACCTAACCCCTCCATTGATTGGGAATGTATGACATGTGTATTAGTCATGCAGTGTGTTTTATTTTTCCTGGCAGCAGAGCTCGCCGCAGCAATATCACTCCCCTCACAAACCGCTGCATTTAGTTTGTGTAAAATCTGCCTCTGGCCGTTACCATCCAACAGATAAGCCCCAAATGTAAACAAGTCATAAATGCATCTGCAAACACATTTCTGGCTCTGCTGTAAAAGTTTACAAGGAGCAAAGTAAGAGCCAATGGTCCTGTAAGGGAGGCAATGCATGAAGAGAGTGCAGACAGGGTGGATGATGGGTTCCATCATGTCATAATTCAAATTCATTCACCTTTTCAACAGATAACATTTTATTGTTGATGTTTAGCTTCCAGCTGAGAATCTCTTATTTCTTCTATATCTATGTAAAATAGATAACAATTTCCCTATGCAGGATCAATAAAGTCTGTGCGTGTTTATATTCATTACATTTTATGCATCATCAACAATATTCTGGCTACAACCAAAAACAGTGTCATCCACCAGTCTCTGTATCCTCAAACAGCTATTTCCAGGAATAAGAAAAAGCTTATTATGAAACACCGTTTTTTTAACCATAGCTTGACATCTTAATCACGCTCCTTCAAGCAAAGATCCCCTCATAGCTCTTTGTGAAATAAACATTGCATTTAAAAAGACATCAATTTCATCTGGATTTAAGTCTACAGAGGACTCATTTATTCATTTTTCCACAGCAGGAAAAAAGCAGACGACCAAGAGAATGACAACTGTTAATCCTGTAGATAAAGAGCCCATTTTTTGTAGGAATTCTGTGCAGAAACAAATGATGTTCAGTGAGTGGAAGGCCTCTCTGAAATTGATAATAAGCTATGTTAAAAAACATCAGTGTTTCATGATAAGCTTTTTCTTATTCCTGGAAACAGTCAGCCAGGTGTGCACAGGCGTAAAGGAAACCTTCTGTCATCTGCATTCCTAACTATGACGCCTTGCATCAACACCCATCCTGGCAGCTGAGCGTTCAGACATGGGCAGATATGCTGTATTTTAATATAGTGGTCCATTGTAAGATGCGGTACATACCTCCCCTGTACTACCTCACACAGTGCACACAGTGAGTGTTAGCAGCAGACATACACAGATCAGCCATAACATTCTGACACGTACAGGTGAATTTGTTAACACTGATTACATTGTTACCATGGCACCTGTCAGTGGGTGGGACATATCAGGCAGCAAGTAAACATTTTGTTCTCAAGATTGATGTTAGAAGCAGGACAAACGGACAGCAGGAGGATTTAAGTGTCTCTGACAAGGATCAAACTATGATGTTAGAAGACTGGGTCTCCAAGCCAGCAGCTCTGTGAGGTCACTAAGTATCAAAAGTGGTCCAAAGAAGGAAAGAAAGGAAAGGAAGGAAAAGCAGTGAAACAGTGACAGGGTCACAAGGGCCGAGGATCATTGATGGATCCAACAGACAAGCTGCTCCAGCTCAAACTGCTCAAAAATGTAATGCTGTATCAGAACACACAGTACACCACAGTTTGTTGTGTAAGAGGCAGTGTAGCTGCAGGACAGACAGGGTAGTCATGATTTGGCTGATTTGTAGGAAAGGATGGGATTATTAATCCTGAGGGAAATTAAAGCATCCAGTAGCACATAAATTAAAGGTAAATACTGAACAGAATGTACTAAAATTTAAATTAACTGTTAGTATATGCTTGAACTATTGCAAACACACAATACAACTGTGTAAGTGATATGGACATAATTTCACATGAAATATAGTGAGATAGCCCTCCATAGAAAATGGGACTAAATAGCTGAAGTAATTATTACACCAGCGTCTGGACAAAAAGCTCTTTTTTTGGCTTATATGGTATCAATTTCTTGTTATATACACCTGTGGGTGCCTTCCTCAGCTACCTTAGCAGATAGCTGTAGCCTTTGGCCAGGAGCAGATGTCATCAGGTGGTGTGCACCTTCACTGATTGAACCAACCCCAACGCCCTCCAGTTGGTGGGCCAGCTGGAATATACAGTGGCTTGCAAAAGTATTCATACCCCTTGAACTTTTCCACATTTTCTCACATTATGACCACAAACATAAATATATTTTATTGGAATGTTATGTGAAAGACCAACACAAAGTGGCACACAATTATGAAGCAGAAAGAAAATTAAACATGAGTTCATTTTTTTTTTACAATTAAAAAACTGAAAACTGTAGTGTGCAAAAGTATTCAGCCCCCCTGAGGCAATACATTGTGGAACCCCCTGTTGCTGCAATTATAGCTGCAAGTCTTTTGGGGTATGTCTCTACCAGCTTTGCACATCTACAGACTGAAATCTTTGCCCATTCTTCGTTGCAAAACAATTCAAACTGAGTCAAATTAGATGGAGAACGTGTGAACAGCAGTTTTCAGATCTTGCCACAGATTCTCGATTGTATTTAGGTCTGGACTTTGACTGGGTCATTCTAACACATTAATATGTCTCATTTTAAACCATTCCACTGTAGCTTTGGCTTTATGTTTAGGGTTGTTGTCCTGTTGGAAGGTGAATCTCCGCCCCAGTATCAAGTGTTTTGCAGACTCCAACAGGTTTTCCTCCAAGATTGCCCTGTATTTGGCTCCATCCATCTTCCCATCAACTCTGACCTGCTTCCCTGTCCCTGCTGAAGAGAAGCAGCCCCAGAGCATGATGCTGCCACCGCCATGTTTGACAGTGGGTATGGTGTGTTCAGAGTGATGTGCAGTGTAGGGTTTCTGCCACATATAGCGTTTTGCATTTAAGCCAAAAAGTTCAATTTTGGTCTCATCTGACCAGAGCACCTTCTTCCACATGATTGCTAGGTCACTCACATGGCTTCTTATGGTTTACTTTAACAATGGCTTTCTTAATGCCACTCTTCAATTAAGTCCAGATTTGTGCAGTGCATGACTGATAGTTGTCCCATGGACAGATTCCCCCACCTTAGCTGTAGATCTCTGCAGTTCATCCACAGTCACTATGGGCCTCTTGGCTGCGTCTCTGATCAGTGCTCTCCTTGTTTGGCCTGTTAGTTTAGGTGGATGACCATGTCTCAGTAGGTTTGTAGTTGTGCCATACTCCTTCCATTCGCCGATGATGGACTGAACAGTGGTCTGTGAGATGTTCAAAGCTTGGGAAATCTTTGTATAGCCTAACCCTGCTTTAAATATCACCACAACTTTATTCCTGACCTGTCTGGTGTGTTCCTTGCACTTCATGATGCTGTTTGCGCCCCAATATTCTCTCAACAAACCACAGAGGCCATCACAGAACAGCTGTATTTGGACTGAGATTAAATTAAACACAGGTTGACTGTATCTAGTCATTAGGTCAACATTCGATCAGTCAGAAATCATCAGGCAACTTCTGAAGGCAATTGGCTGCACTCAGAGAAAAGGGGGCTGAATACTTTTGCACACTGCACCTTTCAGTTTTTTATTTGTAAAAAAAAAACTCATGTTTAACTTTCTTTCTACGTCACAACTGTATGCCACTTTGTGTTGGTCTTTCACATAACATTCCAATAAAATATATTTATTTTTGTGGGAATAATGTGAGAAAATGTGGAAAAGTTCAAGGGGTATGAATACTTTTGCAAGCCACTGTAGAGTCAAGACATTGCCCTGACATGACAAAGAACCACTACTGTGCTGTGTCCTCACACTTTGAATAATCAAAATAACATACGTTTAAAAACATTTAAACAGAGTGGTGATAACTATGACATCATGACATACTGGCTTCTGTTCTTTACCTGTGCTGCTGTGTCATGTGTTCAATGATAATAACTGACCGAATCAAATCGAATTGAATTGAATTCATATAGCACCTTTTACAAGCAAAGTTGTCTCAAAGCACTTCACAGAGACCCAGAACCTGAACCCCCTTAAGAGCAACAGTGGCAAAAAAACCTCCCTTTTAACAGGAAGAAACCTTGAACAGGACCCGACTCATAAGGAGAACCTTCCTGCTGACAGTCGGCCGGGTAGAGGAGGAGAAGAAGAAGAGACAGGACAGAGAGGATGAAGGAGAGAGAGAGAGAGAGAGAGAGAGAGAGAGAGAGGGGAACAAACATGCACAAACATCATACATTACAGAGAACAAACATGACAGGTTGTTATAAAAGAAATGCTGAGAATATGTTGTTTAGGTTAGGTACTAGGGTTTCAATAGGGTTCTCACACCGTTCGGTGCTCAGGCCCCTAATTAGGACTGTAATATTAAGCAAGATGTGAAATATACTCTCACACACATTTGAATATAGCTGCCATGTTGACAGATCATTACCTCAGACAGCAGCAGCTGCAGTGACATTTATCCTATAAACCCACATATAACACTCTAGCTTCTCCAAATGTTACCTCCAGGTCTGTCAGTATGGAGTAACAACCGTTTTTTTTTTTACAGATATATGTCTTTTGCAATGTCCCATCCAGCCACACAGAGAATGATGCCTTCTATGTTTTCAAAGACAACAGCTGCGGTTTTTAGTTTAAATGAAAGAAAAACACAGTAGTTAGCTCTGGCGGCAGCCATCATCAAGTCAGACAAAGAGAGACCTCAATTTTCATCAACACAAATCAGATGAAAAAGAAACAGATGAATGGCTCTCGGGCAGCTCACTGTGACAGCACACCATTAAATGGGAAAAATATTTGGTGCAGGCTGACCCGTTGTTTTCCATAAGAGACAGACCTGCCACCGCATTGTGTTATGGCTTCACTGGATGGTGGGATTCTGATGCCACTGAAGTCCAAATGTTTAAGCTTCATCTGTACTTTGAAGAGACATGTGGTATTACACTGTAGCTGTTGATCAAAGATCAGCTTCACTGAGTGACAGGCAAAGGAGCACAAAATAACATTACCCAATGCACTGTCATGGTTATTACTATTGGTGAAGAGCTTTAAGGATGGATGTACAAACCTAACCTCACACACCGCATGTGCGTCAGGTCTCTGTGGATGATATTCAGCTTACAAGAGGTGTAGCCCAAGAAAACAAATAACCTTTCCCTGAGAGACATTGTATGACTGAGCTTTTGGTAGTTTGGTAGTTTGATCCCAACTCCTCCCTAGTCACTGTTGTGTGTCCTTGGGCAAGACACTTTACCTGCATAGCCTTCAGTGTACTCACTGGTGTATGGTGCTCTTTGCTGGGCTGCCTTAAGCAATTTCCCCATTGTGGGACTAATAAAGGTTTCAATTATTATTATTATTAAACTGGCTCAAACTCAACTAACTGACAGCTCCTGCTGACCAATATATTCAAAACTACTCCAGAAACACAACATGAGATGGAAAGCCCCATGTCATGGATTGTGGACTAAATGGTAGACCACAGTATGTGTGTTTGCAGCGGTGTGTGTGCAGCACCCACAAGGGACAGTCCTTTCTCCCTTCCTCTTCTCCCTCTACACCACTGACCTCAGCTACCAGACCGAGTCATGACACATGCACAACATGTGACTATTTTAAACATTATGTCATTGGTAATATTTCTTTATAACAATAGAGCTCTTACATAACCTGTCCCTGACAATTACCTAGCTATGTAGCTATACTTAGTAGCTTTCTGATACAGTATGTTTATCACATCTCTGTGGAACCAACATTAAAACCTCTGTGGGACAAGACTAACCACCAAAACAGTTCAGGTATGGACTGAGGAGGCTTCTTCAGCACTACAGGACTGTGTTGAACTCAATGACTGGGGAGTGTTTAAAGATGGAGACCTACACATCATCTGTCCTGGACTATGTGCAGTTCTGCACTGATGCTGTTCTGCCCAGAAAGTGAATCAAGGTGTTTCCAAACCAGAAACCATGGTGTGACTCTGCTCAAAGCTCTCGATGCAGCCTACAGGTGACAGGCTGGCCTACAGCAGGGCCCGGACAGAGGGCCCTGCTGAGGAAGGGCATGCAGCAGGCCAAACACGGGTACAGGCGGCGCATTGAGGAGCACTTTGCTGACAGCAACCCATCGGAAATGTGGAGAGGGGTGTGTGCTCAGCCCAGCCTTTTCCACATTGTTCACACATGACTCTTCTGCTATTCATTCCACAAACATGGCTGTGAAGTTTGCAGATGACACCATCATAGTGGGTCTCATATCGGACAATGATGAGACTCACTGTAGTGACTACAGAGAGGAGATCCAGCACCTGACAGGATGGTGTTCAGGACAAGGTTGTTGTCTGAACACCATCCTGTCAGGTGCTGGAAGCATGACCAAGGAGGTCATTGTGGACTTCAGAAGATAGAATAGAATAGAATATACTTTATTAATCTTTTTAGGAAGGTCCCTCAGGGAAATTTGGAGATCCAGGAGGATGGAACACACCCCTCTCCTCATTCATTGGGAGGAGGTGGAGCAGGTGGACAACATCAAGTTCCTGGGCATCCACATCACATTTGACCTGACTTGGTCCATGCACACGTCCCACCTAGTGAAGAAGGCCCTCGGGGAGCTCAAAAGCACTGGACTCTCCCCTTCTTCTGACTTCTGACAAACTTCTACAGAGCCACAATAGAAAGCATCCTCAGTCAGAGTGCAACCGTGTGGTACGAGAGCTGCACTGCACAAGACAATAAGGACTTGGCCCAGGTGGTAAAAACTGCACAGGGGATTGTAGGGACTCCTCTTCCACACCTGGGCTCTATATACAACAGCCGGGTTCAAAGGAAGGCCGGTTGTATAGCTGCAGGTTTGTACCTTTTTCCTCTGGAAAGAGGTACAGGAACATCAGAACCCACACCAACAGACTGAGACACAGCTTCTTCCCCAGAGCTGTGAAATCCATTACTCCAGCTCCTCACACACCCCCACCCCACCAAAGACTGAGCATTAAACCTCTGCAGACAGACACTCACACTGCACTTTAGGACACTAAAACTATAAGCAATTTTGTACAATATATTCATACTGGTCACTTTAAAAAGTTGACTTGCACTGGTACTTGTACTTTTTTATCCTTATTCTATTTTTAGATTTATTTATATATATTTTAAACATGCCCTTTTCACTCCATGTGTCTTACTATGTGCCTATGCCAAGAGCTGCTGAACAAAATGTCATTGTGCCTTATAATGTATAATGACAATAAAGATTCTTGATAACATTTCAGTTACAAAAACTCTTTAGGCATGTTCAAATTGGTTAGTATTTAAATGTGGTGTGGCACATGAGGCCAATATTAAATGTGCATATGTACTTTATCCTTTAGTGATAGTGCTGTGTGGCGTTTGAAACAAATGCAAAAAGCTCAATAAATCCTCGTTCACTGACTTATTCTGACTTAGATTTTTTTATTTACATTTTATACTTTTACAAAAACAACTTTTTTTTTCTTAAGAACAACAGGACTGCAAAGCCAGAACACTAGCAAATATTCAAGAACAACCATAAACTCTTAAATACAGAGTGGTCTTGTCAGTTTTGAACAGCCAACTGTGGAATATGATCCAGTTAAAACACTCAACACCACAAACGTCAGTTCTCCTTATATAGTGTGCAGGTTGCGTTACTATCTGGGATGTTTTTGTATAGTTTCTCCAAACTAGTTTAAATACAGTATCAAAGACACAAAATACAACATCTGTCTCAAAGCAGGTTGTAATCAAGTAGCCTACAGTATAAAGATCTGCAACATGGTATGTGTATATACTGTATATTTATATATATGTACACACACTGCAGACAGTCACAAAGTGAAGACTCCCAAGGCCCCCCAGACTAAGCTGTTCTATTCACATTTAACAAGAATATCCAAAGATGCCATGAAACAGCAACCATAATACAAAAATCACCAAAAATATATATATGCCAATATGAAGAGCTACCATTTTTTTCTTTTTGTTTTCCTACTTTTAAATAAACCATATGGACTGGAAAACCTATACAACATCAAGTGTACATTGAAAAGGCATGTCCTGTATATAATCAAGATATTTTAAAACATTGCACATAAAAAAAGGGTTAATGTACAGAAATGAAGAGGGCATGCTGAACAGATCAGAGCTACACTGGATGAAGAGTCATCATAGACAAATAAGGCCTTGACAGATCGCACCAACTCAAGACATGCTTTCGCCCACTTCACAGAACGATATGAACATGCAACTTCAGAAACAAACACAAAGGAACTGAATAGAACCATTATATCGAAGCTTCGTTCGTCATTTCGCAGATAAAATGGGCCTATTTGAATTAACTTCAGTCACATTTGATTAAAACAAAATGATACATTCTTCTTTTTTTTCATTCCAAAAGACAAAATGAAAACTTGGAAAACAACACCGGTCCATTTATTGCACACCATTGGTTCACAAAAATATTTTGGGCACTTTTGCGTTTCAACAAACAGCAGCATTTCCTTATAAAAAGTTGAATACAGACACCAAACACAACTGATGAAAAGCATGACATACAAATGTAGAATAGAAAACATTTTTTGTAATTCTGACATTGTGCAACTAGAGTTAATAGGTCCATTTACTAAGGCTAGCCTCTTAAATGCACAACATCATACAGTGTTTTAAGGGGTGAAACAGCAGGACCCCTTTGCTAAATAGCATGGACCACTTAGAATGATTATCTCTTTCTTTATAATATGTGCAATTAGTGATTGCCACGGCAAATCAATGAGATCGAGAACATTTGGTCCTGTAGGAAAAAGCTTGATTTGTACCCAGATAAAAAGGGCAAATGGCACATTTAGAAAGTGACTGAAAGGATGGCACAGGGTGACGCCAGTTATTATTAAGACAGATCTCATTAGATTTCACTGATCAGGACAGGGGGAAGATTGGTGCATTATTCAGCTTTACATTTACAATCAACCCTGTGTGTGTGCACTCTTACATCCTGCTGGGGTAAATCTACACATCACCTTGTTTTTACTACTTTAGGGGAAGAAAATAAAACTGAACAACCCACTCAGTCACAGTCAGTAGCATTCAACTCATGGATCTCCATGAATGTCATTATCTTTTCAAAATACAGGCACGACAAGCACAGAATTACAACCATGTTGGCACAACACGAGTAACAAAAGTCGGAGGTTAGATGTCAGCTTAGAAACATATAAGACCGTATTGATCAGATCAGCTTTTGCTTCACACACTGTGAGTGTGTGTATCATTCATAATGATTCAACTCACAGTATTTACATTCACACATTAGCACACACTGATTGCTTTTAAAGCATCACATTAATACTCAACCATCCTTTCCTGCTGCCCAGGCTGCAGTTATACAGTAAATATCCACTCACTGAGCACTTTACATGCTTTTTTAAACACCTTTACAATCTATAGTAATAGGACATAACCTGTTATTTTTAGTTCATTAACCAAGAGATTGGATTAAAAAGTACATTATTTTACAGTGCATAATTTTTGTTTTTGACAACATCAGAGAGCTGGTAATTTTACTGTATGTTTTTTTCTTTAACTGCTCATGCATTATATTGAAACATAGATTTTGTCAACAAAATATATATTTTGCTCCAATTATAAATATTGATGGAAACAATGGCACAGTTATTGCACAATAAAGTGCTCAGTGAGTTTAAATGGTGGTCAGGAAAATGTTCCAATGTATTTCTCCTTTTGTGATAACAGAAAAGGATTAGGACCACTTTTGAAAAATACTCTCAAATATGACAAAAAAGTCAGAATTCTGAATGCCAAAAATCTCAGAATAAAATAAATATTATGAGGTTACAATCTAAATTCTGAGATTAAAATCAGAATTCTGAATCTAAGAATCTCAAAACAAAGCTAATATTCTAAGGTTATAATCTGAACTCTGAGATTAAAATCAGAATTCTAAGGAAAAGGGCAGAATTCTGAGAAATTCTGAGATTAAAGTTAGAATAAAGTCAATAAAGAGATTTAAGTCTGAATTCTGTCCAAAATAATGATAACCAATTTTTACAGTGGCTCAAATCCTCCTTCTCTATATTATAAATTATGTAAAGAAAGGAAAAACTCAATGGTGGTTAACCTCGAATTCACAAAAGACATGTACCCAACAGTCATGCAATATCCTAAATCCTTAGCAGTGTACCTGTTGGTAAGTCACATGAGACAATATTTTGAACACAAACTGATTGAACTGGCCGCTATTTGTCAAGCAGGATTAAATGCTACATTACCATATCTTAGAGACTACAACACTGCAGATGTGACACAACCTTGCAATTCCAAATTTGACAAGATCATATTTATCATAAGTTTCAGTCTTATTTTGACGTTTCAGTTTTCTGGTTAGATTTTAAAATAACAGTCAAACCACTGCTGATTTAAGTTAATCAAAACTCTTAGAGTTTAGTTGCTAGAGATGCAAGGTTTGACTTCCCAACAGTGTTCAGTAAAAAAAAAAACATGTCAGAAAAATTATATACTGCACAAATGTCTTTAGGGAATACTTTGTCAATATAGTTCAAGTTTTAAACATTTAAAAATAAAATGTACTATGTTCATATTAATCAAAGAAATGCACATACACACACCTGACATATATTTCACAACACCCAACATACACAGCATTCAAAGAGTAAAACTACAGTACAAGCTATTGCAGTATAGATAATATTGACATTGAACGGTTTGCCTATAGCGACGGCACTGAAGGAATAACACAGTCGCTGCCCTTACAAACTAGCATTACCACCACAAATGAAATACAGGGAACTTTTTTAGCTTAGTTTGCACAGGCTTGATTTGTCACTGCTGGCAAAGTCAAGACCTTATTTCCCTCTACACATAACTTTGTCAAAATGGGATCTCTCAGGCACTTTCCAAACGTAGAGCAAGGCTTGGATTTATCAGACCTCAAATTGGCTAAGACAAAAACACTTTATCTAGTACTGCATTCACGTCATATGGGAAACAACCTTGCTCATTCAAAATAGTTTTCAAAATCTGTTTACTTGACCTATTCTCATATTAACAGTTAAGTTTAGGAAACAACATAATGTATATATATATATATATATCACTGTTTGTTTGGTGTTAAACTAAAATCTGTGCATCTGTGTTGCTGTCTTCTGCACTCTTCAGAAAACGATGAAATCTTGGTGGTTTCACATTATGAGTGTCAACATATGCACGTGTCCAAGTTGTCCTTTTCAGCCGTCAGATCATTCTAACAGAGATTCCCATATGACATGACTGCAAAATAAGACATGATGGGCAAGTAGAAGACTTGAATCACTCTATGGTAATGGAAGCCACCTCCTTGGCCTGAGCATGCTGCTGCTGCAGCTGCTGCTGCTCTTCTTCAAACACCTCGGGGGAACTGCCTCCTACACCGTTGTCCATCTTGGTCTCCTCTGTCATGGCAGCCGTCTCGTCCACATCCTTAAGGGAAGCTGGGGCTTCCAAGGGATCCAGGGGTTCGGGAGAAAGGAAGCCGGAGGAGCTCTCACAATTCTGGGTGGAGGAGGAGACCTGGGAGATGACTCGCGTCTGGACTGAAGAGGAGGATGAGGCGACAGTGGGGTTGGAGGTGCTTCCTGGGTAACCCGGGTGATGTTGAGACTCCTCCAACTCATATTGGACTCCCAGTGCCTCCTCTTCCTCCTGTACCTGGCTCAGGTAGTCGGGCACGAGGAAATCACTGCAAGGACCAAAAGAATATTACATTACATTGACACTAATGTTATGTCAGATGCAGTTTTCACAAATATACACAAATAGGCCTTTATGAACATTAAGTGGCGGCATCATCGGTCTAATTATTACATACTATATATTTAATTTACACAACCAATAAATACACTTGTCAGTTTATTACTCTAAACCAACACAGAATTACTAAAACATCAATTCTGCTAGCCGATGGGCAGAGGTTTGCAGCAAAGCTGATGGGATTAAACTCAATAGCTGATTAACAAAAAATTAAATCACCTATGTAGTGTCATGCCAAATCTAAGGAAGGCCAGAGTGGACACAGGCCATCTAAATGTAAAAAGCACCTTTGATGCAGTCCTCTGCTTATGGTTGAAATAAAAAAGGATAATAAACGATATGAAGACAAACCAAAGAACTAAAGCCAAATTGAATGTCATTATAAAAATCTAAATATTAAACCATAAAAATAAGATTTGTTTGGATTTTTTTTTTTACAGTGTTGGATTTATCCTATATACACATACGGCCACTTTATTAGGTCCACCTGTTCAGCTGCCTGTTATCACAAAATTTGATTAGCCAATCACACGGCAGCATTTCACTGCATTTATGCAGGTATGACATGGTGATAATGAGCAAGTTCATAGAAGGGCATCATGACTGAAATGACTTTGAACATGACATGCTTGTTGGTCTGAGTGTTTCAGAAACTGATGATGAGCTCGAGCAGTAGCTCTCTGTTGATGTCAGAGATTAGAGGATATTGGTCAGACTGGTTGGAGCTAATAGAAGGGCAACAGGAAGTCAAATAAGCACTGGTCCAAACTCAGGTCTGCATTTCGGAATGCAGAAAATGTGCAACCTTGAAGCAGGTGGGCTACACCAGCAGAAGAGAACACTGGGTGCCACTCCTATCTGCTACAAACAGGAAACTGAGGCTATAGTTCCCACAGGCTCATATTCATTGGTCGGCTCAGAATGTAGTGTAAACTACATGGATGGGCATATTTTGAGTGTTTTCTAACACCTTGTTGAATCTCTGCCGCCAAAGCAAAGTGTTTAAATGAGTAAGGTGGACCCAATGTAGTGGCCGTAGAGTGTGTGTTGCTGGAATCAAAACTGATGTGTACTACAAATGAAACATACATAGACTGTCACAGCCAAAACACAGCTGAGCTAGGTTTTTATCACATGTGAGAATACCCAAAAACGTACAGTAGAATTACTATGACTTGGGGCCCATTAAACACGTGCGATCACACAAACATTGTCATGAAATATGTTTCAATCCACAGCAGTGTGAATTATAGCTCATTATCCAGAACAAGCAGACAGAATCTGACAAACAGACCTGAAAATCAGCAAGTATGACAAAAATAGAGTAGTTAATGTATCATTTTATGTGAAGACTGAGGATGGGAGTTAAGAGTCTGACTGAACTGCCAGAGAATTTTCCACACTGTTATGATCTCAGGCGTAGACCTCCTACTATAAAACGCTTGAGGAGTCAATGGCCCATTTCAGTCCTGCCGACCTGTGAGGGCTTGAGTTGATTAAGAAGTGGAAAAGTCTGGGAAATAAAAACACACTTTGACTTTATAAAGACACTGTGTTCTGACTTTCATGAGGCTTTGTGGGTCGTGAGCTGCTGATGAAAACAAACAACTCACACTAAAAGTTTAAGGAGAAACCATATGAAGATAAAAAGAGTATACCTGGTGATGTTATCTCAAGTGTACTGAGCAATGTACAACTGAGCTGGTCAGTGACCAACAAAAACATTTTGCAATCTCCTCAAAATGATGAATGCTAAAGGAACAGCTTGGCATTTGGGAAAATACACTGAATTTCCTTTCTTGCCGTGATGCATACTACTCCCATGTACAGTAAATAGATCATGAGTCCACAGCCAGCAGCTGGTTTTCTTAGCACATATTATAAAGTGGAAACAGGGGGAATGGCTAGTCTGGCCCAGTCCACATCAAGTCATTAATTAATCTGTACTAAAGCTGGAGTATATCCAGTGAATAGTCATTAGCTAGGTAGTCGTGTTCTGGACTATTTTGTAGCTTGAACAACTGAAGTGGACGCTTCAGGAATGCACACACACAAACAATAGTTTAGAACACAGTCTCTTGCCAAATGTTAATGATTTATGTGAATCTAACCTGCTACTGGCAGTTGCTTTACCTTTACTATAGACACATAACAGTGGTATTAATGTTATCCTTTCAAACCCTTAAAAAACTGTATAACCTTTCCTGAAATGTCAAACAATTGTTTTAAACACATTAAATTTCTCCAGTAAATACACTTACATACTTCAGCATTCAAATGATTTGCAATTAAAAACAATTCTACATAACCACGATCCAATGAACTTCAGATATTAGAATCTAAACTAAAGTTATTTTC
The DNA here is from genome assembly GCF_900634625.1 of Parambassis ranga. Lineage (NCBI taxonomy): Eukaryota > Metazoa > Chordata > Actinopteri > Ambassidae > Parambassis > Parambassis ranga. The sequence goes on from NC_041033.1 coordinate 1,027,704, forward strand.
TGATCCAGGTGAGATCTGAGTAAATGATGGGGGTCGGCGCCCCCAGACTCCTCACCTGCTCTGGAAGTAGTTTGCTAGTTCGGATGCCTCATGGTTCAGACTCCTCAGGTGTACAATTAAATTGCCAGAGTTGGTGAACATGGCGCCGCACGTTTTGCACTCATAAATCCGCGGCTTGCGGATTATGTGTCGGGAGACCCTCATGTGGTGCTTATATTCACCGAAGGACGTGAATGTGGCGCTACAAATCTGGCACCGGAAACAGCGTTTACCTTCGTGCTTCAGCCGATGCATCTTTAGGGAGTACGCCCGTGTGAACTTTTTCCCACAGCGATCACACTGGAAAGGTTTAATGCCTGCAGGAACAAGAAAAAAACCATGGATGCTAATCTTGATAATAGTTTCAAACTGTTTGTATATGGATGGGATGGAGTAGAGGGTTAATACTATATATATTTAACTACAACTCTACATTCAACTTGTGTCCATATAGCACTATCAGGGGGGTTGGAGAGTGCGTCTTCAAAAATTCCTATGCTGCAAGTAGATGTCTTTCTATGACAACAACACACCTAGTGAACCTGATGACTGTAGTGGTATTGGTATTCAACTGGGACCAAAGCATCCTGTTCTGACAACCTCCCATTCACCAGCAATATTCAGATTCCCACAATTGGGCTCTTCCATCTCTGTTCATTTCTCCTTGACATATTGTAGTCTATAACTCTGGATAGGGATGCACTGATCCACATTTTTTCACTTCTGATCTGGTCCAGATATCTGAATTTGCCCATACTAATACTATTCTGATATCAGAGCTCTGTTTGTTCTAATTCAATTATTATCATTATTGTTGATTTTACATGAAGCTGTAATGAACACCTCTATGTCCCCAACGCAACTTGAGATAAGTATAAGGACATCAAAAGAAATTCAGAAAAACATGAAATCCTGTTAACAGAAAAAATCCCATCCTGAAAACAAATATGCAACTGTAAATGTTTCAAATGGACAGCCAATATTTATTAAATCCAAGACAAGAATAAAGAAAAAACACATATAGCCCCAAATGGGCCCCTTGAACAGTGGTGGTTGTCCTGTTCCTATCCTTCTGTCCCTATCCTTCTCTTCCACCTCCAGCTCATCTACAATTTGCATCCAGAGCATAGGGTACGTCTGCTGCGTGTTGATGAAAGGCATGCTTGCAGCTGCAACTCAGAACTCACCTGGCAACAAGAAATTCTATTTTCTGATTAGCTATTAGGTTGGTAATTCCAGACAGACTGACTCTGACTTATTTATAGGATAGTGTATAGGAACTCCTGTGTGCCAAAGTTAATCATTTCTCTGCATCAGAAATGCCATGTATGGCGTGTGAGTGTGTGAACTTGTCAAAATGCATGTGTCTCAGCCCTGGACTGTATATAGTTGGTTAGCCTCAGTGCAGCTCAACGCTCACCTGCTAGCTGGCTGCAAACTGTGGAAAGGATCTCCAGAACGGAGGCGTGTCTCATTACTCCGTGTCTCAGTGAGAGACACCTCCGTTCAACAACATTAAAGCACAGACATTGCTAATCGATCAGAATCGATCTCAGCAGGTTGTATTGGAAATCTCATTAGTGAATTACGTTGGTATCAGAACCCGATATCAATACTGGATCGGATTGGCCCCATCCCTAGCTCTGGACACATAAGAACAACCAAAACAAGATGTGCTTATAACTTCAGGTTTTTGTAACTAGTGTTAGTAACTCAAAGCAGCAAAAAAAGGTAAGTATTTAGTATTAAGTAAATGATTAGTATGTATGAGGAATACATTTTGGATCTCTGGTTCATATGCATTGTTTTTGATCCTTGTTTATGGATGCACTGTATTGTCTGCAAATACATTGGTACTGTCAGAAACATCAGCCACTGGCCAATAAAGAGAGCAGACAAATGGACCCTAACTCATCGTTACTTTCTCACCCTGTTGATGCATCAAAAATGATTAGGTACAAAAAAGCTATGTGGTAATATAATGGTATCGGCAATCCAAATCCAAAATTCCAACAGGACTTGAATAACTTCAGCACATTGATATCAACGCACAATATCAAGTGCACTAATACTGATGTTACTCCTAAAATCATGTAAACTTCTATAACACTTCTTTATAATCTTTGGAGGAACATGCCAATACGATGGTATCATTTCACCTACCAGAGTGTATGAGCAGGTGCTGTTTCAGGTTTTGAATGCGTGTGAATCTGACTCCACAGGTGGGGCACTGAAAGGGCCGATCGGGGCCGTTGCTGCCAGGCCGGGCTGAGGGGCTGATATAGAGGTGGTATGGATACTGGATACCTTCCAGCCTGTGACGAAAAGAGATGGAAGAACTAAGTGATAATCAAGCTCTGCCACTTATACTTCAATAAAACCTTCTCAGTGTCTCCTGATAGTTCCTCCAAATTTACTTCAAGTTCCAAGATGTTTGAGATCTAACATTATGAGGTTAGTGATGATAGTGGTTTGTGTCAGGTTGTTTAACATATGACGCTCACTGATTGCCCACATTAGCTTTCACATAAAACTTATCACGCATGTTTGTGGCTTGAAGCTTTTATTATATACAACCAGCATTTTTATTTAATGAAGAATTATTTTAACATGACGTCTACATTTATTGTGAAAACAGGTGTGGCCCAGACACCCAGTAGTCATAAGTCTCCAGTCTATAGATTTTTTTTTTATAGATTATGACTTGTTCACTGCAAGTTCTAACAAATTGTGATACCTCTCATCGTCTTCTGCATGTCCTCCAGCGTTAGAGGTGCTCTGCATTGACGGCAATCCTTCTGACACTCCCTCATCCATAGACCCTGAAAAGAGCAAAAAGAAAATTACTCATGGAAGCTGTCTACTGAACGTCTGAATAAAGCATAAAGCCCAAAGTATGTCATATTGAAACGGGTTAGACAAATATACTTTAGTTCTTTGAAGGCTAATCCCCCATTTAAGAATTGATGCTATTGGATAACAATGCACTGGGCTTTTCATCAGTTTAGGAAAAGATGACGAATGTTTCCATTTTCTTTTTTTATGTATGGCAGTGCAGAAAAGCTTTTCAAACAGCATTTGGGCCACTGGACAATAAAACTTTCCACTGAGACCGATACAAATAAAAAATCCTGTGGGTGGGTAGGCCTCTGAGAGCAGGGTGAGGCAGGTTTGATTGCACGCTTTACAAAGCAACACTGTGTTAACTGGGTCAGGACACAGCCTCCATAATAACTGTGATAGATACAGTAATACTAGTATGTCTATGGCATTTTAGGGTAAGAATAAAGTAAGTATAAGGCAACATTTGTTTAAAACACAGTGGAACAGAACAGAAAATAGCCACACCTATAGAGGAGGATTGTGGACTGATCAGGAGCTCTTCCTGGACCTGTTCACTCCCTGGCACTGTTTGCTGGTCACTCAGAGAGCTTTGAGAGGCACTGACCGGCTGTGAAGATGCCTCTTGTACCTCCTCATCACTAAGACGCTCCACCTTCACCCTTACATCTTCCTCCTCTGCTGGCACTGGTGGTGACACAACCTTGGAGCTCTCACATGTCAGGAAGTCACTGAGCCGCCGACTTACGACAACCTCTGAGGTCCCTGGGGTGCCCTGCTCTATACAGCGAGGGCTCTCTGGGAGCTTTGATTTGTCTGAGTGGAACCTCCTGTCAATACCAAATGGGAAAGTCCATGGAAATGCCAGGGAGGACTCCACAGGCTGGGCTGTGCTGTCTGAGAATGAGGGTGAAGGGTTAGGGATCTGTGGAGAGGTGGTGACCATCTGTGTAGTACACTTGAGCGGACTTTCAGGTGATGCCATCGTTACAAAGCTCTTGCGTTTTCGTCGTGATTCACGGCAAATGGGGACATTTCTCTCCATCACACTGCAGTCAGATGACACAGGTGACACACTGCCATCCAGGGGAGTCAGGGCACAGTTTGATGAGGCGCTCTCTGGTGCTGATTCATGGGGCTTATCTGCTGTCATGTTGTTATTGTTGTTGTTATTTCCTGGGCTCCACAGAATACTTGATTTCATGAATTCCGAACATGTGCTAGCTACAGCAAACATCTGCATGTAGCTTGCAGCAGCCAGGACATCAATTATATTTTCTGTGCTGACAGACAGGGTAGATGTGTAGGCGTATTCCAACAAAGGAGCAAAACCACTAACTGTCACATGATGAAGGTCCAACACAAACTTGTCCTCCTCCCTCGGTCTACCCACCAGTTTGGAGCGAAAAAATTCACTGCAGCAGGCCAGGACTACTTTGTGGGCCAGGAAGAGCTTGTCTTGGACCCGGATGGTGACATCACATAAGTGACCGTCAATACGTAAAGCATTAAGCTTTTCTAGCATCTCCTGGCTGTGGGATGTCGAGCTGTGGGTGAAGGTTTTGACCCCCATGTTGGAGACCCTTTTGGACAGTTAAGAGGAAATCAGTCCTGCAAAGAGTTGGAAAAAGAAATCAGTTTATAAAAGCTATAGCACAAAAAGTGGAGTCAGGAGTCAAAGGTCCATCTCTAGTTAAAAAAAGGAGTAAGAAATTATAGCAACAGTTTATATCTAAGTTCAGTTCAATTTTATTTACATTGTGTCTAGGTGCTTGACAGAAACCCAGAGCCTGAACCCCCGAGCAAGCAGACAGTGGCAAGGATTTTAACAGGAAGAAACCTTAAACAGGACCCGGCTCAAAAGGAAGAACCTTTCTGCTGATAATCGGCGGGGTGAAGAAGGAGAAGAAGAGGTAGACAGGACAGAGAGGATGAAGGATGGAGAGAGAAACATACATGCAAAAACCATCAAACATGACACACAAGGGCAAACATGACAGATGTTATAAATGTAATGCTAAAACACAATGTATTGTATTTGTTCTTTAGCTGATATGTTGTTCAGGTTAATTGTACTACCACTACATAGAAAACATGCAATAGATGGTGGTGCTGTTGAGCAGGTGGGGGAACTGCTTATTGGATCATGTTTGTGTTTTAAGTCTGGTCTTAAAGGTGGAGGTGGTGTCTGCTTCTGTATATACACCCAGATAACTGGTTCCATAGAAGAGGTGTCCCTCTCAAAACACCACTTTCAGAGAAAAGACAGGATAGAAACAGGGAAGTGTACTGCAAAAAGAGAGTGGGTGTAGGGAGAGAGAAATTCAAAGGTGATCTCGGAAGGGAAGGCAGGGTGGGGGGTTGAAAGCAGGGTAGGGAGCACCGAGGACAAAATGCCAAGTTATGTAACGACAATCAAAGCAGATGCGCAGCGATGCGAGCCAGACCCATGTGGAGGCCAGCACACTACAGGACGCTCAGCAGCTGTCTGCGAGACATGTGGATTCTCTGAGGCATGAGATTTTCCATCAAACAAAAGCTCAAGTGAAGGGGCTCTCGCAGGGAGAGCACACTCTCCTTCACACACACAGACCAAAGGAAAATACTCTTGGGCTATGTTGGCCCAGTAAAGGCAAAGTGAATTACAGACCTGGGCTGCAGAGGTGCAGGAGAGGGCCTTATCTGAAGCAGCAAAAAAAGGCTAATAGAAAGGAGCTTCAATTCCATCTTGGGGTTTTCATATGGCTATAATGTCATCTGTCAAAGAATTTATTAAGCTCTATGATCTGTATAAGGTTCTTTTTTTTCAACTTTTTGTAAAATATCAAAACCAATGCTTTGTGTTTTCTTTCAAAGGAGTGTTTGAAATTTGTTAATGAACGATTTCAGTTCATTAACAACATAATCTTTGTAATGACTCAACAATGCATACCTGACAAAGAGTGCACATTTGAGCAGGTATTTATTTACAGAAAAAGTAAAATTGCCCTTATCAAATATAATACGTGAATGTTCCACCTTGACTGCCTTTGTTATGTTTGGTCTGACAAATGATTCTGTGACAATACGAGTTACCACTAACAACATAAACTATTAAAATTCACAGTATTTATTATGGCGACAGGACAGAGGAGGCGTGGCTTTCAGTCTGGTACTTACACTATGTTTACATTACGTACCAACACATTTTTTAGAACACCACAATACAAGGTGAACACTTGAAGCACAAAGACTGTGGTTGTGTGTGTTTAAATGTTGTAGACTCGGCGTCTCCTGAACAAGATGCTGAACAAACAATTTAGCTAACAGTGTCAAGCTCATGTGTCAAGTCACCTGGAAGGTGTAAATCTAAGACCGGTTTTAACTGTCAAAATAAAACAAATGTTAGTACTGCAAATCTCAGAAACGAATGTATGTCGCTGTTGTGTGTCAGACATGCATGTTAAAGGATGCCATTACGTCATAAGAACACCGTGTAGCGTCATCGCTTCACATAACCCTCTGCTGTTGCCCACTATCGACAGATCTGTATCACCTTTATTTTGAAGCCGGACAGCCACACTTCCGCCCTGACGGTCCTCTACCCTGCACATCCTGACGCAGCAGCTGTATATTAGCTAAATACGTTAGCAACTAAGCTAGCGATAGCTGACACAACACACCGCTGTAAGATGATTTGTTTGTCCTTATTGATGCTGAGCCAACAGTGTAACCAGACACGAGTAAACACAACCGGGTTATGGTTATCATAAAGACCGTACGATGGAAAATTACCTTCTGGGTCGAGGCCTGTGGTAATGGCTAAGCCTCGGGATGCAAACAGCTCAGCTGACAAAAACCAGTCAGGAGACAGCGGTGCGCCCTGCCGCTCCACTCCGCTCACTCACATTCCCTGCTCTTTAGGCAGCTGTCAGCCTGCCGGCCGCCAAAAGTCACAGTTTAATTAGCGCGCACATGAAGTCACATCACAACAGGCTGGTGTTAAAAGTTGCGGAGGTGCTATTTTCATTCCTTTGTGCTCCCCGCTGTCCTTCCAGCGCTGTTTTTGTACCCCCACAATGCAACGCGCACCTCGTACTGTACGCTACTGTAAGAAACAGGAAGTTTCACATTTAGCCAGCACACCTCAGGCTCTGCTCAGGAATCCCGCTGTTTACAGTATATGGCCTGAGTAGACCCGTTTACCTAATACTAACGTGTGCCAGATGTCATTTAAATCATATTTTTATTATTCCATGCATACTGATTTATTTCTATACCAGAGCATGTAACAGTGATTATATACCTACTTTTGTTGCAACACTACAAGTTTACATTTTTATTTACTCATTGGAGATTTAATAATGAAACAACTATACAGTCACCACACATGGACAGATCAAGAGTTACTGGTCACCAAAATGTTTTCTTTTTTTCTCTGTTGGTTTATAATTTGTCAGTTTGTGTCTTGTTGCCACTTTATGCTTCCTAAGGAATTATAGTCTCATAGTTGTCACTTAGTAATTGCAATGTGTGATTGTCATAGCTTTTTTTAATGATTTGAGTCATCACTTGATGTGTCTACCTTTGAGTAGGTAGAAAGCGCTATATAAATATACAACTTCATGTCTGTTTGTAGGTTTGAGTCTCATCATCGCTTGGTGTCTATTTGAAATCATCTTGAGTTATTTTGCCATCACCCGGTGGATGTTTGGAGTCCTTTTGAGTCTCTTTGTCATCACTCAGTCTTCGTTTGTAATTTTGTGTCATTTTCTCGTCACCCTGAGTCTATTTGTAGTCATTGTGAGCCTCTTTGTTGTCACTTGGTGTCATGATAGTTATTTGGTGAAAGTCTCCTTGCACAAAAGTGACTTCTTTGCAGTCATTTTGTATATCTGTTATGCCAACAAGTACAGTTCACACAAGTGCATTCTAAAATAATAATTAAATGATAGTGTCTAGTTGCTGGCAAACGATGGAGACACAAATCAGACTGTGGGCTGCATGATGATGAGACCATGTTGGTAGACCTATTTGTAACTCATTATGAATATAGAATGAAATAAAATGTGGGTAAGTTATCACAGATGCCTGTGTAGTGGCAGCTCCAGCCTGTGATAGCTACTGAGTATCTTTTCATATGGCTGTCTTTATTTCAGAGCAAGAGGTTACTCCAGTGTTGGTGGGTTTTTATCGATCATTGTAAGGGGTTTCAGTTTGTAAAACTAGCAATAAATACTGCCTCGCCCTGCTGTTAAAAGATTCCAACCCACCTAGGAGAATTCCATTAGTCTTGCCTTATTTGGACAGTTTAGTCCCATCAAGGTCCTATCTACACTTTTAGAAAATCATTCTGGAATTGATTCATGGGTAATTTTAAGTATGGTTCTACCTGATAGTGGCCTGATGTGCACTCACCTGTGTGGTCTGAGGTTAATGTAAAATTTTCTTTCATATGTTTACAGAATGGTTGCAAATGTTTCTGATTGTCAGGCATAAACAGGCCATCTGGCATATACTGGGCAATGCCCGGTGGGCTAACGCACATTTTTGGGGCTGGGGTGTCATAATTTAATCAAAAAAAGGATATTATAAATATTTTTTATCTGCCGTGATGGTATTTGAGACATGTAACGCGGTCCATTGGTTCTTAAAGGACATTGGGCTATTCCAATGAAATGCACTTTTTGTTAAATTAGTGTAACTTCTCTTTACAATCCGATAGCAACCAATTAGTTTGCAGTTTTGCATTAGAATGACCAATATGAATCATCTGTGGAAGCTATAAAATGCTAAAAACATCAGCCAATCCTCCGGGTGGACCCTGTGCGGAGTATTGGCTGGTTGTCACTCTCTTCCTGCTCTGCAGCACCAGAGAGGTACGTGCATGATGGCCGAAGTCACAGACCGCAGCTTGCGTCCATGTGATTGGGAGGCGTGGCTTCGGGGTGAGCTCCGAGAGAAAGGGACGTGTGTTTACTTTCGAAATCTGGCTGACTCTCACTGAGTTTTCAAAATCTCCTACCCTACCTTTAATGTGCAAGAGAGCAGCAACATAGAGGAAGGAGGAGGAGGAGAGAGACGTAACCCAGAAGGGACTGAGGAGGAGGTCAGAATAGCTACTGTAAGCCTGGTAAAACAGTAGCTGAAATGTTAGCAGAATGAAGAGGGGCTTTATAGGGAGGGTGGAGGGCTGTTTGTGTGTGTCTGAGAGAGTGAGTTATTATAATGTAATATTAGTGAAACATTGCTTTGCCAAAATGGATGATTAATCATTGGTAGGTAACCAGATAAATAACACATTATTCATAATTAACATTGCCTCCTGCCTCTCTCTCTCTCTCTCTGTTTTTCATACTTAAAAGGTGCCACTTTGGGGAGCTCTTTATTTTACATGGATGTATCATCTTACTGTAGACCTAATTGTCTTGTTTGTTTTTGTAAACAGTACATTTTATCTCTTTAGCAGTATTTCTTTGACAACCACTTTAGCTTCAAGGTGGGAATTGTGGCACTGCGGCCATCACTCCCGAGATGAAAGTAAATATTGAAAGAACGTGGATTTATTTAGCATGGTTACTCTCTTCCATGGCTACTGCACTTTATTTTCATTTTTGAAACAACACTATGTGCGCACATATCCTCTGGTATGTTGTAATGCCTTCGCATATCATATAAATAATCATGGTGGGCCGCCATGGCCAAAAATGCCAGGGCCATTTCTTGGTCCCAGTCTATCCCTGCTGGTAGTAGGTTGCACAGAAAAGGAACCATATATTGACATAAATGTGTTTATTTGACCATTTAATAGACAAAATTCTAAAAGACAGCAGCATCTGCCATGTTAATAACACGTCAAAGGTAAAAACTTACAAAAATAAATAGCTTAAAAAGGAAGCTGTAATAATAAAATAGTATAGTCCTTCACTGAAGGGATACAGGCCTAATGCTCAATCTCTTTTCTTTTATAACATACTGTAAATTAACAAGGAATGAGGATATCAAATATACATACAAGAGTCAAAAACAACTGTGAGTGTTTGCTTATGAGGCATTAACAAATCGGAAAATGAATAAAATTAATTGTATTTGTTAATGTTATTTTTCATATACAAGATACATATGCTTATCGTTTAACTTAACATCTCCACAAAAAAGAAAAAAAAAAAATTTGTTGTATTGCAGATTGTTTGTACCACACTTCCTCTAAACTGCATTGTAATGCACCTGGAAAAAGGCTAAAATTAAACTATGGGGCAGAGGAGAATTCTCTGTCATGTTTGTTTTTTTGCTAGGAATGACCAGTCAAGCTACAATTTAATAAGATAAAATTTTTACACAATGTGTAAGCTCAAATTATGTTTCTATTAAACCTTGACAGATATTATATAAGTTATAAGACCTGTAACTTTCATTTATTTTAAAGTTAGGATGTTGACTTTTCCCCCAACATTCTGAAATGAACATCAGAATTGTGAGGAAAAACCAGTCCAAACATGGGAAAGAATACCCTGATCTTAGGTACGTATGTCAGTAAAACAGCTTGATTAAAGCTCTGTTTGGGGTGGAGTTCTGTAAAAGACAGGTGGAGGTATATTTACACTTTGCTGGTGTTTGACAGCAGGTTTCATGTTATTGTTCTAGACCCACACGGCTAACTTGGGAAAAAAAGCTACCTTTATACCATCCAGGAAAGTACAATTCTTTTTAAAGGGGATTAGAAAACTTTTCATTCTGGAGAAAACCATAGATGACACATAAACAAAGTGGACATAGCCTCTGGGTCCGACAAGTGAAGCCAAGAGGAAATATCTTAACCTGGCATTGCTTCTAATGGCCAGCAGGGGGAGACACCACTGGTTACAAAAAACAGTCCAACTGTGTTGAAGACAGTCCCTTGACTTATTAACCTCAGTAAACATTTTCATAATAAGTTTAAGGTTGGTCACTTCTGGCTCCATTAAACCACGATGCCAAAGGCCAGACTTGCTGGCTATGTCTATTTCTGTTATACAGTCTGTTGGTTAAACACACACCACACCTTCATCTAGCATGTATACATAGCATCACATGTATAACCTGAGGTAGATTTCCATTGTGTCAAATGTCAATAGTGGTTGTTAAATGTCAACAAAAGATGACAAAACAATATTTAGATAAAAGCACTTGATGTGACCTAATGCAACCAGTTGGTAACATGGATGGATCATGAAGCAGCGTGTCCTGGGACACAGAAATACAAAACACCATAACACCACTCCTATGTAAGAGCAACCTCCGTGGACTGAACGAGGCATAGAAACACAGGTACACCATGGCAATGTGAAAATAAGTCTGGTTTAGTTGTGTTGGTTTTGTATCACTGTTGTTTCACACATGTTCTTTGTTATTTTGTATCTTTCTGCACTCATGCATGTGTCACTGTGGATGTTTTGTGTATCTTTGTAGATGTTTTTCTCCTAGAATTGCTTGGCCATGGCACCCGCTCAGTAATCCATCCATGGTTGCTCAGTGCACTCAGGCCAAAAACAGAAAGTTCACTGTACTCATGTTCTTCATAAGCAGTTCTGATTGAAGCACTCCCCAGATATTGGCTCTGGGATTTTGTTCGGATCACACTTCTCTGCTTCGACAGTCTTTCCAGTATAGTCTATGCAGAAGACGGTGCGGCGGCGCTCCCCCTGGCCACAAGTTCGTGAGCAGGTAGACCAAGGTCCCATCTGCCAAATAGGACATGGCACATCACCGCATGGTCTGATGTCTGTGGGCTTTAGATCTTTGTCGCACAGATTGGAGAGGAACCCGCTGCTGTCTCTGCATTCAACATTCCTTCTAGACCAACCAGATCCACAGCTCTTGGAACACTCAGACCACTCCCCCAGCACCCAGTCAGGCATGTCAAATGGATGGATCACATGCAAAGACAAGGACAAACCTTTCTTCTTCTGGAAGGTCACATCACTAGGGATAAAAAAGGTATATTTGATTTTGGGAGGGTTGGCATCCCCTGCAGTGGCCAGGAGTTGAATGGTGACGGCTTCCTTCAGCTGCCTGAAGCTCTGGATCCTTTCCAATGTGGTTGAAGAGCCACTGTACTTCAGCACAGCACCAAGCACTGGAATGTCCTGCTCCACTGTGGATACAGAGAAGTTACCATTGAGGATGTAACCGCCACTCTCTCTTTTTATAGCCAGGTAGTTCCCGTCATGTCTGATTCCTCTGTGGCTTCGCTGTTTGATGTCAATATTAGTAGCGCCAATCGGAATTGTGACAATGTCACTGTATCCATAGCTGAAAGAGAAGACAAAGACCTGGTTTAAATAACAAACACTTTGTTGTTATATAATAAAAAAATTCAACATTTTGGATATTTTTCTTATTTGCTTGCTTTTGCTCTGTGCCAGCCCTCTTCTCCAAGTGAAGCCCTCCTTTTTGCACTCCCTTGGTTTGCTTGTGAAACTGACACAAACCACAAAACATGCCCAAATCCCTTTACCACATACCACAATGAGGGGTTTTATGCATAGCATTCATCTGCTTTCTCTATCTCTTGTGTATAACAGTAAACAGTAAAATTGGTGTAACAGTCTTATCAAAATAGCTCCCCAAGCAGCACAATGCCAGAATATGCCAAACAGGCAGCTGCCACTTTGCAAATATCTTGTCTTTATCCATACCATATGGATAGGTACTATCTCTTTAACTGGGTTCATCCCAATTCCTGACTTTCAGGACACAACAAAAAGCAGTAATATGAGTGCAAAGAAGACGGGATACAGAAATTTTGAGCAAATATGCAGGGAAGGTAGGGAGAGACAGCACAGTTGGGAGTAAGAATTTTGAATTTGTACAGAAAAATTGTCCAAAAAGAGTCCTATCATCAAAAATGGTCTACCTGTTGTTATAAGAAGTCGTGAAAGAAGATTTGTAACTATCAGTGCGATCTGTTCACACACTGGCAGGAAGAATCAATCTATTATTACAAGTGGAAAGTTCTAAATAAATGAGCTGCTGATGTCCTCATCCCAGGACAGTGATGTCCCTTTACTGCAAGAGCCATCAGAAGAGAAAGGTTTAAACCAGTTGAGGGCAGGGCTTATGTCAGGTTCCCATTCTGTTGTCGGGCTCTTTTTTTTGACAGTCTCTTGATTTTCGGTTTTTATTGTGATAGTTCCACCCTCCCTCTCGTTTCAGATGCCTTGTCCCTCCCTCCGCTGATTACCCGCCCTGCCCTAATGCAATCCACCTGTGTCTGATTCCTGTGTACTGACCCAGTTTTTGTATAAACTTTGAGATTTGCTTCACAAACTGAACCCGTCATAACAGCGTATCCCTTTATGAAATGAAAGAGGTTTATTCTTTTTCTCATGAAAAATAAGGATTTTTAAAATTTTTTATTTTTATATTTATCCTATTCTTATTGTTTCAATTTCATTTTTTTATTACATCTTATCTTATTTTCTGTATTATATCTATTTTGTATTCACACTTAAGTGTTTGTACATCGAGGGCCTGAGAGAAACATTTCAAATGTCCTCTTACAGGCAGAACTGACAATAAAGTTAACTATGCTTTGTGTGTGTGTAGTTGCACTACATGTCGTTACATGGCATGTAAATCTGTTTGTTGAAAAGTGGAGTCTTTTAAATGAAATCTCTTCGTATTAATTTTTTTTTTTTGCTGCAAACCTTACAAATAATTAGGCTAGGATAGAAGGGAATAAAACTAAGGGTATAATCTCTGATCAGAACAGTTAAATTAAAAACAGCAGTTTAAAAATAAGGTTTTTACAGTCAACAGATGGTAATGATTGTTAGCTGCATGTGCATGGTATGGTACGTGTTTGACACGTGAGGTTTTTTTTTTTTTAACAGCTCTTACGTTGCTTTGTTATAGGAGCCTGTGATCTTTCTGCAGGTGAGTCCACTTCCTCCGCATACTCCACACTTATCAAACCTCTTGTTGGATCCAATGACCTGGTCACATCCTGCCTTCACACACTGGCCTTGGACACACACAGATGTGGTGTCAGGGCCACAGGTCGTCCCATCAATCACCTGCAGGGGCACAGCAAGCATTATTTTATATAGGCATGCATTCAAAAGATCATTTGCAGGTTCAATCCACTGTGTGAGGTGTGCTGTTGAGTGCACACACTTTACCTTAGATTCAAACACTTTAAACTCACTGCTGCCTCTGGCCCTGCAGAACAGCTTACATCTGTCTCTGGGAGAGACACCTGCATACTTTGGTATCCACTGTTTCATGTTCCCATTGTGGTCCAGGTAGTTGGGGTTGTTGTACCTCTCACACTGCTCCTCTCTAAAACTCTTGCCTATAAAAGAATAAACCAATAGAAGAATATGTCACACTTTCAGTGGAACAATGTCCATCATTCATCTTTTTTACAGTCTCTGATTGGACATGTTCATTCTCACCTTCAGAGTTGTCACATTGCTGTACATTGCAGGACTGGTACTGAACCCTCTGTCCCTCACAGTACTTCCCTCCGTTTTGAGGTACAGGGTTAGTGCACTCCCTGTAGGAGAACTCCACCCCGCCTCCGCATGTCCTGGAGCACTGCTGCCATGGTCCCCACAAGCTCCAGCCACCGTCCACAACCATCTGCGGTGAAACACACAGGAAAAAAAAGAGGAGTCAGAGTAGGTGGTTAGAGCACAGAGCCAAAGGCAATCTCAGCTGTGCAGCCTAAACCACAGTCTGGGCTTCTGGGTTTGAGGCCGCACAGTGTGTTGGCGTGCCGTGACTCAAGGCTAAATCTGTGTTGAAGTTCGGCACGCGCCTGCTGTCTGCCTCTACCCACATTCCTGCCACATGTGTCACTCACTGCTAGTGGAACCTGACATGCTGAAACTTTGTGCAGCAAAACTAAAAGAGAGAGAGAGAGAGAGTGTGTGTGTTTGCTTGCTTGGGTGTCCTTTCCAGAGATTTTATGAGTTTGGACCAGCTAACATCCCAACTGCCAGTATGTCTGGATTCATAAACAGATGTGTGTTCATAACACCAGGAGAAGATATCAAGGCAAGGCAAGTTTAAATGAAACACTGAGATCTACAAATGTTCTGTAAGGACATGTAAAAAAAACACATCATGGAGCAGCTACATTTACAATTACTGCACTGCTGTGATATTCTACATGAGTATTCATCCATCTTTGACTTAAAATTACCACACAATCGCAATAGAGAGAGAGAACTTAACAAAAAAAGCTAATAAATAAATTTTGTATTAATTATGCTATAAAAAAGAAAAAGGTCTTGGTAAAGCTAATTTCTATGATATCTGTGTTTGTACTAGGAGGACTTGTACTGCAACACAAACTGAAACCCTCAGGCATGCATGAATCATGACCATATTTTCTCAGTTTATCAACAAACCATGTGTGAGAAAAACATTGGCAGGCTGCTGAGGACGATTGGCTCAAAGTTGTTGACTTCTTAGTTTTATGAGTATAAACGTGATTATTCTGTTTCTTAGTAAATGAGCAGTGCTCTTCAAAAGAAGGCATTTATTAAAAACCACAGGAACACCTCTCACCAGTGAGCGAGTGCAAGTAAATAAACAGTCAGCACGCAAGATGCAGCACAATGTTAATGAGGCCTTGAAGAGAACACAGAGATATATTACATGCTTTTAAAACTCTTCTCTTAAAGTCTTAAAGCTGCATTAAATCTTTAATTGACAGCATAATTACATGTTCTCATGTCAAAGATCTACACTGGCTGCAGCTAGTTGTTTAGTATACACGACTCGGGAAATATCTCAGAAGACAATACATGACTTCTTTGAAAGAATGTCACCGGTAATCTTTCTTGATATCCTGTCGATGACATCATTTCATTTTTTATCCTTTAAACTTATATTTAACTGTGTATTCCAACTTTATGTACACACACATTAGTTTTCCTGCCTTGACCAATGGCAGTGTTTGCCATTAAAGAAATGGGACGGAAAAAGGGGGCAACAGCCTGTTTGGAAGAGGGTAAATGAAGAGCTGCACGACCATCTGTGTTACTCTAAGCCCATGGAAGATACTTTATATGCTCTAGTATGGTTCATTTCAGTCCTGAATTAATGATTCTGTTGTCTTTCTTGAAATAATTCTTTTTTTTTTTACCAGTGGCTGCATCACATCCTGGGTAGACATGCACTCCCCATTGAGGCAGGTCCCGTTGGGGCCACATGGGGTACCGTCTGCCCAAGGCAGGCTGCCGTTCTTGGTGGAGCACTGCGGAGTCCCTTCCTCTTGGCACCACAGCTGGCTGCAGTCATCGCTGTCTGAAGTGTTGGGGCAGTGGATAAATTCCTCTCCAAAAATCTGCTGGCACTGTTGGTCCAGGCCGTACTTGGTGCCTGGCAGCTCTTTTGGTAGTGGCATGGTGTCCTCTGGGAGATCCAGCAGGCAGTCCCCTGTGTCAGTACAAAGCATACGGCTGATTATATTGTGGTTTATGGAGATTATGGGTTTTGTACTGTACTGTGACAATTGTAAATGTGTTGCTCTGTGAGTGTGGTATGACAACGGTGGAAAAATATTTAGGGCAAGTTGTGTCGTGACTATAAAAATGAATAATTTAACTTTAACTAATGCAGTACGTTTTATAGGCAGGCCAGTGTTCTAAATCTGGACTTTTGACAGCTAATCTAAATCTGAATTTATTCATTATTCCTCTAATGATCTGGGGTTTTTTTACATTCAATGGGCTTTTGTCTGCAGTTGTCAATGACACCCACAGTTCGGAATGAACATTCTCAGCCACATGAGTTTTCGTTGGAGACATTTTCCAACTGATAAAGAACACATTTTGCTGACACCAGCTGTTGCTTTTGGCTGAGGAACTGGAGAACAGGAAGAATTCCCTAGTATGACTCAGTGGAAAAGAAGGTTCACTGATAGGTCTAGTAAGGATACAAACAATACAAGATGCACAACATGAAAAGTAGGAGGGAGAGAAGTGGAGAAGGAGACGAGTGAGGAGAGATGGATGTGGAATCTAGAGCATGATAAAGTATCCCTACAACCCATAATTTGAGGGGAGAGACATGTTGAAGCAGGAAAGGCTTTGTTCACGAGATGACAGGAATGGTGTGTTTTATACATCTGTGAATCAGCCGCAGTGCCATGGCAGGCGTCTACTTTGGCAGAAAGTCTCCAGATTTATTTTTGACACAGCTGAGCTTGAAATATTTCTTACCATGCCCATTGTCAAAGAATTCAGTGATGTAGAGAGCACTGCAGGGAGACCAAGGTGCTGTCTTGTTGAGACTGACAAACAGTGGAGCCATCAGGTAATGCCCTCCCAGGTCCCCAAATAGCCTCTCACACGTCTTGGAGTCATCATGAGGCATGCTCAACACATGACCTATGGGACACAACAACAGGAACATGTAAGGACAACAAGTGTTGGTTATGGCTATGAATGACTTTTAACCTGCTGAGAATGTGACCCAACCAAGCTCGTGTGCAGCTGTGAAGGCAGCCTGCAGGCCGTTGTCTTCGATAACTGAGCAGCTTCTTTTGGGATCGCACATCGTACCAACATCGGCTACACCCAACGTGTCACAGCTCTTCTGTCCACAGATGTTCTACAGCACAACAATAAAGAAAATATAACACTTGTGATCATTTAATTAGTAGACAGCCTGTTTTTTTACCTTTATTCAGCAAGCCCAATTCTAGCAGGCCTTCTTGTGTGAGGCTCAGCACTAACTACCCCACCATGCCGCCCTCTTGTGTGTGACATCCAGGCTTTAACTTATATTTGTAGTCAAATGCCCAGCTAATGACCAACAAATATAGCACACAATCACCTCCACAGCATAATCAGCTGCAGTATGTCAATAAGGATCTGTATGTACTGCTGTGCTCTGAGAACAAGTGACATACTGTTTCTGAAGGCCATAAGTCAAATAGAACAGCATAGCAAAAAGCCACAGTAACATACCACAAACAATAAACACATGCTACTAGAATAAGAGCTGCATACCACCAGCTGCTGTCTGATCTCAGCTCTGCAGCTAGAGTTGTTTCAGTGCCATGGAACACAAAAATTTCCACTGAAACATTCAAACTATGTAATTGCCATCAGTTCAGGTTGTGAAGTGTAGTGTTGAGCAATCTCTCTGATTCATAACAACTCCTCAGATTTTCCACTATTTAGTATTTAAGAAATGCCAAACATTTGCTCCATATATTGTTGATCTATGATATATAAACCCCTAAAATGTTGTTTGAGTTTGCTTAAAAACAGTTAAGAGTATTAAAAGCATTCTGTCAAAAAGTAAATAAAGTAAGTATACAGGCAGCCCTGTCTGCTTATTGTATTAATTATGAAGAATGGCAAATCTTCAGTATCTGCTTACAGATCAAAATATGTTGGTTATTGTTTCCATCAATGAAAAAAGCAATAATATCCTCTGTATGCAGCCATTCACAGATGCAATGTGGGAAAATGAACAGCATGGTGTATCCATGGTGTATTTTTCCCTGCTCAAGGAACAACCTGGCTATGTAGGATGGAGACAGATGTGTTGATGGCCTCGCCTCAGGCCCTGTCTGCAAAAACCACAAGGCACAACCTTCTGTGATGCAAAAGACATCTGGACTTGGGGCTGCATTTTGAACACAGCTTAGTGTGTGTTTGTACACCTTGTTCTACAACAGCAACCATCACTCTTGTATGCCGACATGAAGATGCTAAGCTAAATGTATGTGTCAAAGCTAAAAGGAACAGAATAGAACTACAAACACATAGTATGACATCAGTACCTGCACCAACCCTCTCTATGCCTCTTGCTTCCATGGTACACATTTTCAACCCCAACCGGGCTACACCCTCAAGCCTTGACCATTTTAAGTGGCTTCATAATGTCAGGGCTGATTTGTGGCAGCACTAAAGTTAGCTGATCCACGACGAGCCTTCCGTCTTCTTATTTCAAAGCATATCTCCGCGGAAATGGAAAAACAAACACAAACCGGGTTTGCATGAATGATGGCTTCCCCTGATTCAACAAATCTAACACAAGACTGCACAAACCCATATGTTCTATTCATCATTTCCCTGATCCGGGGTCAGATTTACATGCTAACATCGTTTGGTAGGTAGGTAAATGCCAAGCCTGTCATCAAATCAAGCCGCAAACCAGGCACAAGCTATAAAAATTTAATAATAGAGAAGTTATCCGCCTAATGTATTGTCTGCTAACACCTTGTCAGCATGCACATACCAGATCCAGGAAGGCAGCCAAACACAGCAGAACAAACCAATCACAACATAAACCCTGAGGACTAGTGAACTTATTTCCTGTGGAGGCATCCATGAAGCACAGTTTGTTTGCCCTGTGTTGACATTTTCCTAGCTTAAAAAAGATTACACCTACTCCAAGTTTTCAGCATCCTTAAATTACCCTTAAGACTTTCTATCCTGACCTTTACTAATGTCTTGGCCTAATATCAAGGCCTTAAATGCACCTGTGTTACTGAATGACACTTTGGGTTCAGATAATTGTTGTGTGATGTGTGACTGTGCTGCCTGTGAAACCACATTATGTACCACAGCTGGTCTGGGACTGAATTCCACCAGGGCTTGTTTCATGACTCATCCTCGCTTCCTTCTGAATGGGAAACAAACTACAGCAGACTATCTTGGGAGAACACTCACTCTGTTGCACACGTGTGTCATTCACCAGACCATGCTATAAAAAAAACCTTTGCTCGAATCATCCGTTTTTGTCACTCTTGTGTACTCTGCAGTGTTAGGGAAGTTGTTGTGGGCAATGCATTGATAAACTAAATTGACTGTGGACACATAGCCAACTGGCACTCTGAAGTATTAGCATTAGCGTTCTCCTTTGGTCATCAGAAGTAGTCTCATAAAAATACAAATTTGACAAATGTTTTGCATCACAAAATCTTATATGCAGATAATGGAACATGTTATTTCAGAGAGCTCAACATACATTTCTGCAGCTGTGCATGGAAACTACAGCAGACCTGTGTTCACTCACCTCTCTTGTGAAGAGCATGGCAGTGTCATAGTGCTCTGGATGCCTTTGGCTTGGTGGATTGAAAAGCTGCTGCCAAGAACAGAAGTTTCGCAGTACCACGCCTCCGTTGCTGGAGATCTCTGGTCCAACCTCCTCATCCTCCACCACCAACATCTTCACCACCACCATGTTCACTGAGTTCTTGATGCTGGGGTGTTTGTACAGCTGGGCAGCCATGGACATGAGGGTAAGAATGTAGTGCTGTAGAGAGAGGACATTTAAAAGCCCAATGATGTATGAGGAAAATCTTTGCATTATGCTAATCTAATCTAATGACATCATCTAATGGCCCCAACCACATGATGATGGTATTAACGTTCTCATGCAAAGTAGTTTCACAGATTAACCAAAAGTAGAACTGTCCCTTTAAGCTTAAAAAATATATTTTTTGCTTTAGTTTTTTGCAGGTGTTAATGCCAGAAATTATACAGATTGAAACCTGCCCTCTGCTGGTCGATGTTATAGCGTTTTTGAAAAAATTGTGCAAAATACATTTTGGCCTTTTTGATCTGTGACTGTAAAAAAATGAAAGATATAAAGACGAAATCATACATACATGCCTCTATGTGTTTTTCCAATGCCACAAATAAAACATGACAGTGTATTATCTTACCAGACACTACACTACTGTATCTGTACTCCAACACAGATAAGAGTGTCTCACAGAATACCTTGATATTCAGACAGCTGTGTCCTAATCTATCTGAAAATGCTGTTAAACACCTGTTGCTATACAGTATTTTCTGGATTCTTTTTGTGGGTGCAGTGCCCATGTATTAGTATGCATACTTATGTTTCTACTGGACAAGAACCTCTAAAAACCAATAAACTCTGTGCTGCCTTTAATTGTAATGACAGGACTGATATCGAATAATAATAGAAATTATTGTTTGTTCATTGGCCACAGTGGCATCATGGAAGGTGGAGATGGACGGGGATTTCTACAGCACTGTCCTTGAGTTATGTCAGAGTAGAGATCTGGTAAATTACAGTAAGTAAGCGACTTGTGGCATGATGTGTATTTAGCTAAAAGCCCGTTTTTTTTTCTAGGGTGGGATAACACCCTAAGTTTTTCCAAATGCACTGTACACACACACCCACGGAACCACATTTCATTTTCTTGCCTGGAGCGACAGGAATAACCAGCATAAATGGAAACACATCTGTGTGATTTGTATTACATTCCACATAAGAGCAGTTCATCAGTTTGAACTTTGTGTGCTTGACCCTGGTGCTTTTATTGATGAGACTTACTGAGGAGCAATGTTGGTGGTTTGGCAGCTGAAGAAGATAAGTTGAGTGTTTTATTTGCCATGCAGCAGGAAAAGCTCACTGTGATGCTGTTATAATACCAAGTAAAGACAGATTGGGATAAATATTGAACGCTCTGTGGATCTTCCCGGATGATGCTGAAGATTTGTTGCCAAATCGTGAGCAAGTCCTGAGGAATGTGGTTCAGCATTGCTTGCATTTCTATTGCCTGCCCTCTTTCTTAGCCTGTGGAAAACAGGGAGCCCACCACTTTCCTCCCCAAGGTCCCTTACTGCCAAAACATGTTTTATGAATCAGCAGAGAAAAACAAAATCTTGCCACTATAATTTTTAGGCTATGAATTCAGATATTGCTGGCAGGAGAGGAAAATAACAAAGGAACATGAGCTGAAGTTCTCTGCACTTTCTATATGGACAGTTTACATTGAGAAATTCAGCTGAAAGGTTTGTTTAGGTTCCTATAAACTGTATGTTCAGGAAAGAATGAGATCATTTTGACTGACCTTTATTTCATCTCCATAGAAGTGGGTCATGGTTGAGTCTGCCACCACCAAAGTCTCTATGAACCGTGGCGCGGAAACAAAGCGTCTCCGGCGAGGTTCCCTCCGTGCGTCACTGTCGCCGTGCGTAAAAGTTTCCCCATTGTGCCTCACCACTCTCTCATTTGCCGCGTGATCAAACAGAAGGGGAACACCGTGGCTCTCGGTAAATATCCTCCTCTTGATGACATGCAGCTGTACGGCAGAGTGTGGCCCCAGACCTCCGCGAAGTTTGGGCTCAATTAAATACTCTTTCCCCTCCGTTATGAAGGAGCCAGAGATACCGGAGCACAAACTGACTGCCACAACCGAGTCCTGATCTTGGTCTACGTTCCCCGAGAAAAAGCAGCTTCTCAGCTGTCCTTCACTCTCCTCTGTCTTGTTCATAGATTTCTGGAGATCCGCGTCCAGGTCATGTTGGGCACTTGGAGCGCTGCGTAAAGCGCCAATATCTCTGGCTTTAATGCGCTGTATGGTGAACGAAGGCGCGATGAAGCTGGTGTCTGGTATGAGATTTAGAGTCATGTCCCTTCCAAATGCACTGAGGACAAACTTCGGATGCTCCTCGCTTCTTTTCCAAAACCGGCCGCTGAGCCTTCCATTTATCCGAACAGGTACAACATCCTCTGACTCAAATGGAGAGGCAAGTGCCGCGTTGACGACGCACAGGAGTAAAAAGACAAAACACACAGTAGTACACATCTTCTGCAATGGAAACTGCACTCAATAGTGGTAAAACTACATTCACTGTATGTCCTTTATCTCTGGTAAGTGGTGCGTCGTTTCCAATTACTTATGAAAATTAAAGTGATTCTCCAGTGCTGTAAAGCCAGTCTTGGTCACAGTAATCTATGCCTGGTGTTTAATTTCAGTCAGTCTGAGCTGTCGTTTCTAATCCCCTAACCTAGCTAAGTCCCGTTGTACCACTCACCAGCCCCGCTGCCGTCTGGACACATCGGGGGTATTTATACTTTCTGCTCTTCCCTGGACATGAGGGGGGTTTATTTTTGATATCCTCCGTTGCTGGAAATTCTCCTCCCACTCGCACTTCATGAGAAACTCGCGAATAAAACGGATCCAATGAGAATAGGCCGACACTCCCCCCTTCTGAAATAGCTTGACAACCGCTCTCCTATTATTAACCCAGCGTGCTATATGGCACTGGCAGGACATCTATACTACGCATAGCTGGAAGTCCGCTACGCAAGTTATTTCGAAGCCGTGTGTGAGTGGCAGGCCCCCACAGAGCCCGGAGGCCCCCCCCAGGGCCGACCCGCTATATCCCCTGCACAAAAGACCGCTGCTGGACGGAGAAAGACACTGTGTGTGCCTGGAACTGACCGCCACCTCAAACACTGGGAATGTTTAATCACATTATTAGAGCGATAAAGAAGAATATTGCTCTTTAAAAAAGTATTTTGCATAGATATCTTCCACAGAGATTATTTTATACATAAATAAAAAGTTTTCAATTTTAAATTAAAATATGTTTAATCTTGCAGATTTGGACAATGTTCCACAAATTATTGTTTCGAACTATAGAAATATTGTACTTTCAGTGTCTCAAATTTCACTGCTGTATTACAGGACTCAAACGCTGCATGCCAGATAAAGCCTGTATCCCTATACAAAAAAATGGTCATGGTGGCGCTGTTCAACACATAAACCGCCAGATGGCACCAGAGTACAACAAAATAAGTCCCGAGCTGAAGCTTTTGTCAATGTCTAGCTGGGAGCAGGTGTCGCTGTCTGCGCGCATTTAAGCTTGTAGACCATTTACAGTTCAACTTAAGTCATATGAATAAGGATGTAGTGATACCAATGTTTTCATGCATTTTTCGATTAACATGTTTTGTTTATTCTTTATTTGAGATTGTCTTTTATGGAAAATATATAAATTATGCAGGAAACATCTTTGTGGCACTAGGGAAAAATAAGATTTTAAGATTTTTTGTTTTTAAAAAAACATTGCAGCTTCAAAATCAACGTCCATCCTCTGGCAGGGCTTTCCTTCCATGCATCTCTGAAAGGTTGGGAGGGGGGAACAATGCTCCAGCTCTGTCGCACATGCTGTACAGAAACAATAATATTTGGAGAGCTACAAGTGGCTCCGGTCTACACAAACGGAGGAGCATGACCAATGAGCTCTCTCGTGCGCGCGTACTCAGATTTCAATCGGCAGTGATCGCCGGTGTTTGCGCGTCACTTTAAAGCACAGCACCTCAGAGAAGTTGGTGTCCAGAGTGGAGACGGTGCAAGATGGGAAAGAAGCTGGAAAGACGCCCGGCTGCATAGTCATTTTTAGAGGAGCGCGGTGCCATTGCGCACAAGTTTTGACTGCATGAAAACCCACCGCATCTGAAGTTACACAGTGGACACAGAGCAGGAGCAGGGATGGCTATGCATATCGGCTGTTGGGTTATTTTTACACAGTTCCTACTTTATTTGAAGCTGACATATTGCATGGAGGCAGATTTCTGCATACCTGCTCGCGTGGATCATAAAACACACTTGCAAGGGCGCGCGGAGCAGATGAATGAAAGTCTAATTGTTTTTAGACTCAGTGCCTTCAAAGAGGAATTTTACCTCCACCTCATGCCGGATTCTAGTTTCCTTGCACCTGGCAGCGTGCCGCCTGAGAGCGACTCCACAGCATCCAACGCCTCTGCAGCCGCTGACCTCAGGGAATGCTTCTACTCCGGTGATGTTAACGCAGACACGGACTCATTCGCGGCGCTTAGCCTGTGTAAAGGTCTGCACGGGGGGTTCTCTTATAACGGCATGGAGTATTTCATTAGCTTAATCAAGAGTGAAGAAGCAGCAGCCGCGTCTGGATTTGGAGAATCTTTCCACAGGACGCACGTTATCCGGCGCCGGAAACGCGCCGCGCACTCAGACAGCAGCTTCACCAGCAGGTGTGGAGTTGTACCTGACACCAACTTCACAGGTTCCTTGGAAAAATACAAGTACATGAGCGAACTGGAGATTGATGGCTTAACTGAAACGCTGCTGAAATCCCTAGGGAGAACTAAGAGGTTCGCCTCCATCCCAAGGTTTGTGGAGGTGCTGGTGGTGGCAGATGAATCTATGGCCAAATTTCACGGGGATGACCTGAAGCATTACCTCCTGACCCTGATGTCAGTAGCAGCCAGGCTTTACAAGCATCCCAGCATTCTAAACTCCATAAACATCGTGGTGGTGGGCTTTATGGTGCTAAATGAAGCTGACAAGGGACCTAAGGTTTCCAGTAACGCTGCCCTGACTCTGCGCAACTTCTGCTCGTGGCAGAAGAAGTTGAATAAACATAGTGACAAGCAGCCAGAGTACTGGGACACTGCCATACTGTTCACCAAACAGGTAAGCACGTGAACGTGCACAATACAGTAAAATGCTTACGGTGCAGATTAAACAGATATGTTACACTTATAGACACATGTGACAAATGATGCTGTGTCTGTGGCCGTTTTCTGTCTTGTCTTGTTTTTTTCGTGTTATTTCTGTATGTGTCTTTAAACGACTTCTTGTGTCTCTAATGTGCATCATCAGTCACATGGGGAGTAAATGGCTCTTTGTAGCGATTTAGTGGTAACTTTGCTTTACATTGCAGTGGTTGTTTTTTATCCTCTTATGGTTGTCTCTTATGTTATCTCTGTGGTCATAAATGTCACTTCCCAAATAGTGTCTGACCTGACCCTTCAGCCCCCTCATGAGTTTATGCTCAGAAGCAGAAGTTTAGTAATTCATCAGTGGACATCTGTGTCCTGCAGCCTGTCATCTGCACAGCTATGGAGTCCCCTTCCCTTTCTTCTGTGCTGGCTGCTGCAGTGAGTCAGTGGAAAAGAGCCTCTGAGCCAGTTCTTTCCACCTCTGTCTGCTTCTACTCAATAAGAACAGAGTCACCATCACTGTGTATGAGCCACCTTCAAAATCAAAGTTTTATAGGAATTTATTACAACTCAGGTGAGCTGACACTGTCTGAACATAAATCTATGTAACCAGTAGAGCTAGGAAAACTGGCCCAGTATGTGTCTTTCCCACTCTGATTCATGGTCATTACTGCTCCCTGCTTTCCATTAGGTTCAGTTTGGCTCAGGCTGACCATCTGATACATGGCCTCTCCTCCTCACTGCAGAGAAATATACAAAAACACACATCAAGGTCAAAAAGTGCAAAATCTTATCCCGGTGCCGGAAAAGATTGCTTATTTACATGAAAGGTTGTTATGTATAAAGGAAAGTCAGTGTCTGCTGTTGCTGTCCTTGTAGGGCACAATGAGTGCAGCCGTGGCTTTGGAAAATGTCTTGTAATAGGTTATGAGGACATATGGCTGGCAGAGGGCGCTTCTGGGATTGCTGGGCCTTGCAGGGCCTCACTGTAACACTTGGTTAACAAGTTCATCACTAAATATGTCTTCATACATACAATGAACAGAGGTGTTTTGACAGAACTCTAATACTGAGGCAGATACTGAAGAGGCAGAATATTATAAAAACCCAGAAAGCCTTTGGGAAGACCAGCGTTACTGATAATCAGTAAGTCATGGCCGTTATTCTAATAATAATGATCTGTTCCAGTAGAACACGGCTCAAAGTTTCCCTGTAATATCAAATGGAAAAATGAAGTTTGGTCATACTATAACTTCACCACCACGAAGTGCTTCCTAAAGCAAGCATCTGCAACACATCCGTCCATCCATTAGCTGTAGAGACATTAATGGAGTGCATCTGACCCACACATTTCCCTTGTTAATATTAATAATATAAATAATCAGGTCCCTGCATATGCTTAGCAAGGTGCTTAAAATAGTATACGGAGGGAGGTTTTTACCACCATATTGGTCTCAAAATTGTCTGCTGTAATGTCAGAACTATAAGTACAATTTAGTAAAGTTAAAATAAAGGTTTTGCATAGATATCCAGCCCTGAGAGATTCACCCCCGTTTTGAGACCACATAAATACCAACTCATTCAGCTGATAAATTAGTACCAGATAAATGGAAATACATCTCAGAAAGGAGCCGAAACATGAGCTATTAGTGATCAAAAGGAGTCTGTGTTGTACATGATGTTGATTTAGTTTACCCCAGGCTGTGTGCTGCAGGTATTCCTCCTCCTTAAAGCAACACCAAGAGGAAATCTGTGGCGGCCTATCTCCCCCGACCCTCTGCTTAATATATTTTAAGAACAGAGAATAAGCAAACCACAGCCCCATGTGCTTTGAATTAGTGCCTTTCATGGTGTGGTCATTCTAGCTCTTGGCACAGCCGCACAAAACATGTTGGGAACATGGCTCCTGTCCAATCTCATTTTCAAGCTGCCTTTAAGGATGAAGAAGCAGGCTCTTCACATTTGTCTCTGTGTCACCAGGATCTTTGTGGAGCCACAACCTGCGACACACTCGGAATGGCTGACGTTGGGACCATGTGCGACCCGAAGAGGAGCTGCTCTGTCATCGAGGATGATGGCCTACCTTCTGCCTTTACCACTGCTCATGAACTTGGTAAGAAAGTTGTTCAGGGGTGCTTTCATTATGCATTTCAGATTTATGTTAATGCAAATTCAGCCACAGAGATGTGCTTAAGGCAAGAGTTGCATGTAACCTTAGCTTAAAGTGACAAAGGAATTCTGCAGTTGGGTTCAACAGATGTACTGGTGCATAATCAGCGTGGAAACTGGCCTGGCCGTTGGCCTTCATAACATTCATATATAAGGCTGAGGTTGTTGGTCCTGGTCTTGGGGGACTGATCTGCCAGCTACTTAATTGCATTCACCTGATGTTCCCTTTGTAAATCAGTCTCCATAATTACTATAGGCGGGCCACAGAGAGCTGAGCATGTTCAACATCACAGCTGCACCATATAACGACACGCTGGCTCCTCCTGAAGAGAGATAACTGAAAAATCTAAACTATTTGACATGATATCATAAACTAACATCTTCAGCTAGACTGAATGACTGAATGTAAGCAGAGGAAAGCATTGGGCCTTTTCTGTGTCATTCAACACACATATACATACATACATGGTAACAGGCCCATGCACAACGTCTGCTATAACATGTGCCTCTTTCACATTTAGTTTGTGGAAAAAACAGAGTCAGAAAGCCTTTATATATTTATTAATAGATTTCTTTCCAAGAGTGAAATAATTAGTCAGCTTTATCCAAGTGGAAAAGAAGGGATTTACTTTAGTATTTCCACACAAAAAGCCACATGTACTGTCACACATCATGTTGATAGAGATTCTGTTTCTTGTTTATTTATATATATATAGGTTAATATATATATGTATATATATATGTATATGTATATATATATATATATATGTACATATATATATACACACGCACACTATCAGTCCTAATAATGTAATATTGGCCAAGCTCTTAATCCAAATTCTTCATTGCCTGTTTTATGCTTTTTAACAGGTGGTATTAAACTACATTGTTTTTTCACTCCTATTCACTCTACATGACA
Organism: Parambassis ranga; assembly: GCF_900634625.1. NCBI lineage: Eukaryota > Metazoa > Chordata > Actinopteri > Ambassidae > Parambassis > Parambassis ranga. The sequence continues at coordinate 1,055,914 of NC_041033.1, forward strand.
TTACATACATTTTTTACAAATCAGTTGTTGCGAAGGCTGTTAAAAAAAGCAGGGCTTGTGCTTGAAACCAGATGCACAAGTACCTCTTGAGGCCCACGAGAGGCATTGGTTTACACTGTCCTCATGTATGTTAAGTAATTACACAATTTCCCTTCCAGAACGATCCTGTTTCATGATTGAACATGGTAAAATCACTCTTTTTCTCTTCTGTTGGAAAGCGCTGCATGTTCATATTAGGGAATTAAATGATTTCCTTGGGAACTAAATTCCCCTGTCAGGCCTGCTTTACTCTGTGGACGTATGCCATGCTGTATATTCCCATGCACCACTGCATTCCTGTCTGCTATGACGTCAGCTTTGAATCAGTCCAGGTTGAGTAGGTTTTCGCCTTATGCGGGCTATGTTATTTGGGAAGAACTTGTGCCAGCATGTTCATGTTTCTCTGTCATGACTTCTATAATCACAATTTACTGAAAACAGAACTTTTTGTATCTTCCAAAGAAGTGATGATTGTGTCTGTCTCTCCACCCTCGTTTCTTAGGTCATGTCTTCAACATGCCCCACGACAATGTGAAGGCATGTGAGGAGGTATTTGGGAAACTAAAGGATAACCACATGATGTCTCCAACGCTGATTCAGATAGACAGGACCCGACCCTGGTCTGTGTGCAGTGCAGCCATCATTACTGAGTTCCTGGACAGAGGTCACGGTTAGTAAACACTTCCTGTATATGTTCCTGGACTCAGGTGGACCACTAATTTTGTCCAGGCTTCATCATCCAGTGCTCAGCTGGTAACAATCTAATTGCACCCTCTAAAAACAGACCATGGCTCTGTCACAGATAAACTGATCATTTCAGCAGTGCTTAGCCAAAAACTCGATTTTTTTTCTGTTCTGTTGTTTTCATTGATGTGTCTCTTTGGATAAAGTAACTATGTTCAACAGCATCTTGAAAAAGATTAAGCCACATAATATAAAATGAAGCAGAAAGCAACAGAATGCATGTCAACAATAAAAGGTCAAAACATCGGCTCAAATAAAATGCAGACTGTTGGCAAAACACTGCCTTGTCAATACTTTTATGTGACGAGTCAAATGAAACATTTCAAAGAGAATACCACTGACTGTTCTTCCCTGTGGGTGTGTTTTAGTGTCTTTAAGCTAATTGTTTTGGTTTTAATACCTAAATTTCCATCTTTATTAAGTTTATTAAAGTCACTAGTGTGCCCACACATACCAGGAATAAATGGCCAGCTCTGTTAAGATTAAGATTTATTAATCCCCATTGGGAAATTAGGTGTAAAAGTCCCACAAAAAGAGCTGCTAAACTTCAGGGTATCAGAATGATTTGGTTTCTGTCTGACAGGTATTGTTAGCTTGCTGTTTCTGGTCTCTGCCATGATGGTAACCTCTTGCATGCCTAATACGGCTGCAGCCTCCACCTATCCACTACTGTTTTTCCACCTCCCTCTACTACATCACTCCAGTTTTATAGAGACATAGCGTGACCGTCATACGCCCACTTGGGCATGGTTTTATGAAACAGAGGGCTAATAAACACTAATAAAATGCCCGTCATTCGTATACATGAGATCTCAGTGTCAGTGGATTATTTTAGGAGCTTATGTCTACCAGTTATTGTTAGCAGTGTGTTTGTAGGATAGTAAATTACTGGCACTACAACTGACCCATATTCTGCAATAATCCAAGCTACTAAGAGTTCAAATAAATACAGCCCAAAACCTACTTCTAGATATCTGATGGGGCTGTGACAGAATGCTAACTGCCAAGTAGACGTGCTCAGTGTCACAATGACAGTTCTCATAGTCTGCTGTTGAATGCTCACTTCTTATTGGCTGCTGTCTACCTTTGTGTTATCTCTGTAAAGACTTAGTTTTACAGTTCAGACAATCTAATTATAGTTATATACCAGCAACTGCAAACATAGCTATATAAGTGCAAATTGACACAAATCAGCTTTTAGGCGTTTTTCTTTTTCACATAATGACATAGGAACCACCTTTGGCTATACAAAGTCAATGAAGCGTTGTGGATTGTTGGTGGTTGATTTATCCAGTAAATCATGTCAAGTCATGCTCTCTCTGCATATAAACATCTAGGTGCAGCCTTTTTCTGACTTAGCTTCAATAGCAATAGCATTTATGGATCTGCTTGGATAAACTTGATACACATTATCATGCTGCTTTGAGATACAGTTCAAACTGAGGCTACAGGACTCATCACTGCTGGGCTCTGACCTTGCTGCTGAGACAGAGCAGGGGTTTGCCCTTGGTAGTTAGTCAATATGTTTCAGTCAAGCTTCAAGGAAAAGAATGGGTTTGTCTGCAGTCACTCTGGTATCACCTGCTGGTGTGGGCCTACCACATGTTCAGTGCTCCAGCAGGCCCATAGAGATTTGAGACTGGCTTCAGGTGACCTAAAGGTCCATTTGGACACCAGCCATCACGGCAGAGCCACAGACAGTCACCATAGTGGGAAAGGTCAAGCTTTAATAGACAATACACAGTGAAACAACTTAATTGTATCTGAAAGTTTTAGTGTAAGTTTTGATTTGATATCCACTCAATATACCAGTCATAGGTGCATTACATCATTCACCATGGCTCAAACACCCTAACAGGCATAATTAAACACACTGCTTTATAATACCAGCAATACCAACCAAAGCACACTAAATATATCAGTCTAAAGCCAACACCACTGTCTTTTCTTTTTGAGTTATTAGCTTTACCTAAACATTAGGTCCCTGCACACAGCCTCCTTTAGTGTTGCCCTGCTTTTGTAAAGACTAAAGAAGACCAGAGTGAAGTAGTGTTGATGGCTGTACCAGGTTAGAAATCTTTATTACACAATGAGGCCTGCTGGTGGTCATTTTGGTGTCATACAACTTTATGTTATATAGCTGAACCGGCCCGGCCCCCCATTACAGACAGGAATGATAATGTGGCCTGCAAAGAAATTAGCTATTGCATTTTTACACATTCTGATTTTAAAGAGTTACATTAGCATTCATTTAGTCACATTTCCATTCACTGATAAAGTCTGTAATTTATCTGCAGAAAAAGAGCATTATTCTTACATAAAAATAGTGAAATTATTGCAGCTTCTAGTTTGTTTATATAGGTTAATCAGCAGCATTTAAATGCCAGAGAAAACCCCTGCTGTGCTGACTTCCACAGCTACAGCCTGACTGTAGGTGTGTCTCTGCAGGTGACTGTCTATTGGACCAGCCTCAGAGGCAGCTGTCTCTCCCAGACAACCTGCCTGGCTCCAGCTACAACCTGCACCGTCAGTGTGAGCTTGCCTTCGGCCATGGCTCCAAACCCTGCCCCTATATGCAGCCCTGCTCCAAGCTGTGGTGCACTGGGAAGGCCCACGGACAGCTGGTTTGCCAGACACGACATTTTCCCTGGGCCGATGGCACAGGCTGTGGCAATGGCAAGGTGTGCTACCGAGGAACTTGTGTTGATAAAAACACCACTATACATGTCAAGGTAAGGAGGGATGGAAAAAAGTCTCACCTCAGATTTTTTTTGTGAATAATTGTTTTGCTTTTTGTTTTAATTTTTTTTCCTCAGGTAGATGGTCGGTGGGGGAAATGGGGTATGTATGGAGACTGTTCCAGAAGTTGTGGTGGGGGCGTTCAGTTAGCCAAGAGAGAGTGTGACAACCCTGTTCCAGCGAATGAAGGCAAATACTGCTACGGGCTTCGCATCAAGTATCGCTCCTGTAACACCAACACTTGTCCTGAAACAGGTATGTGTTCGATAGACACACATTAGGCAATGGGCCGTTCACTAAAGCCCTCTTCAGAACAGCACAATACACACAAATCCTTAGCATTTCTGTCCATCAATCAAAGGTACATTATTTTGCAAGATAATTTAAGGAGTGCAGCAGGAATTAGTTGAAAAATGCAAATAATGTGTTAGCATTTTAGCTCTTCTGGTATCTGCATTCACATTTCATTCTTATTGTAAAATAAATAACTGAGTATGAATGATATCATTTATTAAACTAAAATGATTAGGAGTCAAACACACTTTGCTTAGAGTCATGTGACCAAGGACTAGTTCAGCTGTCTCATAGCATTATCTTTTTACTTCTGGTAAAGGTAATGAAAGATCGAATTTAAGCTGTAAAATATTTAAATATATATATATATATAATATTTAAATTATTAATATTTTTTTACCAACATTACTTAACTTGGTAATTAGCTAAAAACTATCTATAAATAACATACTTTGAGTTATAAGCTTGATATTTAATCTGAAGCTCTTGTCATGTTTCCAGGTAAGAGTTTCCGTGAGGAGCAGTGTGAAGCATTCAACGGCTTGAACCTGAACACCAACAGGCTGGGCTCTTCTGTAGTTTGGGTTCCCAAATACTCAGGCATCTCTCCAAAGGACAAGTGCAAGCTCATTTGCCGTGCCAATGGGACTGGATACTTCTATGTGCTTGCTCCAAAGGTATGCATCAGATTTACAATGTTTTCAACCATCACCTCCTAGCAATCAGAAGCAGAATCAGAACTACTTAGTTTATCCCAGGGGGAAATTGCTTACATTGTATCTATCTAAAACAAATTAAATGAGGTACCGTATTGTCTGGACTATAAGTCGCACTTTTTTTTCATCCTTTGGCTGGGTATGGGACTTATACTGAGGTGCAACTTATATATGAAAAATATACAATTAGTTATCCTTGTGTCCTGACGTCCCATTACAGATATAGCTGTATATGGCTGCTGTTCTGTCCCTCTCCTGACGGTTCTCTTCCACCTCAGCTTGTCCACACTTTGCATTCCGAGCATAGGTGTTCATGGAACATGTGCTTGCAGCTGAGCCTCAGTCGATAGGTCGCTAATTCCAGACAGCTATAGCGCACAGTAGTCTGCCTTTTATTCATTTACAGGATATTTATAGGAATTTCTGTGCGGTGAAGCTAATCATTTCTCTGCGTGAGAGCTTTTTGAAATGCGTGTGTCTCACTCTCAATGCCCTGCAGCTGCACCACTTAAGTTAAGAGGAATTCAGGAGGCAACGTTACGCTAAAAACGTAGTGATTTACGCTGGCCCACTGGTGCAACTAATAAAAGAAAAGTTTTTTCTTCTTCACTACGCATTTTCTGGCTGCTGCCTGCGACATATACTCCGGTGCGACCTATAGTCTGGAAAATACGGTACATCCCTGAACAAGGAAAAGAAACAATATTAAGTTCTTGCTAAATGGCATCTTGACTTTAAACAGAATTGACTATCTGGAGGCTGTGTTGCCTGATAATTGCTAGCTGTACTGCAAATGATTGTGGAACCACAGTGTATTGCTGTCAGCTTTCATTAGCCTGATGTGTATAAAATGTTAAGTCCTGCCACTCTTAAATCTGTCTATTGTACTTCCTAATAGAATCTGAACTCTTTGCAAATGAACACCATACGAATCATAAGTAAAAACCTCTTGAGAGAAAGAGGTGTAGTTGAATCATTCAGGTAGAAATACTGAGCAGCTCTCTGCTCACAAAGCTTTCAGAAGTCCATGTGTGTGACTCCCTGGTGTTATTTGCCCCTCATCCACATTGCTAGAAGTAACTCCATCAACAGCAAAAGAGTGTGAGGTGATGTGTCGGTGGCAGCAGAGGATGGGTGGAGTGGTGGGAAAGGGAAACATGCAGGGATAATATCACTTCACAGCTGTGGCTTGTCAGCAACTATTTATGCAATCAGCAGGGAAACAAGCTTGTAGCAGAAACATGAGCCAACATCTCATTCACATTAAAGCAGTGGTCCCCAACCACCGGGCCGGGGACCGGTACCGGTCCGTGGGTCATTTGGTACCGGGCCGCACAGAAAGACTGAGCAAAACATATATTATTCATTATCTGAGTCTGACAGCTGTTTCATTTATAAATCGATCAGATTCATCCGCCTGTGCCTTTAAGCACCTGCCCAGACGCTTGTCTCGGTCACGGGATACGGAACCCCAAAATTAAGCCCACAAGCCAAAGTCTTTGGAGAGCTTCTTCGGAAAGGGGAAAAGGCCTAACGAGGAGACAGAAGAAGAGGAGCCTACCCCTTCAAAGAAAAAGAAACCCGCATTTAAAAGACTATATCAGGAGTCCTATTTAAAATACGGATTTATTGCAACAGGTGATTCTCACACACCAAGTCCGCTCTGAGTGACATGTGGCGACAGACTCGCAAATGAGGCAACGAAGCCTTCAAAACTGCAAGACCGAGCACCCTGCATTAAAAGACAAGCCATGGAAGAAAACATGAACAAGAACGACTGAAGCAATTAATGACGGCCAAAACAAAATTACGGAGTGGACTGGACATAAGAAACACACTTCGGGTGTCATGTCTCCCATTATCCCTAGATGGGACCGCCTCATTGCTGAGAAAGCTCAAAGGCTCCCACTAATTAAGCATAAGAGTAAGTTGTCTCTTTATGCACTTTTTTTTTTTTTTTTTTTTTTTTTTTTTTTCTGTGCCGGTCCGTGAAAGTATTGTTTTACATGATACCGGTCCGTGGTGCAAAAAAGGTTGGGGACCGCTGCATTAAAGGACACTGCTCAGTCCTCCTGCTGATATATCTGCTTTTATATTAATATTTCCTTCAGGACAATCAAGTATGTTAATATTGGTTTGGCATGAGATGTAATTACTGTATGTGTATATAATGTGTAACTGGCAGGTAGTGGATGGAACGCCCTGTTCTCCTGACACCTCGGCTGTGTGCGTTCAGGGGAAATGCATTAAGGCAGGCTGTGATGGCAAGCTGGACTCTAACAAGAAGTTTGACAAGTGTGGTGTGTGTGGCGGAGACAACCAGGGATGCAAAAAGGTCTCAGGAATGTTCACTAAGCCTATGTAAGTAATCCCTGCCAGAACTGCTGCAAAAACCCCACTAGCATCTGACTTTTGTCAGCAGTGGGAAAGGGTGCACTCAGCATTCACTCCCAGGTTGAAAACAGACAGCAATGGCACCCCTGTTGCCTCACAGTCATAAATTCAATATATCTTTGAGCATTATCTATACTGAACTTAAACCTGTAACTCCCTGTGACACTTACATTTAATGTTTTTGTAGCACCACATTAGCATGAACATTTACAATCATTGTCACTGCAAAAGTTATTCCTGGACAGCATCATTAATATTTGACATCCTCCCTCTTACAGTCACGGCTACAACTTTGTAGTGACGCTGCCAGTTGGAGCTTCTAACATTGACGTCCGTCAGCGTGGCTACAGAGGGATGGTCAGCGATGAAAACTACTTGGCTGTGAAGAACCACCAAGGCCAGTACCTCCTGAACGGTAACTACGTGGTGTCCGCGGTGGAGCGTGACTTGCCGGTAAAAGGCAGCTTTCTGCGATACAGTGGTACCTCCACCTCTGTTGAGATTCTTCAAGCCACAAGGCCCCTGCAGGAGCCTCTGACAGTGGAGGTACTTTCTGTGGGAAAGATGACTCCTCCCAGGGTGCGTTACTCCTTCTACATCCCTAAGGAGAACAAGGAGAAGACTATGCGCAAAGAAGAGAAAGGTCACAAAGCACAGAACAGTGTTTTGGCAGATAGCAACAAAATAGAGGCTAAGAAGCAGATGATGGGTAAGAGGCCGCGCAGTCATTGGGTGACTGGAGGATGGGATTCCTGCACTGTGACCTGTGGGAACGGTCTGCAGAAGAGGCTGGTGCAGTGCCAGAGCATGGAGGGACGTCCTGCTACAGACTGTGACAGCGCTGACAGGCCAGTAGCAGTGAGAGCATGCGGTGATCCATGTCCCATATGGGACGTAGGGATCTGGTCTCACTGCTCTAAGTCTTGTGGAAGGGGCTTTAAAAGGCGGCCAGTGCGCTGCATGACTGAGAATGGCCTTAACCTTCCCAGAGACCACTGCTCTGGAAGGAGGAAGCCTCAGGAACTTGACTTGTGCAACCTGAAGCCATGTTAGAGCAGGGCAGAGACAGGGATTTTTGAGAACATTCAATAATGATTCCATTGCTGTGTTTGGTGCGAGTACTCTGTTTGAAGGGGTCTGCTACACCTAAGAAATCCAATGGAGAGAGGGCCTTCCTCCACTGTCTGAAAGATCGGACATTTGTTTACATATAAGAGAAAAAGAAGGAAAGCTCAAAGTCTTCTTAAAATGGCAGGTTTGACTTGTGGTTAGTCTACCTCTACCAAGACTGAGGACTCTGCATACATAAAAGCCCTTTTCATACGTGGGATACGTAAAAGGCATTCATTCATTTGGTGTGCCGTGTCAGAAAGGTGCTGGTATGACAAAAGAGAAAGACACTGATGACACATGAATATTTTCTTGGTATAGTTGCACAGGTTGAGATTTAAAAGCAGGGAAATGATGAGATTCACCTCAACACTCATGCTGTGCTGTGCTTATATATCTCACCTGTGAACCGACATTCCTCTTTGGTTACTTGAGGAATTAAACAAAATGTGAAACACAGTACTGTATCTGTCACACTCAAGGCCTACTTGGTTTACACATGTTTTTATTATTTTTTTGTTATATTGTCTGATGGAGAAGCAAAATCAGTCATATCAGCTTTATATCCCTCAAACAGTCAACATTATATTCTCACACTTGATACTTCATATCTCTATGGGTTTGGTTCAAATCAAAGAATTCATGACCAAAAATGTACGTTGTTTTCAATATGAGGATGATTAGTGTAGTATGAGCTAAGCTGTTATTTCTGCACAGTGAATGTATCTGTTTGTATGGTACAGTCTGTTCTATGTAAAGTAACCAACCAATGAACAAATTCTCAGATGTTTTTCTGTGTTGCCAAAGTTAATATCTACCACAAAGCTTTTAGTGCAGTGAGAGACACCTATCTGCATGACAAAGGCATCATCAAAGGGACAGTAGGCCACAAAATTCACATGTAGTGAGATTTCAGCCTTCTCTACAAAGTAATGGAACTAAACGGCTTGTGGTGCTCAAAGCACCATAAATATAACTGGAAAACATTCCAGAAATTAGCCCAGCTTCTCAAAAACATCTTGTTCTTCACAGTTTAGTATAGGTTGAATTACCCATCTTTCCTAGTGTACCTACCTTTTCTTGGGTATATTACTCCAACTACAGACATGTTTCTATCAAAATGAACCTTAACGTTTTGCTTCAGGGAAGCTTCCAAGTTTCCAGCTGTTTGCTGTTCTCCTGCTGTCCAAAGTCCCCAAAAAATGTAACAACTTAGCCAGCAATAATAAAAAAGCTGCAAGTGATTTGTAGGTTTTTAACAAAGCTAAAAAGTCAAGCAGTACCTAAGCTCTCAGACCCTCAGCTGAGAGATGATCATCAAAGCCACCCTACCAACGCTGATGGCTTCACTTCTGAGGATGTCTTATTTCAATGCTTTAACCTTGCTCTGCTTCTGTAAGCCTCTTACAGTCTGGGCCAGGGTGTTTGTGTGGTTACTTTTATTTACCTTTAGTTTAGGTAAATGCTTGTTGGCTCTTCACTTCCTCCAAGTGCTTAATTCTAACTGGTTGATCATGGAATTCTATGGTCGATTATTTCTGAAGAGCACACTGCTGCTATGCCAAATTGACAATTTGTAAAGGCGCAGATCTATCGCTGGGGTGGATCAGGTTTAATCCATAAAATAAATCTGGTAAACCTTGTTTTATATTGATATAATATTGATCTATTTACATACGATTATTGATTTCTTTAGTAAGTAGTTGTGTAATTAGGGTTATGAGGATAAAGTGATTGTCCACTATATTGAATATTGAACTATATCCCTTCTAGATTAAATTTGCTTAAAATGACCTGCACACTACACATTATGCTTTACTTATCTGTGTATTTACAGTGTCCACATGAGTAAAAACTCGTTAAAAAGTCAGACCAGCTTGAGTCTTTCAGTAAGGTATGACATGCAGTTGACTGGGCTGATATGAGTGGCTGATATAAGTGTGTCACAGACAGGTGTATAGTCAGTAGGCTATATATCAGTTGATATTTTCTGCTTGGCCATAATTCAAAACAACCATCTATCATATAGTTTAATCTGCCGCAATTTAATAGTTTAACAGTCTCAGCACTGTCTGCAGCACATGCTGCAGTGTTGTCATCACAGCTGAGCAGATGATGGTCACACAATGTCTTCATGGTGAGTTGTCTGTAATAGTTATGAAATACATTGCTGGAAAGTTACTAAACAATGACACATACATTTCCATTTATCATACCTAGCAGGATACCTTGCCAGCTATCCTTTGTCACTATACTCTACATATAGTATATTAAGAATATTGGCACAGAAATATACAGTATATCAGTTTTGGTCCATTTTTAACAATGACAAGAAAAAGATATAGTGTTTGAAGGTTGCATGGTCCTAAACGGAGGGACCAGTTACACCATCTACAAGGTGGTAATGCTTTTTTTCTCTCTTCATGTACAGATATTTTGTTTTTTAATCAGTTGCCTCTGTATTGTATACTATGTATACATTCATCTAACTGTATAAAATAAAGTATGTATGAGAACTACCCAGTGCTGTGTCATGGCTGAAGCTTTAAAAATATACAGTTTCCTCCCATCTGTAAAACTATCCCTGTGGATGGCTTTTGATCGTCTCCCGTTGCTCCTGCAGTATCTGTTACATCAGATTTCTGATGCACTGCACTGTCTTCTATCACATCAGACTGTCTTGATACCCAAGCTCTTCTTCAACTGAAGCATGACCACAGTTAAAAATACATTCATTCACTTTGGTATTCTGCTGATTCAAGCTCTGTTGTTCGGACTGCACTGTAATAACACACCCAGCTTAGCCCGCGCCTGCCTAGTAAGCCTGATGCATTGTTAGACTTGGACACCATCACCCCAAGGATCTGAGGTTTTAACCCTCATACTTATGTCATATATTTTACATTATCATCTTTGCTGTCTTGATAAATTTGGTGCTTACAATATGCCCATATGTGAAATAAAGGTTCATTAAGCTCAGGCCATGTTAATGATAACAACCATTGGCTGAATTATACCAACTGGATGGCGGACTCAAAGGCAGCACCAAATTCAAATGTTGAAGAAAATATTTGACACTTCTACAGTGAATTCAGTGAAACAGCAGTCTAACTACAGTGTTTGCCCTAATATATATATGTCATTGTTTATTAATTTGCCAGCATAATATTTAATAAACTACTACAAGCAACTTACCATCAATACCTCATGTGACTCTGCACTGCCACCATAACATATTTTCTGCATTTTGCTCTATAAAATATGTTGACTGACATACATCAGTACTGATATTTCAAGCATATTAATATAAACAGATTAACCTAACATAATAATAATGATTAATAATAATACGTAATAATAATTGCATAGCTAATAAGGCTATTATGAGAATAAAATATAACATAATTCATAACCCTTTGCTAGGATAGTTGACCTTAAGGTCATGGAGATTTCACAACTGAGGCCTGGAGTTATTGTTTTCTTGGAAAAGAGGTCTCCATGTTCAGCCAGGTGTCCTGCCCTGTAAATGTTCAACTAAACCAAATATCCACATGCTCTAAATTCCTCTATATCTCGGCAGAAACGTTTAAAACTACTGAGCCAGTAAACCAGATGTGCTTTGTATTTTACTTTTATAGATGAAATCTGATGAAGAATGTTTAGTCTGCGTCTCTGAGGGTCAGATTGCTAAAAACACAAGCAAACAGATACAATTAAATGTTAAATGACTTCGGGCTTTTACTGACCACTTGTCTCTAATCCTAGCTATGATTTTCATGGATAAGACACTCTGTTGTCAAAGGCACAGATAAACAGACCTGACCAACAACAGTCCCTACAAATCTAAGGCCTTTGGTCTGTCCTTCAAAACGATGGCATACACACTAGGTGAAGGGAGAGTGTCTATCCCAAGTGGTGGGGTGAAAATCTTGTGGTGAAAATCATACTCATTTCATGCTACTAAATTACAGATAGATGATGAAATAACACAGTAACCTAGAGTTCCTATTGGCTCTGCAATGATGTATTAAAGGTAGAGTAGGAGATTTTGAAAACTCTGTGAGAGTCAGCCAGATTTCGAAAGTAAACACACGCCCCTTTCTCTTGGAGCTCACCCCGAAGCCACGCCTCCCAATGACATGGACGCGCTTTACCTGAAGACAAGCTGCGGTCTGTGACTTCGGCCATCATCCACATACCTCTCTGGTGCGCGCAGAGCAGGAAGAGAGTGACAACCAGCCAATACTCCGTACAGGGTCGTCCCAGATTGGCTGATGTTTTTAGTGTTTTATAGCTTCCACAGATCATTAATATTCTTCGCTTTAAAGCGATACTGCCTAACGAATTGGTTGCTATCGGATTTTAAAGAAAAGTTACACTAATTTAACAAAAATCTCCTACCCTACCTTTAACTTTATCCAATTCAATTTTATTTATATAGAGCTTTTTACAATCAGAATTGTCTCAAAGCGCTTCACAGAGACCCTGAACCCCCTTAAGAGCAACAGTGGCAAGAAAAACTCTTTTCTCCCTTTTAACAGGGAGAAACCTTGAACAGGACCCGACTCATAAGGAAGAACCTTCCTGCACACAGACGGCTGGGTAGAAGCTTTATAACAATGGATGACATGCAGCGTTCCCCAACACTTTCTGTGCTTTAGCTTTCTAATTTTGTGTGTTCATGTGGGCTGTACTGAGGCCACTGCTAAAGTCAAATATTTCTTATCCTTTTAGCTTTTTGGAAATTTATTAGGAAAATATCTGTCTCTTTTACTCCTAATAGTTTCACTGTGTTCACTAGGTAGTCATTAACTCTCTGATGGGTGTTTAGTACTGTTTTTCAGTTTTTTAACTAAAGATAGCCTGATTTTGGAGAATGTGACCAAACGCCCCAAAAGAGTTGTGCACTGTAACCAAACCAATGAGCTAAAAGACACTACAACACCGCAACCATTCATGGGAACTGCAGAGGCGCTTCTCTGTTTCTTCCTCACTATACTTGAGTTATGCTTCTGCAATGAATGTACCACTACTTGCACCTTCCAAATAACATAACTTGACCACAAGAAATGCTGTTGGCCACTCATTGGCTGTACACAGTCCTCTAGGTAATATGGCATTTTTTATGGCATTTCAAATGCTTGTGTATCATATTGTACAATGATGCTGAGTTGATTCACATTCACATTTACCTGCTTACAACTAGTATGTTTGTCCATCAGTGGTCAGGCACATAAAATCAATAGTCTCAATGCCATCTCCAACTCCAACACAATACACCTGAAGAACAAGAACTAACTGAGCAGAAACTCCACACGAACATTAAAATCCCATTTCTGGGATAAGCGTTTTGTCTATGGCACTATGCTGTATACTGCATGCTATAGATTATATGCAACTGGTATGGCAGAGGTTCCACACAGATGCAAAGACAGTTAACAACACTGCATGTCAGCTGCAGTTATCTGAGCTCTTGTTAATATCAAAACTTTAGTGAACATAGTTTTAGAGAGCTTTTTTTAATAGCATGTAATGTTACTTTGCAGTATCACATGATTTACACAAAGATCCGAGTCTGGACAAACTTTAGCTAGGACATGTGTTTATAATGACGGGTGTGGCAAAGTGCAGCAGAGTCATGATTCACACAAGTGGTTTGAATAATAAAATTAGTAAATTAGTGTCTGAGCTGGCCTGGTTCATATGCAGGCATAAGGAATACATTCTCGTGTATTAAACTGTTTGATTTGAATGTGTCTGGAAATTACATTAAGTCAGTCATTACTCTCCTGTTCCAGTGGCCACTGCTGCTCCACCCATTTCATCTCCTCACACCACCCTGCATAAAGCAGCATGGACACGCAGTGTCATCACTGTTTGAGTTCTCACCATAGCATCCTGATTGGATCAGAGGTTCACTAAAACGTGAGCTTTACTGTGGTGTATTCAGAAAAATCACTCACTTGGAGTCCATCTTAAGCAGTTTTACCTCACAGTGGTGAAGAGAGCTCTTGTCCGGAAATCCCATTATCTGCTTTACACAACAACACAGCAGTTGACAGTGGCCTCTGCCAAGAAGCAGGCAGATTTTGATTTACCCCCCCTTCCTCTTCTTAAAACGGAGGCCTGTCCACCTATTCAGAACCCACTCACGTGGCTAATGAGCATGAAGGGTTAATGTTTCCCAATGCATGGGAACCACTGAGGCTTTAAGTTGGCCTTTCTTTACATTGACTGAAGCGCAAAGTCAGAATGACCAGCGTTGCAGAATTAAATGCATGTGGAGGGCTGTAAACAACTGGCTGTGAAGTTCATTTGCTAAGCCAAGGCGCCATGGAAATACATCAAGATCAGCTCTTGTGCAACAGAGGCTCTTTGTGGAGGGGGACAACACTCAATTCAAGCAATTACTAAAATTAACTACTGCTCACTTAAGAATCTGTGCTACTTTGAAACTCAGATTCCACTAAGAACCCAAACTGTACATGACATACAGTATTCACCATGGTGTCTTTTGAGCTTGAACTAGTAACTCGTTCATTTGGACTTATTTATGTGGTGGTTAGGTAATAAATCAGAACTTACAAGGAGCAGGGTTCCATCATACCCTGCGATGGACTGGCAGCCTATCCAGGTTGTGCCATGCCTCTCGCTCACTGACAGCTGGGGTAGGCAGGGTGACTGGATGGATGAATGGTTTTGAGGTTTTTGGGCTAATAGCCCATTGTTAACATAAACAAAAACAACTTACATTGGGGAAAGATTAATGTTTGTGTTAAAGACCTTAAAGACCTTCATTTTTGTTTTTCAGGATGATTCACATGCAGTTCTTTCCTATACAGATGCATGGTATCACTTAATGATGTGCTGCTCAGCGGGCCAGACTTGAACAATGCACTTCTGGGTGTCTTGATGCACTTCAGAAAAGAGAACACTGCTGATATCCAACAGATTTTTTATGCCTTCATCAAGAAGATCATCGTGATTATCTACGGTTCCTCTGGTATAAAGACGACTTGAACAATGACATCACAGAATACAGAATGAAAGTGCACATATTTGGCAACAGCCCCTTGCCATCAGTTGCCTACTACGGCCTAAGAAGAGCTGCAAAAGAACATCAAGATGAATATGGCACAGACAGCAAAGAGTTCATCCTGCAAGAACTTCTATGTAGAAGACGGGTTATCGTCAGTTACCAAGAGGAAGCTATAGATCTTCTAAAAAGGACTCAAAAACTGCTATCAGCATCCAACTTAAAACTCCACAAAATTGCTTCCAATAGCGGTAAGGCTTGAATGATCTCAACTTTGTAACAGATCCTCTCCCACTTCAGTGAAGCCTTGGACTAATATGGAATCTGCAGATGGACAGTTTTGGTTTTCAAGTATGCCACGAAGAGACCAAGAGCAAGAACCATTCACAAGGAGAGGCATCTTATCCACAGTACAGAGCCAATAGGATCCTCTAGGTTTCGTAGCACCCATCACAGTTCAAGGTAAAGTACTAGTCAGAGAACTGTCTTCCAAAGAGTATGATTGGGATGATCCACTCCCAGCAGACAAGCAAGTGTCTTGGAAGTTGTGGAAAGAGTCTCTTCTGGAATTAGAGAAGCTACACATCAAAAGAAGGTATGTGCCTGTCTTTTTTACCTCATGTAAAAGTCGTGAACTCTGTTTATTCTCAGACACCTCCACTCAAGCTATTGCTGCAGTAGCTTACCTGAGTGTCACCGATGAGGAAGAACAATGTTATGTGGGATTCATTATGAGCAAAGCAAACCCAAACCCAGCCCATTCAGTCCCACGGTTGGAGTTGTGTGCTGCTGTCCTGGCAGTTGAGTTGGCAGATACAATCTGCAGTGAGATGGACATGGAGATGCACGCTGTGCGGTTTTTCACTGATAGCAAGATTGTTCTCGGGTACATCCAGCTCAAGATTTCATGTGTATGTTGCCAACCGAGTCAATCGCATCAGAAAATCCAGTCACCCACAACAGTGGCAGTATGTTGACACTGAACAGAATGCAGCGGATCACGCAACCAGACCAACCTCAGTAGACATCCTCACAAACTCTAACTGGTTCTCAGGTCCTGGATTCCTCTGTAGCAGCAGTGAGCCTTTACAAAGCAGCAGCTTTGATCTTGTTGACCCAGAACTTGATGTTGAAGTACAGTCTCAAGTTGTTGTCAAAACACCAAAGCCACAGAAGGTCAGTTCAGCTCTGCACGCTTTGAAAGGGTTTCTAGCTGGAAGAGATTGCTGCAAGCCATTACAAACCTCATTCAAGTAACAAAAACATTCTCCAAAACTCACAAAAGAGATACTGTTGATGTATGGTGGCAGGCTAAAACAGTCATCGGGTGTGTCCAGCGAGAAACCTATAGAGAGGAATTAAGCTGTTTGAGAAAAAAAATGCAGCTTCCAAAAAAGAGTCAGCTGAGAAGTTAAATCCTTTCATTGACGAGGATGGACTCCTTCGGATTGGGGGACGTCTTACCACTTATAATGCTGACTTACCAACAGATGAGAGATATCCTGTCATACTGCCTAAAACTCATCACATTTCAACTCACATAGTGAGAAATTACCATGACGTATGACCATGATGTTTTCCATCAGGGTCGTCACCTTACTGAAGGTGTCATCCGGTCAGCGGGAGTGTGGATAGTGGGAGGTAAACGACTGGTGTCTAGTGTCCTCTATAAGTGTGTGATCTGTAAAAAACTGAGAGGGAGGTTAATGGAACAGAAAATGGCACCACTACCAGTACACGTACCAGTTCAATACACATTGAAGTGATAGAGTCCATGTCCACCTCAAGTTTCATAAATGCCTTACGAAGATTCTTTGCAGTTCGTGGGCCGTCCAAACAGCTTCGCACTGACAGAGGCACCAACTTTATTGGGGCGTGCAAAGAGTTAATAATCAACACCAGTGATCCAGACCTGAGCAGTTATCTTAACGAGCAAGGCTGCACGTGGACTTTTAACACACCTCATTCATCCCATATGGGAGGTTGCTGGGAAAGATTGATTGGGGTAGCATGTCGGATCTTAGAAGGGATGTTGCTGCGGTCTGACACCAGCCGTCTCAAACATGAAGTACTGATGACACTGATGGCAGAAGTCATGGCCATTCTAAATGCCGGGCGGCTGATACCAGTGTCAACTGACCCAGACAATCCTACTGTATTGACACCTGCAATGATTCTTACTCAAAAGATGTCTCCAGTGGTGACTCTCCAGAGACGGCACAAGTGGACCGACAACAAGCCAAGCATTCAAGTTGATGATGTAGTTCTGATGAAAGACAGTCAGGCTAAACGTAATGACTGGCCTATTGGACTTGTAGTAAAGACATTGCCTAGCAGCAATAACAAGGTCTGCAAGGTGGAAGTTAAAGTTGTGAGGCAAAGAACACCAAAAACCTACATTAGACCCATCTCTGAGCTTGTTTTTCTTATGTCCAAGGACTCGTTCATAAATGTTAACTCATGATTGATATGTATGGTTTGCTCTAATAGGTTAATAGGTATAAAATATACCACTTAAAAACAGAACGTGCACTCTTCAGCTAACTGCATATGGGATCGAAAAGAATGTTTCCCATAAAGTCCAGCTGAGGAAGCGGCCTTCAAGCAGCAGATAGTTCGGGTAATAATAATAAGAACCGTCCCTCATTCATTTCTATTGGTGCTCATGGCTCATGGTGTCCACACGTATTAAAAAACCATGGTGTCCCTACGAAAATGCACCGCATTGACTTTCTATGGAGATAGTTTTCCGTGGTGCCTGCACATAATTTCACTACATTTCTTGTCGGTGCCACGTAATGCAGTGTTAACAATCCGTGCGTATGTCACGTATTTCTGTGAGATCAGGTTGCTCAAATGAAATTAGAAGGCAACACAACCTTTCAAAATAAAGCAAGAACACAAGACACAACTACATCAATAACACACAAGAAAGCCCAGGGACGAGAAAGAAAGCAAAGCCAAGAGGATATAAATGTACAACAAACTAAGAATAAAACAGAAAACAAGAAGTGCAGAACACAGGATCAACAAACTAAGGAAAATTATAGCACAGAACACAGGGACATAACAGTGTCAACCCTATGTAATTATAAGCACAGGTTATGGTTTTGCCTACTTGGTATTTCCAAGTGTAGGCTGCAGGGTCATCAGCCAGGGAACTCCACCATCCCTGGAACATGTCGAGGTGGAGGAGCCACGGTAGGGACAGCTCCTTACCATGCCCTACAGCCTGCCTTGGACCCTGCTTTTCCCCACATCGTGTCCTTCATTTGGAGCCAGATCCAGAATCTCGCTTGCTCAGCCATGGTCATAGAGAGCTTGCTTCCCATTGGGGCCTGTGACTCTGCCAAGTGTGCACCTAAGTTGAAAGCTGCACCTGCTTACCTGTGATGAACATATTAACCAGCCCATTCAAAGAGATCCGCAGCAATCAGTCTGTATCAGTTTAAGGCATCTATTGTATTTATGTGCAAACAAGCAAGGAAATGCAACAAAAATCCATCATAAACTATTGGACTGCCCTCTTACTCCAACTTTTTCCCAACAAATTGAAAATCACAGTTTGTTAATTATTATCTATGTTTTAAGGCTGTAAAACCCCTCACTACACACTTTTCACACTTTCACACCTTTCTCAGACAGGCATTAACATTCTCACACTTTTCTCTCTTGTTTAAACACTGTCAAAGTTCAAACGTTCGTAGAAAAATAAGTCCAGTATTATAGAACGAAACCAAAGATCAAAACCTGTCTTCAGTGCGCATTCTGCACAGTACAGGAGACACTGCACAGAGGTGATTGGCTGCAGACTATTGTCAATCAATCAGGACACAGGACACAATGCGCTGTTAAAAAAGCATGCAAAATTGCACAAAAAATCTGTGAAACAGCGAGGCTGCGAAACAGCGAACCGCGTTATAGCGAGGGACCATTGTACCTATACTGCACATGTTCGGAGTGAGTGAGAGTCAAGCAGACATAGCCTATGCATTAATTCAGCCAGTCCATTCTAAAGTCAATGTTACAGGCACAAAGTGGATATAGATGCATGTCTCCTCTAAGCAGACTAAAAAACAGTATAACAAGAACAACTGTGAGTATATAATTTGTTGTTGTATCATTTTTAGCTGAATCTTGTCTGTACATTAAACATTGACTTGTTCTTTTATTTGCTACCTCTGGTTCACTCTCTTCACTCAGTACAATGTTTGAATGCAGGCTCCAGCTTTTCTAACAACACCATTTTAGGCTATGCAGCTATGGCTGTTGTGTCTGAGAGGATCCCCAAGGGTGACCAATGATTCTGTGCTTTTTCATAAGACCTGTGAGCGGCTCTCCTTGCAGCGGGAGACAGATTTTTCCATGCTGGGACTGGGAAATTGTTTGACACACAGAGCTTTTAGAGAGTCCTTTCATGAAAATATGTAATTCTGACAAACTCTGGTAAGAGTCTGACTGGTTCAAGTTTACCCACACAGTACTTTTCAAACAATAAAGTTCAAGACCACTTCCTACATGGTTGTGTGTACTAATCCATCAGACAGATTAGGCTACGCACTCACAGAGTGATTCCAACAGAAAGAACTGTCAATCGAATAACATATTTAATCACAAATTATAGCATGATTGAGATAGAGGGTACAGCACGCATTGACTGTAAACACAGTACAGTAACCTGGGGTTAGGACTGATGTGGATATAACAAATAAATGAATAAAAACATTTCAAATATCGAAACTGTCAGACTGTGTCTGTCTGTGGGAAAAACTGATTTCTGCTTAGGGTTGATTTTCTGCTGCTGCTTTACTTCTTGATTTCCTAAACTAACGGGTGGCCTTTAAAAAAAGACAGTCTTCAATAGAAGAGCAGCACACATCTTGTGTCTGTTTTGGGTTACTGCTAAAATAGGAGTGAGATAAAAGTACTTTTTTTCAGGTCAAGGCGGTGTAACCTTGACTACCTACAGTACTTGAGAAAAAGTCAAAGTTAAGTTCCAGAGTCACATTTATTCATTTTAGTATTTCTGCCATACATTCAGGACACGAATAGACCTTTACCTGAAGTGATAATTGGAAGGTTGCTGTGATTTATGTCTTTCTACTTTTTTCTTTTTTTCTTGATACAGCCATGCTAGCAGCTGTAGCATCAAAGTTAACACTAACAGCTTTAGTTTATTTCACTGGCGCCTGTCTCACTGTATCTAAATCTTGTCCTTCCCTTGGAGGATGAGAGGCTGCTGTTTGAATCCATAAATCTGAAAGTTCAAGGTTGTGAGTTGGGGGTTAAGTCTTTAGCCACAGGAATGTATTGGCTGTGTTGCATCCTCCATACCAATCTGGTTTGATCTGGGGTCCTCAACTGGAGATAAGATGGAGTGTGACCACAAACACATGGCGATTTCTGCAGTGTGTTTTTAATCATGTGTAATTACAGGATGCAGTCAGCAGCACTTCACAATTACAAGTAATCTTTACACAACTCAGTATATCCAATGGTAAGGGAGGTCTTTTTGGTTTATCTGGCCATTTGTCTCTTCTATGAAAAAGTTCCAGCAGGTACAGGCGGTATGGTGGTACTTGTACCACACCACAAGATAAATGGATTTTCATTCATTTGTTCATTCAAAAACGTTTTGCCTTAGATGTAAGCTATGCCCCCACTAATACACATTTACCCTTTTACATGCAGTTTATCCTGCCTCTGTTGGTACAGATGGCACTAACCCAAATCCAACCTGAATCCAGACTAAATCTTTGTAACACCCAATAGACACTTACTATGAGTATCAAGAAAATGATGTTCGAATCTCAGTCAAAAAGATTGAAAAATGTTCCCTGTACGACAGTGTCTATATGGTATTGTTATTAATGAAGGTGTTAGGATAGACTCAGGGCAAAGGTTGGGCATTGTTTACATTTAAATAGACAGTATGTAATGAATGTCTGACTAAAAGTGAATTCACTAACAGACTGCACTACTGCATTTTATGGTATTCCTGTATTTCGACTTCAATTAAAATCAGCAAATACTGCTGTTAAAGATGAGCCTTTCTTCAAGTAAGAAACCTATGTTTTTATAAAGTTTGTTTCTGCACTGGGTAAAGGGGAAGGACATCACTTTCTAAATATGCTGGTTTTGAAGAACTGGCACACAGTTTGTGTTTGTGTGTCAGTACCATTTTCAGAACTTCAGAAAACCAGCACAACAACTACGACTTGTTAATTACCTGTAGATCTGAATAAAGCATGGATGCTTCACACGTTTTATCATCCATTTACTTGCTACCAGCTGTGGCTCACATTTGCTGTTTCCCTCCAACAGAAAAGGCCACAAAAGCATAATTCAAGACCCCCAAGCCCTTTTTTGTAGCAATTATTTATTAAATATAACCATGCAGGAAACGACCTCATGCACTTTCAGTCCTCCTCTGCCTCATTATCCCACGTTCTTTCTCTTTCTGCCACTCTTTCTGCCACACTGCCACAAATCAATACCAACTACTGCGTGACTGAATAACTTTATTTTAGTTCTTCAGCTCTGATCCTGAACATTTTCCTTTATCCAGATAATGATGGGAAAATATTTTCAGTGTGCTACTACTTTTCACTGTGGCTATGATTAGCGCCTTATCGTGGCATGTTACTCCACAAAATCGCCAACACAGGCCTAGAGAAGATGTCACAAACAATATGAAGATCAAAACACTGTCCAAATACTACTGCCGTTAGAGATTGATTGCATCCCCAATCATCAGTGACAGTAAACAGTGTCTCACACTCACTTGAGAGTGTCCACCTTACACATACACACAGTATCTAAGTGCCTGCTCTGATCTATTCTCATGGAAATATAAAGCGACATTAGTCCCTCAACTTTGGGCCCCACAAAGAAAAAAAAACATAAGAGCTAAATTGGGGTTTTTCCAGTGCCTACACAGATTTAGGTTTCCATGGCAACGTTGCAAAATAAGGGCCGGGTTTGTTAACTGTGCTCCTAATGTTTCAGCAATCATCTTGGTTGTAACAAAAAGCAGCAAGCTAAAGAAAGGAATGAGAGGGTCAGTGCCTGCCACTTCAGCTTTATGGTTTTCCTGACTGTAATGAGTTTAACAAATATGTTTACACTATGCCATGACTTTAACAAGCCTTCATATACAAGACAGATCGTCACACATGGTATATTCACAGATGGCATGTGGGATCCCAGCCAGGTTAATGAAAAACAGAGAGCACCACCTTTGGCATCCATTCTGCTGTCCTGCTGAAGACACCAACGAGTAATTCCTGCAGCCTGGCAGAGACTTTAAACGCTTGCTTGCTCTCACACAACAAAAATGCCTTTTGTTATCTGAAGGATGGAACCGATGGATGCCAGGAATCCACTGAAGATGCCAGTAGGCTTTGATCCCACAGAGCAGCCTTGAGCTCTGGTTTGGACAGCAGCCATATGTTCAAACTGTGGAGGGGACTCCAACTTACAACAGGGCGAGTGTGTGAAGTGGAAAAGAGGGAGAAATCACCAAAGGGTTAAGCAGGGGAAAAAAGATGAAACAATCAGGAGACAGAGAGCTGTTCCTCTGCTGTAAGAGCTCTGACTGTTCTCTTGTAAAGAGGTGCAGTGAGACAGCATGCTTTTAATCACAACACACTGTGTTTGCTTTACAAGTTTATACTAGAGCGGCTTGCCTCGGCCCGCTGATGAGGGAGACAAGGTTTCAGAGGACACAGGGAGTCAGTCAGGAGTAGAAGCAATCTGGAGGACATCTAACACACATGCACACGCACACTGAAATAAATTCTTCTTTTTATAATATAAATATCATATCAATATAATATCTCCACAGTATAACAGATGACATACACAGTTGAATATGGGGGACAACAGTGGCGCAGTGGTATAGCAGGGTTGTCTAGTAACTGAAGGTTGGTGGTTCGATCCCAACTCCTCCTCACTGTTGTGTGTTCTTGGGCAAGACACTTCACCCTAGCCTGTGGCGCGCCTTCCTAGTCATTGTATGACACTGAAAGAATTTCCTTCTGGGATTAATACAGTATCTAAAAAAAAAATAAAAATAAATAAATATAAAAGCTTCATAAATCACAGAGAAATGTAAGTCACTCAACTAATGTCAATGTCAATGTTATTTTTACGAGCCCAGGTTGGACTTCTAAGTCTGTGTAGCTAAAACCTGAGAACTGATTTACTGTTGTATCACCGTCTTTATAGTGACTTCCTATACCATGCTCTGCAAAAAAAAAAGATCTTTTCATTAGAACTGACTGGTTTCAATCTCTCAGCAGATTTCTAAATCACAGGGTTGAGTTGTGTTACATAAGGCATTTTCTTTTTTTTCACCTGTAGGAAATGTGCGCATACAGTAGAGCTATGCCTATCATAGAACTGTGTGTGTGTGTGTGGGACAGCATTAACAACCTGGAGCAGTGAAAACATGCGGTCAACCCTACGTACGCACAGGCTCTTTTTATGAGCAGTGTTCTCATGCTATCCATCCTGCCTGTTTTCAATGTGAAAGCAGTGGATCAAAGAGCACCATAATAAAACATATGAAACATAACACTCTATTACACACTATGCTGGTGACATGATCCTCTTGGTTTGTCATGGTATCAGGTGTCATTTTAAGATGAGGGAAAGAGAAACTGAGAGTGATGTAACCAGCACAGCAGAAG
The DNA here is from genome assembly GCF_900634625.1 of Parambassis ranga. Classification (NCBI taxonomy): domain Eukaryota; kingdom Metazoa; phylum Chordata; class Actinopteri; family Ambassidae; genus Parambassis; species Parambassis ranga. The sequence continues at coordinate 1,079,679 of NC_041033.1, forward strand.
ACTTTCATACAGACCATTAATCACTGATGCCTTCAAAGACGTCTAATACTGTAGCACACACTGGACTGTTTAGTTCAAACTGGGGATGGGAAAAGAACAGAGCAGGTCAAAACTAAAACCATACACTGTAACTCAGTTGCAGATACTGAAGCTAGCCTTCAGCCATTTCTCTGTTTCTGTTCAGTTTTTAAATTCTACAAAATCAACTATAAGCTATAGTGTATAACTGAAAAAAGACAAGAAAACATATATTCTGATATATTCTATATCATTGTAAGATAAAATTAAAGCTGCCCCCCCCCCCAATCGTCCCTTCTCAGCTGCCAGGACATGCCCTCGTGAACGTGTCTATGAATTTTTATCACCATATAAGGTCGTTAAGGTTATTAAAAATCCAAACGTAATTTCACGGCGAGGGATCGACAGTCGCCGCACCGCCACACAGACACTACTGCACGCAGCTTCACGGCCTTCACCAACTAGTTGGGAAGGATTTAGAGCAGAAACGAAGTTGATGGTGTGAACTACGTAGGAGCAGTAGGTGTCAGAGTAAAAAGAGGTAATTTCCTGTTACCAGCAGGGGGCGCCACAAGTAAGGCAGGATTTCTACATATGGAGGCGTTCAGGGTGGAGCCCTCATGCTCATAAAGTTTGAAGACGTTTGTATAGAGTATGCGTCGTGAGAGCCGTTCGAAGGTTCATGGTGAAATCTTGAATCGTCGCCAGACTTTGGCGAGCCACAGAGGCCACGCCCTTTAACTTAGAGAAAAGAGAAAAATGTATTCTATTAATTTTCTTTCTTTCAAAACAACACATATTGCACTCTCACTATTATTTTAAGATCGCTAAAGACCAGATTATTTTTATTGTGTCCATAGGCTGCCATCTTTTGTTTGGACAGACTCAAGTGCTGCAGTATTGTTGCATCATTAGTGTAGACTACATTGTACAACCAGACTGTGTATAAAACTTCAACATGACCTGTGCATGTGATCAAACTGGATCTTTTTGCATAAAATACACAGGCTTCTTGAACATGTAGAGTTTGTATGCTGTGAACTGTGTATGGCCCCATAAGCACTGGAACCAATAAGTGGAGTCCTCCTTTAATGTCGGCTTGTTTAAAAGTTCTCAGCTCTTGGGAATCTACGCAGCACTTTCTTCTAAATTACGCGTGTGAACTATATCAAAAGTGACTGTGTGGGAGGAGAGCGTGAACAAGCATCTGGATCCACTCCAGTATTATCAACAAATTGATGATCAAAGCTAAATAATCAGTGACTCCTATGTCACAGTGGAACATGTTATTAATACCGACAGGCTGCATGAAGTGCATTAGGGGAAAGCCACAGAGACAAAGCTCCACAAAGATTCGTCTTATGTAGATTTGGCATATCCAAATTTCAGCACCCATTTACTCAGGGAGTCAGGGATTTGTGGTCAGGGATTATGGCAAGCCACAAAGACAACTTCTGAAGCAGGACTAAACACAGTAGGCTCTTAAGAAAGGGGAAGTATTGGAGGTCCAAGTCATCGGAAACCAATCCTGTAACCACTACAGAACTCAGATTTCATTTGATAGCAGAGCTGCAGCAACAGATATTTCATTTATTGTGTCCTCTCCTCCTGTGATTCACACATAGGAACACTTCTAAGATTAGATTAGAATGGACAGGATGCACTTTCTGATGATGTTAATATATAACAGCCTTTAAAAAATTACATATCCACTGTACATTGTTGTTGGATTGGTAATATTGTTAGAGGGATACCTGGATTTATACTTATATCAGGGACACTCAGGAGTCTACCTGGAGTTTATGTTAGATAAATGCACAGTAAGAAGTCCTACTTGTATCAAACTCTGGGAAATTTGGCTTGAACATTTGCATGTTTCCAGATTCTTTTCAAGGCTCAATGGCTGTAACTTCACTTGGCTTCTCTTTGTTAACAATACATTGACATGATAGATGAATTGGTGTTTACATGGACATCAGAGGCTTGCTTCATGATGAAATGTACATCATGCAGACCACCACACACTTATGGATGCAGAATGTACAAATTTGGCTCTGCAAAACTGAACCTAAGCTCTGATTTGTGAAAAAAAAAGTTAACAAAAACAAAAAAAACACTGCAACATGAAGGGAGAAGATTTAGCAGAATGTTGTCATTATGGCATTATTATGGCATTATTATTATGGCATGGAGACAGACAGCTGTATAGGTGTGCTTTGCATCCTGACTGCCAGTAAATTTTAATACTACCATAAAAATAAAAGTCAAGTAACAGTAGCTGAGACAAATGCAACCAGTTTACAACAAAGTACAAACCAGTCATCTCAACACTTTCAACTTTTTGTCACATTTTGGTGAACTTGACAGTGCTCTCTCTCTCTCTGCCCTGCACTCATTAACACTGACTAGTGATGCAGAAGGACAAATAATAAACAGTGGAGTCACGGCTGAAACTAACGTCCACAAGGCTTGAAAGCTACACTCCCTGCAGAGATTCTGGCATTCAGAACTACCCAGACTTTCTGGTGTTAAATGCGGAATAAATAAAAGTTTTTGTGTGGGTAAAAAAAAAAAAACAGTGCATATGAAAGTCTACACGTGTGGGAATCTCAGGTTACCCCCTCCCCATTCCACTGCATTCTGCAGTACATCACTGTCATGATGAATGTAGCTCTGTTCCAAATAGTTGTAGTCTGACAGGACCCACTTGAACATGATAGCACGTACTTGTGTGCAGCGCCTTAAAGATATCTGAGCTAAAATGGAGGGCATGTTATCACTTTTGTTAGGGAAGGCACACTGTTTGTTAGTTGGCTGAAAAACTGAATTCCTCCAGATGTTTTAGATACACATGCTCAATAAATCATGCAGTTCAACCTTATGTGGATAATATTATCAATATAAACAGACTGGCACTAATACAGTGTGCAAATGTAGCCAAGAATGACTAATATGTTTTAGATGAGCAGCTGCTGCAAATGTTTTACATGAAAAACAAACATGTATGCTGTATGTTGTGTAATCTTTCCCAATCCAAATCACTAATAACATTGTGGTGAGGACTTTTCACTTGGCTGTCATCATTTCCACAGTAAACCTGAGTCTCTCCAAGGATCCCTCTCATCACTGCACTGTTCTTCTTATAGGGGCTGATGGGAGGCTGCACACATCTTGAAACCTAACCTGTCCAATAATGACAAATTAGGATTCAAGAGAGATTACTGAGATGAATTTACACTACAGCTGACAGACAACATCATTAGTGTGTTATGGAAACACATTTCTTCTTAGAAATTGTGTAATCCCCAGATATTATACACTTATGAAGACATAACTGAGGCACATCAGTGATTTCATGGATTCACTGGAGGCCTCCTCATTGAGTTATGGGAGTTAACCATCATCCTTGAACCTTGAGCTTTACTGTACAATCCTGAAGTATCATTACTTAAACTCACAAGTTACCATAGTTATACCTGCAAAATAAACAGAGATGAAAACTTAGTGGGAATTAAACTGGCAAGCATGCAGGAAACTTGAAAAAAGCCGTAATGCTCTGATGGCTCCACTGCTGTATTTGCTGAAATATAGATAGATGAGCATAAAGTGAAGATAGAGGCAGGTAAATAAATGGCAATGAAGAAATAATTATTCCCCATTTTTACCCTAACTAATAAAACTAGCTGACAGCAAGCAAAGCTTTCCTACTTGAGTTTAATGTCAATCAGCCCGTCATTAATGGACTGACTTATGTTTGCAGACAGTAGCTAACTAGTTAGCTTACTAACAAGCCAGTGCCAGAACCATGATTGAGAGACATGATGAAAACACAGCACACAGCGTGCAGCACATGTTCACTCTTTATCCAATCAGAAGTCTCCATCACCAGGGAAAAAATATGTATATAAATACCAAAAAATAACTCAGTCAAAAAGTCTTTTAAAGTGTTTTTTATGTGTTGAAATATATAATATAAACCGATTTTTGCTCCACTGCCAAAGGAACAAAACTAAAAGCAGAAATGAAGTGTTTCTTGGGGCTTTCATCCAAAATACCTTACAGTTCTATAAGTGCTGTTTAAAACGTGTGCTGCATGAAGAAATGAAATGAAACACCCTTTGTCTTGTCAAAATATGCGATTAAGCCCCGGAAGTATCTCACAATAATAAAAAAAATACAGAACATTAGAAGAACAACCATTGAGAATTCTGCCACATATGTATGGTGACACAGGTTTGATGTGGCAGACGGATTAGGATTAAAATAAGGCACCTTACTTCAGACAAGAGCCAGACCTGGCCCATTATTTGTTCTGTGTGAAGTAAAGCCACAGAAATGCCTATGTGAGTGCCATGCTAAACATCTGGTGCAGCTCGCGTTCATGATTTCATCCAACAGTCATGCATGTAAGTGTAACTCGATGAAAAAGTACTCTTTAAAAAGACATGCAACAGCAAAATGCAGTCTAAAAGTCACTGAATAGTTTTTACCCCGATCAGCTGTGTTAAGACCACACTAGCGATCAATATTCTAATGGCTAATCTAACTGGGCACCCGACAATCGATTATGCCTTACAGACAGCATTCCCATCAAAGGAACACAAGCACACATGCACATCACTATTCATTATTGACTCTAAATAATTATCAAGTCAAGATAGGGGATACATTTAACATTTCCAGATTGGGAGCTCACTTTAACAACAGTACCGGCTAAGTTGGACATCCATCAGATGGCCTTCATTGACAGATTCTAGCATCCAATCCATCAGCTTCATTGACCGTAATGTGGAAATACCTCCATGAAGGCCACGTGGGAGTAGTTTGTCAGACTTTTTCTGGCCCCATGTGACATCAACAATGATTCAAGTCATGCAGGAGGAGGTCCTGGAAACACTACTTTACTTTATTGTATTGTAAAAGCTGTCTAAAAGCACGGTGTGTTTTTTAGTCTAATAGTATAGTTATTTTCCTTTAATGGAGGGTTTATGGGAGAATGCTGGCAACCAAGGTAACCATGTATCAAAGGACAGAAATCTTTTTTGAGGTTGGCTCTCCGACACCAACTGAAGAAAGTGTTGTTGCAGTGTTGGGTCTGTTGAGGCCAGACTTGAGTCAAACGGGTGTGCTTTTTAACTGTGCTCAGCTGGACAGAACTCTGGACAGAATCAGTAAGAAAGAATAAAATGTACATTTTATTTGATGAATTACAGTATGTGCCTGGAATGTATGTACATGTGTATCACCATGAACCAGAGTTGAGTTTCAAAATGTCAGGATGCACAAAGTTTGAATAAGTATGTATCTGAAAAGCAGTTCAAGACAGAGGTTTCCGTCAACTAAACACGGCTGTTAGGAAGTGCATGCTTTCAAAAACACATATGACATTGCCTTGGTGCATGCTCCTTTTGTACTGTAGTGTAAACCTTGGATTTTTACTTTGAGTACTGTTTCTGTGTGCTGCTTTTGTGTCCAATTCCCTGGGAAAACCTGACAATAGATGGACAACACACATGTGCAATATATTTATAATTCACAATGTACAACATGTGCAATATCTTCATACTTAAATATTAGGGGTGGAACGGTTCACTAAATCCACGGTTCGGTTCGTATCACGGTTCTGAGGTCACGGTTTTCGGTTCAGTTCGGTTTACAATGTTTTTACAATGAGGTTTTTTCTACTTTTAAACTCTGGAAATACCAGATGAGCATAAAATACACAGCCTGTTTATCCAACACTCACCATATTTAAGAATCAGGTCAGTGTTTCCATTATTATATCAGGTCAAGTCAATTTCATTTCTTTTTAATTTCTATATAGCACCAGATCATAACAGAAGCCATTTAAGAACCTTTCCTATAGAACAGGTCTACACCTTGTTCCTTTATTAACCAAACTGAACAGCTCATGTTATTTATCTTATTTGCATGGCAGCATGTCATTTCTATCTGCGCTGCTGTCTGCGCACAAAGGGACGATGCGTGTACACACACAGACACACACCGTCGGACAGAGAACGTGTGTTGCTTTGTCCACCGTGGCTCATCCCATGCTAGTTGGATAGACTGAACTCTATGACTACACTAGGCTAAGCTAACGTTACTGATGTCCATGTTTTTATTTTATTTTTGCCATTGAAATATACTATGTACGTCCCGCTCTGTAAGCATTGACGGGACCTTTGGCAGCTTTTCGATTGGACGCAGAGTGCTGTGGGTCTCTGCTCTGCCTGCAGCTGAACCTGCTGCGTGAAGCTACAGTGAGAATCACTGGCTGTGAATGCATTGAGGCGGAGGAGGAGCTCACGGTCGCTGCTTGTCGAGGACAGTAGCCTGACTGCATTGTGAATTTTTTTTAATATCGTTTTTGTTATATCTTTTATATATCTCTTTTTATGTATTGGTTTTTTGCACTAAAATTGGGTGATGGCTTTAATCTCTTCTTGTGTATAGTGACAATAAAAGGCATTCTATGCTATTCTATTCAATAAGAATCAAAAACAAAACAAAAATAAAACTATCACTGGGAAACAGATAATGCTAACTAAAAACATCTGGACAACAACCAAAAGGGCACCAAACACAAAACAAAGAACAAACCAATAACATGAAGTAACACCAGTCATCATACTTGATGTAAACATCGACACAAACACAGCATGACAACACAGGTTACAGGCAGACCATAAGTAAAGAAGACAAGCCTTATGTGACATCACACAGTTTTTGAAGAGCCATTTTGAAGGCTGCCTCTGAGTCCGAGGTGGTGGTGGAGCACGAGTCACGCAGTCACTGGCCTAGGATTCAAAGTGTTTGCATCCTTAACTATGCTATATTTTAAGGTTTAATATTGTTAAAACAAATAAGTAATATATCTATCTACACAAAGTTTTAGACATTTAAACCCTCCTCCCTGTAATTCCGACTCCTAAATTGCACTTTTGGCTCATTGAGAATTCAGCGACATGTCCTGCTAACTGCAAGTGGAAGCTACAAGTAGCATAACCTGTACCTGTTTTAAATGATTCAGATTCCTGCTTCAGTAGCAATCCATTAAAAACACTTTGAAATAACTGCTACACTGATTTGAATTTTTCACAACACTCCCAAAATACTGAATGTCAAAACATGAATTAAGTTGAGAGAAAATGTCGAGGCTAAACCTGCAGGATCATTATCCTCTGAGATTTATTTTGTCAGAACGACAGAAGCTGGTCTTTGAAAAAAAATGCAGGTTGAAAAATACCAGAAATTTCTTTTTATTGTTTTGAATAGAAAATAACTGAATGTCTGACACAGTAATGCACACTCCCACTGTCCTGTTGAAAGTTATGGTGGTTTGGTGTTTGTTGATTTGTTGATATGTACATCCAAAAATTAGCCAAACAGTAAAACCAAAGTTCATGCATAACAAAGACAAAGCAGGGCTGATCTCATCTAATAGCTGTATGTGTGCAGTAGCTGAATGCATGAGGATGCTGTGAGGAGCTCAAGTAAAGACGTGTGGTGTGACAGGGGTGTCTGACTGCCTCACACTTTCCAGCTCCATTTATCATTCTCAGATTTCATAGAATGTGTTTGCTGCAGGGAGGAGAGACCAGACAACCTCTGATGGATCACCTGCATACTTCACTAAATTTCTAATGAAATGGACTCCAACAGCGCGAAGTACAGGTGTCCCACTCTCTTTTCTTAACTCTGAGTCTCCATCATGAACAGGTCAGGAAAACGTGTAGTTCTGGAGGCGGTCTATGTGGCCAGATGGAGAAATATGCTGTTGTTATGAATGTGTCTTCTGGAAAACTTCAATCTATGGGAAAAAAACTATATTCCCTCTGCTATGAAGTGTTTTTAATTCACTGCTTCATTTCACTCGGGAACACACATGAAGCCATCTTTTGATCAGGATCAGTTAACAGCAGGCATGTGGGGGTCTTTGTTAGGTTTAACAAGTGACTTCAAAAATCTACAACCCTGTTTTGTATTTTAAAACTGGCATCAGTCTCCAACCTTATTCTTTTCTGGACCAGACACTGTTTGTCCAGCTTGGTTTTTTAGCAGCCAGGTCTGGATGTGTGTGGATGGATCTGAAACCAGATGTGGTCATAAATATACTAATATAGCTAAAAAGGGACTACAAGATACTACATGTTGTATGACTCTCCACATATTTGGATGTAAAATGCAACTTTGTGTGATAAGTCCTGAGGCAGAACTCAAAAACACAACCACAAAGACAGGAATCAGTTCAATGATTTAATAAAATGGGTATACCAGGTAAACTGTCCAAATTAAATAATCCAACACATGGAAGTCCAAAAGTGAGGTAAGAGTCAATGCACAAAGAAAACCTGCTGGACAAAGTGAGATCAAAGCCGGGAAAAAGCAAGATCAACCACTATGAACAGATAGAAATGACTTCAACATTATGCACAATGACAAAGATGACCTGGCAGTGACAGGAGGGGGAAGCACCCTAAATACACAGACAGGCAACGAGACACAGGTGCAGCACCTTAGGGTGATTAAATCTCTATGTAACCACCAGCCAACAATGCAACATCCTTGCACTGATGTAATCCAGTCAATACAAGGATAATTCCATACACCTTCATTTGGTGTATGTAAGGAAGTCTTTGCTGAATGTTAACAATAAATAAATTGATTTATTGTTAACATTATATCACTTTTTTATTTCATGTAAATAATTGGGTCAAAATAAATACAAAATCAACATGAGTGTTCTTGCGTTAAAATCCAGAGGTTTATTTGACCTATCCGTCTAACCCAGCCTCCTCTCTGTGTCCATTTTCTCAGATGATTTCCAATATTTGTGGCTTTCATTGTTAGGTTCCTCAGTTTTGTGTTCCTGTTTTCTGTTAAATCCATAGTTGGCTATGATTCTGTTTAGGTTTTTCTTGTTTTCTGTTTTCTTATGTTGACTTTTGATCTTGGATTTTCCTGTGTTTATTGTTGTACTGTTGTCTTGTGTTTTTCCTGTTTTATTTTGTAGACCTTGTTTCCTTGTGTGTGTCTGTTTGTTGCTTCCTGGTGTTTTCCTTCCTTTGGAATGAAATGCCCCGCCCTAATGTGTCTCACCTGTGTCTTGTTACCCTCCTGTATTTATTAAGTCCTGTCCTTCTCTTTGTTCTTGTCAGTCTGTCGGTTGTACCTCCCTGTAATGAAAACTCTTCATCATGCAGGAACTGCTGACACACTTCAGCCACATGAGGCCTAGCACTGCCATGCATCAGAAGGAACCCAGGGCCCACTGCACCAGCATATGGTCTCACAATGGGTAGCTAATGGCAGTCAGGGTAGCTCTGGCTAGCACATGGAGGGCTGTGCGGCCCAAAGAAATGGATGAGAGCAGAGAAATGGTCTGTGGTCAGCACCTGCAGAGCCTCTCCTTTATAGGGGTTGTCTTGATAATTGCCTCTCATTTCCACCTGTTGTCTGTTCCATTTGCATAAGAGCAGTCAGTGTTGATCCTAACTGGACAGGCTGATTTCACAGAGGTGTGATTGACTTGGAGTTACAGTGTATATATACCATCAGTTAATAAATAGTAATAGTAATTTAATAATAATTAAAACAAAGATGAACAACAGAGACTGGTGTAGGCAATAAGCATCGGAATGATCAGGGGCCATACTGCAGGTCAGCATGCAGGTCTGGAGTGAGAGAGAGAGAGAGAGGCACAAAACTATGAGGAAGACAGCAAACAGTTTATGACATGAATCACTAGTATGAACCAGACTAATGAGAATAGTCATAAATTAGTCATGACTTATAGCATGAATACTGAAATATTATAATGTTCTATTAACCTGGAAACACTAGTTAGTGAGACAGAATATTAGTGGATCAAAGAAATTTCTTGACACTAAACAACTAGCATGTCGATTTTAACATTAATACAGTACTGTATTTATAAGAATGTGCACCTGTGAGTAATTTCAGAACTTGTTTAATATATCAGCAAAGTTGCCAGGGTACAGCCCCTCTTCAGATTCATCTGTTCTACTGTAAAGACTGTAAAAACTCCTGTAGGCACTTTATGCCTGTTAAATGTATTCTCTGTATTAAAAGAACCAGCTCTTTTCAAGAAGATTAAATCTCACTGTGTTTTTACAACTATCACTAATTAGTTCTGCATCATATTTCTGTAACATAAACAAGGTATAGTGAAAGAATAACTGCTGTTTAACCAGGCAGTGGAACACTCCCTACACATTAAACCGTGTTACTGTTATTAATAGTAATGTGTAATGTGGGTTTATAACAAATGTAAATGTTTAACATGAAGTTAATAGAGGTCAAGGAGTAAAGCAGCAGAGTTTCTCTTCTCTGTAGTATAGATAGAGGGGTGTTATTACAGATGATAGTATCTCTGAGTCATAAATGATATGCAGAGGAAGCACACCTGCAGATCACTGCAGATGGTTGCTCTGGTATTACCAATGTGATTACAGTTATAGTCAAAAACTGGCATGTGTGGACAGGAACACAGCGAGCACAGATACCCTGTAGATCATCATCATGTAGATAATATATCATCATCATCATTACAACACAGTGCTGTGTGGTGTAATGATGTTTAGGTTTTAGCCACTTGTTAGCAGAGGACATTTTCAAAACTTGTAAAAACTGTAAAAGATTAACTGTTTAAGTACCTTATGTCAAAAAATAAATAAATAAATAAATAAATAAATAAAACTTGAAATGCTTGTGACGGCCACATTGTTTCTTGCATCTACCCAAAACTCACTCTAATAAAAATTCCTTATTTAAAGAAAATTTTTAGTAAGGGGAAAAGTATTTTTTGTTTTAAAATTCTTCAGCTACAAAGTTAAAACCACTACAGTGTAATTGGCTGCAGCCCTGTGGGATCATTTTAGTTTGTCTAAAGATGATCAAAATCTCCACTGCTATCAAAAAGAGTAATAATAATAAATATTAAGGGAAGAAGGCAAGAACATATTCTTGTCTGTGTGTGTATCTGTGTTAAGCAGTTAAGTTATTTCTGATTCTGATATCTGCTTTCTACCTGTTTGTGGAACAAGTGGTGAAAACACATTACTAAGGCATGCAGCTCATTTTATTTTCCTCACTGTATCTTCACCCACAGTGTCTGTTCCTCTTTACCCCACCCCCTGCTTTCTCTCTCTCTGTCTCTCCACCCACTTTCTTAACCCACTTTTCTGTCTGTCATTTTCGGGTTTATAGGTTGGGTCACTCTATACGACATGAGGCAGGTGAGAGGCAGCTGGCACTGGCTCTTGTAGCTGTCAAAAAATAACGTATTGTTGCAAACTAAATAACAGCACTTGTTCTACCCTCTGGATGTTCACCCAAATTGTCAGTCTCACCTCTAAATCATTTCCCAGATTTGTGTCACAGTCTTGCATACACACACACACAGACACTGGCCTTAGTGAGTACTTATAGTAGTTAACTTAGTTAACTGGTTCCTTACCTTAAAGTATTGCTGGAGAAAATGGTCAGACTAAGATTCTATGCTGTCATGGATTTGTTGTGTAGAGAAAAAAAAAGTAGACAACTGCAGTGATGTGAGAAGGAAGGACAAGTGGCGCCAAAGGAAGGACAAGTGGTGCATTAGCAACAGGGTGGTGTGCACCTAAAGCTCAGTGGTGCAGAAGGTTGGATTATGTAAGGGGGATATAGCTGATTGGGTTACTTTTGTGGACTAAGTACTTGTTAGGATTGGCAACTGGAGACTAAGACAGAGATCGGTTATTCTCCAGGCCAGGTCAAAAAACACAAGAGCAGACCCGAGAACAAGCAGAGGAATGAAATATGGCAAAGCTAACACAGGAATCCAAAAGATGAGCTCGGTTATACACAGAAATCCCCAAAACAGACTATTGCTGGAATACCTGAAGACTCTGGAACACGAGACGATCTGGCGACGAGTGAGGGTAGACACACACACAAGGGAAGGGAAGACAACTAGAGACAGGTAAAACACATTAGGGCGGGACAGGTAATCAGTAGGAGGAGGGAGCACACGAGGAGAGGAAGACAAGACACCTGAAATGAGAGGAGAGCTTAGAAATACCAAAATGAAACAGGAAACAAGACTTTCAAAACAAAACAAAAAACTTTTCAGACTCTCACATTAGCCAAATAGCTGATGAACACATTAGAAGGACAATGACAATAGTATGTAAATGTGAACCAAAAGGCCCTTGAATAGATCCTTGGAGTACACCATGTGGGAGGTAAACACGCAGCTCAAAGATCACAGTGTTTAGAATGTTCTCATACATATCCCTTTAATCTCATCACCCTGATTTAAATAGTTTTTAGTTTTAAGTACACTGTAATTAAAAACTGCAAACACAGCAAATCTGCTGTATCTTTCATATTCTGCCTTCTGCGGTGGCACCGTGGTGAATCCCTGTGCTTCCGATGAACAAAATGACTGCGGGCTTTCAGTAAGTTCAGTAAGTTTCAGTCTAGTAAAAGAAGGATGGTGTAGGTCTAGTAGACTTGACTGCTTTTCTGTACATCAACTAGATCCATTCATAGCTCTCCACAATACATAATGAGTGGTATTTATGGTATTTTTTCTGCAGATATACAGACTCTAAGTCCAGGGACAGAGCTGCCACCTGAGCCACCTGGAGTCACAGAGTGAGTAAGAAATGACCATTCTCACTGTGTTAAATGAAGTCCATTAATTATATTGCTCCTTGTAAATCTCTAATAATTAGTGTCTGCTTGTAACTTCCTTTAAAAGCTATCCAGACGAAAAGAACTTCTTTGTGCCTGGACTTTATCCAAGCAGGCACGGTGTGTGTGTCTGTGTGTGTGGAATGCCTACACATACTATTTCAATGTTGTAATGTTGTACATGGTAGTTGTATTCTGTGCATATGTAGGCTTGGATGACAGCACCTGGTAGAGATTACCTGTCGCAGGGGCGAGCATTGATTAGCGCAGGGCTCACGCCCAGCGAGGCGTGCTGGGCTAGTAAACAGCAGGGGGGAGCTTAGCGGGTAGATTTTACAGCCAACACCTGCCCCTTATGGACCAGAGGTAGACAACCACACCATTAAGCTGAAGAATGAGAGCTCACTTGTACTGCCGGTATGGCCAATTCCTGCATTCCTTATGCATCTTGTCAGAGGGGTTCATGATCAGGCTGACGATCATGTCTACCTTGGGAGATGATGTAATGTAAATGTCAGTCATTGTATGCTTTTATGTGCTGTAATTGGATCATACATTTGCTTTCTATTTGAGAGTCATAGGTTAAGTCAATTTGTTTCTTTGTGTTTACCCTCACAGCTATGCCATTGGTGTCTCAATAGCATATTTTAAGCACATACAAATACTTTGTATGTCATATGATCATAGGATGCAGGGAAATGTTAATTTAGAGAAAAAGAATCAAATTCTTCTTCGTCTTCATCAGTGGCATCATTATAATCACTGTCATCATACTTTTGAACAAATTTTGGGACCAGTATTGATGGTGTTATATATATTTATGTTATATATATTTTGATACTAGAGTAGCCTACATAGTACTACAGTATATTGACAAACAATAGCTGGCTAGTGAACTTGCTGGATACAGTTGTGAGGGACAGGGTCAGAGTTATATTTAAAGAGGACAATACAGTGTGTTTATTGTTTATGTAATGTGTGCTTTATTTTCTAGATGTAAGTAATACATTAAAAAAATCTAATATGTGTAAATCCAAACAGGACACTGACACATTCAATGTAATCTAGGAATTTAAAGCACTACCACACTAATAACAAAGATTCTAAATGAAAACAAAACACATTCACAAGAAGAAATAAATAAGTAGACATAAGGGGGTGCTTGTAAACTACACAACAACCTCAACAAAGCTCAACAACACATAAGTCATTAGATCCCTCACACATGTATCAGAGAATGACCAATATATTGCTCTGCCAACTCTATCAGGTTATCACAGACATTGATATTATATATGTTAATGTGCTGATCTTCACTTTCATAGAATATGCTTAACCTCTTTGCCTGTATTTGGATTAAGTGGGAGTGCAGGTCAACTCAGTTGCTGCCAACATGGTGACAGATGGAACTTGCAATGTAATGTTTTATACCTGTACTTGCAATGTTTTATAGTTTATGGTCTACAGTGTAGGGCAAATATATTGGTGGTAATTTGCTAAATATTGTCCTGGAACAATAATAGCATTTTTTCAGTGCGGCTCTAACATACTTTTGTCCTTGACTGCATCCTCATGTTTCTAATGCTGTGTATCTATGTACTTTGGTATTGGTATTAACTCCAAGAATCAGGCTCTTGTATTGTTATCAACACTGCTTTTACTATTAAGGAGTCCTACTCCAAATATATCTCAAAGTCTGATTAATGCAATGAATATAAATATATTAAGAAGTCATCCAAAGACTCCTCTACATGAAACATGAAACCAATTATACGGAATACATACAGAGACACATTTGCTGCAATTACCCTGTGAAGAATGGGTCTTTGTGTTTCTAGATAAACGTAACAGCTTCACTGTCCTCAGTGAGTGGAAAGAAAACAGTAACAAAAAATCATGGCTTCAGGCAAAGCAATTATTAAACTTCAAGAGTGGGGGTGGGGTGGACTGATTCTGGTGACAGGCCTAAACATTCCTCTTTTAGTCAACAGCCTGGGCTTCATTCAGGAACAAAACATCTTCGAGGTGAAGCCAAAATACTGTAATGTTTCAGTTGCCTATCAAAGCGGAGACAGACTGGCTGTGACTGTCTGACTGAGTGAACACATATAATGGTGGCAAAGTAGTAAAAGCCATGTCTAAAGCCACTCTGACGTGTAGAGGCCCAGGATGTCAGTGAAACAGGCCCAGGAAAACCTTCTTTCTATGAAAAAGGATGTGCTTTCAGAAGGCAGCCATGTGGTCAGGTACCTCAGATGTGACATTGTTGCATGTAAGAAGTCATGAAACCCACTGAGGGTTTGTTTAGACATTATTCTTATATCATTACACTGATATAATTCTACTGTATTGGCTTTGATTTAATTTTCTACATATCAACACTTATCTGGGCTATTTCTATATTAATTTATCTCAAAATTTCTTAATTTATTTCTGTATTTATGTCCTATATACTAATTGACTAAGTGGTTCTCTAAGTGGCTCCAGTATCTCAGGGCTAACAGAAACAGTAGCTGGCATGATCTAACAAGCAGCAACAGCTTCAACATTAAATATCAGGTTGAGATGATGGTTAAAATCAAAAGGAGAGGTCCGATTCAGTTGTAGTGATAGATTCAGTTCCTTTAATACAAACGGGGTTCGGTACACAAAGAGCAATCCAACCAGGCAACAGTACAGCAGAGGGTAGGCAGGTTCGGGAGTCACAGTCCAGTCAGGTTTCGGTCCACAGGAGAGCAAACAGGAGGCCAAGCAGCAGCTTGGGAATAAAAGTCGCAGTAGTCCAAAAGCAGTCAGTACTGGAAAAACACACCAGTGCAAAGGTATCACATAGGCAGTGTTGGGGAGTAATGGATTACATGTACCAACGTTACATATTTAGAATACAAAATATGAGTAACTGTATTCCGTTACAGTTACACTTTAAAGAGATGGTAATCAGAATACGGTTACATTGTTGAAATCAGTGGATCATCTTTTTACGACAAAGATGTTGTTTACGGCAGATGTCTGACTCTCCTTACCGCTTGTCTGATTATGTGGTCATATACATGTGTATGATGGTGAATAGTTATTTGAGTGAGAGCTCAATACAACAATACAACATCTTTGAGCAAAGCTAAAGTTTTTGGTTCAGCAAACTGGACAGAAAGCTGCAGCTGCGGGGGACAGAGAGGACAGAGCAGCCGGACTGAAGGAGTTTAGAGTCTGAGGATGAGGATGAAGCACTGCATGCTTAACGCTCTTCAGTCATGATGTCGGTACACTGTTGGCGTCACTTGAAGGAGTGAACTAGTTAGTTGTTAGCTGCTAGCTGCTAGCTAACTCCGTCCAAAACGGAGGCTGATTAACATTTAAGTACAAACATGTCGCTTGCAGTCAGCTGGTTTTATACATGGGTCTGTTTGATGTACGTATTCAAACATTGTTTCTGTGTGTGTAAAATGACCTCTGGTTGCATTGTTTAAAAAATATACTATTCTGTCATCATAACGTTTTTTTCTGTTTCTCTAAATAGAATAACATTGATATGATTGCAGTCAGCTGGAACAGTCTGGACAGGTTGTATTGAATGTTTCATACCGTCCTCTGTAGTAAACAGGGGCTGATCTTTGCATTCAATCACTTAAAATGCAATTCAATGTGTGAGTAATCCAAGTATTCAGAATACGTTACTCTGGCTGAGTAATGTAGTGGAATACATTACAAATTATGTTTTAGGGCATGTAATCTGTATTCAGTAACAGAATACTTTTTTAAAGTATTCTTCCCAACACTGCACATAGGACAGGCAAAACCTCAGAAATCCAAAAACAAACAAGCTCGAACCCAGGTAAATCAGTAGAGTACAGGGCCGGCCCAAGCCTTTATGGGGCCCTAGGCAAAATTTCATACCACCACCTCTGCATCAGATGCTTCATCATCCTATAGGCTGCACTGTGTGTAATATGTGAATGTGTAATATCATCTCGTTTGTATTAATCAATGTTATTTTTTAAAATAGAAAATACATATATTTTATCATGGACTTTTGGTGTGTAGCAAATATACTAGTTATTATTGATAGCCCAGGCTAGTTTCAGAAGTTAGGAAACCGTCTACTGGAGGGAAACACAGAGACAGAAGATTTGTGTTTTGATGGTACCTTATATTATGGACTTTGCAGACAAACAACAAACAACATAGACATAAACCAAAGACAACATTACATGGTTACAATCGAAGCGATTGTGCCTTAAATGTTATTCATTCAACTTCCCAAACTCTCCCAATGTCCATATGCCACACAGCGGCCCGAAAGGGGCAGTGTGGAAATTGTCTGTGTGGAGAGGGATGTGGCAGAAGTAATGCAGGGGGACAAAAGTTTGTTTAGGCTTCAGCAGCCTCCTACCTGCCTATTGGAAAGGGGACTCCTCGGGCTTGCGGTGGAAAAGTTTGTCCCATCTGTGTTGAGATGAATTCATTGAGTTCAGGCTCTAGGCCTTAACAGTAGCTTGCCATCAAAACCCGACCTGGATGAGACACATCAATATTGGATTATATCATTTTACAAAAGGCATTAAAACAATACTCTAATGCACAGTGCAAAATACAGGACTGTTGTGTCAAATTTTCAGTCATTCGTCTTAATAAATTCAGCCACTTGTAGGCAGCCTAGGTTTTCTGACTCGTACCTGTGTAGCTCAATTATCCACACTGTATACTAACTTACTCACGGACCAATTGGTTGTCTTTTATCTTATGATATTATTTTCTGTATATGAATTACAGAAAATATTCATGGACAGGCAATAGTACACAGATCACAGTCAAAAAGCTATATACCTTCAAGCTGCACACGTCGGCTCTCCTTTGTTCTGAGTATTCAAACATTTTACATTACAGGATCCAAACTCAGCCAATAGAAATGCACCATTAATATTACTGTCTCAGCTTTGGTATTTTCATTTAGAACAGGTCTTAAATATAACTAAATATACATACATATTTACATTCAAAAATTATTAACCAAAATTATTTACCTATAATCTGGCTCTAACAGGACAACAACAACAACAACAACAACAAATTCAATCAATTTTGCATTGATAAAGTTTCGGTCAAGTTGTATCTAACATTCAAAGAGTAACAGGACATTATTGGAGTTATGGACACTTCATTTAAGTTTGCATTATTTGAGAAACAAAGCTTAAAAGCCCATGCTAACCGGCCCATTCAAATCAATAGTTCCGGCTAGGCTAGCAGTAGCATTACAATAGCTCACGGCTAACAAGCCAATGCAAAACATATTAAGCGGCTAATGCTAAGCTTAGCCTTGAACAAACAAACACTCACCGATTCTGCTCCATAGTTGAACACAAAGCTCCTTTCACTCAATAGTACGATCGCGGTGGAGGCTTCTACAAGTCAACATTCAGTACATTTAATAAAAAGCACTGTCAACCAAGATTAAGCGAACCGAAAACTTTTAACCATACCTGCAGAAAACTTTTCCATACACCCCCTCTGTAGCTACCGGTGTGCTTGTCAATTGGCTCGACTCGGTCACGTGACTATGTTGTAACTGGCCCAGCGCAGCCACATGACATACAATACTATACTCGCGAGAGTACTTAATATAGCAAGAGTGATTTTGCATGAGACATACAGCAGAGGAGAGAGATTACTGACTTTTTTACCTGGGTTACAGGTGCTCTTGGGGGCCCTATAAGCGCCGGGGGCTCTAAGCCGCCGCATATTTCGCATATGCCTTGTGCCGGGCCTGCTAGAGTATGAATATTGTTGGAACATTTGGAACTACAACATAACTACGATCTGGGAGTGAAGGGAGACACTGGGGCTGTGTTCGAAATCACTCACTCCCTACTCCCCATATGGGGAGTTCAATAGGGCACCTATTGTGAAAGCATTTTTGGACATTTCGGACACTACAACTGTCATTTTCTGTCGCCATTAATTACGTCATTTCTGTCACAAATTAAACGAGCGATCTCTGTCAGCTAAACAAACTACGTTGTTAGCAGTTATAATTTGTGCCTTTATAGCCCAATAAACGTTTTACAGCAAAAACACAACCGGTCATGCTACATTCTTTAAACCATCATTATATTTATAAGACAGGTGACATAACTTCCGTTCCTGTTCTTTTCACCGATAGTGTCCATCCGATAGTGACCATCGGATGGACACTACTTTGCATTGTACGATGTGCGATGCATTGTGGGATACATTCTCACTAAGAATTTGGAATGCACTACAAAAAGGCGGAGGCACTATATAGGGCCATATAGAGTGATTGGGGAGTGATTTCGAACACAGTCAGAGACTAAATACACAAGGGCAGGAGAGACAGTGAGAAGAGGAACACACAAGGAGGGGTTTTCAAAATAGAAGCACACAGTTACCAGATGAAGACCTGACAATAACATACCTGACAATAATAATAAAAAATCAAGGAGTGGCCAATAAATGTTATTTTCCACTTCCATACTTTGCCTCTTGGTATGAGAAGCCACTCTTTCTTTCCTGTGTCAAACTAGCATCCTGCTTTAATAAGGATAATTCCATAATCTGATCATTGTAAATGGATGGATTATCAAGAAGTAAAAAAAAACACATTCTTCTTTACATTGCAGTTCTTTCTTTACACCATCCCTGTAAACTTTGCTATTTAATTATATATTAGGCAACAAGCTAAGTGTGAAGGTGATGACATCACCAGTTATGCAGGCACATGATATGGAATTCTTTGTCAAAGAGGAAATGATGAATTGAGGTATTTGACAAATGGCCTCAATGTGAAGGCATTGGTGAAAGCAGGTCTATTTGTTACTTGTGTAAGAGGGTTGCGTCAAAACCACAACACAACACTAGACTTTATCACTTTGAAAGCCTGCAACTATCCTCTGCCTAAATGATAGGGTAGGCTGAGGAATGATGTCCTCGAGGGACGTGTGCTGTGGGAAAGGTAGGCGCAAACCTGCTGCAACTTCACACATTACGTATTTTGTGGTGGTGAAACTGATGTGAGGTCAGTGCACTGAGGAGCACAACTGTGGAAAACACTGACGTAAGTGGAGCTGGCCAGCAGTTGACACCATCATCAGAGAATCCAAGAGATGAGCTTCACTGTCATGGATCTGAAAAAATCATTTAGCTGCTTCCAAGTAACGTTTCATTGCCTTTTCTTCTCGGACGTCGCAAAAGTCCTCTGAGCAGCTATCAAGATGTCTTCATCAGTGCTGGAATGCATTAGCTGTGAAACAGCACAAGAAGCCATGCTGACAGCTCTGTGAGTCCACACGTGTGTATGGGATTGCCATTGTGTTAGCAGTAAAGATTCTCATGTGGTGAGCAGACTTTGTTTATTTGGAGTTCACACAGTGTGCATGCTGCATGTGTGCACATCTATTATTTTACACTTCCTGCCTCCTCTTCAACCAGAGGGCAATTCCAAGCCAAACACTGAGGAGAAATACTAAAGCAAAGAAAAAGGTGTGTGCCTAAATTGGCCAAGAGTCACAGGATATCTATACACAACAATTTCACTATACATGTGTGTTTTTTGTTTCACATGGATGAAAAACAACATAATTCCTGAGAGGTTCCATGGTGTAGTGAGATCTGAATTCAAATGGTGGATCCTAATACTGCTAAGTTCCAGAAAGTAAACGTTCATAACTTCTCACTGTTACCTTTGCATCCCCTTTCAATAATGTACTAGTGATATGTTTTCACAGCTTATTACATATTCAAATGCATTATTGCAGGGTGCAAAGTTTAGCCTAATCAAAGTGCGTCATTGAGCCACATTGAGCCTCCATATGAGAACCGCCTGTCTCTGAGTCAAGTTTTTACAGTGGGGATGGACAGTCCTCACTTTGGGACAGAGGCTTTGCTATAAAGTTCAGGCAGAGCAGGAGGAGCAATAGCAAGTCATTTCAGGGAAAATGGATTATTGCATTATCAAAGTGATGCATTAATGTGGAGCAGCATATTGTGCCTGGTTCAGACAGAATTAGTAGACAAATGCTTCATTCTAAATGATTTCTGCAGAACAGTGGAATCTCCTTTAATGAAATCTGTAGAGGCCAACATGTTATTGTACACCACTGCTGTGTTGATATCAGGGACACCAAAACAGCTCATCAAAAGTGAGGCTAAAATGCCTCATTGGTTCCCTCGTGGCTGGCTACAGGCATAAACCCCACCTCCTCCACATTAGTGAGTACTCCTCAAATAAATCTTACCTAGACAGGGTTCATAGGTAGATTTATTGTCATTCAACCCAATGTTCTTTATATAGTGCTTTTTACAATCAGAATTGTTGATATGTGTTCAAATCCTCACAGTTTGTTTGAGTTTTAGTTGACAAAAAAGTAACATTGTACTAGCAGCCAATGGAGCGGAAGTGGGTGAGTGGGAGGTTTTCCCTGAACCTACTGCACAGGTTCCAAAAAAGTGTCTTTTTTCAACACGGCATCAACCAAAAGCAAGATATTTAGGCCTTTTGTACAACGGGGAAAGGAAAACTAAGTAGCAGTCATTTGTTGCTACGCTAACTATGCTAGTCGTGTGTCCTGTTTTCTTCATAGTTTTCTCTCTCTCTCTCTGTCTCTCTCCCTCCTGCATCCAGCCCTCTGACAAACCCAGTGCTTAATATCAGCACCTGCCTATGTTGTTCATTTATACAGTACTAGTATAATTAACCCTAAAATATTTCAGCTAAAAAACAAGGCTAAAGAAGGAGGCGGAGAAGAGGTAGACAGGACAGAGAGGATAAAAGAGAGAGAGAGAGAGAGAGAGAGGAACAAACATGCACAAACATCATACATTACAGAGAACAAACATGACAGGTTGTTGAGCTGACTACTGTGTTGTAGTGGATGTATATATATCATTAGTTAATAAATAATATTAATTAAAACAAAGATGAACAACAGAGACTGGAGCAGGCAATAAACATTGGTGGAATGATCAGGGGCTGGTCTGCAGGTCAGCTGGTCAGCATGCAGGTCTGGAGACAGAGAGACCTGCAAAGGGGGGGGGGGAAAGGGAACTGCTCAGTGGATCATGTTTGTGTCCTTGACTTGGCCGCAGTGTGAGCAATAGAGAATAAGTATTTCCACAGTGCTGTTTTGATTATAAAATAATAACTGTTTTTAAACCTCAATATCAAAATATGTTGTTGCAGTTTCCATTCCTATTACAATTACTTTAACCATACCTTGACAACAACATTAGTTGTTAGCTAGTAGTTTTGACAAACAGTTAAATGTGTTAATAAATAAATAAATAAAATAAAAAAGGGTCTGGCTGAGATTCCTGGCCCTTGTGGTATGTGCCCTAACAGCTCCATCAGCTCTGCCCCCCTAACGGTAGGCATGTTGTTAGGTCTGCAGTCTCACATTAACATCACAAATGAAGCATGCAGTCACATTGAGAGTGACTTGGTGTGTTTGAACCTAGTTTGAACCGCCATAAAAAGCAAGGGGAGCTGTTAGAAGAGTCCTTATAAAAGTATCCACAATTTCACGACAACCGGATCTACTGATGGAGATTGTATGATATGATCGAAATCAAAATATGATCAGGGTCCATTCTCACAGGTATCCTCAAACAGCCGGCTCTGTGCAAGTATCATCTGGTTTCTTTATTCTCTTTCTCTTAGATTTTATATAAACGACACAAATATATTTATATAAACTCACAAATACTGTCCCAGCAAAGAAACATGAAAAAGTCACTGAGGGTGGTTCAGAGATTCATTGATTCTATATAACTTTTTTCTTCCACAAACCGCAGTGGACAGCTGGGCCGATTCCACTGTTATGTCCTGTCAAACACAATGACATCACTGTTTTGTCAGGGTTTTTTTCATGTGTAGTTGAGAACAGGCTCCATGGTGCACGGTCAGCTGTTGGCCTACTCCGACTCCATGACTGATGGGTAGCAGAGCCGCTGGCACCGACTTCCACAGCTGCACTAGATGATGCCTCCACGCTGCCAAGCCAGGCACTCCACATTCCTCCATAAATGGGAGAAATGAGGTAGTATGCTTGTGCAGTGGCACGCTACACCATACACACATTCTTCACACATATAAACAATAAAACATGATGGAGCGGAGGACATTACCATACCTACACATACCCACTGCTTTATATTTGATATCAGATTACTGTTTAGTAACAATTTAGACTGGATTTATCTGGCAGCTCATCAATTTAAGGCTCAATTGAAGCACATAACAAGCCATAAACATGTATATATGACTTTGAATAAACTTGACTATTTACTCACCTATCCAATGAGCTAGTGAGATGATTTCTATTCCAAAAGTCCCTAATATAATCCCCCTGCCAGCACAATGAGTCAGTGGAACAGTTATTGCATAACCACGGCTCTGAAAGTTGACCACATAGTGTACGATGTGGCATGTGTAAATCAGATTATGATGTATTATTCACACAGTATATCTTTTTTCCTGGTTTACAGTGGCAGGCAGCCCATAGTTGGAGCAGTTATTGACAATTTAAATAATTTGCTACATGTTAGAGAAATGCCTATTTTTGCTGGGTTGTAAGTAACTCTATAAATGTTACTTCTGTTATATTTAAACATGTGATTTGAATTACCATGTTAAGATCTAGGATCAGATTGTTTGTGTGTCATACACATGGAAAAGGATACCTACTACAAACTGATTGAAATGGTCTGTATTTAGAAGCTTGTCAAAGGTTTTCACTTTTGTGAACAGGTGAGGTAAACATTGTGGATGCTATACTACAGACTCCAGCTCCTTTGAGAGCAGGGAAAGGGGGGGATTGTAACTTGTTGCAAACTTGAGTTTATGTGTAATATATTGGTGAAGAGTGAATCGAGTGTTTGCAAAGATGGGAAGGCATCTGCATCTTCAGCAGGTTTCTCAGGTTAACCTTTGTCTTCAGAAGGGTTCTCATGAACTGCTGCTATTTTGAACAGGCCTCCACAGCTATTTCTCCATCGTGGCTTTCTTCAGATTTCTCCAGGCCGCCCTTTCGATGGAAGTAGGGTAACTGGTTGCATGCCAGTTGGTCCCGTAACTTGTCTAACACACCACATCAACTTCTACATGGAGATCTCTGTACCTACCAAGAATGTATGATGCTTCTCCAACAGCAAGCCCTGAGAGAGCCTTCAGGAAGTCAGGAAACAGGGACAAGCTACTACAACTGTGGAAAACATCATGTGTGGTGCCGGTGCCAAAGATCTCTCACCCTAAGGACCTCAGCAGCTACAGACCAGTGGCACTGATGTCAGAATATATCGTGTAAAGTCACTTCAGGTACTACCACAAGCATTCATTCTTTTTGTATTCATTTATATTCATTTTTACTATTTTACTTTCTGTTTACTAATTTCTACTCCTGGACGGTAGACTAAAGTAAAAGTCCTACTTTGGTATCTTCTCGTGCTTGTCATCACCTCACAGGGCTCCTTATACAAGCAGAAGACATCCATCCATCGCTTCGTTTTCTTAACCCACTTTGTCCTGTACTGTAATCCCAGCTGTCAATGAGTGACAGGCTGGGTTCACCCTGGACAGGTCGCCAGGCTATCAAAAGGCTGAGGAGAATTACAGTGGAATTACTGTATTATTTATCCAAAAAATACATTTAAAAGAATGTTCAGGGTCTAAAATTGTACACACCTGCAACAATATTTAGCACCAAATGTGTGTTATGTTGTGTTACCAGCGATGTGTGACATTGGGTTTACATGTTTTTGCTATGGAAACCGCTGTGTTGTTGTTTCTGGTGAGTGCAAACCAGGCATTGGACCGCAGCCTGTACAGTGTCTGCCAATTTTCATATTTCCTTTATATGCTGACTAGTGGCTGTACAGCAAGCACATGGTGTTGTTTAGAGGCACCACGACTGAAACAATCACCCTATAAACTAGTGTATGTTGCCAGCAGACTGCAGCATGGGACTGTCCTGAACAGAGCAGTTCAAAAGTCAGGCATCACCGTGAATCAGCAGCTGAGAAAGACGTTATGATGCAAACTTTATGCTCATGGTGATCATTGCAGTGGAGTCATCAAACAACTACCAAGCAGCCGAGAAATACCTGTGTAATGTTAGAAGATAGCGTAGCATAAGGGTCTTAAAAAAGTTTAACAGAGATAGTAACACAATCCTTAAAGCAGCCACTTGGAAGAGCCATGTTAGGCCAGTTAACTGTTTATTGTACTACTATGCCATGTGGCCGTTTTCTTTTCTCTCTCTCGCAGGCAGAGAGTGCAATATGATATCACTTTTGCTAGGCTACGTGGTTTTTACCATAGATAGCCTGTTATTAAAGTCAGATAACCTTCTTTAAATACTAAAAAATATAAAAACTGTAATAGACCACTGCAAGACCCACTGCAGTTTGCATAGCAGCCCGAGGTCGGGGTTGATGATGCAGTGACATATCTGCTGCAGAGGGCGTACTCCTCCCTGGACAGACTGAAAACCACAGTGCGGGTCATGTTCTTCCACTTCTCTCCTGCCTTCAACACCATCCAGCTGAGACTGTTGAGGACTAAGTTAGAGTAAATGCAGCCTGCTAGTCTTGTGGATTGAGGACTACCTGACAGGCCGACCACAGTTTGTGAGACTGCAGAGCTGTGTGTCTGGAGAGAATCACCTGCAGCTCTACGCAGCCAAGACAAAGGAGATGGTGGTGGACTACAGCAGGAATAAGCCCCCACCCTCCCCAGTCTGTATCAGTGGGAAAGATGTGGACAAAGTCTCATCTTACAAGTTCCTGGGGGGACAATAAGCTGGAGTGGTCTACGAACACTAAGGCTGTGCACAAGAAGGGCCTGAGCAGACTGTACTTCCTGAGGAGACTCAGGTCCTTCAATGTCTGCAGCAGGATGCTCCACATGTTCTACCAGTCTGTCATGGCGAGCACCATCTTCTTTGCTGTGGTGTGCTGGGGATCAGGCATTAAAGCAAAGGATGCCAACAGACTGGACAAACTCATTAGAAAGGCGGGGTCTGTTGTTGGCTTTAAGCTCGCCAACCTGGAGGAGGTGGCGAGGGACAGTGTGCTGGCTAAACTGCTGTCAATCATGGACAATCCCTCCCACCCTCTCCACAGCACTGTGGACAGACTGAGAAGCAGCTTCAGCCACAGACTCCTGCTGCCCCGCTGCTCTAAGGAACGGTACAGGAAGTCATTCCTGCCGTCCGCCATCAGACTCTATAACTCAACTGTGACTGTCAGAGCTGTGCTCACTAACTGGGACTAAAGCATCATCACAGGTGCATTTCAAACTCCTCAGTTACATTAACTGTGTTTTTATCTTCTTATCTTCTTTGATCTGCTTTATGTGTGTGTACATATTCTTTCTCTGTTGCTGTCAGGTGCGTGTATGTGTATATAAGAGTTTTTGCTGTGTTTATTGTATTTATCCTTTTAAAATGCTGCTACTACAACTCAATTTCCCCACGGGGATTAATAAAGTTAATCTTAATCTTAATCTTATTTTTATATTTGTTCCTAAAAAAAGCTGTTTTACATCTCCTACATCTGTGAGCGAGGCATGGATGGATGTGGCATGGACAGCTGCCAGTTTCTTCTATGACAAACAGTTTACAGAGAAGCTTTAGGCCACACATGGAAATGGGAGAGCTTGATACACATTTCATGATCCACAAAAGGAAAAAACAAACAAACCATAAAGCATACAGTGAGAGTATTTTGTTACAAACAGCAACGCCACTGTAAAAACATACAACACACCTTTATATTCAGGATTGTAACACCTACACTCAGCTGTCCATGCCACCTCGCTCACAGAGCGTCACAAGCATAGTGCATTCTGGGTGTTGAAGGTTCGCTACTTTGTTGGTATAAACAAACAGGGCCATTTCTCTTTGTTTTGTCTGGTCTGGTAGCAGCAGCATTGATGACATGTTGTATTTTAAGTGTAAATGTAACTTTTGAAAAGTATGTAATGATAGAATGGTTTCTGTTGTTCTGTTCTGTTCAAACTCAGCCTGTACCCGTGCTTTATTACCTGAGACAACTGAGCCTAGCTGCCAAAACTGAGATCAGACCACTCTGGCCCAATGAAAACCTCCTTCAAAGAAACCAAGGTATGCTGTCTTTGGACGCACTAACATACAAATAAATACTGATCAGAGAAAAGCCAGGGGAACATTGCAAATATATGGCAGAAAACTCACACATATATAAACCATTAGGATTGCTATAAATGAATCCAATGATGTCTGTCAGACATGCTAGAGATAGCATAACGTTTTATTCCACCTGTCCACCATAGAGTAACCATGCACAAAGTAAAACAGTCAGGGATGCACTGTTAAATGTCCCTCATTACATGAAGGATATGCCTATAAAATGTAGGCACCTTTATGCATCCCCAGAGCTGGAATAGCTGTATTACAACATTGCATCCACATTTCATAATGAATCCATGCAACCAGCAAACAGTGTCACAGCAACAAACCAAATGTTCTACCTTTCACTTGCTTTAATGTCAGGCTTTCAGTTGGCTGTGCTGAGCACTCCTCAGAGTTCCCTCGGAGCTGAACCTGACAGTTCAAAAGGCTGTAAATGAGAGCAGAATTATGTGCAGGCACGATCACTGGTCATACTACCTCATGATGTTCCCACAATAAAGACCTGGATCCGAGCAGAATCTCCTCTTTGTGTTATCCATTACTGACTATTAGCGTGCCAGGCATATGCAGCAATGTGCTTTCATGTCTCTTTCTCTCTACTCAGAGAGTTGTATCCACCCAGGTGAAGGGCACAGTGACGACCATAGCGCCTTGGTGTGGAACAACAAGACCTGCATCTGGTGGGGACCAAAACCAAGCAAGAGCTATAGACATTTAGGAGAGTGTCTCTGTCTTTAGACAAGCTGGCGGTGTGAGGAGGAAGAAAGGCAGGTTCTCAGGGCAAGGACATGCACAACAGCATCACTGTCATCACATTTTCAGCCTGCTCTAAGCTGAAAGAATAATGTTGGTATAAGCCTTCATTTAAAGCAGCAGTCCACATGGACCCAATCAAAGGTCTCCAATGACACACCAAGGATGTAGAGCATTTTGTTGGTCACGTGATACTGAGAGTGGTTACTCTTAACTCGTGAAAAGTTATGCCTTAATATAATGAATACATGTTTATTTCTGCTATAAGGTTGGACATTTTAACATGGGTGTCTTCCCACACTCATTTGCTTTTGGAGGCATCCTTTGAAGTTGGTGTTGGCTTTAGTTTTTAGTAGGTTTCAGTTTGATTTAGTTTTGTAGTCGATTTTTGCTTAGTAAAATATATAGATAAATATATATCATTTATATTTATCTAGATAAATATGACTGTTCTATGAATGCTCTTTGAGCTCTGTTTTGTTCTCCACCAACACTGGCGACAACTGGCTGATAGTGTTGCTGACTGCTAAATGCTAATTTCACCAGCTAACAGCTCACTTTTCTTCTCTAATAGTTTTTGGCTGAAATCTGCTGCTGATAAGCGATAATTAGCTGAGAAATCAAAACAGGGAGACCAACAGGGAGGCCAGTAAAAACAATTTGCTAAACTCTAAATTACTGGAGAGCTGGAGGGGGCTGCACTTTTTTAAATGTACAAAATGTTAGTAGCCTAGTATTGTCATAAATGTAGTGGATCATGGAAATCATGTCCATCAGAAAGAGGTATAGAATTAAAGGATCATCAAAAACGTTTATTATAAAAATATGACCAAACAAATATATCCAAATGTTTTTGTGGCAGGTTTTTCAGTCAGGTCATATGGAGTTCATGCTCCATTAATATCACCCACATGTTGTTTAAGGAAATTACACTGACACAAATGTGCAAATGAACATTCATAACTAGCACTGTTTCTTATTAGTGTGGAGGAGCTACAGATGTGTGTCTTGTTCTGTTTACCTCGCAGGGTCATGGCTGATGATAATCAACACCACAGATGAACGTGGCTGCAGACCAGTGGCTGCTGCAGTCAAGTGTGATCCATCCTGCAGATGCTGTGAGCTGCAGCTGTTTTACAATGTCACTTCTCCTCACTGCTGCTCCTTTTTAGCACCGTCTGAGGTCTTGTTGCAAGTATTGAGAAACGTATGGGAACAAATAGAGAATGTGTCCAGGCGTGCATGTGTGTGACAGGTGTGACACCACTGAAATGATGCGATCACAATTAGGTGCTTTCGTACTTTGATTTGATTCCTTGTCGTTCCTTGAGTTTGATCCTTTTATTAAATATGAAAAAGCAACGAGGAACCTTTGTGTGAGTGTTCTGGTTGCCGTGGGGATGGCAGCTTGGGGCTCATCTTGTCTGTAGTTATACAGTATCTGAGAAAATCTATCACATGCACACATCTAAAGTAAAGATGTGAAGTATACATTGTGTCAGGTAATGTGTTAAAATGAGATAAAACTGATTTTACTGTATCAGTAACTGAAGTGAAGGAAGGAAATAGTGTGTTATGCTAAATGCTAAATGGTAAACAGTCAGTACTTATAGAGTGCTTTCCTACCTACTCAGGTACTTAAAGCACTTCACACTACTTCACATTTACCCCTTTCATGCACACAAGCACACTTTATACAGGTATATTTGTAACCACGGGCCTCAATTCTGGGACCTGTAATGCAGGCTTAGCACAAATAAAGCTGAAGTGTGGACTGAATTTTGTGTCTACCAAAATATCTCATCTTTTACATTCTGTCAGCCCTGAACTGAATTCTTTTTGCAGCCAAAAAAGGAAATACATCAAGAGCCTTTAGAGCCACAAATAATTTTGCCCCCGGACAGACAGTATAATTAATGACTGATATTTTTTTTTGGCGCTAAGGCATGCTGTCTGACTTATGTGCCTTTTTTTCCTTTCTCAATAAGATTCCAGAGGTATGCAACACAGCAAACGGAAGGACATTTTTCGGAGATGACACATTTTTGGGCTGTGTTTAAGTTCAGCGAGAGAGCCAACAGCCCTAAAGCACAAAAATCTACTCCAGCAACAACACTGCCCCCTGAACATTACACAAACACCAATAACACATGCAGTCATAACTAATGATATCCATTTATTTTCTTTACAATATCTGTTATGAGATCAACATTTAGGAAACACAATGCTTAATAGCAGGGAAATCAGGATTAAAGCTGTTCATTTAAGTAATAATGTGTAATGCTGGGTTGTAAGGGTTAATATGACGTTATCATTTGGACTATGCAGCAATAGGTGGATAGGGTGAGCAGAGATTAAACTAACTAAGGTTTAATCTCTGCTAGACTTCTATTGAAAGATGTAACAAAGGGAGCAGGAATGTTACAGATATGATTACAAATATTCCACCAGGCTGAGCGGGTAGCCCACTAAGGCTATAGTCCACAGGTCCAGTTCCAGCTTGTTCTTTTTGCAGCATGACTTCGCCCCCATCCTTTAATAATTGGCTCTGGGTGCATAGTTGTCATTGCAGTCTGAGTAGTATGGCAGCTGCAGGATTGTATCGTCTTTTCGGTTAATTGAAAATTATAAAAACCGCAGCACCTTTCAGAGCCTCTGGGGACGGGCTCGAGTCAATCCTCCTCCTAAAGTGTTTCAGCTTTATACCAGAAATATGCATGTTTACAGCCTGGTACAAACTTATGTCTTTTATATTAGCACTTGTTTAAGTTATAAGTAGGGATGTCCCGATCAGGTTTTTTTGCCTTTGAGTCCGAGTCCGAGTCATTTGATTTTGAGTATCTGCCGATACCGAGTCCCGATCTGATACTTTCAAGATTCTCCATAAGATCAATAAACTTTAATTTCTAAAGAACATTTAACCCTGGAAAGGCCCCCAATCATCAACATTATTATTATTATTATTGTTATTATTAATGATATTAATATTAATGTTAATATTATTATTATGAGCAGTGGTAGGCCTATTACCATGGCTTATCTGAGCATAGTCAATGGAGTTAAGTCAAAACAAACCAGCACGTCATGAGCAACAGAGCCAAACAGCACCACTCTCTGGGAGTGGGCTCATCTGTATGCACATGTGCTTGCGTGCACATAAAGTCCGACGGCCTTTATACGCTACGACGCAGCGGAGTGACGCCTTTTGTCATCCAGTCTCTTTGGCAGCGAGAGGGAGAGAGAGGGAATTTAGTTTTGGTTGCTGGGCAACCAAACTAAATATATATCCGAGTCCTGATCGGGAGGTAACAGCCGATTCCGATCGAGTCTGAAATCATGTAATCGGGCCCGATTTCCGATCACGTGATCGGATCGGGACATCCCTAGTTATAAGTATATAAGGGTTCTGTGCAGGATAGCCAGCAACTATATACATTGTTACACATCCTATGAAAGGCTGTGCAAATAGAGCAGCAAATGTCAATGACCGTCGGCGTCTGCAACATCATAGGGTGCAATCAAATACTCTACCTCACTGAAGGAACCTTCCAGTGTCATTCAGTGTTTCATTTCTTCATTCGTGTCATGATGTTGTGCTCACACTGTTTGGTCTTTTGTGGAAGTTGGCCCCCTACACTTTAAAGGATGGCCCACCAGGATAAGACATTTCCTTGAGGTAAATAGATGTGCAAATATTTGAGAGGTACCTTGCTGACTGCTGAAGGCTGCACATGTAACACCTTACCTGCTGTGCATTTTTTTCATTTACGTAATGCTAGCAAAATTACAAGAGTGTTATTGTTTGAGAAAGAGCTAGCTAGGGATTGAAATTTTAACCAAGAGCTTAGTGAGAACAAGATGTGATGTTTAGTTTCCCTTCAGTATTGACTCAGTTAATACCCTGTGCCTTAGATGAACTTCAGTGTGGAATGTGCAAACACTAGAGGCTCCTGTGGGACTACAGCACTGTTTCTCTCCAGTGTATCTCAGCACCATGGTAACCCACCATGGGGGTACCGATGACTGCAGGCCTGGCAGAGAGCAGGCTCTGTCTGCTGACAGATACTGTCGGACTGAGGACTGGGGGTGTTGGCGGCTGCAGGAAATCCAATACATGCAGGACATCAAATGTACACACGTACCTACATGCACTCACCTGCCTGACTCTGAGGGAAGAGAACCTAGGAAAAAGGCCCAGTCACACTGATATTTTTGTTTGTTTTAAGGTTTTTGTTCTTCTCTTTGCACTCAGACTGTGAAATGGGTACTTTTATGTCACATTATCTGCTATTGCCTGCAGAATCAGACACAGACGCAGTTCTGAAGAGCACAGCCTATCTTTCCAGCCTCACTGGCTTTATGACTCTTTATTAATCTTTCTCTTTCTCTCTCTCTCTCTCTCTCTCTCTCTCTCTTTCTTTTTAAATGTGTTCAGTTTTCTCTAATTTGCTGCCAGAATAACTAAAACAACCCAAGACGTGATGCAAAGCGACACATTCTCTGTTCACCTGTTCATAACAAAAGTTGATATGCAGCCCAGGTCTGACCTCCATCAGCATTCGATGGACAGATTCCAAAAATAACTGAGGCATTTGGTACAGTTGTTTTGCATCTTTGCATCTCTTTGTGACCAAGTTGTTATTTGTTGTGATTATAGGTGTTGTGCTTCTCTCAGCCAGAGCCACACCTCTTCCAGTGGGCCCCAGACGACCTTATGTTGGATTGATTGGTGGTCATATACAAAGGAGACATTAATATTTTATCCTGTCCTTTCATGTATTAAGTGCATGTTGTAAAAGATAAAAAATAACTGAGGGTCAAGAGCGTTTGCAAGAAAGGAACACATATTACTTGTGAAACTGCACAGTGAACACCATCCTGTAAGACATATGTAAACAATTGACCTCTGATTCCACAACAAATTGTGTGTATTGTGCATGTTTGTATTGAATGGTTACAATTCAAAGATCATTTGTCCCTATGCCACAGAGAGTGACAGACACCTACAGGTGGAAAAGAGAACAGTCTACACAACAATTTGCACCAAGAGCTGTAATAGGAGGCACCTTCATTCATTTTTATTTTTCAGACAGGGTTTAAATACCACTTTTCCAGAGTGTGGACGTGTTATGTCTCTGGACAGATATGGAATATGGAGTTGAATAACTTGACGACATGCTGCTTGCTGCTTTGTACTAGGTCAAGTGCCACGATGGTTTTCCTGATGAGAGTAAAGAGATTGAGACAGTCTCTATAAAAAGTGCAAACACACACATATAACTGCACACTGACACATCCTTGGCATTTGATTGCACACTATTATCTTGTTTTCATCTGTCCTCCTAATGATTTGTTTACTCTACCGAAATGTTTTTAATATGCAGCAATTTGTGCAGGGTGACCTCAGTTCACACAAGGCAAGCTGAATACATTAAAAACGTTAGAATTACACACAACTGGGCCCCCTGTAGTTCAGCCTCAATGTGACCCCACCATGGATGGCAAGGCCACAAGGGCCTCAGCATGTTTAGTGTGAGCTCAGAGGTCCTGCTGGGTTTCATCTTACACATACTGTGCCACTGCTGTGTTGTGTAACTGTCAGGTAATGTGTCAGGACTAGTTAGCCATGTCTAATATAAAAGTAGTCT
This sequence comes from Parambassis ranga, assembly GCF_900634625.1. NCBI lineage: Eukaryota > Metazoa > Chordata > Actinopteri > Ambassidae > Parambassis > Parambassis ranga. The sequence continues at coordinate 1,112,980 of NC_041033.1, forward strand.
GATGCACAACTGCAGTAGTAGTGGTATAATCTTTGCGAAACAAGCACACAGACTTTCCAGCAGGATCATACCAGACATCATGCCACTCACTGCAAAGCCATCTGCTCAGCTGTGATGCTAACACTGCTACATGTGCTGCAGACAAGAGTCTTGGAAGCTACTACATTTTAGCTCAAACTGATGACAAAAGCATCATTTTCTACATTGTAGTTGGTAAAAATATATAGGCCTAATATACATCAATGCTAGTATATCATGATAATGCCAATATTGACAGATGTATATATTGCCCAGAAGCTAATGGACTTCGCAATCTTTTGCCTACAAGGTGAAGGAGGAGAAACTTTGTGTGTGTTTGATAGATGAAATTACTGCTGTCACTGTAAGAAAGTACAATTAAGGTGCAAGACAACTTTCAAACACATAATAGTTTCATCAACATCTGTTGTGGTGACCATGGTAACCAGTATTCATTATCAGGCTTTTGCATTCATGTTGTAGGTTTTTTGTTTGTGTTGTGGATGTTGCATTTGAGTGGCTTTTTGGCCACTGTAATTCAGTCTGTAAAACGGATGTGTTTGTGGTTGTGAAGCATGATGTTACATTCACTGACAGCTCTATTAGCATGCTAACATGACAGGCTGTGACTGTGGAGCTGGTACAGAGGCTTACAACAGGTACAAGCCTTGCTTGCATGTCTGTACTCGTCGCACTTCTGCACTTACAATGGATAGTGTAAGTGCAAAAATACACAATTTAAGAAACGAGGACACAGACAACACTCACTGTGATGTGAAATGTAAACCTGACAAAGGTAGCATGCCCGTCGTGGCTATCCAGAAATAGAAGTAAAAGAAGTAAGGTCATCAAGGTGGACATTAAATTGTGGATTTAGTTTGAAAAAATCTGCAGTGAATAAAGCCCACTGTGTGAACTCTTCCAGCAGAGAGGTGATAACATAGAATAACAGTATTTGGCAGCATACTCACCATACCCCTATTTAGTTTGTTTATATTTATAAGAGCCCTAATGATGAAAATAGATTACCACATGTGGATGGAAGATGAAATGACACCATGTTCACTTTTTGAAATGTACAAGCTTAACCTGACTTCACCCATCTGGTATGTTGTTGTTTTCAATGAGACGCACGTCTTTAGAACCCACCTTGACTCAATGTATGACTGAAATCCTGTCGTCACCTGATAGCCCATGAAACATTGTGTAAATGTTTTTCAGAGATGTTAACTGGAGGGCTTACAAGTCCCAGGAGGAGAGCACATAACGCTAACACTCTTATGTCATTTGGGGCATATTAGCTCTATACAGTGTGTTAGATTGACAGAAAGGAAGAGAGCGCATTGGAACACAATGTGCTGTGTGTTCTACATCATGTGTGTAATGTTACACTGGCCATTACTCATCCAGCCAGCAGATCATCAAAACTTTATACCACACACTCTCTGAGGATATACAGTTAGCACGACAGTACCGCATGTGATGTACCAATCTCTGTGCAGTTATAAAAACGTTACTGCACACTCAGAAATATTAGACACATAAAAAGAGCCTCTATACAGGCACCTTTAACACCTTGTCCATGTTAGGACACATACAGTGATAACTGCAGGGTGGTGCTGTCACCATGTCAGGGTAATAGAGGACAGCAGCTCTGCCAAACAACCTTTAACAATGCAATTTCCCCATAGTGGGACTAATAAAGGTTTCTTAATCTTAATCTTAACAAGATTGTTTATCTGCCCTTGTTTAAATCACATACACACATTAGTCATACATCCCCCTCCTGCTGTTCAGTTAATGCATCACAGCATCATCATATGCACCTCTTCATCATAACAACATCCATTTATTCTCTTCGATCTCCAAGCCACTTAGTCCATCAGGGTCACAGCAGCAACAGGAGGAGCAGAGAGTTCAGACATTCCAGTCTTCAGTAACCTTCTGCAGCTCCTCCGGGGGATCCTCACCTGTGAACAACAACCCTAAGACATCCTTCACCTGCCATTTTTCTACCTTCTGGGCTTGAGGCCATGTTGTAGTTTGCATGTCATCCTTACAGCTGTTGTTTTGACCTATATGGTCCTAAAGAAACACAATCCACAAAGCAAGGATCACCCTGCCCAGATCAGAGAAAATTGGTATACCCCTGGAACCTGGCCTGGCAGTAGAGTTCAATAATAGCCCAGCCGCCAGGTTCCCTACAGAGAACATGAAGTGTAGGGTCCATGGACTCAATATCTGCAAGGTCTGAATCCCAATATTACATGAAGATCATAAATAAAGGAAGGTCAGCACTTTTTTAAATAAATCCCAGATTATGTTGGTTATGTGTTAAAACTGTTCAAAGGTCAAAGGCACAGACAGAAGTCTGCTGCAGACATGTTGCTTTCCAAGAACGACAATGTTCGGAGCACTTTGCCATCAATCACATGATGTCATTAAGGACGAGAGAGAGAGAGAGACAGAGAGACAGAGAGAGACAGAGGTGTCCAAAATAAGACACCTGTCTAAATACGAGCTAATGACGTGGCCCTCATCTCATCCACATGGTAGTGAATAAGAAACATGAACCTTTCACACCACCCTCTATTAAAAACACATCACAAATCACACACATGAATAGACAACACACACACACTTCACTAGGCACAAAAGAACACTTAATTACCAAAATAATCACTCTGGGAATGAGCCATAGTGTGAAGTATTTACATTACAATCAGCTCGGCTGGATTCCGTGCACACACCCTGATCAAATAAACAACCAATACTTCAGAAGAGGAGTAGTATTGTTTGGAATTGCTAGGGGTTTGTCCCAGAATACACTGCAACATCTGATGGATGTGATGTATCCAGATTACATATCTGTAAAAAAAACAGTCAGACATCTCAAACCTGTTCAGCTTAAACCAGTTCTTTCATATGGTAACCTGTGCTTTCTTGGAACATAACATACAGAACAACACTTTAGAATGTGAAGTCTTTTCTGCCCATCAGTCTCCAGATATTATGGGACCCGAGCAGGTTGTTACTGGACGCTGTCCATGCCTCTGTCCCTGCACAGCTGCAAAAACCTATTGCAACCACTACATCTGGCAGTGTTTGCTTGCGACGTCACCTGGTCTGAGGTCACCACTGCTGTCACCAAGAGTCACCCACCACCCACTCATCAATCAGAGCACAGGTGCAGGAAGGAAGTGTGTTTGTGTGAGAGTGTGTGTGTCAGAATGTGTGCGAGCCTGTGTATGGGTGGTGGGTATGGGCAGGTGCTAGTCTGTATTTAAGTATATTAAGAGTCATACTTACAGTATTGATCAGATATATATATAATTTATTGATTCAAATGATAAGCGTTTGGTCATTACTTCATAACTTCTGTTGTCTTTCAACTCATTTTTTTTATTTATTCTCCACAACCTTTTCATTTTTAGAGACAGCAGTGTTTCCGATATATACACAACAGGTGGGGTGTACCATGAGGTAAGCTATACTAAGCCAGGCTATGTAGAAATGCTAGAAATGTATTTTTATCATATTCAGTTACTATTTTTTCTTTTCTTTAAATCTGAAATGCAGTCTGGTGGTCTATGGGCTTTTTACACATTATATTCCATGTGTGACCCTTATATGACAATGTTCATCTTCCATCAGTGTCATACTGACAGCTGGTTTTGGTGATGTTACCAACATACAGTATGTCTGCAGAGGTCTCATATAGAACACATTCCCTCTGCTGACAGTGTTGTGCTCATCATTACAAACATGTCACTGTGGTCTCTGAACAGAACCTGGTACAGTCCAGGTACCTTTACATCCAGTGGACTGACAGTTGATAGTTTTTTCAAACCACACTGTGCACACCAACTATTCAGCCAACTGTAGTAATCAGACCATGGTAGGTTGTTATTCAATGTAATATACTGTTAAAAGAAAATGATCATTAAATTGATCATTAGACAATTATCAAAAGTCTAAGGCTAATGGCAGATGTTGTAAATCACTTTGTAGGATGAAAAGTCACTTTCTTCTTTGACTGTGTGTTTAGTGTGTGTGTGATTAGGGTGGAGTGTGCCTATGAGTGAGTGAGAGACAGGCAGAAATGAGAAACCTCCCCCCTCAGAGGCCAGACCTACCACATTAGTTAGTAACCATGCAGCATGTTGGCCAACACTAACAGCTGAAACGCCTCGGTGAGTTTAATGCTCAGTTAGACACCATCATCCAGCCACCACACCCAAAGCAGCCTAAAATCCCCTGCTCTCTGCCCCTCTCCCTTCATCTCACATTGTCAGCCAGCAGGTAAACGCTGCACTAACAAGACACACATTGGTGCTTAAGGCATTATTCTCATTTATCCTGACAGCTCTGAGCTTTCCGACCCTCCAAGTATAGATCCTCACGCCATATTTGCACACCTTTCTTCGGTGAAGTTAATGACGTCATAATAATGCTGCTTCCTGAGTGCAGGACCAGATGTTCTGCATTAGCATCCGGGCTAGCTAGCCCTTTCAGTGGACAGAAATAGTTCCCGAAAAAAAACATAACAAATTTGTTGCTGCTTTGCATTACATGTAAAATATTTGTATTAAGTGTATTATGTAACTGAAGATCTGATACATGCTTTTCTAACTGAATTCCAGCCATAGTGTGATCAGTGTGGCGTAAATTTAGCATCCACACAGCTTCAGGCTTATTTTTCTGTTAGTCTATACTAATGATGAGTTTTCATATACAGCTGTAGTTACATAATGCATCTATATGTCAGAAGTATTCTGGACATAGCGTGCCTCAGGGCTCCAAGCATTGACAACAGTTCCAGACGTGGACATTTCATTGTCATTGTGAGAAATCTCTCAGCACTTTGCATGATGTATTGACCAGAATCGATGGTGACAATCAAGTCAAACAGAAGAGGAATGTTAATCTCATGAGAGAAATACTACAATGACCAATCAGATAATCGGATTAATAGGGGGCAGGAAAGTGCTGCCCCGCATTAGCCCCTCAGTCTGAGCATGAACAAACGCACAACTGTTTGGAGACGTTATCATCAAAATCATATGCCTCTTCCATTCCTCCTCTGGCTTGTTGTCATGCGGCTCAAACCCAATCAAAGCAGAGCTCGAGCAAAGCATTATACACAGCTGCAATATGGCCAAAAGCAGGAGTCTTTTGAGCGACCGTGACAGTTATCTTCATAAATACTCTTCAGAAACAACAAATGGCAGATTGGAACATGCACTGGAGCTATGTCATGCATGTGCTGAAACTGGGCTGAGGTACGATTTAAGCGCTAACGTTTTCCAAATGTGCTGTGACACACTTAAGGATGACATCATGAATGCATAAACCATTTTGTGTTGGAGCCCTCTGCAGTGGAAAGTCCCTCTGTTTCTGGTGAGATGTGAAAGCAGTGATCACAACACTGCATAACACTGGCCTCTGACCTCAGCTACCTCTAGAGAGGCTGACCAATCACACAGGCATGTTCCCACCTACGTCTGGACCTGCGTTTGTCTGCGTGCTTGTGTTTGTACATTCACATGGGTGTGTGGACATACATGTGTGCGAATGCCTACATATGTGTGTCTGTGTGTGTGTATGTTCCCACCAAGCGGTCCAGAAGTCTGCAACAGGTGCAGCTGATTAACTAATCCCCCTCTCTCTTAGAGGAATTTTGCAAGAGGAAAAACTCCACTCCGCTCCTCTCCCAGTGGGAACATTTGCTTTTCGTCCATTTGGCCCCGCTCCAGATAGAATAGAGAAATCTCAGCTGCTCTCCGGATAGACGCTCCTCATCCATCAACCTACAGAACTCCAGGCTCAAAACTGGAGTTTGTAATTGGTTAAAGTGCTCTCACCACTCTGAGAATATCAAAGCTTTCCAATGTCAGTATTTTGGGATTTTTAACTAATTTACTTTATGATATATATCAGGGTTTGTACAAAAGAAAAAGTTAACTACTTCAAAACTGATTTTTAAAGGTTAACATTACATTGATGCAAAAATAATGTAAATACAATAAAAACAGATATCTGTACTTTCTAGTGGAATATAAATACAATATGAAGACTAATAAAAAAAACTCATAACAATAACTTGACTTTAAAGGCTAACCTTACATAATATAACTGACTGAAACAATCTGGACAGTCAAAATAAATACTGTAAATACTGTATGAACCTACAGTTAGCTTAGCCTAGCTCAAAAAAGCGTAATCAAACAGACCATGAGGTAAGAAAATAACAGCTGTGACATTATTGGGAGTATAATCAGTGTATTATGGTGCAGAGATATCTAAAGACATTAGCATGTTAACCAGATAGCCATGGCCTATCCCCTTGTGTAATGCCATTTTGTAAGACAAAGTTAAAGTGAGCCAATGTAGCTTCTGCCCTCAGCCAATCAAAACAGGAAGAAGAAGCACCAAAGTTACTGGTGTTGTTACTGTATAGAAATCATCCAACATCCGTCCTGCTGGATAAGCTACATGATCTCTATGTTGTCTGATGATGGGAGCTGACTGGGCAGCTGGTGTGTAAGGAGACAGAGGCCCAACACAAGGGTGTCTATGCTTGATGAAAAAAACACCAATTATCCAGTCCATCCAAACTCTCCAGATTTCCCTCCATGATAAAACAGTGCATTTTAGAGGTGGCTGCATTTTTGCTATAACTAAAACAAAGCTCAGCACAGTCCTTGGGGACTCACTACTCACAGTTGTGTGTAAGACCTCTGGGTGTGATCAGGGTCATTACATACACCAACTCAGTGCTATTTCCACCTTACCTCTCTCTTATCCCAGGTGAAGTCATGGATGAACTCTCCAGCACAGCACATCATGATAAAAGCAGCAAATAGCTTGGATCTGTTTAACAGGAACAATAATGATCCCAGTCCAGATAAAGGAACTACATCTACATTACAAGTTGCTGTGTGAAACAGCTCAGCTGGCTCTGTCCAAATCTGCCTTACAGCATGTGTAAAGTTCACCTCTGACATTATTATGTCTCACTTTTTGAATTTGATCAGAAATGACAGCTTGTGGTATTAGGTTGGTTTATGAGCTGGACTATTTCCTAACCCGGGGTGCAGAGTCATATTGTCAACACTATGTGATGGAATCCAACCAATATATAAACTGTAAAACCACCACATTGGTAAACTGTTCCGTTTTATTGTCTCTCTGTTTGCTACTACTACTTAAAAAATAGTTTTGTTTAAACCACGGCTTTGTTTTACATAAAGAAGAGAGGATGACAGAATGACAGCTTTTAGCTAAATAAAATGAAGAGTCAGATGATAAAGAGGCAATGAGAGGAAACCGCTTCAGGTACAATGACATGTAACATTCATTCGTTCTATTAGATGAGAGTAGCAGCCCACAAATCCCACAGCAGTGTCTGTATGTTAAAGATCTTCCTCCCTGTGGGACCACTTTAAGAATAACAAATAGTAAGATGATACAGAGAAAATGAATGACTCTGCTGATAAGCCTGGGCCTGGGAATGCCCAGACCAGCAGGGTGTCTAAACATACAAATGACTGTAAAATTAACCTTCACCCCCGTCATTCATCAAAGGAGATGTTTAGGTAGATGGTCTCTATACTTTCTCTCCTCTTCCTCCACTTTCCCCTTCTTCTGGCATAATAACGCCTCTTCTTGCACCCTCCTCCCACTGCTTCCTCACTTGTTTTTGAACAGCTGATGGTGTAATTATTACCTGAAAGCAGCGACTCTTCCTGAATGGTAATATAAACATATTGTTTTGATTAAAACACTAGCTTCAGGCTGAAAGAAAAACAGTACAGTCCTTCATCGTGATTAGGGTGAAGAAAGAATGGATGAAGTGGTCCTATTGGCAAACTATCCAGTGCTGATGTCTGTATGACTGATCAAATGTTCACTTTCCCACAGAAAACTCTCCATTTTACCAACAAAAAAAACACGAGAGCTGCATCTGACACGCCTAATCACAATCAGCTGTTACGTCTGTAGATTCTGCATGAAGCACAGAAAATAATGAGTTGAAAGGAAAGAAGGCTCACCCACACATCTCACACCATTATGATTAAATCCACCATCAGATCACTTCTTTAACTCAACACGCACAGACACACCCTGTTCTTGTTCAGCCTGATTACAGCTATTGTTAGTGGTGTAATGCTCTGTGTCTGGCACTTTGCATGGGCGATATCAGGACATGCAAGGCAAGGGCTGTGATGTTACTGTCAGTTTCACAATATCAAGAACAGTGTCGTGATACCAACATGGATCTGTGAGGGTATATCAAATGATATTTATTCTAAAAAAACCTATGGTTCTCTCTCAGCTGCAGAGCAGAGGTTAGTGAGAGCAGAGACCATCAACCCATGCCTGCCTACCTATCCTCTGCTCTATGGTTGGCCAAAATGGTGGATGTTGGTGTTAAGGCTGCACACAGAAAGTAAGAGCAGGGGCGGCAGGAAGATTATTCCTGAAAGAAAGGCATATTCAAGACCTTCTTGAAGATAAAAATATTGTATGTTGTGAAGGTTTGATATCTTTAACGAATGCTCCTTCATCCATGCTCTCTGTCACTGGACCAACTTAGGCCAATGTGATCGCTAATACCTCAGTATCCCACTAAATCCATGCTATAACACTACTGTTTTTTAGAGAACTATGAAAAGATCTCCTTCGGTACTGCCACACATGATTGCAGAAGATGGCCTCTCCAGAAATGGGTGACCTAGGCAGGAGATATTGATTTGAATGTAAGCCAGGTTGACCTACACAGTGAGGATGGAGGCAGAAGATAAGGCTGCACATTGGTCTTTCCTTTACCAGATCTGGAATAATTCCACTTATGTACAGTGTTGGGACAAAGCAAAAAGGGTCATCGAGGTTTTCTTTCATCCTCTCTGAATGCAGTTGTCCTCCTTTCTTGCTCTAGTTGCAGCATGGAACATTTCAGACTGAGGGAGACTGAAGACACTGTGTGGTCCAGAAGACTTTCTATCAGGCATCTTGCTTTCTGATGAGTTATTGTTTGAGGCCAAATTATGAAACATGATAGTAGGTGAGTAACTCCTAGGGTCAGCTAGTGTAGATGACTGATGTCTCAATCCTCATCCTCCCCTATGCAGTAAATCTTACGCTACCCGCCTCTGTCAAACCATGTCCTCTGAAGTGCATTTCTGGTCAGTGAGGTGCCACATTGCACTGATGAGTTATGAAATGTCTCAAATAGCTGAACATCATTATCATTGTTGCATCTAGTGTTTCTCAACATGAGGGCCACATTTCCCATCACGCCTGCCTCTTCACTGCAAAGAGACTCTTTGTTTTAGTCTTAGCTTAAGGCTTCTACTTGGCAGCACTGAACATGTTTTTGGAAGTCATTTTTCATCAGTTTCAAAAAAAGGCAGCATTGTGTGACTTATTTGCTGAAATCCTTGCTGCCACATCATCACTCACTGTTCAGTCTGTTTACTGCTGCCTGCAAGCAGCTTTAAGTCATATATGAAAACAAGAACATTCATTTGATTCCAAAAACATGCTTACTTTCAATCAGTGCTTCGGAGGTTTTATTATCTTTCATCTGCTTTTGTGCTTGCTTGGCTTTACTAAGTGGACACATGTTGTAAATGTTATGTGAGGATTGGTTTTTATATCAGAAGAACACTAATGCTGGAGATTTCTTTTACTTAAAACTAACTAAAAGTAAACTTATGAGCCCTTTCTTAAGTGTGTGGAATTAACAAAAAGTCAGCAGACAGAACAAGAAGAACTGACCAGTTACTGATTTTCTAGTATAGAAACCATCAAACAACAACCTGTACCTGATGAGCTGCAGGATAAGCTACACGATCTCTGCTAGGAGCAGGAAAGAAGAAAGAGAAAACAGAAGGCTAACAAGAAGACATGAGCTCCATGTTCACCTAAAAACCAGCCAGTCCATCCTCCACCCTTAGTAGTGTTTCCTTCCTGAAATAAATGGCATTACCTGACTCCAGCAGCCTACACGGTGGGACCAGGAGATGCTTACATCATTGTTTTGGATGTGGCTGGTGGGTTCCTGCCATTCAGCATCTTTTGCCTCATGTCATACTAACCTGCAGGTCTGTGCAGAAAGTTGGTTGGTATGTTTACAACGAAACTATACCAGTTTGCAGTTATTTCTCAAAATGACGAGTAAATATTGCTTACATTGATTAAGGTATCTTGTCAGTGAACACATGGCAACATAGCACAGCACATCATGCTTGAACAGCAGGGTTATTTACCCAAAACAATGGCACTAAAACTTAATTACAGAGGATGTCTTTCAGGTTTAATTTCTCCTGTTTTATTAAACTGAAAACAAAGGCTAGTTCAGATTCTATTTCTCTCTGATCCCCAAGGACATCACTGCTATAAAGCTGGGATGATTTCTCATATTTAGACGTTGATCAGATGCAGAATATTTCCTGGGGGGAATAAAGGAAACTTAAAAACGGATGCTTGTTTCAGGGCAGTTTCTTTTACAGCCTCTTCCTGAAGCAGAGTTATGACTAGACTTAAGTGAATGTTATTAAACCATAAATTTGCTGTCCAGTGTAAAAGCTAGCAGAGAAGGCAGCGTTGACCACCAATCTTCTCGGTGATGCTCTTGTTTGTTTCATGGTCCGAACAGCCACTGATGTCTTAGGGTGACATCAGTGGCCGTGATTTACTGATGCTGAAAGGTCGTTAATGTTGCTCATGCCCTGTGACCTTGTGTCCGTAGCTCTGAAGTTGCCTTTAAGTCATTTAGCTGATGTTATCTGACTGAGGAATGTGAGATGGCTTTACAGTGGCCATTTGAGTGTGACCCTAAAACTAATATGGACGTCAGAAAGAGGAAGTGAATGTCAGAGTGCAGCTGTTAGACAGCCTTATTTATGCATCTTTTTTACTCCACAAAGGAAATATCCACAGTGTGTTTACACCAAATTAAAAAAAATGGTTGGTCAGAAAATCAGTGTCATTTTAAAGAATATTAAAAAAATACTGCAGACGGACATCAACCCACAACCCAGCGAGGTGTGCCAAAAAGGAGAAGTCTTATTGATGCATTAAACATCTGATGAGCCTTGAATACTCACCCAGCAAGGCTATCAAATCTCTCTGATGTTACATATGCAGAAAACATAAAAAAACACATCAGGCTCTCTGAGGAAAACAACATTCAAACCTTCAAAAGTTGGATCCTTATTGTGCTGTAGTTTAGTGTCATTTTCTATTACATTATGGGTATTAATCGGCAGAAAGAGTTTTGATATATCAGTAGTCAGGCAGTACAGAAACCTCTGTACTCTCTACCTGTTATTCCTGTTAAAGAAAGACTAGAACTATTATGTATGCAGCAGAAGCTCTCTGAACAAAGTGCTTCTGTTGTGAGGTACAGTCAGGGGAGGCTGTTATTGTGACTTTCTGAAACCAAAATTCTGACATTAGCACCCACTCATTCCTCACACACAAATTCTCCATGTTCACCTGAGAGCAGCACTTAATGAAGGATAGCACCACAAATCATAGTGGCCTGCAGTGCTAGATTTAGCATCTGGATTGTTTGGATGTGTTAGCAGCCATATCCACTTAGACCCCATTCACACTAGGGAAATGTATCCAGCTAGAGTGGGATTAGGGCCGATATATCCAGATAGATTTTTACTGAGTCTGAACAACGCAAATCCGGATAGACAGTATCTGGATTAATTTAAATCCACCTCTCGGAGGCGGATCTAACCGGATTGGCTCAAATGTGGCAGTGTCCTGGTCGCATACAAAAACCGTGTGTAAACAACCGTCAACTACGACAGCTTTGCCCCGAGTTTATTTTCGACAGGGCTACAAAGAAATAAACTGCTTTTTGAATAAAAAAAAACGAAGGAACGAATGACACAGGACAAAACAAAAATGTATGTTGTATGCAAGCACACGGTCCTACCACGGCCTGAACGGACTCTGTATTTTAAGGCGCCACCTAGTGTTTTGGAGGACAACAAACAAGCCGGACACACAATGTGATTTGAAAATAGGTCTGAACGTATCCAGCTTAAAGGCTATCCAGATATAATCCTACTCCAGCTGGATTGACTTTCTCCAGTGTGAACACACACATGCATACACACACTAACAGTCATCTGTAGAAATATTTAGCATAACAAAGGCAAATTGTATGTGGAACTCGAGGCTGTCTTACTTTACAATATATCATATAGCAGGTAACTTTGGCAAGATGAGCTGAGAATAAAACACACAGTAAGACTGACAATAAGACTAGAGGTTTGCAAATCCAACCTCCACCATCCTCTCCCTCTCTCTCTCCATCTATCCCTCACTCCACTGCTCTCCCTCGCTCTACCTCTCACTTAAGCTGGATCCATACTCCACGAGAACAAAGAACTCTCTTCTCGCTGCTGGCGCTCCGACTACAAAATTACATCATTTTGTAGCCTGTGCGGCAGCTCTCACAGATACATGGCCCGGGCAGAACTTTTTCGTGTGATTGGTCAAAATCTAGTGGGCGTGATCAGAGCCATAGAGAGAGAGTTGCGACACACTTTGATGTCGCCGCTACAGTGATCACGTGGTTCATGTAAGCCTCAACAGTTCCAAACAAACTGTGTGCTGCCGTTTCTTCTATGGGATATATATATATATATATATATATATATATATATATATATATATATATATATATATATATATATATCCCATAGGTCAGCGACTGCCAGGGACCAGACAGTCAGGGGCCACGGTCTGTCATGACAAGGCCAGTGTGGAGGACCTGCTGAAGAAACCAAGAAAGGAAAAATGTATGAGGATGAAAGCAGAGAGGGCTCTATAGCACAGCAAAAAGCAGCAGCTATAAACCGTTTTTTTTACCTTTTGTATTGTCTATTGACTATGAAGTTACTTCACTTTGCTATTAAAGCTGGCTTCTTATGAGTTATGTGCTTATGTTCACATACATACATAAGCTGTAATGTAAACTTGATAACAAGAAACAATCACAAAGCAAACTTTGTTACTTGCTATTAAAATTAGACCTCTGTGAAGTAGCTTGACATACCCTGATCACCAGCTCACTGCTTCTTGACATATTTAGCCTTCCTTCATAATGATGCAGCAAGTAGATTCAAAACGAACTTAATAATTTAGACCATAATTTGTAGTTAGTGATTAAATCTCAGCAGCTGGCGAAGTCAAGCTAGCTAACCAGCAGGCTAAAGCTGAAAATTAAACATAACGGCTGTATAAGATATAAATTTATACTGACACTAACACATAAGTGTCCACTAACACAGGAAATACACTTGACCATGTGAAAGATAACGATATCATAACTAACTGCTGGGGTAAGATCAGCAGTAACACCAAGCTTTGTGTTAGCCCCCTACAACTATTTACTTTTTAACATCAATGTGGACATTTCATACAAACCAAACACAAACTGGCGATGTCTAAAGGTATATTTATGAAATTTAAGGTTTAAAAAAAAATGTTCATCAACTTACCGGTGATGGTTCTTGACGAGCCATTAAGATCAACGGAGTTCCATCCCTTGTTTGGAACTATTGGCGTCTCCATAACCCGGATGTAAGGTCCGCCATTTTTTACAGTGGGAGTGTATGGAATTGTCGCTACTCTGTTTTACTCTACTGCTCTGGGTGTGATGAATGTGGTGAAGTGCACAAGCTTCTTCAGGTGCAGAACACATAGACTTGGAAGGAGGAAGTACAGTGACGATGGACAGTTTAGATGAGCAGCTGGCAAACAGCTCCTGGAAGGAGAAACACAGCGCACAGAGGAGAGGGTCTGTCCACAAGGTGGCGATAAAAATGAATCCCAGTATTGATCACGGTGTTACAGTGGCTGGACGCACACATTAAACCGGGAGACGGGGAGTTTTCAAGAAAACTCTACAAGTTTACCTAGAGAGTACCTCCCTCACCAATCAGCTGTCGATCTGTCCCTCTCCTGCCCAATCACAGCTTAGTCTTTCGTCTGTTCTCCAGCTGCCTTCTGATCAACTCCGGCAACCCTCCTCCACCACCCCAAGCATCACCAGATTCATGCCAGTTCAAGGCCTCCTTTCTCCTGTTCTCCAGCTTCTCCCCCACCACCAGGTCTAGACCCGGGGGGTCTTCCATGCGGCCTCTCCTCTTGCGCTTACCCCCTTTCGGATGTGGTCTTCACGATGGGGTCTAGGACGCCAATGCACATTCTAGAATCATTGTACTATAATAAATCTTTTCTCATTCAGTTCGTCGAGTCTCTCGTGATTGAAATGAAGTAAGTATGTTGCTGCAGTCAAAATATAGTCACACATCAGTGCTTTGCTGCTTGTTTTGGACAGAGTCTAAGTAAGTACCTCCATTGATATTTGATGTTTTTTTGTGACTCTCTGACTCGAAGCTTCCCTTCATCATCTCTTGTTTGGAAAAAAAAGCAGATCATCTGCTTTCTAGGAAATCAAAAAAACCTTTTATGATTTGCATAAATCACCTTCACAGAGATTACACTGATGATTAGATGGAAGTCTCACAAACTCTCAGTCTGTTCCCGCTTTTAAATATCCAGACATCATAATGGGTAGAGGGATGAAAACAGCTGCTTCCATTCAAGCCGTGGCCCCAGCTGTGGGCAGAGAGATAGATGAATGGGTGGTCTGGTCTTCTTCCTTCATTATCTAATCTGCACATTTCAAATTAGGATGTTGCCTCCATTCCACCTTGAATGAGTGACTCGGAGCCCAGCTGAGGCCTGGGTGATGGTTATATGAGAGCGGCTGAAAAGTGAGAAGTGAGGAGACACAGACATGATCTATTCAAATAAAGAGCAGACTAATGTCCACAGATGAAAAGTTTTACTGATCACCATGTCTGACTCCAGGAACGCTGTCCATCAGTCAGACCGCTCTATTAGCTCATTCAACCTTTAATTAGGTTGATAATCATTTCATTGGTAATGAGCCATAAAATTTGCAGCAGAATAATACAAAGCTTCCTGCAGCTAGTATCATTTGCAGTTCATTACAGCCCACCAGCTTAATGAGCCAGTGGACTGACTTGTTCCCTTTCTGTTGTTTTCACTGACTATTTTACATTACATACTTAAACACATCTATGACATGCTATTCCTATGGGTGTTCCAGGGTGTGACCTTACAACAGCTTCCCAGCTAGTTACAGTAGGCAGAGTATGTTGCCTTCGCTTCAAGCACAGAAATGCTAAGAATTAGACAGGAGGATATCTATTGGTAGGACGCCAGAAAAGACTGGAATTTAACCCTTCCTGCACCCAATGACAATCAGTTTTTTTATTTATTTTTTTATATTTTTTTTTTTTGGAGGGGGTAAATTATTAGTGGACATTGGTGGGGACGTGTCACCTCCATCCATGCTAAGACTATGCCCTTGTGTGGAATTCAAGTCCACACTAACCAAGACCATGACGTGTGTGTATGTGATTCTAGTCTGTGTACATGTGCATTCATGTATACTAATCACTATTGCTTGATTATTACTGATGTATCAGTATTGATTATTGCCAAAAAAATATATTTACTTTGCATTTTGAGGTCATGTTTATGGACGGCTGTTGCTCATTTGGACTGTCTGTCTTCGCCTGTTCACCTCCATGTCACTGAACATGAGAGCCTCAGAAAGGCAGACTGCTGTTAATTCTCCACTCGGCCTGCCTCATTGGACTGTGTGTAAACACTGAGCTGCGTACAGTAAGCTGGGTTCAGTCCCACAGGTCACGCCAGGTTCAAGCCTTTGATCATCCAACAGTACTCACAGCAGCATAGTCAGCTGCCAGCTAAAATAGACTGAGAGGCTTCAGCTTCACCTATAAACAAAGAAAGCCAGAAAAGTTGATCCATATTAGAGCAGGGCCCATTCTACAAATGTCTGATACAAGGCCTAGGTTTCTGCTTCAAAAAGCACCAAGGTCAGACAAACTCATGGACGAATGACACAAGGATTTCTGTAGGCCTCAGACCAAAGTCATTTAGCTGGAGCACTAGAGTCATAACTAGTTAGCTGTTACTGCAGATCACATTGTGTGTTTTCGCTTCATAAAGCAGCAGGAACAAACTGTGTAAATACAGGAAGAAGGTCCTGCATGTAGCGATAGGCTCCAGCCTCCCCTGACCTGCAGGACAAAGCGGGTTAATAGAAGACGGATGGATGGATGGTCCTGCATGTTTCTGTGGTCTGAGGTTAACCTACACAGGTTTAGACATACAGATGTAAAACACAGACGTTGCTTATCAAGACAATAACAGCTCATCAGCCAAGTCTCAACTTTCAGTCCTGTTTCTCTCCAGGAGGCCCACTCCAGATTGGGGGTCTTGGTCTTGTTGTTGTTGTGACATACCCTTTTTGTGTACTCCATTTATCCTGTCTTCCATGTTTTTGTAGTTTGTCCAGTTTGTTTGTTTTTTGATAATATATGTTAAAAAAATGCATCTTCATAATACTACTAATCTAGGGGTTTTCCACTTCAGATAAACACTTCCATGATTTTGGTTAACTCTTTAGCCAGATGCAGCAGTTACCCCACATCTTTCTGTAAGTGCTTATTGGTAATCATAATCAGTATCTTAGTAATAGTAATTCAGAAGGCACATTGAACTGTGTCAAAACACGTGTGCTGCAGATCGTATTGCTGTGTGATTCAGCTGTATGTGCGGTTGCTGCTGTGATGATCTGAATGTGTGTTGACCTTTGTTACGTGCTGTCAGCCAAACAGCATCAGGTCAGATCACTTGATCTCACACACCCCGAGGACTGTTACCCTCCCTCTGACCTCCTGCCTGGACCCTCAGCCACAGCATGCAGAGGTGTGTGTGTGCAAAAAGAAGTCCTTACTCCTAAAGTACAGTAGAGATTATATGTGATGTGTAGTGTGCATGCCTCACTGACACACCACCAGACACACCAAAGACACACCAAAGGCATGCAGTATCAGTCCCATCTGTCTGTGAGACGTCCTGTTTGCTTCAGAAAATGAGCACTGAACGGACTCTATTGACTTAATGTAAAAGCAAAGTCATGCTGCTGGACAGCTGTGCATAATCTATAAAATTTAATAGAAGACAAAAGAAAACAAGGCTTGAGAAAGACCATGAAATCTGCCGTCACACAGAAGGATGTGATGTTACAATAATAAGAGTGCTGATATCATTTATTCTGCATCATCAGATAGAACAAAAATATGCAAATAAGTCAGTGGGGGCAGACCAATCATTAGCATGAGACCTGTGGCAGTGATGGAAAGAATGCTGCCCTATGTGGCACATGCAGAGACAGCGTTAGCATATCCTCCCAGAGGTAGCCTACTGAGAGGATATCAAGCAAGTACAGTAGCTGAGAGAGCTCAACTCACTGCAAACAGAAAACACATTCAAATACACACATGTAAATAAATACAGCATGGTAGGGGGGGGGTCAGGCTCTGGGTCTCTGTGAAGCGCTTTGAGACAATTCTGATTGTAAAAAGTGCTAAAAATTAACTTGACAGCAAAATTGGTCTCTTTCTCCAAAATTTCCAAATTCTTGCTCTTCATCATCACACATCTGTCTTGTCTTGTGACTGTATTCCACATGCAAATTATTAGGTAATTCGTTTTTTATAGCACTTTTTTGGTGTATGCTGCTGGTTGACTTTCTAAGAAGCACAATATAACCAAGACACTATGACACTAGACACACACAATCCAGCTATAGAGTAGGATTGTATCTGGACAGCCTTCAAGCTGGATACTTTCTGTGAGATTGTACTTAGTGTGAGACACTGTGGTAGTGTTAGTGTGCTAAACATATCTCTAGGAGACAGGGCACCCTTTTTTGGATGCTAGCTGCAGAAATGCTGCTGAAATGAATGTTTTTCTGTGATTATTATTGATATTTTTGGCAGCTTAGCTGATGATGCACATTGACAGGAGGCCATAGCTTCTCCGCCTTTCTCTCCACCCTGACCTCACAGTCTGTAACAAAGTCGTGATGACACAAGCCAGCTCTGTTTTAAAAACTCCCTGTGTGAAGGAGTTTGGCGTGGCTGATTTCCCCAGACTCACGCAGCCCTGTGGTGAAACAATAACAAACAGAGCGCGTTGCGGTGTCACAGGGAGGGGGAAATTAATTAGGCTGAGGAGGATTCTGGTTACAAATACAGCTGTGGAGGCTGTTTTGACTGCCCAGCGGTTTAGCTGCATTGCGACAGCATGGAGCAGACCTGGTTACCGGCAAACACCAGGCTGGACCAGCTGGTTCTCTCCTCATCATCATTTATTTATAACCATCACATATAAACAGATGCAGCATGAACACACAGCACACAGAAACACAGAAGAAAGCAGCAAGTCCTCCTGCTGCAACCAACTACTCTGACTACATAAGTACATTGTGGATAGTTCACCCTCCGTTACATTCTTTGCTCCACATCCTATTATACTCAGCAGTAACAGGTGAATTCCTATTAGCTTTGCACATAGTGCCTCCCTGTGGCTTCTTAAAACAATAGGAAGAAAGCACTGGTTTGGATATATCGCCATCTAAAGGTCCTTAACACATCTTACACTTACAGTAGGTGATTCTGCTGTTTTAGAGAGGGTGAAGCATGCGTTAGGAGCAGAAATGAAGCCTTAAAGTGAACAATAATGCAGGTTTTCAGCCATATTGTAAATTTAAACCATACATTTAAATAAATTATATTTAAATGTATCCTCTTATTGTTTTTATATTATTGTACTGCATTTATTTCTGTATATAAAACATGCCGTAATGCTTTTCAACAAGGTTTAATTCCTCTCAGCCACTAGAGGGCACTGTAGTGCAGCACAGTCACACTGCGCAGTGACGCTGGCCACTGTCAGTGTCAGATGATATGTTCTTGGATCTCCATTAACAAACTGTGAATCATGTTTTGTAAGAGCAGATCTAACATGGATGACTTTTCACCAAATGAAAGGTGTAATTACAGCGTTCTCTTCTATCTGTCTGGACAGAGTCACTTTGAAAGACTTGTTTTCATAACTTGTTTCAAGATGTTAAAACCAACATGATAATGTGAAAGAACCGACTCTACTGGAAGGTTTTATAGAGGATTTCTGTCTTATTTAGATTTTTAAATAGATGGAAATACCTTTGGGGTTATGTCTGGAGTTTTCTCCTTTAAAGGGCAGTCAGCTCAAACATGTATGTCCTCAGAGCTGCAGCCTGTGTGTGTGTGTGTGTGTGTGTGCATTTTATTTTGTAAGGCAGAAAGGAAAACAAGAGTTGGGGAAAGAAGGTAAAGTCTCTCCAGAAAACGACCAGACCATAGCATGTCATACAATTGTGGAGCGTGTGTGTGTGTGTGTGTGTGTGTGTGTGTGTGAGGAGCGGACTGATGAGAGCAGATTGCGTAACCCGTCAAAGACAAAGAACATGTGGTTTCCATGTAAATGAGCTGGTGCTGCAGACTGATGTTGATGAGCAGCGAGAAGTGTGTCTGTAATGACACGGCTCAGTTAGCTCTGTGCTGTGAAAGAAGATGGACGCCACCAAATGATGTTATTGTCTGCTAATGTAGCTGTGCAAAGTGGCAGTTTATGCTGCATGGCACACCAACACTTAGCTCATCTGAAGCCTGCAGATGAACCAGATGGCTTTTGCTCTGTAACGTCTTGGTTTACCTTTTTAAGTCCCATTGGTTGTTAAATTGTTTAGCTTTGTGTAGCAGGTGTTTTCTTATTTTGCAACCAATTTGTAAAGGTGGTGCCAGCACACCAGGGAACGTCAGAGCAGAAGAAGAGGACTGTCAGCAGGAAAACATGGACTACACACCATATATAAAAACTCAAGGGATTTTTAGGAAAGCTGTGCCATCATCACACCAGGAACCGAGAGGAAGTCCACCTGGTCTAAAGAAATATGCAAACAAAGATGTCCTCTGTGTGCTCTGTGGTGATACAAACAGTTCTCTCTCCTGTGTTTTATACATGGTACATTTATTTCTTTATATTCTTCTCTTCTGCTTGTTTCTCTTTAGTTTTGTAACCTGTGAAATTAGCCATAAAGGCCAAAGGTTTTTTTTGTGCCTAGCTGTAAACATGTGGTAAAGTGTAAATACGAAGGTCTAAAGGAACTGTCTCAACAGACACTTACATATAGGCAAGAAAAATGGCTGCTTGGTCACATCTATGGAAGAAGCAACACAAATGAACACAAAACCTGAAACATGTTCAGCTGGATGTACTCTGAGCACACATTTTATAGGTTTTGTAAAGAAACCAGATGCTGACAGTTAAAAAAACAAAAACCAAACTGGGGTGTGGTTTGTCAGATGCCAATGCCTTAAGAACTGAAATTATATAGTAACTTCACATAGATCTTGATATGATCATGTGACTAAGCTTCCTGGAGTTTCCATGGGATGTGGTATACTGTATATAATGAATGCAGCATGCTAACCAGGTGTCTCAGACTATTTTGTACCACAACATATGTAAGAGAGTAGATGTAGTGTTTAGGCAAAAGAAAATTCAAATTCAAAATTCAAATTTGAATTCTCCTCGACCTGACAGCGGCCTTTGACACAGTAGACCATAGGATTCTCGTGGCTCACTTAGAGCACCATGGTGGCATAAAAGGCACTGCCCTAAAGTGGTTTGACTCCTATCTGACAGACAGATCCTTCTCGGTTCAGATGGGGCAGTTTTCTTCTTCAGTGGCCCCTCTGACCTGCGGGGTGCCCCAGGGGTCGGTTCTGGGCCCGCTGTTGTTCTCTCTCTACATGCTACCCCTGGGGTCCATATTCAGGAAGCACAGCATCCCCTTCCATTGTTTTGCTGACGACGTGCAGGTCTATTTGCCGCTTAGAGTTTCTGCCAAAGATTCCCTCCAATCACTGCTAAACTGCATGAGTGATATTAAGACGCCAGTGCTTTCCTCACTTCACTGGCTACTGGTGAAGCACAGAATGGATTTTAAGATTCGGCCCTCCAGAGCTCTTAGGTCTGCTAACCAAATGGCTCTGGAGGTCCCCCGATCTCTTTTAAAAACTAGAGGTGACCAGGCCTTCTCAGTCGTGGCTCCCACTCTGTGGAACGCTCGGCCTCTAGCTGTGCGGTCGGCAAACGGCCTGACCACTTTTAAATCTCTACTCAAGGCTCACTTGTTCACCTTGGCCTTTGCCTGAGTTTTGGCAGCTCTTGGGGATTCTATGTTTCATGATTGTATCTTTGTTTTAGTGTATTTTACTGCAGTTTATTTCTTTTATGTATTTTATCAGTTTGAGTTTATTTTATGTATTTAATGTTTAAGCACTTTGGTGGGCGATGCCCTTATAAATGTGCTATATAAATAAAACTGACATTGACATTGACAAATGCACATTATCATAAGAGCAAATGACATTTTGTTTACAGGATGATACACAGTAGACATCCTCCATGTTTAGCCATGGAAGTTACACATTTGTAGCTTATTGATAGTAATGGCTGAAACTGCCCAGATGTGGATGCTCAGCTAAAAAACTATGATTGCTAAAATGTCTTTGACCACAATTAACCCCAGTGCCAGTGTCTGGTTATCACTGGTGGAGTAGTGGATGGACTCAAACAGTGGACTAACCCTAACCCTAACCTTATTTAGAATCTACTTAAAAAAACAGCAATAAACATGGAATGGGTTGTCACCATAGCAACTTGTGATTTTCAAGTACGAGTACAGAGCATGCCAGCAAAGGCAGCAGTGAGTAGAAAGCTCACCTCCTCACTGTGTTGCTACAGCGACAGTGTGGGACAGTCTGGTCATGTGTGTGTGAAACACAAAGGGCCTCCCAGTGCCGCTGTCAGAGCAGAGCGGCTACTGCAGTGATCCAGAAATGATAGAAATCCTCCTCCTGCTCTGTGTGTGTGAATGTGTTTGGACGGCATGTGAGTGAGGAGTCACTCCTGATGTCACTCAGTCATGGTGACAGGAGGCGCCTCTCTGAACCACACTCACATTAAATCAGTCTGGGCATCACAAAGAGAAGCATCATTTACTGAGACGTGCATGTTTGTCAGTGAATGACGCTGTTTGTCTGCATTTAAAACCTGTTATTATATGATGATGTCAAAACATGAAGCATTCATCATTTTTACTACACATATTCAAACATCAGACTTAATAGATATTCCTCTGTGGGTCACCTCACACAGCTCTCTGAATAGACTACCAGGAACTACAGCTCATCCACCACAGACAGGCAGGCTTTTACCGGCACTGCTGCTCCAGTGGGCCGCCTGTTGTCCAAGTACCAGGACTCGCTAATAGATAATAAAGTATAAACACTGGAACTGATTATAGAGGAAGATAAATTCCAACTGTCTGTCATGTTTAAAACATTTTGAGAAGTATGGAAATGCAGCCATGTAGTCAGGAACTGATCGTACCTGAGCTCCAAAACTGCTTTGAAAAACTCACAGGATTCATTCTATATACATTCTGGTTGGAGTTCTAGTTTAGCCAAAGCATGAAAAACAGAAAAACATTCAATTTAAGTTGTTTTTTTGTGTGTTATTCTACTAAGCCTTGCAGGTTTAGAAAATGCTAAAGTGTACAATAAATGACTATGAGACCTTCTGTGGACAATATGAGGTGTCTGATGTTACAGACACACTGTGCAGGGGTGAAAACATGTCACAGTGTCACATTATTAACAGAATTGATTTGATGTTTTAAAAAAAAAATGTCAACTGTCAGTGGACAAGAGGCAGGGTACACACTTAAACCATTCACTCTCACCCACAGCCAATTTTAGTCCCCAATTAACCTGACATGCACATCTTGGGGATGTTGGAGGAAGCTGGAGTACCTGGAGAACACCCATGCAGGCACCTCCACATAAAAAGGCCCAGTCGGTGGACCTTTTTGCTTTTAATCTGAATTAAATAGGTCTAAAATATGCTTAAGGGCTGATGGATAACAGATGTGAGCAGTGGGTCTTGTGTGTGTATCACATTACAACAGGACTGAAAGGTCAACATTTAAACAAACTGACACAAATGCAGTTTTTAAAGTGTATTCTAAAAAAACAAAATACTATTCAAAATCCATCTCATTAAATGTTTAACCACATTTCACCCAATCCCTCAGTGCTTGACTAACCCTGAGCGTTGCTTACATTTTATCTGTAAATCCGATTTAAGAGGATTTCTCGGCAACGCAAAGCCACCCTTCAGCTCCCCCTTTGTTGTTGGAGTAGTGGGGCTCAACAGATACAGTTCCAAGAAATGATTCTGATCCTTATTATGGGGTATTTAAAGGTCTTCATACACACGTTCTGGACTAGAACTGCAAATTAGTGTGGAGCAGACAGGACTGGGAGAATGGAAGAGGTAAATAAAAATAATATGGAATGCATATTTGAGCCTCCATTTCTGGAGAAGATCCAGACAGTTAAAACATGCCTGGGATACATTTAAAGCAGAATCTCATAAAAGATAACGCCCACCAGCCTCTTGTAAAATCTATCAGCCGCAGCTACAGCCAAGAAAATAATGAGTGTGAACAACAGTTAGAGATTTAATAACTCATGTTTGGTAACTTTACTGTCTTTACAAATGTTTAAAAGACAGTGTTCACATACACAACATGTTCACCAGTCACAGTGCAGAGACACAGAGGAGAGAGCAGAGAGGAGGACCGTAGGTAAGAACGGATCTGTCAGACTCTATCACAGTGAAAGAGTCAGTGCTGTCACTCTTTATAAAATGTGGTTTTTCTACATAATATTAGGCATAACTAGCTCAAGACAAACAGCACAGTGCAATTTTACACCAAGAGCGTAACAACACACATCAACAACCAAGTTAATAGATGGAGCAGCATATAGCAGCCACGTGCTGTTTTTTTTTTTTTTTTTTTTAAGTTCAGTTTTACAAGAAACTTTCCATGCTAAATCATAACATCAATGTAATGCTTTTCAGATGCTTGGCTTTATGTATTTTAATTAGAGCTTCACTTATATATCAGTGCTGATATTAGTGGGTGATATTATCTGGTGCATATCAGATGATATGAATTTAAACTATTTCTCTTCCTAATTATGAATGATCTGTTAAAATATATATATATATATATATATATATATATATATATATATAAAAATGGTGTATAAATAAATG
Source organism: Parambassis ranga (assembly GCF_900634625.1). Lineage (NCBI taxonomy): Eukaryota > Metazoa > Chordata > Actinopteri > Ambassidae > Parambassis > Parambassis ranga. Next base: position 1,137,178 of record NC_041033.1, read on the forward strand.
TGTTTGAATCTGTATGTCCATATAAAGCCAGGGTAAGTGTATACAAGCCACTATTATATTATAGTATCACTTCCTCATGGCTATAACACAGACCAGACACTACTAACCAACAGAAAGAGAAATCAGCATCTCTGCTTAGATACATGTATTTATACTTGCTGTAATGTGTAATATGTTTTGTGTTTTTGTAATTGAGAAGTCTCAAGGCGCACATTAATGTGTGGCATGATATACCAAGATAAAAGTATAGCTATAGCATTCAAAGTTTCTTATACGAATGTTTTCTTATGATACTGATCACTTTTCAGTCATCGTGGAAACAGCACACAGCAGAAAGTAAGAACAGGTTCTGTCATTTTCTGCTCACATACATGGATTTTCTTCATCAACACAAAAGTAAAGTAACAGCAACAACATTCATTAAACAATTTCTGATTCTGATTCAGTTGAAAATCGGAGAGCCTGGGCTGGGTGCTTATGTTCTACTAAGGCATGGTCAGTGGCTTCTGTACCCTGAAGACCATCGAGTCACAAGTCACTCAAGGCAGGATCCAAAAAGCACTTCACAGGAGAAGACGTCCTCTCAATGGGAACGTCTCATTATGGACGCAATTCATTTAGTATTTCAGGCAAATAAATAGGTTAATAAATACACGTTAATAACTAAGTAAATACAAAACAAACAGAAATGAAGTGCAAAGACTGGAATGAATATTGAAATAAGACTTTTCATATAAAATATACCAGTAATGTTGTGGATTTTCACAGGAATAGGAACACAGCCTGACTAATGTATTAGTGTGTTGATATTATTGATATATTTATACTCAGTGTATATCTGCTGTTGATATTAATGACTGACTGTATATCTGCTCCACAATGGAGAAGATGACCTAACTTAATATTAGCAAGTTTACCTACATAAATATCAGGATCAGTCTCACAAATATAAAGGGCCAGGCTCTGATAAGGAATGTGTAAGGATACCATGTCTTTATCCAGCTAGGAAAGAAGCATAGTTTGTTACCATCACAAAGGCCATAAGATGCTAAGGCAGTCTTTCAAAAGTGCAAAACCCTTCATTAATATGGTCACTTTACCCAATAAAGACAGGCCATTGTTTTTCATTGTTGATAATCCTGTTCCGTTACTGCCCATCACAAGTTTCCATAGCAACATCTAAAATGGACCATCAGACCTCTTGCTGTGCAGTGATACTGATACAATCACAGGTGAATGTGGACCTGGTTTATAAATAAATACATAATGGTCCTTTGACAGAACACATAGATGCAGACTAAGCCATTGTGTATGTGCTTTTAAAAAGCATGTATGCCTTCCGCCTCACATACAATGATAAAGAGAATAGTAATATTAGTATCAACAATACATTAGCATAGGCCACAAACGTCACTCACAGGAAGATAAGTGGACACTGACTAATATTGTGTTGAAGTGGAATCCTGGCAGCATATCCATGTAAATATCAACTGTTGCATTTTGTTTATATGAATTATGGCCAATGCAATGGCTGAAGAAGAAGAAAAAAGTGACACAATTGGTCGCTTGTGATTTTAAGTGAAAGTATTGATCACTCCAAACCTAATCAGCATGGATAAATAGGACTAACTGACCAGATAACAACCTTTGCTAGTGATAATGAAGTGTAGAATCACTCCAGCACTTCACTCTCTTTACAGTACTATTTGTGAATGGACCTATGCCAACATCATTATTATATTCTTCATGCACCTGTTTTTGTGGGCCCATTTCTTATATTATAGACATTAACTGTGCAGTTTATTCTCCATGGAGCCTGTTAAAGAGCTGTGACGTATGGCTTGTAAGCTGCATGTAAACTTCCAGCATCTGGACACTTACAGGTTAAATCACTAGCAGAGACATGTGATCCCTCAGAAAGGCTCAGATTTAGGAAGTATAGCTCATACTATGTCAGAATCACAGATGTTGCTGCATACAGACTCGTTGGGATTTGCAGAATGGGTCAAAAGAGAGTAGAAACTGTGATGCTAAATCCCAACAGAGAGTGGTAGGATTTAAGTTAAGGGAAAAAGCAAATTCTGCTTCCCAGGATAAGAGGAGAAGGTGTGAAACTACCACAGGCAGCAGAGTGTGAGGACCATCTGTAGTGAGTTTAGTCAAAGCTGGGGAGTTTAGTGGGCAGGAAGAGGCTGGATGAAGCTGGATTGGAGGCTTTGCCACATATTTAGATCTGACTGGCACGTCAGACATGTTCCGAGATCAAACACAAACCAGGTGCTCACATGTAATCAAATCTGCTTCAAATGTAGTGTGAGGGTGTATACAGGACATCATGTTCAAGAGCTTCACTACATCAATATGTAACCACGGACAGACCCACGGTGACCTCAGGAGTTTAAAGTGGAGACAGAGAATACACAACCAGACCAGAAACATCCAGTCACAGCTGAAATGAGTAGAACAGGAGCAGCCTGGCTGTCATCCCACTATTCATACAGGGTGATGGGAAGGGAAAGGATTTGCAGGTTTCTCCTTATGCCAGCAGCTTCTCTGGGTTCTTAGAGAGGGTCTGCAGCAGGCTCCTCTGGAAGTCCTCTTTGGATATTTCAGGGACCAGGAACTCCAGCAGAAGGTCCAATATACAGTAGACTAGGTGTCTGAGGGAACACAGGACAGGCTGTTAGCATCCTGTGTTTAGTGACTATATATATATTAGTATATATAATAGAATCCTGAATATGTTTTCATAAACAGCTAAAATAACAAAACTTGTGTCACTGTCCAAATATTTCTGTATGTCCCATTAACCCGTATTTATGCTTCAATGCTATAAATGATGAGGGGAGGTCTGATAATCCTTAAAAAAACAATAACTTCTAATATTTGTTAGTGTATTTGATCTTTGTTTTACACAGACTCACGATGGACTCTTTTAGTCCAGAGAGGTGCTCCACTAAATATTTACTACAACAAAATGTGCTTTTTGAAAATGACCTGCGGTCAGTTCCAGTCTAAGTGTAAGAGTGGAAATGATTGTAAACAGATGATTAAACTATTGTAGAAATGCACCACGTAAATAAACAGCAATAAACAAATAGGAATGCTGAGCAGTACTGTTTAACAAAAGTCTGGGACGAAGTCTGCCTGTGTGTGCAGGAGAGCACGTACACTTTGCCTTTACTTGATTGCATATCATGTCTGCTTCTTAACAACAGCCAGCACCTCCTAACAGCAGACAATGTGCATCCAAGTGGACAAGGCATTCCGGCGGATTCAAAAGGGTCATGACCTGTTTCTGCATCAGAGAAGCCTAAGTGTGATGTCATTATCATATGAGGAAAACCTAATCATACAAATGCAGAACAATGTGACGTTCTGAACTTCAACTCTGAACCAGTGAGGCATTTTTTCTAGAGTAAAAAAAGTGTCACAGCCTCTCCAAAGTTACAGAAAAACAAGCAGGTTTAACAAGAACTGAGTTTACTGTTTGGCTCTTGTGGATTAACAAACATGGCTTACCACATGCCACTTCCTCGGTGTGGTATTGGTGAGTGCACAATGTGTGAAGGGCAGTGAACCCGTCAGCCATGTGGTACTTTGTTTTAGCCCATAAGAAAAGCAATAATTTTTCAATTCAAGGGCACTTTGAATGTACAGAAGACAGTTAGTGACAGTCACTGGCACACAGTGTACTACCTGCGAATGTGGCTGGAAATGGCTGTTACCTGTTTATGTATGCATCTTGAAAAGAGTCCAGAGCAGTCTGCCAGCACAGTTTGTACTTCTCTGAGCCCAGTATGTCTGAGACCAGATCTAGAAATATAAGCATTGACAACAAAACGTATTGATTAATACACAAACAACAAAAGCAGAGTGCAAACTAGGACAGTATGCACATGTACCTGGTAGAAGTCTCATCAGACAGTGCAAGGCTTGTTGCTTGGTGATGTCCATCGTTTGCTGGCTGCGCTCCTGTTGAGGAGCAGTAGGCAGAACTCCTCCAGGCCACACAGCTTCCTGGATGACCTGCAGGTATGTGACCCAATACCTGGTACATGTCAGGTTCGCTACGCCCACATCGAGCCATCTGAAATTTTACAAACACCGCACAGAAGAGGTTTAGTTAGTGCAGTAGATGAGTCTAAACTGTTTAAAGAAGACAGCCCTAGACCTTCCTGACAGTGGATTACTGTGGGGCCCAAGATCCCTCTTAATCTCTACTGTTGATTTGGAAGGACTGAAAAGATCCTGGTAACATAAAGCTCCATCTCATGTCAAAGTAAACTGACCTCAACAGCTGGTTAACCTCCTGACTTTTTCAGTTCAACATGTCCTGACCTTGTCATTATGCCTGACCTGCCCAGTACTCAATGATCCCGTCCTCCAACCACCCAATCCTTTTAAATGTAACCCATGCCTCACTGGATTCCCACGCAGATTTGAAACTCCAAGAGCGCCTGAGCAGTCACACACTGAAAGTGGCCTCAAGCTGCACTGAGCCCATTTAACTGAAGCTTTCCACATACCTGCTGAATTTAAGGTCTTATGATGAGTAAATTCAATATGCGGTGTGTTGCTGGGAGACTCTGACCCCTCTCGCTTCTGACCTGACCTTTTTCACACCAAGATTTACCATCTGAGGGGTGGAAACACAGCTAGTCGCCACCCAGGCTGGACGAGGTTATTTTAAGGTTATTTTAAGCACAAAGTAAATGCTAAAAACAACATCTCAATATAGCCCAGGCATTCAAGCATTGTACAGCAGTCAACACAGTAAACGTGCAGGTGACGCTTGATGTTGGCAGTAATCAACAACAAATATGCACAATGTCTTCAACCGTGTTCAGATCATTTAGGACAATACCAGATCCTGTAAGAGTTTTCCAGAACTTGCAAATGCACTGAAAATTTTTTAACACCATACAGATGCTGCTCAAAACCTCAGAGCTGTGTTAAAAAGAAACAGGGACCTCCCTCTGGGCCTAATGTTCTGCTGTTTTTGCACAATTCATGTGGCCTCTAATAAAGTTATTTCATTTGCTTGTTCTGGACACTGAACTGCACACAGGACTACAATGGACAATGAAAAATGACAGGCCATTTTTCATTGTACCAGCCTCTTTTGCCTTACTTTTTGTTTCTGCTTTACATTGTTTTATCTCTTGGTATTTTAGAACAGCACAGCATAGTTCCACTATAAATAGTATAAAATAAACATAACATACCAAACAACAAGTCCTACTTTCCCTGCCACTACCCACATACGCATGTACGGTATGCCTAGTGGTTAGTGGTGGTCCAGAGTGATGGATCAAAGCTAAGTGAACCCCATTTGCACTAGAGAGAGACCAAAAGACATGAGGTGTCCATCCACATTGATTATGCACTAGGCCCTGGTTCTAACACAGATTGTCAGAGACAGATACACAATTATCCTTAAGAGACAAAAAACAACCACAACAGGATAAAAGCACCTATTAAGAATACCTAGAATAAATAATTTACACAATACAAAACAGCAACAAAAAGACAAAAAAAACACATGGACACATAAGGATCACAACCAAAAAAACACAAAGATACACAAAACAGTCCAAAAGGGACATAAAGGACCATAGAGAGAGCCACGACCATAAAGACACTCAAAACAATTAAAAAGAGGTACACAGCTGACCTATGAAATTTCCAGTGATTGCTCAAATGCTTCCACAAATGTGTTTTAAGTTGTTGTTTTTCTCACATGAAAAACAGAGGAATGTGTAGCAGCTACTGCAGTTCCGTACAGAGAATGTAAGCAAAATTCGTTTTCTGGGAACGTTAAAAAAGCTAAATTGAATTATTTCAAAATATTGCAAAGAGAAACACAAGTTGTATTAGACTTAACAAAGATAATATAATAAGTTGTTTGAGTGCACAGTGCCCTCACTGAAGTTGCGCCTCACCCCCAGTAACAAGGGTGTATTTTTGCTCAAGGCAGGTTAAAGCTCAGCAGGTGGACTATGATGCTAGTCTCTTCTCCAGCTCCCTCAGAGACAACTCCCTAAATCACACTGAGTTAGGAATGCAAACAGGAACAAAATGTATGGACTCCAGGAGCTACAGTCTCTGACAGCCAGACAATAATAAGCTCAGTCTCGGACATTATCAGGACGAATGTACAGTTTGTCAGGGATTAAGGGATTCCACGGTCAAATTAGTGGCACCACCGTAAATCTTTACAAACGGTTCACAGCAAGATGGTTACAGGTTGTGGCTGGAGAAAATGGTTAGCATTCCTCTAAGGACTTGACGTCTTCAGTCGAGGGTCTATAGCAATGGTTTGGAGCCTTGGACTAGGAGATCCCACATCAACCAAGTCAGGAGAAGGAACACACAGTAAAAAAGCAAAATCATTCCAATTACTGGCAGATAACAGGACTGGACATTTCACTTAGAAACACCACAGTGTGGCTGTGGCTCAGCTGGTAAAGAAGTTGTCCACTAACCACAAGGTTGGCAGTTTGATCCCCTGTGCCTTGGCTGCATGCTGATGTGTCATTGGGCAAGACACTTGTTGCAGCTGCAGTGGTTGCACCATTGATGTGAGTATATGCCATTCTCTGAACTAATAAGTTTCAGATAAATTGTATTTCCAGAAGAGAGGTGGCTTTCTTCCGATCATTATGCTAACAGGCTAATAGATAATAGCCTTAACACAAATAGATGAGTGTCATTTTCTGACACATTGGGAAACTTATATTTGTGTGAAGATTCAAATATACCACCTGTTCAGAAGATCATTTCTACAAATGCAGGTAAATGTAACATAATAGCGATTCAAAAACCTTTTAAACATAGAAACATTGGCTAAGAGTAAGTTAGCCTTTACCAGAGACCTGACAGCTTAACTCTAACCAACAATTCTAAACAAGCTGTGTTTGACATCATCTGTAGTTATTTTTACCAGAACAGTGCAGTTCAAAATGTGCCTATTATGATGAGCAAAATCTGTCAATATGATATGTATTATTATGATATGTATATTTGATTAGCTGTAACCTGGGGAAAATGCAGAAACTAAGAAAAGTGTGAAACAAACAATACAAGACTTTCTGTTATATGCTGTGGTTGCTTTAGTTGTCCACACTACAGTGTTATAGAAAAAGTGTATAGTTTAAATGATCTCTGTCACTGCGACTGGGCTGGTGAATGTGTCTGATATGTGCTGTAATATTGACTGAATGAATGAGAGAGAATAACCATGTAAATGACTTGAAACTACCACTGTCAGGAACAGAAAGAACTTTCCTCATTCTGAGGGACAGACTTACAAAGAACATTTGCTTTATAGATAAATGATTTTCTATGGACACTGCAAAATTATAAACACAATCAGTTATACCATGTCCCAGATGGAAAATGACCTTGCCTGACAGACAGACTGGAAAAAGTAACAGAATCATAGGAGCCGAGTTGGGTGGCTATATGTGTGATGAGAATAGAAGCCAAGGTTCATTTGGACTGGTGAGTGGGACCATTAATTAACTGTCTGGCAGAAAAGGTTTAAGGCTGATGAGCAGCTTCTTTTTAGATTTTATTTTAAATATCCACTGCCATTTAATGAGTGTGTGTTGGCTCTGGTGATGTGATTATGTCTCATTTGTCCAAAACAAAGATGAAACCACTGCTGGCTCTGAGGCTGTTCACATCTGATGAAGCTGAAATCAAACAACTATTTTCACTTCACTGTCATGGTCAGTGCTTCAAGCACAATAAAACGTAGATTATAGTGTTAATTTTATGGTGTGTCAGTTAGTAACCAAATCAGAGCGTAGGTTTTTCCATTATGTCGGCGCCTAATGTGAGCGGGATCACACACATTGTTCAGACAGCACCAGCCAAAGCAAGTCTGGGCTACCCAATTAACAAAGATTACATCTACTGATCATTAACTTCAAACCTTGTTTCATCTGCTGAAAAATATTTGAATGTGTAGAGGTAAAGCAGAAAATGCATCTCTTGATGTGGGTGGTGCTGAAATAAAACAAGATTTCTTGCTAGCCTTTCAGCTAACAGGTGTTTCACCTAAACCTAACTAATACTGACTACTACTGAGGCTGGATTCTATCTAACACACTCAAGCCCAAATGGTGCTTGGTCTGCCCATATTGGCATATTGTGGATAAATCTGTATTCATGTGTATTTTGCACACTGCTACTACTGGTTTTTCTGAATATAATGCAGAAAAAGAGGTGATAGGTTGTGTCCCCACATAGTTTGAGCTGCTTCATTATGCTACAGCCATCACATTGTGATCATTTGTTCTTCTTAATGTATCTACTTTTTCCTGATAATCAAGCCCTACAAACACCAAAAATGTATTGCATATGTTGCAAATCATAAATACATGGTACCAGTGTTAATTTTGTTGACGAATCATTTTCGTCATAGTTTTCGTTAACGACCTTTTTTTGCTGATAAAAACGAGACGATAACTAAATAAAAACTAACGCACGGTGCCAAAAACGAAGACGGAATGTATTGACACTTTCGTCAACGAATAAAAACGAGACGAAATTATTGATGGAGACGAGATCCAATCAGAGCAAATTTTGTTTGTGGAAAGGGAGGGACGAATCAGGAGACGGCGGCAGAGAGCCAATCAGAAGTGCTCTCTCTGTGTAAGGACGTTGCGCCGCGATGCTGGAAGAAGGCGTCCTCATGCATGGTAACACAACACAGGAGAAGAACAGACACACGGACACGTTTAATTTCAAGACAATCAAGACGGTTTGCAAACCATGTGGAGCGACTATCAGCGGTAAAAACACAACAAACCTGAAGCGACATTTGCAGACGAGTCGTCTTAACTTCTGCTCAAAGATACACGTGACAAAATCTATAAATGAAGACACCGCTGCTGATGGTTTTACAGCATGCGACCTGTTTCTAAGTTGTCACTGAAGTGTTTTGCTGTAGTTATGGAGGATTCATGAAGAAGGTCATGACTGAACAGTGTACTCAGGGAGAGCAGCTCACTGTTCACTGCTGCTTTTGTGAAAAGGTCATAGCAATTAAATAAAGAGATGTTTGTTTCAAATAACACAAGTTAAAGCTGTGCCTGTTTTTATTGCACAATCAAACCTTAAATATTTCATGAAAAATATATATCATAGAATTTTAGTCGACTAAATCCACGGCAGATTTAGTCGACTAAAATTATTTGATATTTAGTCGACTAAAACTAGACTAAAACTTTAAAAATGTTGATGACTAAAACGTGACTAAAATCAAATGACATTTTAGTCACAAGACTAAAATAAAAACTAAATCCAAAATTGCTGCCAAAATTAACACTGCATGGTACAATAATTTATTCATTTGCTAATAGTAAAACATTGTAAAGTTGTCAACCTAGTAAAATGTCCTATCTTCTCTATCTATCTCAGATCATCACTTTCTACTCCATTTGGAGGCCAGGGAACTGGTTTTAAGGACCTTCAAAAGATGAGGGCAAATAAAAACACTGCAGCCCCTGTAATGTAACTTTGTTTCTGGCAGACACTGGATATATGTTCCTAAAACAGTAACACACTTCTGAAAGCACAATGTCCCAGACTAGCTTTACACTTCAGTTTAAAAGAACATGCTGACAGTTTGGGCTGAGAACAGATTTTAATTAAAGGCATGCAGCTGATGGACTGCTCAAAATGTCCCAGGTTAAGTTTCAGAATTTCAGCTGTTTCACAATTCTGGATGTCCTTATTTGTCATTTCATATGCTTCACATGTTTTCAATAGGAGACAAGCCTGGACTAACAGTCTTAGACCTGTATACTGTAGAGAAGGCTGTTATAATTCTGCGAAACAAATCGAACCATTACAACTTTGATAGGAAAATTTATATTCAATATTTCTAATATAGGTGTACAGTACGTCGATGAAGTACAGCTGGTCAGCTTCCTCACTAGCTAGGTGTCTAGGTGTCAGAGATGGGGTTATGTTAGAGTTATATTGAAAATGTGTGGGTCATTGTTTAAAGCAATATGTTTCACAAATTACTACAAGCTACTTCCATGAGACATCATGCGTGTCACTGCACCACCATCTGCTTAGCTATAAAGCTAACACACGCGCTACATACAGTGCTGAGAGTTTTGCAGATCACATTATTTTCAGCACCACAGCAAATACACACCAATATTAATATATATCAGCAGAACAATCTTTCAGTCAATCTCTAGCACCGGTATATTGTCCAAAATATCCAAATCTAACCTCATCCATGGAGTACAAGGGCTACATACAGAAACATTTATCTAAGAGGAAACAAACCTTAAAACAAGCCTGCATCCATTTTGGCTCCAGTTTCCAGCTGGAAAAATACCATTGGGTAAACTTTAATGCCAACCACACTGCAACACAGCTTTTTCATTAGCTACAGCAGATTGTAACAGCTGTAGTTCATCACAATTGATTGATAACAGCTACATCAAAAATTGGCCGTCGCTGTCTCTTGCCAAAGGTCATCTATCAGGGAAAAGGATTTCTTTGTAACTCAACGCTGTGACCCTCTGGGAACTATTTATATATCTGCTCTCTCTCCTCCTAAAAGTGATTTTTAAATTATTCTGGATGTGCTCAAAACGTGCCCCCCCTCCCCCCAGACACATATGATTAGACAATCTGCACAAACCTTAGGGGCTCATTTCAATATTACAAGTGGCAACAAACACTGAAAATGAAACTAATCATAGCAAGTGGCTGCTACAAATATTACAGTCAGTTTAATCTCACAGTAATAAGTATGATCAGATGTAGCCCAGGCAAGTTTCCCCTCACAGAACCTGAACAGGACAGCCTTGTGTTCTACGACCAGACAAGACATGGAGTCAAAAACAGCAAATAAACACATTTTAATGGCTGTGGTCTAAGTTAGTGCATCACCACTCACATAGACAAGTCTGTTATCTTAAATTACCTCCACATGTGTTAGCTGCAGGCAAGAGTCTCTGGAGTACAGTGCACTCCTGCCCATAAAAAGCGGGACTTCTTTTTCTTAGAGCTGAACACATGGAAACATCAGACAATAAACAGAAAAAAACACATACAAGCATCTCACTGGTGGTACAAGTGCTAAAGCTGCACAACACATTTCAGTCCACATGCTGGTCTCAAGTTGTTTTGTTGTATTTAATCCTTGGAAAAAGTATGATTTACACCAACCGATTTCCATTTCTTTTCTTTTTTCAGATTTTCCAGAGCTGCATAATAGACATTAGAGTTAAAAGTGACACACTCGCCCATAAAACTCTGCAGTACTTTGCCATGGATGGAGTTGTAGCAGTGGACATGTGCACATGCAAAAGATGTTTTGTGACCTGCCAGCATCAGAAGGGCTTTTGAGACCAAAGACGATACACTTGGTTATAGTAATGAGCAGTGAAAATGTCAAGCTGATGTATGAATATGTCGTAGCATTTAGGAAAAAACACTTTTACTGAACATAACACAAGTGTCATCTTTACCACATACACTGACTTTAACTGAACAAAAGATATATTATCACTGCACACTGTATGAAGCCATTAAGAGAGGCTTAGAGTAGTCACTGAAAGATATAGTAATATGAGTGCCAAGTTCCACTCATATGTTAGTGCAGTAGAAGACTCCTTTGACTGGTTACATAAAGATTTTGCATGATTTAAAAGTCTAATTTTCCATGACATTTTTATCATACCGACATAATGCAATTTTGGGGTTTAGCTCATATATCATAGCAACAGTAATCCTACTAAACATCTAGGAGGACTGGCTTCTGACTGAAGTTGATAAATAATAACCATGACTATTACTATTAATCTTTTATTTAGAACACTGATAAAAACACCAGAGACATATTTCACACAGAATAATACCTGATTAAGAAATCATTGAATGAAGTTATCACACTTGTTTTCTTACTATACTATTTATCTGCAAAGGTAAGGTTTTGGTAGTGTAAGTTTATTTAGGTTTTAGTTTATTTTCCTGAAAACAGAGTGACAGATTGAATGATTTCGTTTTGGGGCAGTGTGCGTATTGATCTGCATATTTGTAGAAGAAAAGAACTAATTTGCTGGCACGAACACCTACTAACGTTGCTTCGGCAGCACTGTAAACCAAATGTTTCAAACTTTGCCAATCATTTACTTGACCCATCAACAGCTGTTGATGAATGTGTTGTGTTGTGAAATGTGATGAAGTCACTAGCGAGGATGACATAAGCACTTATTAATGATGATAATGATTAACTATTTTTGCATGGCCACAGATGAGCTGATTTATCGCTGAGCTGTGAACAATGAGGTGGAACCACTCGTGTGGGGAAGAGCTTTTGTACAACATCATGAGGTAAAGGGACACTGCTGTGTTTCTTAATATATACTGTGACCAGAGGCCGTGGTAGTGAATAAGAGCAAAAATAAAAAATACCTGCAGTAAATGTCATTTATTTTAGTTTTAACTGATTGTTTTCTATTAAAATCAAGTATGAGACTGTAAATTTCCATGCGATTTCTACCAAAGTCAATCTGGCTGCAGTTGTAAAAATGGCCTTATCTTTGAGAGGGACACACTAAAAAAGCTGTATCTATCCTCACAGTATTATATTACAGCTAAAGTACTGACCAGTACTGAACAGTTTTAATACTACAAGGATCACTTTCTACACGGCAAAAACAGGAAAAGGATTTGTTCAAATACTAAGAGAACAGCAACAATCCCTGCTAAACACATTGTTCTTCTTTCATTTACCCATATCTTCAATGTCAGTGATACAGCACTCGGAAATTATACTTAAGTCGATTTTATTTTACAAGAGGCTCCATCAAGGCAAAAATAAAGTCAGTGCCAGGTGCACACCAAAACCAGCTGGGATAAGATTACAGGTCAGTCTGTATGTTGAAGTGTTAACTGCCCACTGTTAACAGCCAAACCTTACTCAGAACAGTCATATGGACAGAAGTGGAGACTAAGATTACCGCTGCATCTTTTCATATTAGAAGATGCTCTATTTGTGGATGTAGTATCGTGATAGTCTTTACTAAATTAAAGTGGCCCATACTAAATCAACCTGTTACCCATATGTAGAGTATATTTGGATGTCCTACCCAAACAGATTTAAGGGAGACACACTACTGGCAACAGTAATCCAGCATAATTACAAACATGAAGTAAGATGTAATAATAACAGTGCACATTGTTGTATCCTAAAACTCTAAGAGTGAATTCATTTCAGCATGTCTTTCTGTTTCTTTTGAATCAGATTGTTAAATAAATCATTCATTTGCAATACAGGCTGCATTAAAGAGGCAAACACAACCTATAGATAGTAATGCATCTTAATCCATCATGTCTCTCATTTGGATGCTCCCACTAGTACACTTACATGACCATGCACTGTGTACATAATGTATTTACATACATACTGTGTGAGGGTAGGGTTGTTTCAGATTGCACAGGTGTGTACTCACCATTAATAACAAAAGCAACATTTAATCTAATCTCCCAAGCAAAGCTAGCTTACACATGTCTAAAACACTTGAACCTAATCAGTCAATGATGGGATTCATCAGACAATTGTTTCTAAAAAAAATCAAACCACTGCTATGTAGACCTGACCGCTGCAATGGACATGGTTCTGATCAGGAGCATTATGTGAAGCATGTGATGAAGGCAGAACAATCAGACTAGACTATCGAAATTCTGTCCAGTAGGCACTCCATTGAGTGACTGTTGTCGATTTTGCTATAAAAACTTGTAATACTGAAGGCGTCATTAGCAATTCTGCAAATATTTTTGAAGTAAGAAAGCACCAAGTCATAACATTAAGTCTGTTACATTTCTGATAAATGAAAGGATTGTTGCAATAGGGTTTGTACCACGTAGATTCCAGATCAACTTTATGGAGATCATTTTTACAATGGATATAGCTGGACAGCCTTAATGAACCATGCAAATCAGCATAAAACTCAGGCGGTCATAGCAAATTTAACCCATTGTACACAATGGGGTCTTGTATTAAATTTGCAATAAAAGTCAGCAGCTGCTTAGTTCACATGCTAAAGAATGAATACAGACACAAACAGGACATAGGTGACACATGTCCTGTATGTGTCAATGTGTTTCAATTTAGAAAAACAGGTCAGTAAGTTCTCCGAGTCAAGCATACGTCTCTTCCATCCATCTGGCTCATGGCTTGTCTCATCAGAACCTGCACTGCTGTCTAAGGTCAGCCCTGCTCCTTAGAGTCAGAGAGCGTGCATGTACGTGCTTGCCATGGTTTTTATTGGGGCTGTAGTGGCGCCTCGGTCCCCACGGCTGGTCAAAACACAGACATGTGACATTACTGGCCTGAGCCAGAATGTAATCACACATAGCCCACAGAGGTTTACATTCACACTTACCTTCACAGTTTAGTATGTGCCACATCAGTGCACAAAGTGACACACTTAACACAAAGGACAGTCATGCTGGAGAGTGATCAGTGTATGCAAACACACAAACACAGGCATACATACACACACAGGTCAAGGTCTCTGTCTATGCTACAATAATATTCATCAAACTCAGTCTCTGCTGTCATCACCAGTGCAGTCCTATGGCAATCACCTGGGAGATTACTTTTCCCTCTGGCACAGACAACCACCCACAGATTTAGATCCTGCGCACACACATGCACACACACAGAAACAGTGAGCAGAGCGCTTTCAACCAATTAGGGCTGACAAATGCCAAGTAATTCTATATGAGAGATTGTGGTTTGGCTTGGACTGTACAGCATTATTGCTACCATGAAAACCGCCAGAGTTGTTTTCCAGCTCCACTGTGTCACAGAGATATTTTTTAACCAGGAAAAATGGAGAGGAGAACGTTCAGGCAATGTTCTCCTCTCTGCCTGTGGGCTTAATGTGGCTCAAATTAAACAAAACATGCCGGGTAACTATATTAAAGTCACACTGTTACACAAATGTGGATGATTTTAGAGTCTTCTATCAACCTGGAAACTTTACAAATTTCTTTCAGATGTTTGTTACCTCTATATGGCTGTAGTTTGTGTGAAAAACACGCCACTCAAATGAGAGAGCAAAGGGACAAAGCCAGCAGTACTTTCTGGCATTGATTACTTTAGCTCTTCGGATGGAACTGCCGGGAAAGAGATGTTTACAGTGCAGGTGACACATTACAGCCCAAAGAGGAAAATCCCCTCAAGCACTACCCTCAAGTTCCCGAAGGTACATAAACAGCGTGTGTAGAGAGAAGGCAGTGCCAAAGCAGTGTAATCTCAAAGAAAGATCCTAGATGGATATACACAGAACGGAGCTCCACAAACCACATCTGCATGATCCATGAAGTTCAGCGTCTCCAGTAGCGTGGCTACAGCGTGCCCTGCCAACTGGATGCAACTGCTGATCGGAGAATTTTTTAAAGTTTGATGATACTAAAACATTGCACACATGTCGATTCCAAAAGCGTCTAATACTGGTTAGGGGATTACCAGTGGAAGACTATGTTTGGGTCCCTGGATAAGTGTTTCCCGGGGAAACAGATAACTGGCATGTGAGGGCATGCTCTGCTGTCATTTTTATCGATTTTACCGAACAAACACAGATCAAAGGCACGTTATATCTTTTTTCAACAAGTTAATATAGCGAAAAAACTATTGCTATTGCTATTAGCTACTCCATGCTCCATCTTTTGGGGATCAAAAAGTTTGCAACCAGCAGTCCCCTGGTTATGTGTGGGTTGCATTTAATTGATTTGAATCATGTGTAACACACACTGTTCTGAACTCACAGTCAAAACAAGACCAGTGAATAACTTCACCAACAATCAACAACATTCAAGATGAAGGTAAGATGCTTTAAATACTTGGCAGCATATCAATAATGTGTAAAAACACATCCAAATACAAGTAAAAGATCCGCTGAGCTGGCCAACAACGTGTATGTGTTGGACTGCAGTGGGATTTATTCTAGTTACCATTTAAGGTAAACAGACAAGTGTAACGAGGTCCTGTTTGAACTAAAATAAGCCCACAGCCAGTTTTCGACAGACAAGATGTCATTGGACAAGTATGTCTCTAGAGAGAGAGAGAAAGACGAACTATGACTTTGGAGCCACATTTCAGGTGAGTGGTGAAAACAGACACCAGGGATGTGAAGAGGCCAAAGGTTCACAGCATGACATCATCTGGCTACTGCCTTTTTTAAAGTCATGTTTATCAGTGCTTAACCACACAGCACTTGTCCTGCATCACACTTAATCAAGAGTATGGACAATAATGAGCCTTGTTTTCTTTCATGTCCTGCCAACGGGGGATTTCAGTGTCACTACATCTCACTGGCACCCAATAAGAATACATTGACACAGAAGCTGGCGAGCTTCAGCTGATGGCAGACTGGGCCTCAGGGGATAAGTGTGTTTCGTAACCTTGAGGAGAACTGACCTGGGTGTGTTAATGTCCCCTTGAGATGATTACATAGGTGTATAGGAATAGAAAAGCAACTGCTCTCTAGTATTAACTAGTAATAGAAGATGATATTTATAGTTTAGAAATGCCTGTAGAAAGGGAATAATGTTCTAAGCAAACAGCATAGTGACATGATACGGGCAACCCTCCAAGTAAAACGCTCAGACAGCCCGATCCGACAACCTCTGAAACCCTTCCATCTCAGGAACAGCCTGTCCCGGGACGTCGCACTCCCTCCTATCTATCAGCCTCCGATAGCCGGCACTGTTATGTAACACGCTAATATCAAATCTCTCATTGTATGGCCCAGCTGTCTGACCACCAGCACTCTCAGCCTGAGAATGAATTCCTGCTGACAGAAGAAGCTTGTGTCTACTGTTTATACACCATGCCTGGCCCCAGAACTCATATGTCAAGTAACAGCACATGAACAGAAAAACAGCAGCGGACTCTGATATCATCTCCTCACTGTGAAAACAACCAGCAGTGTGAGAGACTTTGAGAAGGAACATATCATTTAGAAGAGGAGGACTGTAGTCAATAAACTCCCCCACAGCACTGTCACAAAGGATCGTGTGGTCTTCATTCTGTAACAAGGCATTACGTCTTCTGTTATGTTATAGCATGATATAAAAAAAGTCAAGCAGGGGTGCCAGATGAAACACTATGTCTAAAACAATTAATTCAAATAATGACACCGCAACCAAAAGCTTGAATACAGCCTTGTTCTAAACCTGCACACAATGTCTATTCACTATACTGCTAATAAGGCAAAACACATGTCTATGTGTTGACCATGTCTAATCAACATATATTCATAAACGTAATCATTTTAGAAAGGAATCCCTGAATCAATGAAATATGACAGATTGTTTTTTTTGTCTGGTGATGACGGCAGTGTGCCTGCAGCTGACTACCCCAGCAAATGACTCATTTATACTGCGTAAACATCACTATGTATGGATCTGCTAACCACCAGCAGCAGCATGGAGCACCCGTAACTGGAGTTTTAATCTGAGCCTAAACTGCAAAAAGATGACTATGGGACCAGAGGAGATACAAAGAGCTTAAAAACTGTTTACATTTTTCAATCTCTAGATCTGTTTTTTTAATGCCAGATACAAAAAAGAGCAACAAAAGAATGGAAAAGCTGTCTTGTCCCTGACACTTATTATGGTTCTCATTCTGTATATGTCTTTGAAGAATGTTGTTGTGACCACCCCACTCCAAATTCCAACATTGATTAGGCTCTAGTATCACACCATTTGTTGAGAACATCTATCTTTTACCTACTAGCTGCATAGCTGAAACTGTCATCCTCCAACAAATTCTGCAATACTTGTCTCCTCACTGGCACAATACATACTTAGATTGACTTAGATCAACGTAGAACTTTCTGACAGGGTTTTATTACAGTCGGTTGATGGAAAAAGAACAAGGAGAAATTTTCTTTCTTTCTTTTCTTTGAAGTATTTACAGGCACTGACAATTAACATTTATGCTAATTTATGATCTCAAAATGAATACAGTGGAAAAAAAAGGTCTTTTTTTGTCAATCAACCACATTGCATATCAATGGATTGATGTTATTCAGACATTGAGAAAGTTGTAATCCACTGCTTTCTGTTATTGTTCAGCTACGGTATGCTTAATGAGTTGGATAACATGGTGTTCACACTTTCCGCTGAATCTGAAATCTTTCTAGACTGTTGTTCTTGGATGCAGCATGTCCCAGTGCTCTGAAGCAATGCACCTGCAGATATTCTGCTCACAACTCCAAATCTAAAATCAAGCAGCTGCCAGCTTTTAAATCTACAAAACATATTAATTCCAATGGACTCACGCTGAAAAAACTACTTGATCATTGACCACATTTATAGAGTTCTTACTGAATGTCACAATGTAGTCACAGGCTAAATAGTGCAGCGGTGAGAAAGAAACCACGATCACTGGAGCCAAACAACTTGTTGTAACCAGAGCAGGCCATGGATGTTGACTGAGATCTCTGGGTATTAATCATCATGGTGGCAGAGGCAGAACCAGAGCAAAGCAAACAAATGAAGGAGAGAGGCTGTTTACTATGACAACTGGTGACAGAGTTTAACCCCTCCATACTCCATTTTATCCTCACCTCCATCATCAGGCTGTCAGCAGAGACTTGTGGTACCATTTGAACTGTTTATGGAAGTATTATGTGGCATTTTAGGGAGTAAAAATAAAGAATCATTTCATTGTATGACAGGTGCAGCAAGAAACTGCCAGCGATGCCACATGGAATATGGGAAGTAAAAACATGCTCTGAATTCCAGCAGAGAGCTGAAACAGGCTACTGAGCATTAGTGTAGTGGTTCAGATGTGCTAGAAGAAAACCTGTCTTTAAATGCCGTCTCAATCGGGGGTCTGCAGTGGTGTGTTTGGATAGCCTTTTTTCTAGCATGTCCTCCCTGCTGAGTATGTAGTAAATAACAACACAGCCTATTCCAAGATTCAGCGTGCTCTGATAATGGTCGGATTTTCTTCATCTGGCAAACTGAACCCAAACAAAGCTGTGGCTAACCTTTTGGCCAAAGTTTACCCCATAGCTGCTAGGTGAAAAATGCAGCAAATTGTGATAAACTGGCAATGCTTCATAGACTGAAACATCACTCGCCGCAATCTCTGGCCAACAAAGGCCTAACCTTGAGTTTGAGAAAAGCACTTAAAAGTTATTATTATTATTATTATTATTATTATTTGCAGACCATATCTTTTGAAGGCTGCTGCCTTCTGAATGCCTCTAAATCCCCATGGATAATATTCCACCCTCACGAAATGTTACTCACCACAGTCCAAGGACAAAACAGCATACTGAGATAATCTGAACAACTTCATCCAATTTAATACATTTTAATCATTATAGTTCGTCAAAATTGCCACTGATCCATTCTCTCCACCAGACGCGTGTAGCCTATGTTGTCCAAAGAGTCAAGGAGTCCCAACATTTCATTCTGTTGCAGGGCAAACCAACCTCTGTACTTTATACATTTTAAAGGCTGCTGCCTCTGTATTATGACCAACAGGGAGAAATTCCTGGCAAATGAAGGAAACAGAATGTGTACAGGCACATTCAACCAAATAAAACATGGGGTATCCCTATATTTGCTTGAAGCTGACAAAGTGGCTACACTCTGCTACATCGTCGGTACATCTAGACACTGACAACAACTTGGCTCCAGCTAGATTTTCCATCCAGACTGCTGTCTAACAGAAAAAGATTATATTCATCTTAAACTGTCCCACTTTCCAGTCCATAAAAATCTGACATGTCCCAAACCAGAGCCTTGCCGTGGACCCCATTTATAGGAGCAGAGACGGCTTTTCCAGCCAGACCTGTCTAACTCACACACACAGAGGCCCAGATTTGGCCTGTGGGATGCTGGCTTCATCACACGAACTTTCTCGAACAGCTTGCAATTCCTAGTTAAATTCTGACAGACAGGCTAGCGCTATAGTTGCAGACTGGCAATGGATAAGGTTTCTGCTGCCTGCAGCTTCTATTTACCTCCCACTAAACAGCTGTCAGATTATGTAAAAATATTTAGACACATTTGTTCATTAACGAAAACAATATACCCAAATTAATCCAAACACCCAAAATAGGGTGTCTATGCTTGTCTGTCACAAGGTAGAGTCCAAAGTGATGTGTGCATCATGGTGCTGGCTTTCAAACTGTGTGCTAACAAGCCACATGGCCTCTCCTTAACTAAAAAGGTCTAGCACAGGTCAAAAAGCCACTTTTGTATACCTGTATATTGGTTCAATCATTCAGTCTGATAATCATATAGAAAAAATTGCAAACCATAAAATCTTATTGATGCAATAAAACATCAGAATGGGGAAGTTTTCCATTAACAAAGAATGATTGGTAGTGCTAGATGGGCTGCATTGAGTGTTTCTTAAACAAGAAAAGCAAGACAGGATATGTTAATGCAGACAGAAAAGCATCTTAGTATGAAGGCGTCTTTAATGTAGATGAGCTACAAAAACATCAGGGTCCACTTCAGCCAGCCAAGACCAGAAATCTGAAGCTACAGCAGGCACAGGCTCACCAAAACATAGCCTGGTCTGATAAATCCTGATTTCTGCTGAGGCTGCAGCTCATTAGGTGTCAACAGCATGGACCCAATCGGCCTTGTGACTCCAATAATATTTCAGTCCTGATCAACGTGGTGGAAACCAAAACAAACACTCACGATACTAGTGTGGCTAAAAATACTGCTAAGCGGAGCTTTACAGCTCAGCGAAGAATGGCCTCTGCTTCATCTTTATCTCTCCATTAGTCAGGCAGGGTGCATCCTGAAATACTCAGGCATAGTTCTGGTAACCATCATTAATCCTGGCCAAGGCCCAAAGATTGCAGCCCAGACACTTTACAAGACCCCAACATACGCTAACGATTTGAACAATCGTTCATGCATCATTCTTTCAACAATGTTTCCAGTTTTTTCAGCACTTTTATGGAACAACCTAATCTAAAAAAAACAAGAGGGTGTCCAACAAAAAAATAAGAACACAAATAAATCATTTAACAACTACATTAAGTAAAAACTGTAGCTTAACTATTAAGGATCTCTTTGTTGTGTTTTCACTACATAATGCTTCAAATGTACCAGGTCTAGACTGCAGGTAGGACAGTTTAGCACCTCCAGGTTTCTGAGTCACGTTGTTGTAAAGTATGTTGAATGTCATTGATCATTGTCTTAAAAAAAAACATGTAAGGCCTTTAACTATGCATTAATAATAACCCAGGTGGTCCCTCTCTCCCTCCCTTATGCTAGGAGGACATAGAGTCCATGGTATAGACATAGAGTCCATGGTATCCAAACTATTTCAGGTTTGGATTGATAAGACCACAGAAACGTTTTCCACTTCTCTCTTCTCTCAATCAGTTTCAAATGAGTTTGATGATACTTCTTCTTTGCAACATTGAGTTTTTAGTTATTTGCATTTTCAGGATTGCATGGTTTTTGACATTAGTGCTCTGCTTGAGGACCTGCCAATGACACCCTTTGGATACTGCTTTCTAAACCCACATAGAGATTTCCATACATTATTTAAAGTGGAGTCCTTTAATGCTATTATGTACTGTAGAGTTCACACAGTGCTCCCACTTGTTTAGGAAACAGGCTTATGCAAAGTCAGCCTATCATAGACGATAATATAGGTGATGGAGAAACAGAAGCAATGACCAACAAATTTTGCAAAAATCTAACATTAACTATAAAATAACCCTGGCAGCTTTGTCACTATAGTGTCTATACTTGAAGAACATTAGTTGGTATATGAATATTAGCCTTACTACAATAATATCACTATTCGTTTCAAAAATCTAGTTCAACCTCAGGCTACAACGTGAGCATCTGGTCTCCCCAGCACAGAGAGAGCAGTTGATGAGAGCAGATACTTGCCACATTGAGAGCTGTCACTGCAATGTTGACAGGCTGCTGCCTAATATAGACGAGGCCAAACAAAAGCACAAGGTCTTTCATACTTGGCTGGTGGAACTTCCTAAAATAGAGGACCTAGTATCGATATGAAGCCACGATATTCTGGTACTGACACCCAGGGGAACTTGAGGTCACAGCTCCAGCAGCACAAACACTAGAACTTGAGAACATTGACTGCATGTCAAGTTTACTGGCAGCAGGAGCTATACCTATCGGCGACAAATGTTTGGGGAGTGAATGTCAGGCATTCTCCTCAGGGCCGAAGAGTGCAGGCATGCATGTATGCACCGAGACTCAACTACTTTACTACACATGTAACAGAGAAAAGCCTTGTATTCAAAAAGTGAGAGCAAGTATCTGAAATTAGAAGGCAAAGATTCCCTTACTGTTTATGGTTCTGTTAAGTAGGTACGCAGCATGGCAAGTGATGCAAGGGACCACCGCAAAAGCTTCATGTTTTAAAATATCAAAACTTCTTGACTTATGACTACACAAAAGCCAGAGACTCCTCTGCAGCTCATAAACAGCTGGTCCATGGAATCTCCACTAGGAAACATGTGTCCTGACCTGGCTGAGGCTACAAGCGCAGCAGCCTCCTAATATGTAGATGTTTCCATCACTTCGTTGCTGCAGAAGACCTTGTTTTAAAAACAAACAAAAACACTGTACTAATGAGGAGGCTCAATGATGCTTTAGGGCAGTTGAACATTGGTTGAACTGTTCTGTGAGTACAATAAAGAATATGTTAACCATGCAAACAAAGCAAGAATGCTTTGAGTACATGCATCTGGATTCCCACATGTGAGTTATGGCATGTAGTGGCTCATGGGATAAAGAAATTGATTACACGGGCCTGGCCTTTTTAGAAGGAAATCTCTTTCAGTGTCTATTCTGCTGGTAATATTCACACGGTTAATGAGTTGGTTTAAGTGCTGCATTAGAATTAGCATGTCAACAGATGTGGCAGAATAGACGTTGGCTTTATATGTCAATATTGATATGTTACCAATATGGACTGCATAACTGAACAACAATATACATGAGTGTTAAAAATGCATTCTATAAATCACCAGCAGGGGGCAAGTCCTCAGGGTCAAATAAGGGGTCAGAAATGTAGTAACTTATTTATTTGATTCAGTATATTTTCTCATCTGTATTTTCATTTGTTTGTTATAAGACTTGTAAATACAGCGTGATGTTTATTTGGGTAATTATGGTCACAACTGCACCGAAATGATAGAACATTTAGGCTTCAGGGCTAGTTGTAGGTCTCTACTGTATGTGTATGCAAAGTGTCTTCATCTCCACAATTTTGTCCAAATATTTTGTTTTATTTGCCCATTTAATATATAATATATATATATATACATATATACATATATATATATAGATATATACATATATATATATATATATATATATATGTATATGTATATATATATATATACATATATATATATACATATATATATATATGTATATATATACATATATACTATATATATATATATAATATATATATATATATATATACATATATATACATATATATACTATATATTATACATATATATATACTATATATATACATATATATATACTATATATATATATATATATATATATATATATATATATACATATATATATATATATATATATATATATATATATATATATATATATATATATATATATATATATATATATATTATATATATTATTATATTATATACACACATTGAAAAAATAACGCTGCCCCTTACCTGTCAAGTAAGGTCCCAAACAACAGCCGGATGGCCTTCTGCATGTTTTCAGTGCACAGCCAGCTCCACTGCTCCTTCATCAGTAGACACAGGACGTTCAGAGCCACCTCAGCCAGAGCCGTCTCAGATACTGTGCATACAACATGCAAATAAAAACACAAGTCACTATATACTTCGAGACATATTCACATTATGCAAAATGTTGATGTAGTGTGGCGCAGTAGGTAGCAACAGTATAGCTGTATGTAATGCAGTACAATCTGTGTACACCTAATTGAAGGCCTATTGAACACATTAGGGCTGCTCCACTGGATACGCTTACAAACACTGCCCTCATGTGGTCAGATTCATGATGCTGGTTCTGCTAAGTATAAGCTGAATTTTCTGCTACCCTACCATGCAGAGGAACACACAGAAAAAAATGCCAAATAATTGCTTCAGGTGATCGGGAAAAAACTAATTACTTTAATAATAAATGAAATAATACTGCCAAAAATACTGCACTGTAATGAGTTGTAAAGGATCTGATATTTCATCTACATAGTGCTCTGTTACAGTATATTTCAGCAATGGAAATTATAAAGCATAAATCTACGATTCTCTTTGATTTGTGGTCAACTATAGAATTTAGACCAACAAACACAGTTTGACACAATGCAACTGAAGTTTACTTTGGAAACATCTCATTTAAAATTATAAGGCTCTGAAATAAACAAAAACAAAACATTTTCAAAATTGGTAAATTCTGTAATAAATATCCAGGGGTTTCCAGCCATATATCTGTACTTCCCTTTCCTGGATCATGTGACAGACAGGATGAGCTTACAGAAGTAAAAGCCACTCCGGCAAAGTTATTCAATTCAGTTCAATTCAATTGTATTTATATAGAGCAACAGTGGCAGAAAAAAATCCCCTTTAACAGGAAGAAACCTAAAACAGGACCCAACTCATAAAGAGAACCTTCCTGCTGCCAGTCGGCCGGGTAGAGGAGGAGAAGAAGAGACAGGACAGAGAGGATGAAGGAGAGAGAGAGAGAGAGAGAGAGAGAGGGGAACAAACATGCACAAACATCATACATTACAGAGAACAAACTGACAGGTTGATGATGTTGAAACTATTGTGTTTATATTATAGTGGATGTATATATCATAATAAATAATAGAGAGAGACACATAGGAAGACAGAAAACAAAGTTAGTGACATGAATCACTACTATGAAGCTGGCTGATGAGAAAGGACAGGTAAGAGGGTCAGAGGGGTTAAGGGGGACAGGAGACTGCTCAGTGGATCATGTTTGTTTCCCCTGACAGAGTATGGCCCAAAATGACCAGCTACATTGTAGCAACAGAGACTAAAATGTATAATTATTGTTTAGAGAATGCAGTGTGGTGTAATCCAACTGACTGAAATACACAATTGTCTACAGATCTGCTGTGTGAGTAGCCCATTAGTCTTCTGCTACCTGTCAGTCTGGTAGCTTTTATTTTAAAACTCAGTGCTTCATTCACCCCTTATTCACCCTGGCTGTCTGGAAAAAAGTCTAGTCCTTCAAAAAGACAATGACCAGATGCATACATGAGGAAAGATATAATTTGGATTCAATCAGGAGACAAGGAATGTCTCATTCCATTGTCAAGCATTTGCAGAGATAGTTTCCATATGATGATAGTGATGATGATACTTTTTCCTACAACAATCCCCTGTGATGGAGAACGATGGAGGTGTGATGGTGCATGATGCAACAACCTTTCAGTCTATGGCAGAATTTTCCCTAGAGAGGGCAGTTTTCACTGATAATGTCAGCATTCAGATATATCAAACAGCTACTGAGATGTGGCAGGTGTTTTAAGTTCTTTTCTTTCTTCATATTGCTACTTGAATGTTGGTTGATGTTTTTTTACTATAAAGCCTGAAAAAGATGACTGAAAAATTCTGTTAATTAACACTGGCATTTATAAACAAACCTGTGCACTGTACTGTATTAAGAAGGAAAATATTTCATGTTGTATTTAAACATCAATTCTATCATAGAAGCATAATGCTAGATGGAAGGGGCAAGAATGGACTGAAGATTCAGATGAAAGCCCAGTTTTTCAGTTGTATCAAAGTGACATTTCACGATATTTTGTTACAGACTGTAGTCAGTGTGCCATAGTGCAAGACTAAAGCAGTAAACTGTAATTCAACAACTTAGAATTTCTTAAGTTTCACTCTGCCTGCTCACTTTGCTTCCACCCACTCACTCCCTCAGTGAAAACTGAAAGCAGCAAACCCAGCAAAAGTTTGGCAAAACATGAATATACAGTCTGATGAATGTGACAAGCAGCAGGAAAAGTCCGATGTAACCATGGTGAGCTGGAAAGTGGAAGTTTATGAGTCAGTGAGCTGGTCAGACACAAAAGCAAACAAAAGCAGACAAGCCAGGGTGAGTCAGTCATGATGACTGCAGAGACAATGATGGAATGCAGGGAGTTCAGCGAGGACTTGAACTTTTCCATTTAGGATTATGTAGTACAGAATTTCTTGATTAATACAAACAACTATTAGAGACAAAAACCATTACACAAAGTTTTATGAAGTCATTAATAGTTCACAGGTTTAGAAACAGTCCTGTGTTTGATAAGAAGAAACTTTTGTTTTCGCTGGGTGTGGCTGTGATTGTGGTTTCAGTGCCAAACAACATCCAAGGACTGAACACCAGACAAAGTCTAAAAGGCAGTTTCTTACCAAGACTGTGAATCTGCTTTCCCATCAAGTTATCATCAAGATAGCCTGTGAATTCTCTTAATACTGGACTGCCCTCCTTCTCTGGCTCAGCTCCAATAGACAGGTTCTCCTGTTCAGTGATAAACGCCTGTAGATCTCCAAAAGACATCCCCTTAAACACCTGAGGAAGCAGGAGATTACACATATACAATTATATTCAATTATCAAGTAAAACTAAATGTGTCCTTTTTTCCCAATGTGCTTCAAATTGTGTCAGAACAGAAATACAGCATTTGCAGTAGGGTACACTATCATGTCTGTTACTTACTGTGCTGGTTTGGCCCCAAATGAATGAAACCTTTATGTCTGAGCCATTCATGAAGGGGATGTTTTTACTGGAGGCCTTCAGACGAGACCTGGGATCAGACAAAACATATACCAAGCTCAGCTGTTTTAGGAACATATAGCAGAACATTAAATGGTTAAATGTAAAAGTTGGTGTATGTTGTTTTTAACCAACCCTAGCTGATTTGTGTTGCACTCAAAATCTTTTGTCAGGACAATGACTTTCCAGACATTTCAAAAGACTTTTCCAAGACTTAAAAAAAATAAGAGGACACTTGGATCATACTTGCTCTTTTTGTCCATGCTTATTTTTCCTCCATCCACCTCTGAATCATTGTCGTCTGTGGGACTCTGAGGTTCTGATCGAGGAAAGGCTGTCTTCAGGGTGTCCACAATGGCATTCACTACAATCTACACAACACATAAGCACAGAACTGCCAACTATAGACACAAAATTGGTTTAAGCTATAATAATATAATAATAGCATCAGAGCACAAAAGTATTGTTCTGTTGTCCTGTAATAGAGTACTGAAGGTCAAACCTTATCAATGCGTGACACGATGAATGGTTTCTTGACAAAGGCAATCCTGGCATCAGTATTAAGAGCGAGAAACTCCTGCATCTCTTCACTGTTGGCTATTTCAAATATGGCACACAGTTGCTAAAACGCAGAAAAAAGCAAACACAAAAAAAAAATATTAACATAAGCCAAGTAATAATGTAAGGAACAAGAGTTTACCAACCTTAAGAAAGGTCTCCAGGAGTCCTTTCCTGGCCTCTATCTTGTCACTGTCCATGTTTCCAAATGGCATGTCAGGAAATATTTTCTTTGGACCTTTTACACCTGAACACAGAGCTTTTCATTAGCCATACCAAACAGTTCCAAACAGAGAGACCGAAGCTACACAATTGCCGATTTTTGACCACTCCAAATATCAACACAGGGTCCAAACTGACATAAACACAGCAATGTGTACCTTTGATGAGTTTCCGTAGCTCGCTTTTCTCTTCTAGCCGTGTCTGCAGGTTGAGGAACTCGCTGTATCGTCTGTTTACTGTGTGATAGGCGACGGGCTGAACAGGTAATGGATTCTCACAGCCTGGCGGCAGTGCTTCAGCATCCTCAGGGCCTGGTTGGGTGCTTCCTGGATTCTCATAGCCCATGGCTGTCTCATACTAAAAAACCAACACAACAAATTCAGACTTGCATATTCTGCCAGAAGGTAGGCTCAAAGAAGCTTTTTAACATTATATGCAGCAAGACAAATACATACAGGGTTTAGAGCCTGTGTTAAGTGATGTCTTAAGGGTAATACATACGGAAAGAAAAGATGTAATATCTTACTTTGATGGTGTAAAGAGTGTAAGGGTGTGAGCCAGTGCCGCGGTGCTCCTTGGCGGTGATAGTGCCAGTGATGCGAAGATTCTGGATGATGACTGGTCCTTCAGGGCTGCTGAGGGGCTCGAAACTGAATGTCTGCACAGGGGAACAGCCCTGCATTGGACTCACTACTGTCAACTCATTAGAATTCCCCATCCCAGCCTGTTCTACCCCCAGAAGAAGCTCTCTGTTTAGGTTGACTGCAGAGGAACTGCCTTCTCTCTCTTGGTCCTGGAGGCTGCTAATGGCGGGTGTCCCGTCTGTGGTTCTTTCTGACGAGAGGCCACAGCAATTAGGGTACTCCACTGCTTCTACGTTCACCAGAAC
Source organism: Parambassis ranga (assembly GCF_900634625.1). Taxonomy (NCBI): domain Eukaryota; kingdom Metazoa; phylum Chordata; class Actinopteri; family Ambassidae; genus Parambassis; species Parambassis ranga. The sequence goes on from NC_041033.1 coordinate 1,165,685, forward strand.
TTTAGGGCAAGAATTCTCCACTGGGCTTGGGTAAACATTCTCTGAGTCTACGCTATTGTTGCTCTCAATAGATTCTTTCTGTCTGTCATACAACCCTTCCCCTTGACCTATCGTGACCAAAGAATCCATGGAATTCTGCTTATAATCAGCCAAAGGAGAGTCCAGGTCAGAATCATTTTCCTGGTAAAATGGATTTGACTTGCTCCCTCTGATGAAATGCCTTAAGAAAGGTTGTGTCGTTTCTTCTTCTTCTATGTTGTTGTGTGGAAAGTCCACCTCATCTGAGTCAATTGCATCATAGGCAGTAAGCTCAGGCACGGCCAACTCTGTGTCGATTGTTTCAGTCTCTGGTCTTTGTAGAGAAACTTCACTGTTCCTTTGTGTTACATGTGCTGGTTGCTGTAGCGGTGGAGTAGGGTCTGATTCTGCAGGAAGTGATGATGATAGTGGTGGAGATGAAGCCACAGCCTCGGTTGGTCTTCTTTCCTGAGGTTTGCTGAACTTACCAAATATTTCAATCAAAATGAGATTTAACCAGTCAGGGTCAGACAGCTTATCAATGAAAGGGAGCAGAACGTTGCATGTAATCAGCTCTCCAACAACAAACCGCCCGGTGCGGCTTTCCAGGTGAGGCGATGGCACCAAAACATGTAGCAACAAATCTACGACTGCTCTGACATAGTTGACTTCCACCATGTCACTAGTCATAGCATAGTGCGCTGTGGTAACAGTGGAATATGCTTTCCACAGCTGCTCTCTCTTGCTGCTTTGACTTGCTGTCAAAGGGATCTGCTGCTCTACCACCAGTTCTTTGGCTTTGATGTAGTCCTGCAGGTGGCACCCTAAAAGGCCCACAATCCTCTGGGTCAGTTCCTGCAGGAAATCAAAAAGTTACAGCTGTCAAAAATGTTGGTGTGAATTTAGCCAATCTGCATACAACAGTTTGAATAAATGTTGCTAACAGGGTATCTTCGGGTTTTGTAGAGACTCAACAGAGCTTGTGCCACAATAACACTGACAAAGTATCACAAGCTGAAATTGCAGACGACAACCGAGGTCACACTTGATCATTATTTTAGTCAGTACCCAAAAACAACTCCCTTGAAACATGATAGTCACTCATACAGTGCTCACACAGGCACATAATTAATGGTCTATCATGTATTATTATGGTATTGCTAAATATTGCATCAGTGCTTTAATTTACAAAATGAATACAATAAATATTAAATAAAACTTGGTACCTTCCGGTCGACCTGTCTTGCACGTAGTTTCAGCTCCATTGCCATAGAGATCATGGCCTCTTGAACCTCAGTTTCAAAAAAACTCTCGGATGACACAGTGGAGTACCAGGAAGTGACAAAGTCCCTGATGATTTTCCTCACTGTGTTGTGGATCTCCTGGTCCAAGTTCTGCTCATCTTCCACAGATGGTGGAACCTGAATGTAATTACACAATAGGGTGATACCACTGTCAGCATATCTACAAATGAAAAGTAAATCAACACACATACCTGCTCCATGGTGATAAACCTCTCCAGGTGCACTAAATTGTTGGACTCCAGGACAGCCTGGGAGCCCAGCCAGCCACCAAGCACCACCAGCAGGCTGGTGAATACGCACAGCAGCCAGATGTTGACCAACAGGTGGAACAAGACAAGCCATGCTAAGACCACACCAAAGCCCAGCAGGCTCCTCTGTCCCAAAACCTCAGACATGGCAATGCAGGGGTTACAGCTTCAGCCCCCCTTACAGAGAGATGTGAGGATTAGCGTCACACCTTAGAAGATAAAAACAAAGGAGAGCATGACATTTAAAACAAACTAAGCAACATGAATGTAGGCGTGTGATCAATATGCATGGTGAGGTTAGCCTGCCAGGGTGGAGGGGCTGAAACTGCCCGTCCCAAACTTAGCAGGTGCCTGCTATGGGGTCTGAGCTTTGCAAAACATACAGCACACAACACCCTTCTGGCTAATCTAATATTAAAACACATTTAAACAGAAAGCATGCGTATGTGTGCTGATATTAAACATTATTATTACTGTGGCCAAAGCTAACATCATCAGATGATGTCTATTTCCTTTCATCTTTCAGACTCTGTTTGAAATGTGAACTGTATGCTAGCTGCTAACGTGTTTGTACGATGCTACGAAAGTCAGTGAATGAGGGTGACTATATAACCTAAAAAGAGCTATTATTTGTATTAATTAGTCTAATAGCTCTCCACAGTTAGGGTCAGGTTTTACTGCCCTTAACAGCGATGCATACCGTGAAATGCCATGTTGAACGTTAAATGAACGCCACACCAAACTCTATTCAGACATCTGACCGTTTGCTGTTTGTGTTGCATGACGCGTGATAGTGTAACAAACACAGTTTAAGCAGCTACTAATACCAAAAATACATCAGCTGACTATTCGGCATACAATTTGCTGGATGTAGAGCAATATATTTCCCGAACTGCCCGATTTAATTACAATGTCGTCGTGATACGTGTTCTTCTGTTGCACTTGGTGACATCATCGTGTATGGTGTGTTACTAATACACCGACATTAAGACAGACTTCATGTATAAGAGGTCTACAATGCCATACAGGATGTCATCTCCTCCAGATGTTCATACCAACCTTTCACTGCTAAGTATAGATGTACGCAGGCGACCCCGTGAAACCCAGAACGGTGGCTCATAAGCTAGAAGTTCAGAGAGTTATCATTTACGTCGCGGTTACATTTTAACCAAACTATCGAAAAAAATGTAATAAACAAGGACGTATTGAACCTGCACGAGACGTCATGGCACTCAAACGAAGGTCTCGTGACCGTCTGACGACAACTCTGTGGTCTGCTTTGTTTACTTCCTGTATGGTGACGTAATGGGAGGAAGTCTCCCAGTGGAACACCTGCGTCTTCGCGTCTACTGTTATTATTTAAAATAATAGATAGGATTAAATATTAAAATTCGAAAGATGCTTTTTTCTTTACTCTTCCTATTATTATAAAACACTGAATACAATGTACCCTATACCATCCTATAACAGCATGTTTGAATGTGCTAATTATTCGATGAGATACTCTGTGATGATAAACATTTCATCTAAGACTGCTACCAACAACCTGCTAAACTTTCCACAGATGTGGAAATAATACATAAAAAAACAATGTGAGAAAAACCCATGGGTCATATTGTACTTGTCCATGTGACAAGACAGGGGATTCTGTCTCTACATGATGTTACCAGCTAGGAGGAAACAACCTATTACAGTAGTGATTTATATGGAACTCCCAAGTTTCCTCTTTTGCTAAGTGGATTAAAATACTGCACTAGTTACTAAATCATCAAACTGTGGGCTGCTAAGTCAATTTTCTCCTGAGGTTTGTTAGTGTCGTAAAGTTTGAAGATGTGTGTCATGTAACAAAGAAGTCCAGGTGATGCCATTCAGCTGTTAGGATGACATCAGAGAGCACTGATTTATATTCACCTGTCAACAAACCTATGACATCCTGCTCTGTCCTCTGTGAGGTAGATTTGCTCATAACTATCATAGATGTTGGTACTTCTAGTTTTTGGTGTTGGGCTATTTTTTAATTTGTGTTATTTTATATGTTCCACACAGAATAAGAATAAATAATGTATTTTCTTTGTGTCCATCCAAAGGCTACGACATTTAGCTGACTCAGTGAAGTGACTTCGTGGTTTCTCAGGGTGCTGGGACAGCCCTGCCTTACACATTATACATTAACATGGATGACTTCACTCCCAAAGGCTCATTAGTTCAGCGACCTCAGAGTTGTCTCCTATAATGTCATTCAAAATGTGAAATAACACCTGACCCCTTGATTCAGCTATACATCTGGCTATATATTGCTTCGTTCAGGAACATGTGAATGTCAGGTGAGCTACAACCAGCTGGTCATAAGGAGAGTGTCTCTTTTTAAGGCCGTTGCTGAGTTCTAATTGAGTTTTGGCACAAGAGAGAAGTTCAAATAATACACAGGTATTTTATTATTGGGTATGTTTTCTGGAAAGTTTTTCTTTATATGTTGCCTTTTTCCTCTGCTATACAAAGAACTTGCACATTGACCTTTTTTACTTTTTTAAATGAACAAAAAATGAAAGAAAAATAAACACACAGCTTTAGCCGGGAAAAAGAAACTTCCCCTAGCTTTTAGTTTCATTTACAGCATCTTATAGCTGAACAGCCGCTGTCTGTGTGGCTCCAGTTTGTGTCAGACACAGAAGGAGTTGGTTGAGTCGACACAGATTCTAGTAAGTACAATATTTAAAAATCTGTCACATTATTTATGTCTTTGTTTGAAAGTAAGCTTTAGATTTGAGGGCAGCTTTAAAATTTGCATTAAAAAAAAACAATAAAAAACTGAATGAGCATTTTCAGGTCAGGTATTGCAAAGAGTGAAGACGGAGGAAATGAGGTATGCTGATGACTAGTATAACCTCACTAATCTGATTTGTTCAGTGTGGTTGACTCTCGAGCCGGTGTGGGAAAATATTTCTGGAAGACCTGAGGGAGCCACACGGTGCCTCTATTGAAATCACCTTGTGTGCAATCATACACATACCAATGATGCCAGGTTTTCCAGGCAGCCTTTCATATGGAGAGTCGCAGCATTGATAGTTTAGCTTTGTTAGAGCCTCGGGGTCATTCCTCCTCAGTCATGCATAGGCTTATGACAACTTACGAGACGTTACCTTTGTCAAAGGTGAGGTCAGTGCAGCCTGATATGATGTCTTCTAGATTGATATTGATGATGCAATAGTGTACGTTTTTAATTCTGTGTTTTTTAACCTCTATTTAGAATAAGTTTAACTGACCTACTACATTGATACTGATACAACTTTCTTGTGCCTGTTAGGCTTCATTTTCCTCTCATAGTGTAAGTAACAGTGGAGGGAAGAAGTCCAGACTGTGGAGCTCCATCCTCAAAATGATGCCTCACATGGCACTGTGTAAATTCTGTAAGTATAAAACAAGCTGCTCTAATACATCATATGCTCATTTTAGTGTGTGGTGTTGCAATTTGACTGGGATATTTTTATGTTATTTGTAAACTCAGCAGTAAAAGACAGGAAACTGGAAACTGTTGGTTGCTTAGTGATCCCACATAATGTTTCACAGCTTTGTCCTTATTTCATCACTTGACTGTTTTTTTCTGCCTTCATCAGTTCCTCTGGTTCTAGTCGGATTTGTGGTGTTTGCTGCGAGTGGGATTGGCACCGGGGACCCCCTGTTCGAGTGCCTCCAAGACACAGACTACAGCGAGCTCCTGGACATTGTAGAAAAAGGCCTTCCACCAACAAAAACGCCTCGACATGTTGCAATCATCGGCGGGGGCATCGCTGGACTCACCGCTGCAAAGTTTTTAGAAGACGCTGGACATAAGGTTAATTACAGGGAGGACATAATAACCACTACATAATCAAACATGTTCTGATGAATACTGAAAACAACACAACTTTCAATGATTATGTGTCCTTATAAACCAAAAGGTGACCATAGTAGAGGCGAGTCATCGTATTGGAGGACGTGTGGAGACCTTCAGGAACAGAAAAGAAGGATGGTATGCAGAAGTAGGTGCCATGAGGATCCCCAGCTTTCATAAGTGAGTACATTTCTGACCCATGGTTTACTTTATACTCATTCATCACAGCTAAGACTGACTGGATTTGAACTTGAGTCTTAACTGGCTCTAGACCTAGTACAGACAGAAATAGTTGGCTTGTAGGAAGAGACCAGTATAGAGCTAATAAGAGAATGGATGCTAAGTGATAGAAATAGGACTTCAGTAAATGCCCATATTGTTCTGAATCCACTAGAGATAACTATAAATATGATGCACTGTGCTAATGGTATGAATTTTTACATACTTGAGTTTTAAGCCAGTGGGTGAAAACCTGTTGTGGGATGCAGTCAGTAAAAATGTATGTGTATCAAATTTATATTAATATGCTGCATTTGTATTTTCTATTGCTAGGACATTTTTACAATGCTATTAGTTAAAGCAAATGTAACATATAATACAATACAGTAACTCAGAAAATTACTGTATTGTATTAACACAAATTTGTAATTAATGTATTTTTCTGACAATTATTTCAATCCAATATTTAGTTCAGGTAATAATAGTAGATTTGCTATTTAGTAATAGTCTCTAATACCATTAAAAAACTTTGACTACATATTTAATCTATGCAAAAATTTTTTCACAGGATTCTGCTTTCATTTGTCTCTAAACTACAAATTCCTCTGAACCACTTCATCCAAGATGACATCAACACATACTACTTAGTGAATGGAGAGCTGCAGAAAACATACACTGTGGAAAACAACCCTGATGTTCTCAACTACACCTTGTTTGACAGAGAGAAGGGGAAGACAGCTGCCCAGCTCTACAGTCAGGCTCTGTGGAAGGTTTGTAGACATTCTACACATTCATAATATTACTGTTCACTTTGGGATGTCTGTAAGTGTTGTAATATTTCCACAGGTGAGGGATGACCTGAAGGCAATTGGCTGCAGTGCCATGTTGGACAAATATGACTCCTACACAGTTAAGGTAAACTTTGGCTCAGAAGATGTCACATAGTTTGAACCTGTAAAGAACAACATGGATATTGTTCACATTTGACAGGAGTACCTGGTGAAGGAGGGGAACCTGAGCCGTGGGGCTCTGAAGATGATCGGTGACATCCTGAATGAAAACAGCCTCTTCTACACGTCACTGTTAGAGATGCTGTACATACAGTCAGACATCAATGACAACACTGAGTAAGACACTGCATTATGAATACAAGCAGCACGAGACCTGGCAGGCAGGAACATTTTCATGCTGATTTAGCTTGTAAATATGTTGGAGACCTGAATGGCTCATGGTGAAATTGGTAGCGAGGTGAAACAAAGCATGCACTGACTGACAAGGATGTGTGAAAGATGGAGGCAATAATGTTTGGAAAACTGTGTGACTAAAGCTGAGTTGTGGAGGATAAAACTGGTTAAGAGAAGAGATGTATGGTGTATGGTTATAGCTGCATCTATTGATGTTTTTGTCCACTTGGGGGCAGTAGAGCTAGATGTAAACATCTATCAAACATTGCCATGCCTGTCATTTGAATTTTAAATGTGTGATTACTATATTGTCAATTTGACTCTTTGTTGGTCTCCTTTAACACTCACGTGTAAATATACAAGAAGATCATTTTTCAGGAATTTCTTTTTCTGAATCATTAAAATACTTACATTTCAAGAAATATATTCATGTAAAAACATACTAGACAGGTCAGTGGGTCAGGACTATACCTATAACATTTTAATCAGTTTTATTTTTTCAGGTACTTTGAAGTAACAGATGGTTTTGAGCACCTCCCAAGAGCTTTCTACGGTGTGTTAAATGCCACTGTACTCCTCAACTCCAAGGTCAAGCTAATAAACCAGAGAAGCGGCAGCAATGTGACTGTAACATACCAGGACTGGAGTCATTCAGGCTCCCTGACTAACCTAACAGTGGACTACGTCCTGGTTACGGCCACAGCCAAGGCCACCCTCTTCATTGACTTCCAGCCCCCTCTCTCTGGGGACAAGATGGAGGCTCTGCGCTCAGTTCATTATGCCAGCTCCACCAAGGTGGTTCTCAGCTTCCGGCAGCGCTTCTGGGAGCAAGAGGGCATCAGAGGAGGGAAGAGCATCACAGACCGGCCCTCTCGCTTCATCTACTACCCCAGCCACAGCTTCCCTGGCACAGATGCAGGGGCCCTCCTGGCATCGTACACCTGCTCTGATGACTCCACCCTCTTCCAGGGGATAAGTGAGGAGGAGCTGATGGCTGTGGTGTTGGAGGACTTGGTGAAGATCCACGGAGAAGACATCAGGCCTCTATGGACAGGGGGTCTGGTCAAGAAGTGGGGCTTAGATCCTTACAGCCTGGGGGCCTTTGCCCTGTTCACACCATACCAGCAGGGACACTATGCCAGGGAACTGTTCCAGAGTGAGGGGCGGGTGCACTTTGCAGGGGAGCACACAGCCACTCCCCATGGGTGGATTGAAACAGCCATGAAGTCTGCACTCAGGGCAGCAAAAAATATTAACAGCCTGACATTATAGTTTCATGGACACAACTATTTTCACATACTAATATGACGTATATGTTCTTGTGTTTTTGACATCTTTTTTAACTAGTATGTATGTATTGATCAGTGATACAAGGCTTGTTTGTTATCGGGTTCCAATAAATTAGCTGATAATTATAGTAATGGCTGTTAACTGTCCATTGTGTAATGTCTGCACTGAATGTTGTTCAGACTGAACGTATTAGCAGTGTTACACAATATTTGCATTTTTAGAACAATGCTCAGGAATGTGTTTTCTAAACCAGCAATATCTTTTATTTCATTTGCGAGCAACATTTTATGGTGATGATTCATTTGACTCTTCAGTATCTGAATAAATCTGTTACGTGCTCTGTTATTTGGAACTAAAGCTCTATGATATAAACTACATAAGTATAAAAACTGAGGGGAACATCAATAAGCTCACAGGAGAGAGAAGAAACAGCTAATCACACAGCAACACTGTCTATAACTGTAAGAGTCAGTGAGGAGGAGAGGAGCTTATAATGCAGGTATGCAAGAGTGGCACTGTAAATACTGTAAATACAGGAGAGCAGGAGTGGACCAAGCAAAGGGAGAGAAGCCTAGTAGAGATACAGTGGGGTAAAAATTTCAATGGTAGGTTATATGAACAGTGAGAGACAAAACAATAACACAAAAAAGTTATAAATCAATTCTCATTTTCATGAATAAAATAAGTATTCAATCTCCTACCAGTCAGCAAGATTTCCGCTCCCAAGTGTATGTTATACAGATAAGGAGCTGACACTGGGAGCCCTCTCAGCTGGTTACCTGTATAAAAGACACCTGTCCACCGAAGCTATCAATCAATCCAGATTCCAAACTCTTCACCATGGCCAGGACCAAAGAGCTTTCCAAGTATGTCAGACACAAGACTGTGGACCTACACAAGGCTGGAATGGACTACAAGACCATCACCAAGCAGCTGGGTGAGGAGGGGGCAACAGCTTGTTTGATTATTCACAAATGGAAGAAACATAAAATAACTGCGTTCTGGAGCTCCACATGACATCTGACCTCATGAAGTTTCAATGACAATGAAAATGGTGAGGAATCAGCCCAGAACTACTCGGGAGGAACTGGTCAAGGATCTCAAGGCAGCTGGGACCACAGTCACCAAGAAAGTAGTTGGTAACACACCACACCATGAAGGACTGAAATCCTGTCCCCTGCTAAAGAAAGCACATGTACAGGCCCTTCTGAAGTTTTCAACTGAACATCTGAATGATTCAGAGGAGGACTGGTTGAAAGTGTGGGGGTCAGATGAGACCAAAATCCAGCTCTTTGGCATCAACTCAACTCGCTGTGTTTGGAGGAGGAGGAATGCTGCCTATGACTCCAAGAACACCGTCCCCACCATCAAACATGGAGGTGCAAACATTATGCTTTGGGGGTGTTTTTCTGCCAATTGGACAGGACAACTGCACCGCACCAAAGACAGGATGGATGGGGCCATGTACCATCAAGTCTTGGGTGAGAACCTCCTTCCCTCGGCCAGGCTATTGAAAATGGGTGGTGTGTGGGTATTCCAGCATGACAATGATCCAAAACACACGGCCAGGGCAACAAAGGATTGATCAAGAAGAAGCATTTTAAGGTCTTGGAGTGGCCTAGTCGGTCTCCAGATCTTCATCCCATAGAAAATCTGTGGACAGAGCTGAAGGTTCCAGTTTCTAAACATCAGCCATGAAGCATTAATGACTTGCAGAGGATCTGCAAAGAGGCCAACTACAAGAAATGTCTGACCTCTGCGATTGCCAACAAAGGTTTTACCACCATACGATAATCCTTTATTAGTTACTCACAGCAGGTTCTACCAGCTAAGGTAGTTAGTGGGCAAACCCCCCTAACTCACATACCTGTAATTCTTAATCGCTGCTATTACCTTTTTTACCTCAGCTTTAACCTGCACATACATATTCCCTGATACTACTGTTTACTGCTTACATTTGCACTTCAGCCACTTTACAATCTGTTTACATTGTTCATGGACATTTGAATAGTCATAACATGTATGACTTGATTACCTGGACATACTTAATATTTGATTTGTACCTATTTCTTTTCTATTCTATTGTATTTTATATTTCAAGCCGCTCACTTGTGCCTTAAGTTGCAGTAAGTTACATAGTAAGTTTTCTGAATCTGAAAGCTTATTATATATCAGCAAGGGTTTGAATCATATTTTCCCTCTAACTGCATGCAGGAGTGGACCAGTGGAAGGAAAGGATCACCATGCAGGCACAAGAAGGGCACATACATGCCTATGTAGACTGACATTTGTGATATAATGACATTTGTTTTACAACATTGGTAGCATTTGCCCTGCCTTTCTTTAGTTTACTGCCATGCAGGTGCTTACTGTACCGTTCACATACACCTTGCGGTCCACCACTCAGCGCTGGATCGTCTTCACACTTCTCAGGTGAACTGTTTGGTCTTATTTCACAGCAAATCTTTTGTCAAATGTTGACAATTGTAGTGATGAGTTTGCTCACAGGGAAAATTACTGTAAATATTCGCTCCTACTCATTTTGCGAACATTAGTGTGTTTTAGGTGCATCTTTAAGTATGATTATTTAATGATTAACAGTGTGACCTTAGGGAGCCAATCATTCCCCTCATTTACATCACCTGGTGTGCAGTGCAAATAACCTGACACCTCTGCAGTCATCAACAGGCTTATGATATTACCTTTGACAAATGTGAGTTCAGAGTAGCTCTAATTCAGGCTAGAATTCTTTTTCCTCTCACAACAATTGGTCCTTGTTTTGGATCCGAAGGATTTCTCACATGGCACTTTGCAAATTCTGTAAGTATGAAACATATGTTGATTTAAGAACTAGAAATTTAAACCAGCTTGAAATATGATCAGGACAGGTTCATGGGGCTTTACATGAAATAGAATTTTTAGCATTAATATAGAACGGATTGACAAACTGTGCTGATAGGAATGGAAATATCAAAGGTTTTTGGTCAGGATTCAAGTTTAGACACACAGTTCACACAGGTTCACACAGAAAGGCAAGTACAAACAAAACAGTTCAAGAAAAACCTGAAACCAACCAAACCAAGGCACAAGGCACACAGAGGAAAACTGCATGGAGACCGGGACATCACAGGGCAAGAACACGTGACAAACAGGGGTAGCATAACCGACAGTCTGACAAACACAAAGGGGAACATGAGACATAAATACACAAGGTTAACAAGACACTGGTGAAAACCATTAGGAAGGTGCAAGCTATCAGCATGGACAGAAAGAGGAAGTAAACTATACAAGGATACCCAAGGAGAACACAAATACACCCAAAAAAAGTAGAAATACAACTAGAAACAAACCAAAAGAACAAGGGACCATGACAGACTTGTAGTTATGTACGATGTTTTTTTTATGGAATACCATTTCAGTTAATATTAAAATATGTAATAAATACAACAATATAGATCCAATATAGTTGGATATAGTATATATTTAGTTAATAAAAATCAGTTCATTGAAATTAAAATAATAATAAATTAAAAATAAATTAAAATAATTTTAGCTTGTGCAGTTGTGTTTATTTATTGGGTGTGTCTCCTCTGCCTCCATCAGTTCCTCTAGTTGTGTTTGTGGTGTTTGCTGTAAGTGGGATCATTGGGGACACTCTGTTCGACTGCCTCCAAGACAAGGACTACAGCGAGCTCCTGAACATCGTAGACAAAGGCTTTTCCCCCACAAAAACACCTCGACATGTTGCAATAATTGGCGGGGGCATGTCCGGACTGACGGCTGCAAGGTTTTTAGAAGATGCTGGACACAATGTAAGATCAGACAACACAGTGATGTCTGCATGTTTTGTGAGAGCAATGTGAATATTGGTAATTAACATTTCATAATTTGTGCTCCTATACCACAAGGTGATCCTAATAGAAGCCAGCGACTACATTGGAGGCCGTGTGAAGACCTTTAGGAGCAGAACAGAAGGATGGTACGCAGACTTAGGTCCCATGAGGATACCCAGTTACCAAAGGTGAGTAGAAGGAGCTGAAGTCTGACGCATTGGCACAGCTGCTAATCAATTCTTATCAATCCAAACTACAGAATGTGTGGTCATGAGGCATGTGTTAGAGCCAAATTATAGGGAAATCATTTTGGTTAGTAATTTTTCAACGTAAATATATTTAGATGTTATTTTTGTTATATGTTATATTTAAGACCTGCTCTAATTGAAAATACAAACATTCTGCATTTCTATTGGCTAACTTTGGATCCTAACTTTGGGGAGTTGTGTGTAAAATATATTGGAGCAAGAATGTATGTAGACCTAAACATTTGTCAAGTGATCATAAATAAAACTAGTACAATGCTATCAGCAGAGGAATGTAAATGTGCAAATGCATAACTTTCTCAGTTCTGTTAGCATACTATATTTGTCTTTTTTTCCTAACATATATTTACAGTCATAATACATCATGACTAGGACATTTGCAGTTACCGGATCTTGCGTGAGTGTGCTGCAGAGTCCCAGACAATGTTTTCTTCTGAGCTGTGCCATAGCAGCTCCCCCGAAGTATGCTTAAAACATTGAAATTGCACCCTGGGGGCTGGCTGCTATATGGGTCATAAACCCTTCCTCCTCCTCTTGATGCAGAGGAGCAGGGACTCGACACAGAGCTCCTACCAGATGACCCTAATTCTAAGGGCAAACCCAGCTTCTCTGCAGTGGGGAAGCTTATTTCAGCTGCTCTTATTGACCATCTCATTCTTTCGGTAAGTAGATAAGCGTAGGGATGTGGATGGACTGGTAAATTGAGAGCTTGAAATTATGGAGACTGCTTCCACTTGAAGGAGCAACTTCTCTCCAACACAGAGATGACATTTCACCTAATAATCCTAATGCAGGCATCAGGATTATGGCTTCACATTTGGAGGTGCTAATTCTCATCCCTGCCACTTCACAGCTGAAGGTTTTGGTTTGATGACACTAGCAGGATTATATAATTCGCCCAAGGCAGGGATGTGATCCTGTGGCACATCCCATAAGTCTGGCTTACTGCTGGCAATTCCAACCAGTCTCCATTTCCATTTGTAGAGGGACCAAATAACCAATAGCTATAGACCCAGTACCACATATCCCCGGAGCACCCCCCAAAGGATACCCCAAGGAACATGGTCAAATGCCTTCTCCAAATCCACAAAGCACATAGTTGAAGAACAAATTAGCATCTAAATGAGATATTTTGGCTTCACTTTTGTACAGTTGATGTAGGTGGAACCATGATGTCTATCTGTCCCTCTGTCCAAATGTTAACAGCTGGAGCCAGGGAGTTAGCTGATAAGAAATGGCCTGAGAAAAACATGAGGTAGATTAGCAGTTTATTTTTTATGCTATATGAAAATGTCATGATAATGACACTAATGTAGTTTTTTTTCACAGGATTCTGCTTTCATTTGCCTCTAAATTACAAATTCCTCTGAACCACTTCATCCAAGATGACATCAACACATACTACTTAGTGAATGGAGAGCTGCAGAAAACATACACTGTGGAAAACAACCCTGATGTTCTCAACTACACCTTGTATGACAGAGAGAAGGGGAAGACAGCTGCCCAGCTCTACAGTCAGGCTCTGTGGAAGGTTTGGAGACATTCTACACATTCATAATATTACTGTTCACTTTGGGATGTCTGTAAGTGTTGTAATATTTCCACAGGTGAGGGATGACCTGAAGGCAATTGGCTGCAGTGCCATGTTGGACAAATATGACTCATACACAGTTAAGGTAAACTTTGGCTCAGAAGATGTCACATAGTTTGAACCTGTAAAGAACAACATGGATATTGTTCACATTTGACAGGAGTACCTGGTGAAGGAGGGGAACCTGAGCCGTGGGGCTCTGAAGATGATCGGTGACATCCTGAATGAAAACAGCCTCTTCTACACGTCACTGTTAGAGATGCTGTACATACAGTCAGACATCAATGACAACACTGAGTAAGACACTGCATTATGAATACAAGCAGCACGAGACCTGGCAGGCAGGAACATTTTCATGCTGATTTATCTGTGAATACAAAAACCGAATGTATGGCAGGTAGGCGAGCTAAAACATGGAAAATATAGGACAAGGATGCAGCAAAGGACGGTTGCCTACTATGATGTGAGTTTGACAGACTCACTAGCTTTGTGTGAACTAGCTGGACAAGCCAAGGTTCAGCAGACAACATCAGCCACAACAGTGACAACATCTTCAAAGTAGGTGGTGCCTAGTAGTAGGAGGAACACAATCATGCTGAAACTCTGAATGTTTCCTTAGTGACCTAGCCGAAATACTATCTGAGTGGATAACAGTGATATATCCAGCTGTAGGTACTTCATGATTTCGTGTATCTGACAGAGTAATTTGCAAACAGCTAGAGGAAATGCATTGCCCTGTCCACTCAGACAGTATTTTGCTTAAGATAGAGGAGGGACTGGGCATTGTCTCCTCAAGAAAGGCCTTAACAAAAACATTACAAAATACATATACAAAACATACTAGCGGTGTCACAGCACTGATCATCTTAGTAGGTAAGTTGAACTCTTAGACATGTTTTCATTTTCTTCTATGTCCCTGGTAAATAACATACAGGTACTGCGCAAACTCCACACGAGGAAAGTATTTTTAACAACTCCATGATTATCCATCCTAATATATCATCGTGAGAGGCTATTACACATATTTAGGTATATATTTTTTACCCGTCACACATGCCATATTGCCTTACCCTATTTAGATTCTGACCCCAAACTCTTTGCAGAGGAAAACAGTGTACATTTTCTTGGCATCTTTCACATTACATATACACAGACTAATGGATTATTATTATTATCTGGGTGTTTTTTTCAGGTTCTTTGAAGTGACAGATGGTTTTGAGCACCTCCCCAGAACTATCTTCCAAACGTTAAATGCCACTGTACTCCTCAACTCCAAGGTCAAGCTAATAAACCAGAGAAGCGGCAGCAATGTGACTGTAACATACCAGGACTGGAGTCATTCAGGCTCCCTGACTAACCTAACAGTGGACTACGTCCTGGTTACGGCCACAGCCAAGGCCACCCTCTTCATTGACTTCCAGCCCCCTCTCTCTGTGGACAAGATGGAGGCTCTGCGCTCAGTTCATTATATTAGCTCCACCAAGGTGGTTCTCAGCTTCCGGCAGCGCTTCTGGGAGCAAGAGGGCATCAGAGGAGGGAAGAGCATCACAGACCGGCCCTCTCGCTTCATCTACTACCCCAGCCACAGCTTCCCTGGCACAGATGCAGGGGCCCTCCTGGCATCGTACACCTGCTCTGATGACTCCACCCTCTTCCAGGGGATAAGTGAGGAGGAGCTGATGGCTGTGGTGTTGGAGGACTTGGTGAAGATCCACGGAGAAGACATCAGGCCTCTATGGACAGGGGGCCTGGTCAAGAAGTGGGGCTTAGATGGCATCTTTCACATTACATATACACAGACTAATGGATTATTATTATTATCTGGGTGTTTTTTTCAGGTTCTTTGAAGTGACAGATGGTTTTGAGCACCTCCCCAGAACTATCTTCCAAACGTTAAATGCCACTGTACTCCTCAACTCCAAGGTCAAGCTAATAAACCAGAGAAGCGGCAGCAATGTGACTGTAACATACCAGGACTGGAGTCATTCAGGCTCCCTGACTAACCTAACAGTGGACTACGTCCTGGTTACGGCCACAGCCAAGGCCACCCTCTTCATTGACTTCCAGCCCCCTCTCTCTGTGGACAAGATGGAGGCTCTGCGCTCAGTTCATTATATTAGCTCCACCAAGGTGGTTCTCAGCTTCCGGCAGCGCTTCTGGGAGCAAGAGGGCATCAGAGGAGGGAAGAGCATCACAGACCGGCCCTCTCGCTTCATCTACTACCCCAGCCACAGCTTCCCTGGCACAGATGCAGGGGCCCTCCTGGCATCGTACACCTGCTCTGATGACTCCACCCTCTTCCAGGGGATAAGTGAGGAGGAGCTGATGGCTGTGGTGTTGGAGGACTTGGTGAAGATCCACGGAGAAGACATCAGGCCTCTATGGACAGGGGGCCTGGTCAAGAAGTGGGGCTTAGATCCTTACAGTCTGGGGGCCTTTGCCCTGTTCACACCATACCAGCAGGGACACTATGCCAGGGAACTGTTCCAGAGTGAGGGGCGGGTGCACTTTGCAGGGGAGCACACAGCCACTCCCCATGGGTGGATTGAAACAGCCATGAAGTCTGCACTCAGGGCAGCAAAAAATATTAACAGCCTGACATTATAGTTTCATGGACACAACTATTTTCACATGAGAGAAAGGTGAGATTCACTTGTAGTTTGTAATTTATTAGGATATACGTGTTTTATTGGTATACATTTACTTTATAGGTATTTGGCATGAGTACAGAGGTGTCCTGGTAGAGTAATACAACTGGTTTAGTAATGTAATTGTTTTCGGGGAATAAAAGCTTTTGGAGGTTATGTGACCAGTGATCAGTTTGTCAACTGAGCATTTCTTATAGAAAACTGGATACAAAATGCTTGTGAGAGACTGGTGAACATGTTTCTGTCTACTCATATCCCATCACATTATTTCTCGATTCACATGCAGAGTTTTTTTAGTACCGAGTCCTCTCTACATCCTCTCATCACATTTGAAACACAACTTATTATGCAGTCCTGTCGTAGTCCATCATCAATGGGTGCCTTTCTGCACCATCTGTGTGAAGCGGTTGGTGATAGTCAGGGTGGTGTCAATAAATCGCTCCACACAGCTCACCAGGCATGTCTCCGTCCGGTAGTCCAGCTTAGAACCTGGGGTGTCCACACACTTATCCCAGCAGACATCAGTGAAACTGTGCACCTGGAATCCACATCAAAGGCTGATTAACAGCTGGTCTGTGCAAGTGATGACAGCAGAAACTGATAATCATGCTGGGTGTAACAATGACAGTTGGGCCTGAACAAGATGACAGGAAAATCTAATATTTACATACTGAATGAACATTTTAATATTTGTCAGGGCCTGCTCTAATATTGTACTAAATGGCTGTATTGACAAAAACACTAAAACCAAAATTTGTAAAATGAATAAATAAATAATTACCATAAAGAAAGATAAATAAACCTGTCACAATTATTTTACTACACTTAATAGAAGTACATTATCAGGGTTTGTGCACTGCTGATGATGCTGATATGCACAGTTAATCTTATTTATATTTTTATACACCCTACTAACAGTGCTAACCATGGTGCTAACATGCGCTCTGAAGCCGGTGTTCCAGTTTAACTGGTGATTATGTTGTCTGGTGATATTGTTTGTGTTTTAGGGAAGCAGATGTGCTTGATTTTGCATTGCAGAGACACCGCGTGACTGTTAAATGTGACTATATATATATATATATATATATATATATATATATATATATATATATATATATATATATATTAGAATGTGAAACGGGCTAATAAAAACAGCTGACATACATAAAAACTCCCATGACGGGAATTGAAAGTGTGCATGACAGCAATAATATGATTACCAACCCAGCATCGTATTGTCTGCTCCACAGACAAGCTGCTGTCACCTGTAGCTGTACCTGCACACATTTCCTACATTCTGTTGGCCCTTCTGTCATGTGAGTGATGCAGTTAACAGGTCCCTGCATGTGGCCTGACTGCTCTGCACTGTACACATGTTAGCATGGTTAGCAGCATACATGTTAGCATACCAACCTGAGCCTGGAACTGAGCTTTCTGCTGCTCTACAGCGATCAGACGCTGGAGCTCCGTAGCCTCCGCTTTCTCTGACGCACTGAAGTTATCAAAACTGTCCATTGTGTTCTTCTTAAATCCCCACAGAGTAGCTGCGTGGAGCCGGTAACAGGCTGCAGAGCAGAGGAGCTGAGGTGACCTTCGATTACGCCGCTAGTGACTACAGCAGCTTGGAGGAAACCGCAGATTTACAAGTCATCGTACGCGCCACACGCCGCTGCACCTCCTTCCGGTTCTGTTTGTAAATCAGTACACTGTGTGACACGTGGGTGATGACGACAACAAAGATGTTTTATGTTTGACAAGTTTTTAATCAGCAACAGCAGATATGTTCGGTATAAACTTACATCTTCATTACGTAACAATAGTAGTTTTTTTAGCTAAAACAGCTATATGCAAGCCCCACGACCTGTCTGCAAATCAGTTTTTAATTCTGTTTATTTTTATGAATTCATCTGTGTAAGTACGAGTTTTGTTGTTCACAAATACACACACTGGACACAAGCTCTAAAAACAAATGAAAGAATACACAAAGATAATTCTAATGTGCAATCACAATGTTATTCTGTTTTTGTACGTTTTATTACTTACTACTTAAAATAATATTTATATTGTTATTATTTTTAATTATGTTGAGCGTGTGATGTAGACGTGTTTGATGCTTTTATCAAATGTGTTGCTGCTGTTTCGTCATACACAAAACTTTGCTACTCTAAAGCGAACTGTATTCACTCATCTCCTCGAACAGCAACGATCTTTGTGGCACTGATGACGCAACAACTACATCCGGGTAACGCTGGTGACCTTGGTTGGTGTATCATCATGGCGGCGATCGTCAGGTTGAGTTCTGTGTGCCGTAGAGGAATTACGCGTAAGTACTGCTGTGTTTCCTCATCGTCTCTCTTTCTGAAGTTTATCAGCTCTACAGCTGGTTAGTCTGAGCAACCGGAAACCGAGGCTTGTCTGTATGAACAAATCACAGGATATTACTTTCAAGTTCACGACTTCAGCAAGCTATAGTGTGGTTATTGTAGAGTGTATGGAAGTTACAATGGCTGATTAACGTGAGGTAAGAGCAGATATACCTCACGGTAAAAACTAAGCGCCCTAGAAAATGTTGGCTTGATGACATCATTGTCCGAATGTGACGTTAGAGTTTACACGAGAGACACGCGAAGCTGTATTAAAATGTTCATGAATTATGACTTAACATGCAAATGACGACAACATGACATCATTCTGGGACGTACGTGTTTGTATTTTCTGACGTAACGAGTCTTAGATTTGAATTGGGCACATGTAAGACGATGCAGAAAGCGTTGTAGCCATCCTAGTGAAAGGTCACGATAGGTCGCGATAGGACCGCTCGCTACCGCCCTCCACTGGCTGTCACTGTCCGGGTGGTTAGGGGAAAGCATGTTCTACAACTAAAATAAGTAAATATCCAAACATATGACTGTTTAATAATGAAAATGCATTGGACCTTACCCAAACATGTCACACATGCAGTCTTGCCATGTATACCTGTTTAAATTGTATTTGAACGCCCCCGATCTGAAATTCATGTTTCCATCCTGTAGAAGTAGGTTTACAGGTAAATCATAGGGACGATGCATTATTGTAATGACAAAAACAGAGCAGATGTGTTCATTCTTTGTAAATATAAAGTTTCATTTCATTCTAGGTATATTGTGAGTTTCATGATATGACATATTTGTAAACACGACTGTTTATCTTTTCTCTTCAGCTCTCTTCTACCAAAGCACTTTGCTGGCAAGGCCGCTGGTCGTACCTCACAAACACCAGGAGCAGCCCCACTTGTTGACAGCAAGGATTCATTCATCACAGGCTCTGCATGGTTAGTAGTAGTAGTAGTAGTATTAACCTGAGGGTAATATGTGTGTCTGGAACAGCAGAAAAAACCTTATGATAATTACAATAATGTAACAAACCACAGCCTCAGAAAACACCACAGAGTGCCATGCATAGCTCTGGCTCATGTTTTCCACTTTTGAATGAGTCATCACTAATCATAAATGCAAATAAGGTTGATAAAATGGTCAAAGTTCCTTTCCTGCTTAAAGAAAATGCATCAGTGCCACTCCAAAGGCAGGGATCAGCGTGTTTACTGTAAGTGTGTGGTGATTAAATAGGTTTGCAGGTAGCACGTGTGTTTTTTTTTTTGCCGTTTTGACCGGAAAGCAGGTGGCTGACACCCTTTGTGGTGTACTACTGGGGTTTGTAGTCTGCATTTAGCTCCCCACATGGCACAGTTTTGACACCAGGTTCACGTAAGGTCTGCTGAATGCTAGCGGGTTACGACCTTAAGCAGTATTTAGGTTTGTGTGTCACTGACAGTAGGGTGGGGGCATCAGTAAGTAGAAATTTGATTTTGTTGCTTTTTAATTTAGGTGGAGATTTTGTGATTTGAAATGTTTGCAAGATTAGTCATAATCCTCAGTACAAACACATTACCTGACATTAGAATAATGTGCTAATTAAACTGCAGTAGACTGTATAAAGTTAGAGTTTCCATGCCATCAGCCATATGTTTCCTGAGGAGCTCAGTGTCGTATGTCAGGTTCGGCTGCTACATACAGTACATGCTCTGAATGTAATCATTATAACTTTACAATCTGATATAACAGCTACTGCACACTCTACCACCGTCTGACCTGTGATGGGAGATCATGGTCCTGTAAAATGTCATTATGATTTAATATGTATTATTTAGTTGTTAGTATTTTATCTCAATTTAAACGACAGATAAAAGTAGCTTCACAGCTGAGGCTTGGGTTTGGAGCATTTTTCTAATGGGAGTGTTGGTCTGGTTCATATTCACATATATTCAGTTTGTTATTAGTATTTGATCACAGGATGGCTATTGGAAACAGACATCCCGGTCCCTGTAAGCTTATTGACCCAATAGGGTCATTGACCTTACACTCTAAGTGTAAGCTTATTGACAGCAGCAGTGGCTCAGTGGTAGAGCAGGGTTGTCCAGTAAGGAAGGTTGGTGGTTCAATCCCAACTCCTCCCTAGTCACTGTTGTGTGTCCTTGGGCAAGACACTATACCTGCATAGCCTCCAGTGTACTCACTGGTGTATGGCGCTCTTTGCTGGGCTGCCTTAAGCAATTTCCCCATTGTGGGACTAATAAAGGTTTCAAATTTAAGGCCCGTGTCACAATGAACCACACAGTAAGTGACAAGTAGCTTGCTAGCTGGTAGACGTAAGGTGCTGAGCTTATCACCTAAACAGTTGAATACTGTGGATTTGACTGTTTCTCGTACCATTGAGCAACTTCAACAAGACACAGTGATCGATGCAAAATGTTGTCTTGTTTGTTTCATCAGCTAAATGGAGTCGGTTTAAATCAGATGCTTGTTGTTTGGTAGTGTTTGCAGAAAATGAAACCCTCTGATAACCTGTGGTCTGTGTTCCTCCACAGCAGGTTCTGGCTCCAAAGCTGCCTCTCTGCACTGGACAGCAGAGCGAGCGCTTAGCATCATGTTGCTGGCAATGGGCCCTGTTGCCTATTTTAGCCCTGGCCCTGTCATGGACTACTCCCTGGCTGCTGCCCTGACCCTGCATGGACACTGGTAAGACGACAGTAATCTGATCCTTCTCTTTGCTGATACTCTCCTTGTCTTCTGCACTGTTACATTGAACACATACTGCCCATGTGGAACCCACAGCTTTTTAATGACATGGTTTCACTTCCTGTTTACTTACATCGGAGACTGGTTTCTACAAGGTTCAGTGGAAAAGTTCACAGAATAACGGTAAATTGTTATTCTCTCTTCTTCTCTTCTCTACAACACGTGTGTTGTAGGAATGAAGAGACTGATTTGGTGCTTCAGAATTGCTTTAATGCTACAAACTGAGATGTGTTTCAACCCGCTGCTTGGAAGGAGGAAGACTGTTCTGTGGACTTAGAGGAATATGCATCAGCTGTCACTAGCTGCATCAGCACATGTGTTGATAACATATACATCCATAGGCAGCACAGAGCTCCTCACTCACTGTGACTTCAACTGAGGTGCGCAGGGCTCTGAGGAGGGCAAACCCCCGGACAGCATGGACAGGACAGGACATCATGAGACTGTGAGCATAGGAACCCCCCCATGGCTGTGTGCTCAGTCCACTGCTGTACACCCTCTTCACCTACGACTGTGTCCCCTCCCAAAGTCACACATCCATCATGTTCACTGATGACACAACCATCATTGGGCTAATCACTGGCGGAGATAATTATTGACCCAAGGAAAAGGAGGGACCAGCATGTCCCACTTCACATCAACGAGGCCCCAGTAGAGAAATCTTGATTTTGTAGTTCAATGCAAGCAGGACATTGATTGGCCCCGTCATCGCCCAGGTCAGCTGCAGTCATTCTCACCTCTGTGATGTGCAGCTTGTGAGTTCAAGGAGGTTAGTCACAAGTTAGTCTGGGCCCAAGATTAGCCTGTTCAGTGACCCTGACAAAACAAAAGGCAGACATGGTGGAAGTCCACACTTCGCTTGGTTCCCGGTTTGTTGGCAGACTTGAGATGGTGCTTTTGGCTTAGCGTCAGAGCGATGTGCTCCACCATCAGTTAAGAGCACAGACAGAACACCATGTGTACGCCACAAATCCCAGTCATAAGTCTCGTTAAGAAATGACTTTCAGGGCACAAAGGTATCCCAGGGTCAAGTTATGTCCGACAAATGCTCTGATGTCATCTGGCCCTGTCATCGACCCAATCATGAGAAGGTTGGAAAGCTTCCTCTTTTCAACTAAGTCTGTGCTTAATAGGATTTTATAGCTGTAAGGGCTGCTGGAAATGAACGACAGTAAGCTCTTTGGTTCATGGTGGGTGAGAAATATGAATGCTTATTACTTAATGGAAACTTCACATTCACACATCTTAAGGGGAAAAACATAACACACCATGATGTTTGCTGTCACCATATAGACGGCGCTGGAGTCTACCTTAAGTCAAGTTGACATTGTTTGGGAGTCCATGTGAAATTTGTCATCAGAAGGTAAACCTTTCGGCACAGTTCAGAAAAGGAAACCAACTAGGTGAGGTGTGAAAATTAGACTGAGCTCATGTTCAGTTTTACACGCCTTGTCTCAAACCACATATAGTGGAACACAGCTTATATGAGGGCTAGAACCTGTTGTCTCACATTTTCTATGCTCATCTTTTTTGTTTTTTTTGTCCTGCAGGGGCATTGGTCAGGTGATAACGGATTACGTTCATGGAGAGCCAAAAGTCAAGCTTGCCAAGGCAGGTCTCTTCCTCCTGTCCACAGTCACTTTCGCTGGCCTCTGCTACTTCAACTACAACGATGTTGGCATCTGCAAAGCCGTTGCCCTGCTCTGGAGTAAATGAATATGACTATGGACTGGAAAGCTCAGGCAGACCTACACACCAGGGCGGGAACAATCCCACTCTGGCTGATTGTAAAAAATTCAAGGTGTTCTTTGTAAATTCTTATAAATATATCATTTTGACATTATACTTACATTATACTCAACGGTGTGTAATTGTAATTAATGTTGATGGTGATCAGGCTTGGTCTGTGTATTAAATTGACTGAGCCACTAGCATTCATTTTTTTCCTCATGTCGATTACACAGCTGGCTTTGATCAAGTCTTACATAATACTGCAGATATCTCATTCATTTTTGCATGTGTGTCCTAAATGTGTTTAGTTTTACAGTGTATATACTACCTTAGGCTTTTGAACACCTCAGGAGTACCATAGCAACGTATACAAGCCGAGCTCACTTCATCTTTTGTGGCATCATCTTGGTTCTGTACTGATTTTTTTATCCTGAGTGACAGGAGCAGCTGTTAGCATGTCAGTGTCAAATGTTGCATTGTGAAACCTCATTCCTATGTGCTGTGCAGACTGCACCGGCTCATATGAGGTTTGTTAGATCTGAGATACATCATACATTCAAGCCATCCATCAGCACTCAACCCGCATATGTATCTCCAGCAGACTGGCTAATGACGTTTAGCAGCACACCAAAGGTAGAGCTGCAGAATACCGTCCTTTGCCGATACCATACAACGCTAACACTGACATGAATGCCTCTGTAAGAGTTGTGTTGTGCTTCGTGTTTGGCCGACAGACACCTTCAAATGTGTAAGTAAGCATACTGCAAAAAAAGTTAATTTCAAATGTAGTGGCAACATTTTAAACAACTTAATTCACCCTCTGACTCACAGCAGTTGAATCGAAGCTGCTGCACGTATTTGGTATGTAGACACGCAAAATCCTTGCATGATGCAGCTTTAACACCAATCTTGTTTTTTACTGCTGAGCAATACAGGTTGAGTTAATGGCTTTGTAAGTTCTGGATTCAATCTGTTGTCACACAGTAAATGTTTATATTACATAACGAGTCCGTCTGTTCATTTTAATATCAAAATAAGCTGTCTGTAGAAAACTTTCCATACCAGTGAATACAATGACATAAGCTGTAAATATTAAGCTATACAATGTGGTGTACAGTACATATTTATCATATTTATGTGACAGACTTGGGAATGTTGAAGTTCACTTCAAAATGTTTTACTGTTTTTAAACATTCCTTTAAGGAAAAAAAGAGAAATGTAAATACTTGAATAAAAGCTAGTTAAAAGGATCATCAGGAGACCCCTGAATACAAATTACACTACATTAATGAGGACAGAAAAAATATAGAACATCAGTTGCATTTTAAAGACATGATGATAATGTGGGAATTTAGAGCTAAACATCTGTATTTTCTTCCAGATAAATCCCACTGCAAAGTATAATCTGATATACTCAGGCAGCTGCTGAAGTTCATACACGGCCAAGTGAGGTCCTGTGGTTTGTTACTCGAAAAGAGGAAGTTGTTGTGTCAGTATGATTTGACTGCAGCTGGTAAACTGACCCTTATTGCTACACGTTAGCAGGGACTTTTTAATCTTAATCACAAATTATTAAGGAGATTTGTACTGCTTCACTACATGCGTAAATATGCACCGTGCTCCCTCTCTTTGGAGCTGCTAGCTTATATGGCCAAGGAAAAGAAAGGACAGCAAAGACCTATTCATCCGCGACTACGCAATGTATTTCCACATTTTAGCGGTGCCTTAAGTTAAGCCGACAATGATTATCTGAATACCAAGAATGAAAACTTCAAAAAAGCTACCAAGCAAATGAAATGGGTTTTCTCAGAATATGTTTGTTTTTCACATATATAAGATGTGTATGTGGATTGTATGAATGTCTATCATTAATTTAGTCCCATATTTAAATACATTCCAAAGTTTGACTCTGACAAAATTTGATTTAGTGCTTTTTTAGATTTCCACACCTGGGGTTGTGTAATTTGTAATTAAAATTGATATTGCTATATTTAGCCAGTACTGCGTGTTATTGTTTGTGTATTTTGTCCTTCTGGTCTGGACTCACTGGGGAGCACTGAACGTTACCCTCAACAAGGCGTGGAAAGTTTTTCTTAAGAATGTCTTCATTCCATGCAGTCAGTCATATAGACACAAGTGTCGTCCCCACTATCTTTTAACACCAGTCTGTGCAGACAGGGATTACTCTTGTCAGGCTCAAAGCCCAGGAACCACCTCTGGTGCATTGTGGACTCAAACTTGTACTGTTTAGATGCGGACTGCTCTGTCATGTAGAACAGGGCCTTGTGTCTTGTTCCATTGATCATCAGAGGAAGATCCTACAGATGGACACAAAAAAGGGTTAAGTCAAACAGATATTAACATTTCAGCACTGTATTTGACAAGTTCATTTGAAACTTGCTGTGAATAAACCTGCTTAGATGCTAGACATTATAGGATATCTAACTTAGCCCTAGCAATGTGACATCTTCGTTCTGCATTATGTTATAGACATTCCACAGTGTACACTGACAATAATCTGTGACAGGCCGCTATAGAGTGATAATATCATCATCTATACTGCCCAGGCGGTCCAAAACACCACAGTATTGGAAACCTTAACACAACATTATAACAGTGCCATTGACATGACATGGCAGCAGCTTGTAAAACTGGGATGAGTCACCTTTGTGACTCACAAGTAAGTTCCTTTGTCACATATTTACTTTCAGAACCTGCACGACACCAAGTACTGACCAAGTAACTGTTCTTCAGAGATAAGCTGATGTTGTTGTTGCCACCTTTTTCTCATAGTGACATTAGTACTACCTCACATCACAACACTCTCAGATGCTGTAAAAGACAGCAGCAAAATGTTTTCATGTTCTACTGCTGAAGTGCAAAGATGCAGTGTGAGGCAGCCATATTTCTGCTCCTCGACTTTACATTAACTTCTGTATTTAAAACCCTTCTATGGTTATTTGTCAAGTCTGTGTCTGTATTTACATTTAAATCATCGTTGTCAGAGTATTGATACCTGAGCTCAGTCAGGCGCTAAATGACTTGTTTGTACTCACCATTGCCTCAGCATATATTTCACAGCTCTCATTGCAGCACACCATTATCTTCTGGCCATTTTTATTGGCGTACAGCATGACAGCCCTTCCCTTCCTGGGCTCCAGAACAGAGTCCTTGTAAATCTGGATGTTGAATTTGTGCTCTGAAATAAAAGCAGAGGAAAGCCAAGAAAAAGCAGCATTATCTAGAAGAACAATGTCAGGGGTGTGGCCAACAAAAGATCCTTGAGGAATATAGGCCGGGTCAACCGCCTGTGTATGTTTGCCTCGTCATCTAAGTGGTTTAACCCTTAGTACGACCTCTGTAAGTGATTCACTTAAAGCAGATGAACTCCAGCATTCAACATTAGCAGTTCTTGCCCCATAAGCGAGTTTTGGGCTACATTATTTTTGATGGAATCTTATTGATTTATCTGCTAATGTTAGGATGTGTAAATGACCCAGTCCTAATCTCAAAGATGTGTTTGCTTACCAGGATCCAGCAGCTCCTCAGTAGTGAGGTTCTTCACTTGAAGGTTTCCCTCTGTGTTTAAAATCAGGCATTTTTGGTCTTTGCTTTGGATCAACTGTTTAGGGAACCTGCTGGAAATTCTAAAAGAGTCCTCGTCCAAATCTGCAGGTTAGAGAGAACAAAATACCATGAATACTTCCTGTAGTGTGAATCTCTATAAATCGACCAATCCAGTTAAGCAAAAGAAAAGGAAAAAGATCCACCTGGCTCAACCACTTTAGCATGGAACCGATGGGACAATTTCAGGATTCATATGCAAAAACAAAAATACAAGACAGCATAGGTATGTGTTAAAAAATGTTTGTCAGAATATTGATACTTGATAATAACATTTACTGCAACAATAACATCAAATGTACAGACTTAAAAAGTGTCAAATCGCCGTTACCTTCAAAGTAGAAAGAGTCTTCATAGGCATCATAAAACTTGATATGGTTGTAGCCATTAGTAGCCATCAGGAAGACTGGGTTAAAGACAAACACAGAATGTGTCAGTCAGAGCCGTCGCAACACGGTAGGCAAACCAGGCAATTCCCTAGGGCCCCGAGAGGGGCCCTAAGACGGAGGGTCAGTTAGCCCCACCATTCAACTACAGCTGTTTTGGCCCAGCGCACTGACACATTCAGACTCCTCATGAAGATGCCACAACCTCCACAGATGAAGGTATGTGATGAATAATCTGGATTATTTACAGTGTTAATTATCAGGCTGATCATTATGGTCTTATACCACACAGGTCATGTGGAGCCCTGTGAGGAAACTCCAGAGGACGTCCCAGCAGCAGTCCAACACCTGAGAGCCCCCCCTCCTTCCTCTGCTCCTCCAGCACCTGACCTGGTAACAGAGGAAGGGTCCAAGGGGTCCAGGTCTCACTGATGATCCTGCACTGTGGACAAACTTAATAATACTGGTCATCATATCTTGTGTTGTCAGTGGTGGAGGAAGTACTGATGTTTAGTACTTAAGTGAAAGTACAGTTACCCAGCAAAATATATACTCAAGTAAAAGTAGATGTGCTGGGGATACATAAAAAATACATGAAAAATTACTTAAGTACAGTAACAAAGAACAAATACTTAGTTACTTTCCACCACTGTGGACAGTCTTCAGAGAGACATATTTCTATGATGTATTTTGATTGTGTTGTTTTTCTTATATGTCCTTAAGATAATATTTTCATATGTGTGTTCCACATTATTTATGTTAATCATCACTAATCATTAATCATTTAATCATCACTGTACATGTCTTTGTGATTGGGGCGGCATTTCTATAGAATCTAGTAGCCCGTAGGGCCCCAGTGTTACCTTCTCGCCTAGGGCCCCTATAGTGTCAAGCAACGGCTCTGGTGTCAGTCTGTTCATTATAAGGTGGAGTGATTCACGGGTTCAGCATGTAAAGTGCAAGCCCACAGCTGTGGGAGCTGCACATCTGGAATGTAGATATGAACTGGTTCCCATGATGTGACACACAGAAAACTGACAGAACTGCCTGTAGGACCCAAGACAGACCTGGTCCTGGGATGTTCGGTACGCCTGCATGGAAGCATGCATGTTTTATTGAAGTGTCCCCATCACCAGCAGGCTGCCAGCCGAGTCCAGCCAGAGTCAAAGGGAAATATTAATAAATATAAATACAGCACGTTTCTTCTGTTCTTACTACGAACTGGATATGATGACACTCAAGGTACCACACAACTCCAGAACCAGAACCGTCCTGCTGCACTCCCCCCGTCATAACGGACTGAGTATGTCTGGACTTCAGAAAGCAGGCGCTTAAACGTCGTTTCTTAATGATTAATTGCTTAATTGTTCATCATACCACCGGGAAATGAACATTTTGAGCAGACCCTTTCACAAACACACGCTGGGTGGGCAAAGGTTCTGGGCTTCGTCATTATATTCCAAGCTGACTGATTTGTTACAACGTTTCAAAAACACAGTAACTCACCTTTAAACGTGCAGTGGGGAGTTGCCGGTGAAATCTCTTTTTTTCTTACGGGACGAAGGAAAATGTATCCAACAGACTCGCACCGCAGGTCTTTATGAAGTCTGAAGACTGGAAATCATGCTTATTAAAACTGTGTTGTGTCGCGCGCAGACCTCTGGCTGTGACGCGGCTCCGCGCGAACTGTTTGAGACTTCGCAAGGCACGCGCGCCCTGTGTCCGACAGGCGGAAGTCATTTTTTAAAAAACTTTATTTAGAATGTAAAATACAAACAATGAATCATTTAAGGTGGTAATAAACACTACTAAAATGATGCAAGTAAAATTATTTATTGTTATTATTATTATTATTATTATTTTGGGTGTTTTTATTATTTCTCCCAATTTTCCTATTAACTGTAAAAACTCTAAGTCTATACAATTAGAAATGTTTTGCGGAAGTGAAAATAAAGAAAAAGGAAGAGGACACTTCCTAACGCAGCATTGCTGTTTCATGTTCTCTAAGATTTATTTAAGACACACACTATGATTTACATTTACATTCACTCTTTGCGCTTGTGATAACACTTCACTACAACTTAATCACTACAGCTCTTTTCTTCAAACGGACGTTTGAAAACAGAAAATGCTGTCCCGAATAATGCTTCAGTGATGTGATGGTGTTTGAATGTTTACGTCTTATCCCTCTAAACATCCCTCTGTCTGCCGCCTGAGGGCAGCAACGAGCAGGGAGACACACGTCATCACTGTAACAGAGATGTTTTTGTGAGCGATGTCTGAACGTACACACTTGTCAACACATGTCCAGGCAGTCCTAACAAGTGCTTGTTAAACCAGTTTGGTGAGCATGTGTGCCTCTAAAGGTGTAAGTGTTGTTTATTTAAAAAAGTACTGGAATATATCCTGTTTTTTTCTACAGCTTTGAAACCGAGGGTTATTTTCAGTTATTATTAATATTATCAGTTATTGTCACATAACATTCTTCAAGTCAACTCAAGGCTATCTGGCCCACAGTTTCCCTGTTTAAGTTTATCCAAATTTCTTTCAATAGCAGTCATGCAAGTAAATTCTTGGAGATTAAAAAGAACAATTGGTCGACAAAGCAACTGGTCAAGAAGATGCCGTGTATTGACCTTGTGGCTATTATAATCATCTAAATCCTCTCAGATCATGAATTTGCCCAACTACTGGAATGTTGTAGGCTGTTGTTCAACTGTTCAAACAGATAAGACTCAGAAATGCTGAGTCAGGGTTTGGACCCCCTCCTGGACAGGCATACGTACAGTAAAAAAAGGAAGCAAGATGACGACTTTGCATATATACGAAGGATCTGTAGAGTTCAGCGTGCAGACTTCCTCATTATGAATTATGAAACACAGTAATCTTTGTCAAACAGTGGTTAAACTCTGTCTGACTTCAGTCATAAGCGATAAAGAGCTGTAAAGCGGTTCACTGAAATGCCACAGCATGATATATACCCTCCTTTTGTACATGATGAAAACCTATTTTCTTTGCAAGAGCTGTTTGTCACATAAAGAATAGTAATGCTGTCTTCAATAGCATTTATATTATGCATGCATGTATATTCATTTTATTGCCTCATCTCATCTTACCTACAATAAAGCACCTGGATGAGTTACATACATACATACATTTACAGAGAACATTGAAATCACAGGGTAAAAAGCAACATATTAAGACATTAAAATAGAATGGAAACAACATAGAGATTAAAATCATGACAGATTAAATGAGAAAAGAGCAGTCAAGACAGTGGTCAATAAAAAGTTTATTGAGAGATTATTACAGGAATTTAAGAGAATGCTGTAGTAAGCAGTATTGTTCAGGCCTGACTTAAATAAAGTGACTGTGTGAGCAGACCTCAGGAAGGCTGCTCCACAGGTGAGGGCAGAACAACTGAATCCTGCTTCACTCTGTTTGGTCCTGACCCACAGTAGGCCTGTCCCTCATGATCTCAGGGGTCTGTCTGAGTCAGCCAATCACAGATGTTAATGTTAAGTATCCCAATTTTTTTTAACTAAACTTCATATGAATTTTTTTCATATAACTGGTAGACCACAGTATGTGCGTCTGCAGCGGTGTGTGTCACACAGTGGTCACCAGCACCGGGGCCCCACAAGGGACAGTCCTCTCTCCCTTCCTCTTCACCCCTGACTTCAGCTACCAGACAGAGTCACGTCACCTTCAGAAGTTTTCTGATGACTCATGGTCTCATTGACTCATAGTTGGATGTATCAGCAAGGGTGAAGAGTCTGAGTACAGGACTGTGGTGGACAGCTTTGTCACATGGCTCCAGTTTCCATCGGTGGGCAGTGTGTGGACATTGTGGAGGATTTTTTGGACAGTGAACTGGACTGGACTAAGAACACTGAAGCCCTCTACAAAAGGGCCAGAGCCGCCTCTATTTTCTGAGGAGGCTCTGGCCCTTTAACATCTGTCGGACTATGCTGAGGATGTTTTATCAGTCTGTGGTTGCCAGTGCCATTTTGTTTGCTGTTGTGTGCTGGGGCAGCAGACTGAGATCAGACTCAATAAACTGATGAAGGGCCGGTGATGTTGTGGGGGTGGAGCTGGACTCCCTGACAGCAGTGTCAGACAGAAGGATGCTGTCTAAGCTGCAGGGATCCTGGAGAACAGCTTCCATCCTCATACATGCTGCTGAGGTGCAGGAGGACTTTCAGTGCCAGACTGATCCCTCCTAAAAGCACCACTGAGCGCCACAGGAGGTCCTTCCTTCCTGTGGCCATCAAACTGTACAACTCCTCCCCCTGAGTGTCAGACAGTGATCTAACACATCCATCCATTATCTTACCCCCTTTGTCCTGCAGTGCAGGGTCACGGGGGGCTGGAGCCTATCCCAGCTGTCTACAGGTGAGAGGCAGGGTACACCCTGGACAGGTCACCAGTCCATCACAGGACAACATGTAGACAAACAACCATTCACACTCACACCTAGGGGCAGTTTAGAGTAACGCTCTAACATGCATGCAAGAAGCATCTGGAATGTAAGCAATCCCCCTGGGACTAATAAAGTACTTCTTCTACCACCTAAAGCA
The DNA here is from genome assembly GCF_900634625.1 of Parambassis ranga. Taxonomy (NCBI): domain Eukaryota; kingdom Metazoa; phylum Chordata; class Actinopteri; family Ambassidae; genus Parambassis; species Parambassis ranga. Next base: position 1,197,592 of record NC_041033.1, read on the forward strand.
AATGCAATATGAGGACAGCGAGCAGCAACTGTGTCTGGATTTTTTGTGGTTTATTCATTTAAGTAATTATATCATGGGTTTCAGAGTGGTAGCCTAGTGAACCAAATGTCCCCTTGATGTCTGTGTGAGTGGGTCTTTGTGAAGCACAGTGCCCAGAGCTGCTCCCCACCACAGAGACACTATTTATGGGACAAGATTGGCTGGGCTTTTCCCTCTATTTTCTGCTTGACTTGTTTATGCCAACAAAAAAACATAATGCAAATACAAAATGCAAAAATGCTGATTCATATGATGACTTTACAAAACAAAAAAACATTTTAAAGATATGGTGCCAGCCTTTATTTAACGTTAGACTGCAGTTCATACCTGGTGTCTGTGGTGACATTCCTACATGGAGATATTGGTAAGAGAACGGCCCTGTGGTTTGAACATTGATGAAAGGACAAAAAAACATTAACATTCTCTTTTTAAGTTACAATGCTACAGAGAATTTACCAGTTCCAGCACAGCTAGCTAAGCCTGTACACTGTTTAGAGATTCAAAAGGTAGAGAGTACTCAAAAACCCCAAAACCAAACCTGGGATGTGGAATGGTGGATACTTGAAGTGAACAGATGACCCATTTCTCCCATTTGCTCTCTATAATGCTGCCAGAAGTGGATGATATCAGTGGCATCATACCTAATAATAATAATGATATTTATTACATCATTAGCTAGACTTTCTAGACTTGGCACTTGATGACAAAAGGGCTGCTACTTGCCTCCAGTCCTGTTTTCAAGGAGAGGGTTTCATGATCCATGATCTGCTGTTTGCAGATGATGCTGCTGTCCTTCTGAAAAAAGGACAGCATCATCATTAAAAACTGCTGAGCGATGATGCTGCTAGCTTAGCCAACCAAAAAAATCTGTCTAGTCTAGCTTCATTTAGCACTCAGACACTCATTACTAATTATTTCTAACAAGTTTTATTTCTTATTTTTGGTCATTTTGAAAGTGTGTTAACACAGCAGCACTCGGTGACAAAGAGCTGACTGTTGACATTGGTGCTTGGTTTTCAGTTTACTCTGCAGCTCAACAGATACAAGCATTGCTTTGTTTCCATCATGGTAAGTTGGGACTGTTAGATCAAAATGTCCTAGTCAAAAAGCAAAGTAACTTCAAATTAACAGATGGCATGTTGTACTTCCTAAAAACGTCTGGAAAGTCTGGTAACACAAGCTTGATGTTGGGATGACTAAGAAGTGCACTAGAAATACATCTTCAACAGACTGGACAAACTCATTAAAAAGGTGGAGCTGTGGTTTTAAGCTGGTCAAAACAGCTGACTATCATGGACAATCCCTACTAAACCTTTCCACAACACCGTGGACAGACTGAGCAGCAGCTTCAGCAACAGACTCCTGCTGCCCCGCTGCTCTAAGGAACGGTACAGGAAGTCATTCCTGCCGCCCGCCATCAGACTCTATAACTCATCTGTGAGTGAGCTGTGCTCACAGGTGTACTCAAACCGTTTCAGTTACAGTAACTGTAAATCTATGTACATATGTGTGTGTGTGTACTGTATTTGAACTTGCTGACTACTCTGTCTCTCTGTTTATGATGCAAAGTGGAGTCAGCTGTAAGGCTAGAATGACGGGAACAGAAGTTACATTACAAATATAATGATGTGTTGAGTGTAACATGAGCGTTTGTGTTTGCTTTATTAATGTTTGCCATAAAATGCTTATTGGGCCATACTGACACAAAAGGGCAGTGCTGGACTGTTGCTAGGAGCCACAAAGTAGCTTTTCTACCTTAGTAGTAGAAAAAAAACAGCTATAAAACTTTTGCCATAGGCCAACTGAAAATGGTTTCATTTAAACAGTCACATGCAGTATAAGACAGTCAGCCTTACATACCTCGACACTTTCACACCACATTTATGAGAGTTGTGAGAGAAAAGAGTAGAAGCTGCTGTGAACTCAGTCAGGAGGCAGGCAGGACTTACAACCAAGAGACCTGGATCTAAGGTCTGCAGCTTACAGATTCCTACAGAACTGCTCATTTCTGACCCCAAAAAACCAGCATGAGGGTGTGACCAGTGAGTCACATCCCTCAATTAGGGACAGGACATGCACTGCAGCTGCTTATTAATCAAATGAAAACGCTGACTTAACCACCAGAGCTGATAGTTAGAACAGGGGACTTTGGAATGGCTTCCAAGTGAGACATTTTACTCATTGTCCATCAGATGTTTTAAGTGTGGGACAAAGACTTCAGTTGGTCAAGACTGCAGGTGTATATAGTTAAAAAAAACTGATCTTACTTGTACAACAGTTTGTGTTTAAAAATGTCATCCTGCTCTAAGGTATCAATAGGTTTGTAAACACATGAAAGTATCCTAAGACTGAATAATACAGAGGAAGGTGCTTAATGCTGCTTTTTTAAAATTAAAAAATAAAAGTAATTCACAGTAATCGAAGGCGCCTTGCCTTCGATTACTGTGAATTACTTTTATTTTTATTTTTTTCTAGTGAGATTTTATGACACTAGAACCAAAGAAATATTATCTAACTGAATAAAGACACTGAGTGAATTTGCATCTGCTCTCCTTCACATTAGCTCCCCTGGGCAGAACTTTCTGAAGTTTATGTTTCCCTTTATCATCCCTTGTTTTACAGCATCCCATTCCTCCATTGTTTTTCTATATAGCATAGGAGAAGTATAGGAAATTAAATATGCAATTGTTTACTGTTGTACCACAATGAGGCCAGCAGTGTGTATTTGGTATGAAATTAGACACTGTGAACTAATCAGTATTTTGATACACTTAGCAGAATTGATGGTTTGTTTGCATTCGCCATGACTAAGCAGCACTTACACAAGGCTGTAGTTCATTTAGCAAAATAAAAGAAGTCAATAGAAAACACTGCATGTGCTGTTTTAAGCAACTAATGGGGTCTTTACACTCTGGAAATAAAAAAACCATACAAGATTATTTGTACATATATTGGAACCTTTAGGTTTGCTTCAGCCCAACAGAAAGATATACTGCCCTGCAAACTTGTGCCCTTTGTTTGAACCAAACTGGAACAACCTGTTCATCCATATACATCTAGATAACACAACATGAGAACTGATAAGTGCACATCATATACAGTAAAGACTATATGCTAAGCTCTGTTAATCTCTTATGGTCTCCAAGCTTTGATTCCAGCAGCTATAGATATCCACAGGTTCAGAATAAATTATTTTGCATTGTCATTATTTTTTCATTTTTCATGAACTTTTCCTTTGAAAAGAAACGGCCATGAATCCTGCAACACTAGCAGCCTTCCACTCCCATACACTGCAGAGGTTTGCCTGATACACTGCATGCTGTCTGAGCAGATATTGGACACTCAGTCTGTTGCTACTTCACATGAACCCAAAAGGAAAATCCCTGCTAGCAAGAGGACTTTCTCAAATGCTTTAATTATTCCAGAAATAGATATTTTCAACAACAAATATAAGAAGAACACAGGCTGATTGTGTATGTATCCTTCTGATTTCACCATCCTACACATATGCATATTGAGCATGACAAACCTGTCAGTAAGATCAAGCCATTATCTCTGTGAATAAGTCACCACTTATATTGTCTTGTGATTACAGTGTACTTCTATTTTGTAGGGGCTTACACAAGCATGAAATCTGCGTTTGCTGGCACACATCTTTTATCTTTTAATGACATCACATTGAGGAGGAGGTATAAATCTGAGAACCAGCTTCGGAGAAGCAGCAGTAGCACACAGAGAGAGAGACTGCAGCTTACAGCCATGGAAGCCAAACATCAGGAAAGTGATGCCACAGGTAAACGTCAGATTCTTCCAGCTTTGCACAATTAATTGATAAAAATGCACTTTTCTAAAAGAGTATTTTTTCCCCTAAAGCACTTAAGAAATCCAAGTCCAGGAAGAATATCAACCACTTCACAGATGTGCATGGTTTGCCATGCATTGAGAAGATCGTGAGCTCTGTGGAGGACACCCCTGAGCCGATCGGCACCAACATCATTGGCACAATCCCAAAGTGGATCAACGGGAACTTCTTGAGGAATGGTCCAGGAAAGTTTGAGATCGGAAACCACAAGTGAGTACAACAGCATTTTTCAGCAGTTATCCACCTCCTGCAGTCTTCACAAAGCTGAACCCTCTGTTCTCATTAGGTTCAACCACTGGTTTGATGGCATGGCTCTCCTGCACCAGTTCAAAATCTCTAAAGGGCAGGTGACCTACAAAAGCCGCTTCCTGTCTAGTGACAGCTACCAATCCAACAAAGAGCTCAACCGTATAGCAGTGTCCGAGTTTGGGACCATTACCATGCCAGACCCCTGCAAAAACTTCTTCCAGCGCTTCTTGTCAAGATTTGAACTTCCAAGTATGTATTTAACCACATGACGACAGACTAGACTGCAGTAAATAATGTCTATTTAAAGTTTATTCTTTTCTTTCTAGAGCCTACTGATAATGCCAATGTCAGTTTTGTGACCTACAAAGGGGATTATTACGTCAGCACGGAAACCAACAGTATGCACAAAATCGATCCAGAGACTTTACAGGCCATCCAAAAGGTCAGTGCATAGCTTTTTACTGGCAGATGATTAGTATAGGGAGAACATACAAGTGACTGTTAGCTTATGTTGAAGACAATAAAACAGGAAATTAAGCCAAGATCTGCTTTGCTCTTGTGTGGTTGTTTGTGTTAGGTGGACTGGAGAAAATTTATTGCTGTAAACGGTGCGACAGCTCATCCCCACACTGAGCCAGATGGAACATCGTACAACATGGGGAACTCCTACACCGCTAAAGGTACTGTTGATTTAGCAAATGACTTTGTTTAGTATCAAAGGAGTGTGGTAAAAAAAGAAAAAAGGAGTGATAATATCTGTCTGATTTATATTCAGAGTATACTTTTGTATACTTTCTGTATTCTGCTTTATGTTTATGCTGTCTCTCTCTCTTTCCATATCACATGGTTTAAACATTTGTTGAGAGACACAGTGGAAAGTGCTACTGATGCTGTTTGTTTGTGTGAATCAAAACACGAAAAAAAAAAAACATTTAACAGCATCTTGTTTGACAGGATCATACTACAACATCATCCGAGTTCCCCCCACCAAGAAAGCAGAAGATGAAACCTTGGAGGGAGCCACAGTGCTGTGCTCCATTCCCTCAGTGGACAAGACCAAACCCTCCTACTACCACAGCTTTGGTGAGTGCCCACACTCCAGCCACTGCCCTAATGAGTACTGGCCCATTTAAAGAAGATTCACTTTATCAACTTGTAACAGCCAGACATGAGCAATCCTAACATAATTTATTTATTAATGTGATCGAATATCACTTACTCTCTTCTGGCTAATGGCAGATCTTGGAGCTGAATGTCTTATCCAAATTCCAACTCTAGCTGAATCAGCTACTCTGAATTTTGACCTTAAACTTATACAGTCTTCTAAATCCATTACAGCAATGTCTGAGAACTACGTGGTGTTCATTGAGCAGCCCATTAAGATGGACCTGCTGAAAATTGTAACGGGCAAGCTGACGGGAAAGAGCATCAGTGACGGCATCTCCTGGGACCCAAAACTCAACACCATCTTTCACCTGATCCACAAACAGACTGGAAAGGTGGGACTAATGCAAATCTTAACCTTTCTAATCTGTAGTCCTTTTTCAGTCATGATAACATTTTCACTTCTCTGTTTGCATTTCAGGTCAGCTCAGTCAAGTACCTCGCCAAGCCATTGTCCACCTTCCACCAGATCAATGCATTCGAGGAGGACGGCTTCTTGATCATCGACATGTGTGCGTCAGACGATGGCCAGGCAATTACAAACTACAACATCCAGAACCTGCGCAAGTCAGGGGAAGCTCTTGATGAGGTAGGGTGGTTACGTTTAACACTGAAAAGTGGTAGCTTTTTTCTTGCTTTTGGTTAAGGTTTAGTGTTGTATTGTCCTCAGGTGTATAACACCCTGTGCAGGGTCTTCCCTCGCCGCTTTGTGCTGCCTCTCAATGTGGACCATGATACACCCTATGCTCAGAACTTGATTGACCGGCCTGACACCACAGCCACTGCTACAAGGACCGACAAGAACAAGGTAGGCAGACAGCATGATGTGTGTGTATCAGTACAAGCCTAAATACATTTAGACCTGTTTTCCTGACCTTAACTAACAGTGCCAAATAATAAGTAATTTTGACAACTGCTATATTCTCCTCTGTGCAGGTGTTCTGCACCCATGAAGACCTCCATGGGGATGATCTCCACCAGTATGGGGGTCTAGAATTCCCTCAGATCAATTATGGCAAGTACAACACCCGTCCATACTGCTACTTCTACGGGTGTGGCTTCAGGCACCTCGTAGGAGACACCCTGATCAAGATGGACCTCCACGGAAAACACATAAAGGTAAGCTGTGCCTGCATGGGGTTTCTCCAGATACTCCAGCTTCTTCCCTCATTCTGAAGTTGTGCTTGTTATGTCAATGGGTGACTGTGAACCCTAGGTGTGAGTGTGAATGGTTGTCTGTCTATGTAGCCCTGCAATGGACTGGTGACCTGTCCAGGGTGCATCCTGCCTCTCGCCCATAGATAGCTGGGATCGGCTCCAGCCCCCGGCTGTGACCCTGTTCAGGACAAGCGGGTTTAGAAAATGGATGGAGGGATGGATCATCCATCAATGAGTTTTACAGAATGTAATAAAACTATTTTCTCACAGGTGTGGGAACATCCTGGTCTGTATCCCTCTGAGCCAGTGTTTGTGCCTTCACCTGATGCTACAGAGGAGGACGACGGCGTCATCCTGTCTGTAGTCATCACTCCGCATAAGGTCAGTCAAACAATTTTGTCAAGGTACTATTTATACTTCAATAAAAGGAAGCAATTACTCACTGTACAAACAAGTAGTAGAAGAAAGTAACTGTTTCTCTGTGTCTTTGTTTCATTCAGGACAAGAGCACATTCCTACTGGTTTTAGATGCTAAGACATTCGAAGAGCTTGGCCGGGCTGTGGTGCCTGTGAACATTCCCTATGGGTTCCATGGGGCGTTCAATGCCACGGCATAGACATGATCTGTTTGCAATCTATGACATTCTGTTAGTCTCGAACAAGAACAAAATGTGGTTTTACTTAAACCAAACCTACATACATGTGCTGTGAGCAGCCTTGGAAACTTGTAAATAAGACTTTTTTTTCTATACATAATGTTGAATACTTAAAATATTGTTGGTTGAAACAGGGGGTCACATACAATAACCTCAGCATCCCTCATATCTGCTGTAAAACATGACTGCAATAAAAGTGATAAGTAAATGCATGTTGCACAAGCATGAGCTATATGTTGTTATATGTTAATAAATTACTGGTAATGAATAGGATTAATGAATGACTACTGTCACTTGCTAAAACTGTGTGAATACTCTTTATTAATAATAATAATAAAGTTAAAATAAATCTAAAAGTTGTGTTTAAACATGTGGTTGTAAGACTTCTTGTCATAAAAAAATGTTTGGGTGTACAGAGAAAGTGTGGTGTACCAAAATGAAGGTGGACAACATTCACCTCTGTAATAATAAGTGTACCACTCACCATTTCACAGTGTTTGGTGGTGTCATTCATCATGTCATTGCGGCACACTTACACCCTCTGCTGGCCATACAATAGTTTTCATATTTCTTAAATTCTAAGGTCCCGCACAACTCAATAACACAAATCAAAGCTGCTCTAGGAGAGTCAATGCACTTTTCAGAAACTGGCTCATGAGATGTGCACTATTCGCAGGGATAAAACAGAAAAACTATCTCTTATACCATCCAGTCCAGCACATGGACTGGCTTTAAAATCAATGACAGGTGTGTTCATTTGCTATTTATATAAGCGTGGAACATGTGCCCAGTGTTGAAACTCATTCTTAACTGATAATGAATTCTATTTTCTACCATTTATTTGTATTTACAGTTTATTTTTCTTTTATACTTCTCATTTTAAAAAATAAAATAATGCTATCCAGTCCGCATAGATAGAAAATAAATACATAAGTGAATTTTAAACACAGTAAATGTATATTAGTTTTATTCTATGGTCTACAATTTACATAGTAGGCACATTTTCAAATATACATATGAAGTGCCACAAACAACAAAGCTATTCACAAAGATAAAATACATAGGTCTGCTTCATTACACTACCTGTGCAGTGGGCCAGGCAGCGGACTCAGTCCTGCAGTTTATCAGAAATTAGCGCCAGTCTTTGTCTCAGGTGGTTTTTCTTCTCTTTGAGGCTGGATTCCAGGTTTCGAGCTTTGGCCAAAATGCCCTCTAACTCCATCATCTTGGAGGTATCTGCCGCAGCCCTCTGACTGCAACAGAGCGTAAATACTGACAATGATGCAGGAAGTCTGAACATTTGACTTGTTTCTTGTGCTCAATGTAGAATGTTTGTTTGTCACAGAGTAAAATGAATGTACAAAATGTAAATGTGTTCCTAAATGCTTAACTGCCAGCATTATATAAACATATAATTCAAGGTTTAAGATAACAGATACTCAAGAGACCCGAGAATTGTAAATAAGGTTTATACTGTTTTCTAGATCTATGTTTAGTATGCTGAGTGCCTGTATATTGCTGCTGTAACAGTGAAATGACCCAGCTTGGTACAGTACAGTACATCTATTCTAAGTACATCTATTCTATTCTATTCTATTCTATTCTATTCTATTCTATTCTATTCTATTCTATTCTATTCTAATTGATACTGATTTGTTTGTCAACTACCTTAACACTTCAGCAAACTGTGACACCAGCTGGCTGACCTCTATAACTGCACCTAAAACAAGAACATGATAAATGCAGTGATTTTCATTTAGTGGCAAAACATATACATAAAAGGTGAGCAGTAATCATTTGGATTATCATAATTTCTATTAGAGAAGCACCAACTGCATTGTTTTCTGGTACAAATACTACAACCAAAAAAAAACATGTTGTGTTTGTTTCACATTTCTTACAAGCTGCTTTAAGTGGTTGGTCACCACATTCTAACTGCCTGTTTGTTGGGGAAAAAAAATAATAATTGTAGTATGCATCTTTGACACAAACCTGAAGCTGTGGTCTCAAATGAATCAGCTGACTCCAGTGTAGATGGTTCAGGAGAAGATCTTTTCTTCTTTGGTGAGGATTTATCCTGACTTGCAGGTGTGCATTCCATCTGTGGCAAAAGGAAAATACACACATGACACACACAAAAAATTCATTTTCAACACGAACAAATGTAATCATTTCTATGTTTCTTGTTCAGAAGGCACGCTTTTGTGCGTGAACACTGTCTTTTCTAAGTTGTTGGATTCATGAACTCTCATTTAGAATCATCATGTCAATAATGTAACGACTTCGTTTTCAGGAAATGTGCAGCTACCAGCCTCTTCTTACCTCTTGGGTATTTGTCTGTTTTGGTCCTTTCTTACTGTTTGCAGTCCTCTTTAATGCTGGTGCCATCAGTTTTCCTACCATTGGCGTCAGGTCATTCATTGTTGTGTAATGGCACTGCAAAAACAAGGACTTATCAATACAAGATAGCCTTAAACATATCATGAACATTGTGGAATTCAAAGCAACATTTCTTGAGATTTAGATTTTAGAATTTAATCTGATGATTCTTAGATTCTTTGGACTTTGCTGATGGCCCCATCACTTTGAGGAGACTTAATAAAATAAATAACGCCTGTCTAATGACATTTTTGGCAAATATATACATACTAATTGTAGACAAACATACATCAGCTAGCTTGCGAATATTTGATTATATTATTATTAGCCAGACACCTTTTGTCTGCATGCAGATACTGTAGTTACTATTATGATTTAGCCTTTTACTAGCTAATAACAATATTATCGAGCAGCTAAAAGACAAAAGAATGATCTAACAGGCAACATTAACCTAAAACAAACTACAAAACCGAGACGTTAGCAGGTAAGCTAGCTTACCCTAGTTGCAAAAGAATAACCAACAGCTGAGAGCAGAGAATAAAAAGTCCATGATAGAAAACTTTTACTTACAAAGAATTGAATGTGTGTGCTGAATAGTTAGATGTTTTGTATATTCATTGAACAAATGCTAACATGGCAGCTAACTATCAGTATCTAAATAATTTATGCTAAATAACGTCCGCGGCTGACGAATGCTGCGTTCATGGACCCTGGGAAATCCGACAAACGACTGGGCAAGTGTTTTTTTTTCTACTGAAAGGTTAAAAGATGGTGAATGGAGCAGAAGGTAAGCTTCAATCAGTGAATATATGAGATAAACATGTATTAACAGATGAACTATTATGGGTTTAGTAATCCAGCAGCAGTAAGTAAATGTAACTCAACCAAAGCCCTGAGCTGCTGGAAATTAAACTGGATTATCATAATGTGTATTAAGATCATTTATTCTAATTAATGTACATGAGGAGTGATTGTTGGGGTGTCTTCAAATCACTTCTAAGAGGCTGGTTGGATTAGATAAATGGGATTAAACAAAGGAAGATTAGCACTACACTGTGAGTAAAGAAGATATCGGATGAAGCTGCTACAGCTGTGGGTTTAACAGTGCAGATCAATGTTGGCACAAAGTGGATTAATTTAGTGTGTGTGTGTGTGTGTGTGTGTGTGTGTGCGTGCACATGTGTGTATTGGGAGACATTGATGGGGATAGGGCAGAGTAAATGGCAGTAATGATCCAGCCAGGGATTAAACTGCTTCCATGTCCTTATGGCACAACCACTGGACTACTAGGTCCAGGTGCTCTCTGTTTAGTTTCTTTGCAGTAGTTAATACAGATGTTACTTACTAAATTCTGGCAAGCAATAATGTTAGTTGATGGGATGATCGGAGGAAATGTCTTGGTTACTACAGTAGCTGAAAGAGGACTTTGACTGATATATGGGTCTGCCAATATTTTGGGACAATATAGGCAAATTATCTGAAGATGTTATGGCTGGAGTTATCCATATATGATGCCATAAGATAATTTAAAGTCCAGCCTCTAAAATCCTAGCATCTAGAGCACACGTAGAGGCTGAACTGATGTGTAACTGCTACACCTGGTAAATAAGCAATAATATCATTTCTTTTTCAATGTTACTGTAACATTCTCCTGTCCCAAACAACCATGGTGTCTGCTGCACAAAGGATATCAGCTTTTGCACTGCTGGTATCAGAATATTTTAGTTTTTAAAAAACTAGTATCAGCCACAAAATCCAACGTCAGCCTGCCTCTAACTGCACCTTGACAAAACATTCCACTTCTTGACAAAGCTCAGCTTTGAAGTCGTACCCAGTAACGACTCATACATGTGGATAAATATATTACTGTTGTCAGTTATTACTATACATGAGTTGTTTTAAGGTGTGTGTTCCACACTGTGTGGGGGAAGTGTGATTCACTGCCAAACCTTTTTTTAAAACCTTTTTTTATTCTCATATAAAACCTCTGTAAAGTATTTATTTCTGGATGCCTTTGTTCAACATTGTAAAAACACATACACCTTACTGCTTGGGCAATGTGATAAACAGCTCATAGTGCTGATTGATCTTGCAGTAGAAGCATTAGCATTAACAGATGGTTAGGTGTCTTCTGTTTTCCAGCTGTTACAGGATGGTTAGTGGGATCTATAAAAAGAAGGCCACCTGCTCTTGGTAGCAGGTGTGAACTGTTGATTTTCATACATTCTCACAACCACAGGGCTGCTGCTAACAAAAGATGAGGAGACAACGGATCTGTTACACTGACAGCTGTATATACAGTGATGTAACGGTGGCAGATAGTGATGTTAGTCTTTGTTAATAACACTTGTTTTGCATGAAAGCAAAAGCATTTTTTTGTTGGTTTTTAAATTTACAAAACATTATGGGACATTTAGACTCATAATGGGACTCAATAAATCCATTGACACAGACACCAGAGAAACAAATCCGCTTCAGAATCAGAAATACTTTATTAAACTCAGGGGGGACATTGCTTACATTTGGCACATTGGCTAGACTTTAATGCACTTAGAATCAGAATTCCTTTATTAATCACCGAGGGGAAAATCCTTTTGTTACAGACATGCAGATCCAACTAAGAATCAAAAATCAAAGATGGGGAAAATTCAAGATTTTTGCTCTCCTGGCGTGTAATAGTCCAAATTCCAACAGCTTTGTATATTTCCAGGTTTGTGCGAAGTTCTATATATATATACTCCCATTACACAAAGAGAAATCTTAACATTAAACACCTTGATTACGTATACTATATATTAATATATAATTTACATGATGCCCATATAATCAGCCCTCCACCTCTGTGGCAGCTGCTGTGAGGTTTCTCTGCTGAAATGCATCATGGGAAACATGTCCACCTTGCTTTTGTTTGTTCAAAGGACATTGTTCCAGAAGTCTTGTGGTTCACTCAGATCTGACCCCCCCGTCATTGTGTTAACACGCCTGAATGAGCAGCAAAGCACTAAAAGCTTCTTTAGAGGTGCTCACACTTGAGAATGAATGAATCAAAGACATTTGATTAGCAGCACCTGGCTGCTTCCACCTTAATTGCTATAAAAGCACTAAGCCGTAAACAGACACAGCCTCATAGTCTCAGTTTAAAGTATGCAAGAGGTGTTTTTCACATACACAGCTGATCTGTAATAGCTACATTTTTGTTTAGTAAAATCAAATCTAAACAGTCAATAAATGAATATGTCTGGAGCAATGGTAAAAAGTCAGCTCTTACCTATGCTGAATTAAACAACAGACTATAAAACCTTTACAGATACTGCATAGCCCACACCAGCGTGTTAGGAAATAAACCATTACAGGAGCAAAGCCTTTTATTTGCTATTTAGACCATAATAAATCCCCTCTCTGTCTTCTACCTGTGCTGCTGTAACAAAGACTAACCTTGTTTTTCTGTGAAAGTGGGGGGGCCGATCAATGTGTGATTAATTCAGGGGGTTTGCAGGAGCATGTTTATGAAAGCAATCCCTAAAGAAAACAATCAATTAAAATAAAGTCGAGTGAATCGACCTCTGAGGGGAGACGACGTGGAGAAACGTGTCTGTGATAATGCTGCAGAGCCACATTGATACTTTGAATGTAGTAATAGTGCTGGCTTAAAGGTCACATTCAGGTAACCAGATTAGAAGAAGGCTAGATTAGGGAGAGTGTTATGTGTAAAGGAATACGTACGTTTATGAGACAATTACTGTGGCCAGACTGTTTCTTATCAGTCTTTATTACATCTAGCCTATATGATTTTATGGATGAAATTAAATAGTATAATCATTATAAATATATTTAGGATATACACAAAACACAAGAACAGACAGACAGATAGGGACAATATGTGTAACATCTGGTTAGACTGCTGGTATGTGATTTTGTAATCTGTTGGATGTTTTGTGTATATATATAAACCATGTGTGTGTGTTAATAGGAACAGACATGGCGCAGGGTCCTGACATGTTAACTGCCTTTGTGTGTTGCTGTGTGACATAAGAAACACATTTTGAATGAAGGAGCGCGCCGCTCCGAGACATTCCCACGGCCCGTGAATGCAGCATGAGTGGCATCACTTCCAGTAGAAGGAGCTGTTCGGTCTTACCTAATGCAGACGCTAAACATACACAAACATGGCGCTATCACAGGCGGGCAGGATGCTGTCCTCTCTGCGCTGCTCCTTCTATTTATTAGTGCTCGGGATTGCAGGAGTAAACTCGTCGAGCCTTCATGTCCACCCGGAGCAGCGCTACATGCTGCCGCAGAACAGAGGCTTTTTGACGATAGAAGCAACAGAGGATTTAGCAGAGGGAGATGGAGGAGGCGCCGCGGCTCCTGAGCTGCCTCTGGCCGCTCGTAGTGCGGCTGAAGGCGCGTCGGACTCCGGCGCCTATCCGCAGCATCGACACCGCCGGAGCGTTGGTGAAGCCACCATGCCGAAGGTGTACGGCCAGGTAATGCAGTGCTGACTAAAGCATCACCTCGGTTTGACCTCGGCAGGACTATTCCACGCTGTTGTTGTCTTAAGTCACATCACTCCTTGCACCTTATGCCGAAGTAGACCTGCTTATTGTGTTGTGGAGGGAACGGGGGCTACGAGCCTGCTCCGGCTCAGAGCAGCACACAGTCCCTTCACCTGGTCCTTCCCGTGTAACGCTGCAAATATCGCATGTATTCAGATGAATGTCCACTCACAGAACAGCTGCTCTGCCTGTTAATGGCAGCCTGTCTGCGGCGGTTTCTCAAGTACGTGCAGAAAATCCGCTCAAAGTACGAAGTGTGTTGCAGCTGCGTACATAGGATGCTTGCCGAAGTAGCCAGAAAATCCTCGAGATCGTGAAACCATCTTCTCCTTTGTGCTCCTGCAGGGTGCTTTGTAAGGGGACCTTTGCATGCAGCGTGCTTTCAGTAGGAGACGACTTGGAGGCAAGATGTAGCTGGTCCCCCTGACCCGGCGTCAGAGGCTGTCCCCCTGACAGGACTCCGTACAGGCAGAGCAGGCGAACACGAAGCTTTATGATTCATACCTTTGTATGTCCATCAGTTGCTGGGTTTATTTGTCTTGTTGATGTATTTGAACACATGATCTGCTACACAGGCTCATCCTCCTGTCCTGTGGTCAGATTCCGGCGGTGTGTAATTATTGGTCTTCAGTTGCTGGTGTAACGTTGTCATTCATCACACAGGCGTTTCACCCAGTAGTCTGACATCAGCACTGTGTGGCTGCCGCTCCATCCTCCCGCCGTCATCCAGACAACGGCACCATGCAAGAAGTGTAAGCTTGTGAAGCATCTTAGGGCAAACTGCGACAGTCTGAGTGAAACACAGTGGAACATGTTTTCATTCCAAACGGAGGTATACAGTCATGGTAGAAAGAAATCTGAAAGTCACTGGTGGTGTCATAGTGAAACTGAGAGGAGAAACATGCCATGTGAGCTTGAATTGTAAAGGGGAAATGGGTTAAGATTTTGGCATCAACATTGAAAGACTTTTTCCAGAACTTACTGCTACATACAGACACATAAAGCTGGAGGTTGGGCCCTGGGAGTAACCAGACTGTTAGAATAGAACAGAACAGAAGTACTTTATTCATCCCAAGCTGGGGAATTTCACAAGATAGGGCTTAGAGAAAATGATGTCTGATCCATCCATAGAGGTGCATTCAAAACTGTGTCAACAACAGTAAAACGTCATATAAAACTGGTCAGACAGTTTGCATTGAAGCAGTTTTGTAGAAGAAGGGAAACATGCCTTCATCATCCATCATCAGCCTGCTGTCTCCTCCAGACTGATGCTGCCCTGTCTGATTTCTGCAGTCCGAACACAACAACAACAACAAAAAGGACAAATAGCCTCCAGAGATCAGGATCAGGTTTCGTCTCTTGTGACCGGGGCCGGGGAGGAGGAGGCTGTTATTAAATGCTTAGCGTCTGGAGTGTTTGTTGCTCTGCTTGTCATCCCTGCTGGCTTGCAGTGGTGACTGGACTTGTTAAGAAGCCCGAGCAGGCAGTGTAATTAGAGGTAATGACTGAGTCTGAGTGGGGAACATTTTGCATACGAATTACAAACCCATCCACTTAATCTGGCTTGATGGTGCCTCTTAAATATTTTGATATTGCAGGCTTGGATGAATTGTATGTTTTCAAAGGACTTGTTAAAAGATGGCTCCTGGGTGGCTTTCTGTCATACTGAAGTCCCGTGTCAAGTGTTGTCGCCTTTTTAAGACAGCATTAAAAAATGTGAAAGGTGTATTTCCATGACTGAGAAAATACCGTGCAGCCAAGTACAAATCAGGTGTTCAAATTAGTTGCCTCAGAAAGTCAAAAAATGTCATTTTAATACAAAATTGCCACATTGCTCTGTCAATCTTACCCATTGTCAGAACTTTTTGCAAATTTCTAAAAAGTTCAAATTTGGAGATGGGAGAAGATCTTGTGCCACGAGATCCTTCAGCATTAACTGTGGCAGCTGCAGCCACAGTAACAATTCACATTAAATCAAGCCTAAATCTAAAATATCATCTCATCTTGAGCATGTCGTCTCATTCCTTTTTAAAAGAAGTGATATTTTGGATTCAGCTGTGACGCTTGAGACTCCTTGGCTCTCTGCTTTGGGTCATTGTTGTGCTGTTGTTGTTGCTGTACTTCAAAGAAATGTTTCTTCAAGGTCCTCTCTGGCTGCATCCATCTTTTCTTGAGCTTTGAGCAGTCTCCTTGTCCTTACTGCTAAGAGGCACACACATAGCGTTGCTATGCTTCGCCATAGGAATTGGATTAAACTGATGAGAGGTAAGAGTCTGGTTTTTGCCCTTACTGACTGCAGACAGTCTTTTTTACATGCTCTCACACTCATTTAAATTGCAGTTTAGGAATCTCTGAGTGTGCTGTCACGCCTTTGACTGAGTTTGGTCTCTCTTTAGCCAGTCCACCTTAAATGCCTGTCACTGGTGGACTGCTGCTGAGAGGGTCAACCTGCAGCAGGGTTTTCTGTCCTGGAGCTCTGATGGAGTGGCCGTTTTCTGAGGGAGGCTGAGTAGTTCTTACCATAAGAGGTTATTTGAAAATCCTTAAAATCAGTATGCTGCTCCTTTAAAACACCAGCTGCCACTTTGAATTGTCCCTCATGTGTGCATGAGTTACTGATAACATTAATGATAACCCTCTGCTGTTCAGTTTCACTATAGTGAGCCAAAATGTTAGCCGTATGCACCATGAAGCTGAGGTAGAGCAAATGTGTCTTCGGACTTTTTAAATGTCTGTCTAAATATAAAGGCTGCCCTTTAAAAAATGGTTGATTATCAGATAATGTTGTAATGTTGTAAATGCAAATGAAACAGGAAGTTGTGAAACTATTGTGAAAGCCTGAATCGACGTATCTTCATGAACAGTTCTTCACTCTTCACTGTAGCTGTTTGTGAGAATTTGTTTTATTTGTGTAGAAGAAATGATGTCTCTGTGTTGTTTGCACTTCTATAATCCATCACTCACAGTACACATAGCTCTACGCAAATAATCTCCAGCGCAGTGTGATAAATTAGATTTATAGATTCAAGAGAAGTCTGATGTCTGATTGGCTGGAGGTTATAGCACTGTTATGACTGCTTAATGAAATGGACTCTTTTTGGGGAAAGTGACTCACAAATTACTGGGTTGTTTATTTCTATGATTTATTTATTTTGTAGTGTCATCATACATAATATTGAGCACTTAGAGCTTTCATACAAAACTAGAATAGAGTTGGATAATCAGCAGAGAGTCAGTTTATTAGCTGTATAAGACTGCTTTCCTTTCACACAGCCTTAGATCCTGAAATCTGCTGTTCTTTCAGCAGCTGTTGTTGTTCACACTATGTCAGAGCTATTTCTGTTCTTCTGATATTACAGTTACTCCTCTTAATCACCATGTGCTTACACTGTATATAAACACGGAGAAGCCGCACAGTATGTGTGCACAGGTTTTGCAGAATGTTGAGATATATTCCTTATGTTTGCCGTCTCCAGGGAAAGTTCTTCAGAAAAACAGTTTGGTTTTTATCTTACAAACTTTAGCAAACTAAAGCTTCAGATACAGCCACTTCCTTCAGCGACATACTGTTTACAACACTGCCCGATTTACTTGAGAACAAGCTTTGCAGAGGAATTGTGCACTGTAGTCTGCAATGTGTGTTTTTATGTGTTGTGCCAGCGTTCAGTAATGGAAGTAAGTGTGCTGTTGAGGCAGCAATAAATTAAATAAAGTGAAATACATCCATAATTAAATTAAGCAATATTTTAAAATGTACAGCCTGGAAGCAGAGCCAAAAAAAGAAAGACAAAAACATTCGAATCATGAGAACAAGCATTTAGTACATGTATGTGACAGCTTGACAGGGTGCACACATGAACTGCTGCTATGTATGTTTCAATTCATATTGTATATCATCATTAATATTATCAAGTAAATTTTTTAATCACAGTATTAAAATCTATATGGGGAGTACAATCTCAGCTTGGCCAGCGACATCCCTCTCCTTTGTAGCAGGGAAAGTCACACTGTGATGCTTCAGGTCACATCAGCTGTTAAAGGAATGAAAACACTCACAGGCCTCAGCTGTGTGGAATGTATTTAAATTGAGCAATGATGAGACGGAGGCAGTGTGCCGTCTATGAATTTTTTTAACTGGGCTGCCACAGTGGCACAACATGCATGAACATTCACCTCAGTGAACAGATGTAGTCGAATCTTATGTTGTGTAAGCTGAGACCAGTACCTAGGTAGCTTAGGTTATATGTTCTCTGCTGTCCAGGTGCAGACATGTAGCTGGATTTATCCACCATTGAATCTTTGTTTCCAAATATAGTCGGGGCTCATGCAAATTCAAGCCCTGGCAGCAGTGGCTCAGTGAGCAGGGTTGTCCAATAACCGGAAGGTTGGTGGTTCGATCCCAACTCCTCCCTAGTCATTGTTGTGTGTCCTTGAGCAAGGCACTTTACCCGCACTACCTGCCATACCAGTGCACTCACTGGTGTGGCGCTCCTTGCTGGTCATTGTATGACACTGCTTGGCAGCAGCCTTAAGCACATTCCCTCTGGGATTATTAAAGTATCTAAATAAATAAATAAATGCTGCCTATTGAATGGCCGAGTCGCAGGTCATGGTCATGTTTGTCCTGTTAATGAAGACGGGGTGATGTATACAGCAGCATTGATCTCTCACAAGCTAAAACAACAGACTAAAACCTGACTGATATGTCAGTCTCCCAATATTGGTCCATATCAGATTATAGGTTCAATATAATTGCCTAGCTAGGATGCTAGCCATAAAAATAACAAAATGTGTCGACATTCTCTGCAGCACATGCACCAGTGTGAGTATCACAGCTGAGCAGGTGATGGTCCAGTGAGTCACATATTGTCTTCTTGGTGAATTGATAGAAGAAGTTTGTGAAATAAAGTGGTGTAAAAAATATATAACAATGATCTACAAAATGTCCCTGTTCAATGTAACTGCCTAGTGAGGAAACTAGCCAGCTATACACTTTTAGTATACTGTACATATAATTAGAATATTTTGAAGATTCCCAGTCACCCAGAGCTTGAAGCAGGGCAGCTGGAGCAGTTTTGTTAGACCCGGTGTGTTGCATTCTACATTCTTGCTTCTTCCTCTTAGTGTGTTGCGTAGCCTGAATTTTTTTCTACCAGCTTGGTGACTTCACCCCTGACTGCTGGGTAGAAGGGCAGTGAGGTGTGTGCGGGTCCGTGTTTTGCCTGTAGTGATAGAGTATATCTGTCGTATTTTATTTATTGAGAAGCTGGTTCTGGGTCTTCTGCAGGATTGACTCTGCCCTGTGGCCCTTGTCCGTGGAACCAGGCAGCTTCATCAGTTCTGATGCTAGCCATGAAAACTAAATGTGTTAGCATCACAGCTGAGCAGATGATGGTCCAGTGAGTCCCATGTTGTCTTCTGCGTTGTGTCAGGCGGGCTGTAATATAAAGAATATTGAACATCAAATTGGTAATATATTATTCCCCTACAAAAAGTCCAATATTGGTCATTCTCTACAACAGACATTGCCCCTCTGTCTGCTCTGTCTGCTCTGTCTTTGTGTTTGTGTGTCAATTCTGATAGTCAAAGCCTCCTTAACATTCACTACAGGCGCTTGTTCTAACTCCTCGAGCCTGGGCTGGAGGCAGAATGGCAGCCTGTGTGCGTGTGTTTGTAGATGTGTGTTGAAACAGCAGTTAGCTCCAGTATGATAACATCTTCATTAGTTTTTGTCTGCTCAAGTTTGTGCAGCTGCTGTCAAGATGTTTCAAGCAGAGCTGTGGTGTTGTGGAACAACTTTGGCCCACTTCTCATTCAACCTTAATAATATTCATCATTTTCTGCTGAGTGCAATAACAAGATTTAGATATGGGCCTAATAAGCATTCAGCTTCATCCACTGAAATCCACCAGACTGCCTGCACTGGGTGTTATTGAAGTGTACCAAGGCATAAAGACTTTATCATTTAAACCTGAAAAGAACTCATCTAGGGATATAATGAATTCATTTTGCTTTCTCTTTCTAGCCATAAATATCTGGTTGCTAACTTGCACATGCAAACTGGAGAGTGCTCAACGCCTGGTGAGTGCCCAGCGTGCGTTCATTGCCTGCCAGTCCTGCAGAGATGATGTCATTGTTTGAGATGGGCTGTTCTCCTGGCTCACACCCCACCCCACACTCCTTTCCTTCCAGTTGAATAATGGAGAGCTCAGAGTCGAGGAGAGAGGGAGGGTGGGTAGGGGTGTGCAGGCTAAATGCCCAAGCGTATTGTTGCTGTGATCCGGTCCTTGGTGGTACCAGACACTGAGCCCAACTCCTTAGATATCAAAGCATCAGAAGGGTGGGAAGGCAGAACAGAAAACAACTGCTGATAGCAAGTAGTTTGTGTATTTCCTGTAAAGGCTTAGTTCCAGGAAAGAAAAGGCAAAGCATTGACTTTAAAGGTCCAATAGTAATAGACTTTGTTAGCTGCCTTGTCTGTAGTTTGTTCCACTCACGTTAATCCTTCTTTATGTGTGCCTGGCCTGCTCTGGCCTGCTCTGGATGATGAACACAAGAACCTGTTTTACCTAGCCTGTGTTTTGTTTTTGTTAACACTGTCCCATAGCAATTGCCAAGTAATTATCCCATAGTAATTATTGAGCTTTTTGAGTACTTGTATGATAATGGCAGTGATCCTTCCTAAATGATCAGCATAAACTGATGCATTATTTATGCCAGGCAGTCAATTGAAGCCCCTGCAACTATACAAGACCAGAGGCATTTTATTTTGGTCTAAGCATGAATAGAGAATGCAGACATTCTCTCAGCTGCATGTAATGACTTGTTGGTGAAAGAAAAAGTCTCACTTGCCTGATTGCCCTGATTGTCACACAGACAAGCAACATGTCTAACCCCAGATTTACACCGCACGCCGAAGCGTAGCCTAGCGTTTTATGGACGTCTTTCTCACTTTAGAAGCGTAGCGCTACCTGCAAGAGTGTTCCACACTCTCATGAGATTCACAAACTCATGTAGTAATCTGCCTGTTTATCTGATGGGTAATGTCCTCTACATGTATCAGGCTGGGTTACAGACCATGTTTACTCCATCAACACATGTACACAGAGGGCAGCTTTTTACCTTCCACTCTGAAAAGAGTTGCTGCTTCTCTCCTTGCCTTTTCCTTTCTGATGTGGTCCTTATAAAAGGTACATTATATAAATAGCTGTTTCTCTACTTCCAGAATAAATCTCTCCTTGTAAATAGCTGTGGCTGTGTTTCTCTGCTGGTAGCGAGAGTTCAGGCTCACAGTGTTTTATTTTGAAAAATCACCGCAAACTCTTTTGTTCTGGAGTCTGACTTCCTGTCTGCTTGATGCAAGCAAGCAACCAATGCCGTTACCCTGCAGCTTAGAATGCAGTGTAAATCTAGGGTAAGACGTAAGGTGAAGGGGGACTGAGAATAAACATGTCTGTGATGGTTCAGGGTGGTCAGAATGGAGCTTGCAGTGCTGAACGCTGGTGATTGGTCAAATACATTTCTTCCCAGCATTTTATAAACAAGGTTGTGTCACAGCAACTTCCCTAGACCATCCGGGAGATCCGTTTGCCCTCTTTCCATCTGTCCTCTGAAAGGGAGGCCTTCAGGCAACCACCTGAAGCTGCTTCTCTTAGTGTAGGAACACTGGATCCTGCCCCGGATTTATGTACTGGTACCTTGTAGAGAATTCCTGTTTAGTGCTTTTATTCACAATCATGTTATGTCATGACAGTAGGTGAGGGCACGGATGCACGTAAATCAAACATTTTCTCATAGGTTCGGTCCCTCTTCACCCCAATGGCAAAAATAAAATAACGCGCATCGGGCCTCTGTGCGCAAACAGAAGCAGAAAGAAATGACATGCTGCCGTGCAAATAAGTATTTGTATTCTGCAACTAAAAAGTCCCAACAAAATGTGGTGTACTGTGTGTTCTGATACCTTTCTAGCAGGAGCATTCTGTTTTTCAGCAGTTTGAGCTGCAGTAGTCCGTCTGTTGGATCAATCAGTGAGCCTTTTCCCTCATGACCCTGTCACTGCTTCTTCTTCTCTGGACCAGGAACACAGAACTGCACAGAGCTGGTTTGGAGGTGCTCTGACCCAGATGTCTAGGCATGGTCCTTGTCAAAGATGCTGATTCATTTTACCTGCTGCTCACAGCACCTTTGAGGACAAAATGTTCACTTGCTGCCTAATATCCATGGCAACCAGATAATCAGTGTTATTCACTTCACCTGTCAGTGTGCAGAATGCTGTGGCTGATCAACATACAAGAATCCAGGATATGTTGATTTCAGATGTTGGGAGTTGTTTGATTTGCTCCAGAAAGTACAAAGATGTTACCTTGTTTTTATTATAGAGTATTTTTTAACAGTTATCTCCAAACCTCAGGTTCAACTCGGCAGTAATGGTAATAAAATACAAAGTTAATACACCTGCTGTCTGCACATTGTAGCAGTGTGCGTATAATATAAGTTGGCTGAAATGTTCTCACTGGTGTATGGTCCTCTTAAAGCCCATTAGGAGAAAATAACCCATTAGCCAAGTCCAGGATCTCATCAAAGCCTGCACTGTTAATGAGTTGCTTGTTAACGGCTTTTACTTGTACAGTACTTTTATCAATCGCTTTATAGTTTTTGACTAAAACTGAGTTCTGTTAATGAGACATCTTCTTATGGCACAAATGGGAGGTGGAAGAAAGAGGTGGTAGAAAGTGAGTAAAGAGGACAGTTATAGATAGTTATAGATGTGGCAGGTAACAGAAAAGAGCAAGAGAAGATGGAGGAGTACCAGGGTGGAAAGTACAGGAAATATTGTGTAAGGTGGAGTCCCAGTTGGTCCCAGTGGTAGCCGAGTGACTCTACCAAGCAGATTTCTGTAGACAACATGTGAGGTCTCTATCCAAACAAATGCAGTGTGTATAAAATATGGGATCCTACAGACACAAAAGTGTTGCACTGCAGATGGACTTATGTAGAGGAAGTAGAGTTTAACAGTAAGTAGGAAGTATAGTTTACATAATGGAAATTATTTGTGGCCTTTATGCTTCCTCCCTGCTTCTGATCCATAGCTAATAACACATAGGGGAGGCTTCTCCCCATCACAGATGTTTTATTAATAATGGCTCAATTCTTTGTCACAGCCACAACCATTATTAATAACACAGAGCACTTCCTGCTAAATGTCTGCTGTGGTCTGTTCAAAATGTTTATACAAAGTACTTTGTGTTATTTCACACTCAGATACTGCAGGCTGCCCATGTAGCTGTGTAACCCAGCACAAGCCTGTGGAGGTGATTTTATCATTTAAACCCGACTGATCCAGAATTTTTGGGAGTAATATTTTAATATAAAATTATGCACTAACAATGTACAGCTGGCATACTATCTTGCTAGGTAGTCGTTACATACTGGCACATATACACTGATTATATCTGTTACAGGCCGATATCAGCATCAAGACTGTAAAATAAAACAGTGGATCAAAGGGGAATTACTTTTATTATTATTAATATTACTTTTATTACTTCCCTGTTTGCTGTTTTTTGGAGTGCAGTAAAATATGGGTAAAAAAGAGCTGTGTATAGCCTTTGAGATGGATATATTCAGAGCTAACCAGCTGCTGTTTCACAGGTTCTGTCATTTTGATAACTGTTTTAGACACATGTGATAATACAGTTTGTGCCTGAGCAGAGAGTGAGCTGAACGATGTGTGTCCCTCAGGATGTTCTCTTCCTGCAGCGTAGTGTGTGCAGCTATTTGGAGAGCCTTCCTTTCTGCCTGGGTGGTGTTGCTAAACCATACAGGAGGATGTGAGGATGCGCCCTGTGAGTCCTTTGTAGGTCTGGATGAAAAGTCCAGCCTTCTCTAGCAGCACTGTTGCAGCAGGGGGTTTGACCTAGCTCAGGTCAGCCGTCACAGGGAACAGAACCATGTAGCTGTCAGCCCTCTCCACCTGTGTCCCACTGAATGGATTCCTTAAAAAGTCTATGATTATTTTATTTGGTCTGGTTTATGTTGTTGACCAGCTTCCTGTAAGCTGATGGTGGTGTCTTCTACATACCTGGGTGGGGACACAGTTGTGGTTATAGTATAGTATTGTAAAGTTGGTGTTCCTGTGCTGTTTGTGGGCTCTTCAAAAACCTTGCTTCCAATTCTTACCACCTGTGGTCTGTCTGTGAGAAAGTCCAGAATCCATTTCCAGGTGACAGTTGGGACCCCAAGGTCAGTTTCAGTAAGAACAGCTAGGTTTTTTCCATAAGTTGTGTTGTTATTGATCTAGCCATTATGGCTAGCCAGGCAATTTGGCTTAGTACTGCTGCAAAGTCCAGTGTTTGTTATGCATTAATTAAATATTCAATCAATGAAGACATGTAGGCTCATGCTAACACTCTACAATCTATTGAAGCATTGTGTTTGTGAACATAAAAGCAGGATTATATCTCATTCACTAGTTCATTCTGTTGCTATTGGTGTGGCTGCATGCATCAGGCAGCTCTTACTAGTAAGAATTATTAAGGCTACATACTGTATTTCACTTACCATGCGGTGCACAAACATTGTTGATTTATGACGGCTTCTCGGGAGTGTATAAACAGGACATGTGGTGTCTGCCACTTGTACTGGGACCCGTGTGTTTTCATCAATTTTGATGCTATTGTCTGATGTTGACAAATAATGTCATGGATAAAAGCCCCCTCTGCCTCGCTCTTTCAGATACTCTACTAGTTTTCCAAAAATAGATAATTCTCTTTGGGATATTTGTCGCTAGCATTGTTGACATATTGGCCTACACTGAGTGTGTGAATGCTTGCCAGGCATAGCAACAGTCACTAAGGAGGGCGGGGTTTCCATAAGGTCAATTAAAGAGGAATACAGTAGCTCTATTAGCTAACAGAGGTGGAAGGAGGGCTGGGTAGACCTGAATCTGATATTATGTGGGTTTTTTTAAGTGTCCCATTATAATGTCCAGCATTTCAATAAAGATCAACTGACTCACTGTAGAACTGACAACCTATAAATTTGTGACTAGCGGTCATCACCTAAAAACATGTTGTTGCTCCACAGTGTGTTTGTTGTGTTGCCTGTTAGAGCAGAATGTGCCCGGGCAGGTTTGAATCTGGCTTCCTTCATACAACAGACTGAGCTGTTACAATGGTAATAAACTCACGGTTCCAGTCTGTCGGCTCTCAAGGTCTGACTGAGGACCAGCGACCCAGCATTCCTCTCTGCCCTCTGTGACTTTGGTTGCTGTCTGCTCTGTCAGGTGTGAACATTGTGATAGTATTTGGTGAGGCAGAATGCATTCTGGATGTGAGACACCCTGCAGGACTGTGGCAATACAGTACATCCTCGTGACTGTCTGCAACTCCCTTTCTCCTCCCTCCAACCCCCCAATCACTCCCCAAGTGACCACAAAGCTGTCACAATGACTGATGGACCAGGAGCAGATAAGAAACACCTCTCCCCTAATTATATACCTACATCTACTACCCGCCATGTTGCAGTGCAGCATGAGAATGAAGAAAAAAGACCAAATTAAACAAAGAACCCAGAGTGAATACTGTAATATTTTTTATTGTCCTGAAGGTGTACATTTAATTGTTGAGGTGCCAGTGTCCTCATCATGGTCCTTTATTACAATGTGTGGATGATTTATTTTCTTCTGTCAAAAATGGTTAAGCAGTGATGTCAAATTAATTGTTTTTAACTAAGAAGCTGCACAACACACTCAACAAACTAGTATAATAAAAATGATCTAATGATATTTGCAGAATATTACTGTTGACATTAAACATTATTGTACTAATGCTCACTGTGTCTTCCGAGTGTGTGGACCAGAAAAAGGATGTCAGTGTAAAGAGCGAAAGAGGAACAAATATGTCTGTGGTGAGGCTGTGAAGTGTCTGCTAGCTCAGCATTGGTCACTGCACTGCATTTTTTAAACATTCCTTCAGCACTGCAAATTTAATTACTCTATTAATTTATATTAATGCTTAGGAGGAAAAATTGGGACAAAAAAAGCATGCATATATAAAGCTAGCAGATATTCAATTTAAATTTGTTATAATGCATGAAATTTATAATAAATTTGATTTATTTAAAGTATGATCCATTAACTCAGTATTATTGTAGATTTATAAGGATAAAAAGTATTAATTATGCTTTTACTTACTACTTTACTGTGCTTCTTTTGCCCTCCTACAGCCATGTCAGATCTAGTATGTAACTGCTGATGCAAAATACATTGTGTAAATATAGAAATCTTCATTTGGGGGCTTTTATTCCGTAGCAGCAAATGTGGTGTCTTTTATCAGAACTCACTTCAGGCTGCCAGAATGGTGCCTTATTGTGCAGCCAAAGGCATGGGAAAAAATAGCTCTCATAATAAGGTGTGGGGCTTCAGAATCAGTTTTGCAGCCTAGTTTAAAGTGCATATTAACACAGATAAATACTAGGCGACTCCATTGTTTGTTTTTTTAATATAAAACCAACCACAGATGTGGAAAGCATCTATTGTGATACCATTTGGGTCCCATGATCAAAAACCATTGTAAACATGTCAGGTATGGATTGTGGGAGGCCTCGCACTTTAAAGCTTGTGTGAGGAAGGTCAGTTTCTGTTGACCTTGAAGAAGCGCTTTGACTTCCAACCACACCACCGGTTCTCTGCAGGCACAAAGCAGCTCTGTGCAAGAGACGAGATCTGAGCTTTTATGGGACAAAAGCTTCCTTTTTATGGTGGCTGTAGCACACGCTTAGTTGTGCTGTCTCCACTAAGACCCACTATTAACAGAGCATTGATCACCTATGGATGGGCCCTCGTAGCATTAGCTCTCATGCTGCAATTTGCTGCAAGCTGGCAAATACGTAGTCTTTATCTTAGCAGCCATCATAGCTGTGGATTCAGCTGTGTCAGTCTGCAGAACTGCTGGCACCCCTTCAGCCCACTTGTGCAGCAGCCAATGAGGCCTAAAATGCAGAGATTTACTGCTGCAACACCTCAGACGGAGAGACAACCCTGCCTTTATACTGAGGCAACCCTGAGAAAGGCAGGCCGCGGAAGATGTAGAGGAGGAGGAGGATGACAGCCAGAAGGCTAACGACTAAAGCAAGTGCTGCAGTTGCGTATCAGCAAAGCTGGCTTCATGACAGTCGTCCCTTTGTTGGATGTTTCATGAAGAGGTTAGGTTTAGAGGTTAGATTTGTGTCTCGGTGACATGCTGTCTCGTCCTGCAGGAGGTTGGCCCTGCTGTGTTTGGGCTTTGAATTTATGCTGAAGGACATCCACCCCATATTTATCACTTACATTACATGCTTCTTTCGAGATGTACTGTTGTATGCTTCACACATCCCCTCAACCAGATTGTGTTGTCTTGTTGCTGCTTTGGTTTATAGATTTTTGAGGCCACTGTGGGTGGAGACATTATTTTCTTCTATGTGTTTCTCCTGTAAGATGATCGTTTTGCAGGCAGCTGAAATCTTTTAGGCTGAATGTTTTATTAAACTTCTTTTCCTCATGCAAGGGCTGTGCTCTTGTTTTGACACTGTCATCCACATCTGGGTGGGAACAGTTACAACGCAGCACTGGGTGGATTGGGTTATGTCTGATCACAGCTGACAGGGGTAGCTATTTGTTGTTTTTTTCTCCACAGTGTGAGCCACATGGAAAGTGCTGAAAAAGAAAGCCTTTGAAGCAACAGCAAGCCCTTTCAGAGGCCTTCCCCCCTCATAGAATCATCAATAAAAGATAAGGGAAGGAAAGCAGTGCGGAGATGAGATGGCGAGGCAGTGACAATGAAAAAGATGAAATAGGCTATTTCTTTTCATCGATCTTATGTGCCCGATGGGAGGTGCTCTGAAGGGCGAATTAGTGAGTGTTACAGCGAGCCATTACATTACCCGCACTTCAGATGGAAACAGGCGTGTGTGCAGCCACCGTTAAAAGCTTCATCAGACAGGTGTTTACATGGTTTAAGGAAGGCTGTTTGTTAGCTGATTGCACTGCAGCTCCTTCCTCCTTCTCTGCCACAGAGCTGCACTTTCCTCCAAAAACTCACACACTGTTGCACTGGGTGTTCTTTCAATACTGTGAATGCGCAACATAGTTTATTTTTAAATCAACTGCAACATACCTTCCAGCAAAACAAATATATGCACCAGTGCACCAAATCTTATTTATTCTCAGCTGAAATTACTCCCAAAAGTTTATACTTATGGGTATAAAACATGAAAGTGCTGCATTTCAGGTAGAAACCCCTGCAGTGGTGGGTCAATGCAAGGGCAAAATGTGTTCTTTTGGCTACATATTCTTAATAACTTCAAGCAAATCGGATACAAATCGGATACTGTATTTTCCGGACTATAAGTCACACTTTTTTTCATCCTATTGCTAGGTATGCGACTTATACTCAGGTGTGACTTATATAATACAGATACAATTAGTTATCCTTGTGTCCTGATGTCCCATTTCAGATATAATGGCAGCTGTTCTGTGCCTCTCCAGACGGTTCTCTTCCACCATGTATGGCTATAGCAACACATTATTCATAGCACATTGTTATTTGCTGGTTTACAATGTACAGTAAAACCCTTGGACTGTACAGTGTCAGTATGGATATGCTTATTAAATGTTCTTTGTCTTGTCTTTGGAAGTGTTCTAATGGTTACTGGCTCACCAGCACAAGGTTATTTCAGGTCACAGACTTCTGTGTGTGTGTGTGTGTGCATACTTTGACGAGTTGCCATTAAGCCTGGAAGGCCGGTTCACATCTGTGAGCTGAGCTGATCTGATATTGTCTCAGTTTGACAGTTGGACCATTGAAGATAGAAAGTTGTGAACTAGACTTTTATCTGGGTTTAAATTTTTACAGGGTGTGAATTGGAGGTTTTATATCCCTGTGACAGTCCACAGACCAGGTGCTAGAGTAAAGTCAGAAAAAATACAGAAGGATGGATGCATGAGTTTTTAACACAGATTCTAAATAAATAAAGATGGACAAAGGCATCCATAGAGTCTTTATGAAGAGCGGCTTTGAAGCTCAGTGTGTTACCATCTTGCCATTGTCTCTTCGTCTTAGGCCTCCTAACTCCTGGATAATTTAAGGATGGACAAAGTGGTGCGAGTAGAGCCAGACAATCAGTGTCTGGCCACTGTGTTGTTGGCCATAGTAGCACGTTCCTCATAAAAATGTATTATTTAAAATCGAAAGTGAAATCTATGAGCTAGGCTAACTGTCTTTCACGTTCGCTGTTATTTCGACACAACTGCTTGTCTGCACTAACTAGGTGCCTTTCAACTGCAGGAAGTGGCATGATTCTTTACATGACCCCGCCTGCATAATGAGCTGTGGCATTACCTCATCATGTATTTGTTTTCACTTTCCATTTCTTCTGCCTGTGTTATTCTGATGTTTTTCTCACGCCTACTGTAGGTCCATTTATTTATTTGTATGTTTCCCAGGAAACATACAGTGCAGCCCTATGGGTGTAGTTCAAGCACTGGACCACCCTAAAACAGTACTTCCTGTGTTTGACTTCTTTTTTTTTTAATTCCACACGAGTGAAACACGAAGTGGGACTAATGACCGCATTGTCCCATCAGCAGGCTTGTGGGCTCCTATTGAATCATAGTAAATGATGGCTGCACAGGGTAATGTTAAATCCTGTATGTAATATTTATCGGTCTAACTCATTAGCCACTATCACAGTGGAGCTATGTGTCTGGAAACATAACAGTCAGTGCAAGAGCCATGAAGAGCCATCTGTCACTCACGGCTGCCAATCATTTTCATATGGCAAACATCCCAGTCTTGCATAATCCTAATGATCTCAGCAGTTATTTAGCAAAAATAATAACAGGGAAGATACAGTGTTTAGATAATATAATTGATATGTTAGAAAATATAGTTGATCAATCGAATTTAGTTGCCATTGGTGGTACACTATAACATGCCTGTGCATTGCTTCATCTTCAAACCATGGAAATTCTCTTCTCTGAAGGCCAACCGATACATCAGACTGCCAATATCAGTTTTTAGGTATACATAGTGGATAAACACAGCTAATATGCATATAGTGTCATTTAATGATTTAAAGTGATAATAATGGACCAGAGGAGTAGATGTATTGTTGGTATGTTGTCTGTAGTGACAACATACCAACAATGAAATATAATTTTCACAATTCACAATCTTGTTGTTGGCAATATCTGATTATACGCATATATATTAATATCAATAGTAGTAGTGTTAGTTATGTCTAATGTTGTGTGATGTTGTGTGTCCTCTATCTCATCCGCATGTCTTTTTGCTATCTGTCTTTGTCCTGCAGGCCAGCCTGAACGACTCTCACAACCAGATGGTCGTCCACTGGGCCGGAGAGAAAAGCAATGTCATTGTAGCCTTGGCCCGAGATAGCACGGGATCTACAGGCACCAAAACCAGCTCTGTAAGTACACCTGTTGGAACATTAAAAACTGGCATGTCCTCAACTGTTTTTTAGTATTCCATTTTAATCTAATGAATCATTTAGGGTGGAGTCTTAAATCCCCTTTTTAGTCAAATCCTAGTCATTAAATTGTCTCAGTAAATCAACACTTGTTGAACATTTTTCACATGTTTTTGATAATGTTATGATTGTGGAGCTGCACATTAATCTCCCTCCATCTGCTGCCACACACACACACACACACACTCTTATTAAAGGCTGAAAGCCCTATATTACTGCTGCTTTCTTCTCCATGTTGGTTAATATACAGTTTAGGTTTCAGAGCAATAAGCACTTTGTGCAGGGTGGGGCTTTTAATATTAATATTTGCTTACAAATATTTACACGCTAACATCAGTATCCAAGAAGTTGTCAACACATTTTCTGATTTTAAACTCACAAAATCTGCCTGGAATTAGTGCCAACATGTTACATCTGTAACACTTCTCAAGTTTTAATTAGACCTCCAAGCCTTAAAAGAAAATGGATATTTTTTAATTATCCCTTATCTCAACCACTGACAACTGTGAAACCGAGTGTCTTTTAAGAGCAGACGTTTTAAAATGATTAATTGTCTCTTGAGGGATGTGTTTAAGAGGATACTTAAACCTTTTTCTGTTAATTACAGATTAATGGGTTGATTTCTGCACCACACAAAACATGCCCACAAACTTCAGTGTTATTGGTGAATGTATACACACAAGAGCCTGCAGACATATATTGAGGGGATACGTAACTGTTAATTTGATGCTTGCTAAGACATTGATCACTTTTATAAGGCTACATACAGACATGGTTATTATTATTTTTATTAATGTCACCCAAGCATTTTTTTTAAATAAAATACAACGATAATGCTACTACAGCTCCATTGTTTCTCGCAGCACTCCCTGCAACACATGTAGCAGTGTGAGCATTATCGTTGAGCAGAAGGAGTGCAGGAAGCTACATGATGTCTTCATGGTAAGATGTAGTAATTGGAAAGTAAATAAACAATGACCCACACACTTTGCTCTACAGTAGCTTCCTTCCTAGCTAATTACTGTACGTATATTAAAGATATCGACAGATATATTCATATCCACATTTCTTCATATCAGTCACAAATTTCCAGTATTGGTCAG